>NC_064564.1:67414051-68141551 GCF_937001465.1 Orcinus orca | reverse complement strand
TTCTTTAATTTTTTTTCTCTTATGAGATTTCGTGTGAACCCACAAACAAACTTGTCATGCTTTGTGGCAGCTTGTTTCTAACTTATCTCTTATTTCCACACCTTTAAAATGAATATGCAGTTGAGCTATTTTATATTCTCTAGCCCCTTTCAAGGTGAGACCTAAAAGTGAGTAAGAACATCTTTTTAATCACAGATTTTTATACAAATGTCTCTCTGTATTTTGTTTTCTTTTGTTCTATAGGACTCTATCTAACTGGACATATGAATTTGACAAATGGGCTCCTTCCGTGGTGAAAATTTCTTACAAGGTTTGGAATCCTGTATTTATTTTTTGCTTTTCCACATTTATATATAGACCCTATTTTCTTCATTCCCTATGCACATCTGTGAACTGTATCTGGTTGTAAAGTTTTGTCATGTACATCATGTACTGAACAGTGAGAGTTAATCATCCCAAGAAGATTACTGTAATAAACCATAATTACTTTCAGATAGTGAAACGCAGAAGAAAATTGTTAATTATCATATTGCGAGGTTTCTGATGAGAGTAATACAAATGACAAATATCACACATCCCGCGTGCTGCTGCCATGCCCACTGTTCCTGCAAAGTTAGACAATTACCCGGGCGCCCGGGCGCCTGCTGGACGCTCCTGTAGAAATGGAGCCTTTCAGCGGAGCAGCGGGTTCTCTGCCACCTTGGGGTCACCATAATTTCCTTTTCTTTCTCCCCCGCTTCCCTCGGTCTGCAGTGGGAAAGCTTCTCCACAAAGGTCTGAAAAGTGTCCAGACGTGTGAGCAATTTTGCCAAGCACTTTCTTCCTGGATAATGGATCTGTATATGATAATTGCATGTATGTGCAGTCCTTAGTCACATGCCTGGGCTCCATTAAGCCTGAGTAGTGAGAGACAACGCACGCCTCCTTCCATCGGGTAATATACATCTGTATTTTCTTCCCATTCAGGGCACCCCTGCCATGCGTCGCTCCCTCGTCCCCCAGTTACGGAGTGGCAAATTCAATGTCCTCCTGACTACTTATGAGTACATTATAAAAGACAAGCACATTCTTGCAAAGGTATGTTTAAAAAAATTCTCTTATCTCTAATTATGGACTATCGCAACTGGAGTGTAAAGTGTTCCCCAAATTATACTCACTAGTATAATTTGCTCGTTAGATGGCTGGTCTCTCTCTCTCTCTCTCTTTCAGTCAGATGTATTTTGGTCATGCGTTTTTCATTTTATGTATGCTGGGGTTTTTCGTGTTTTATTTTGGTGGTGGTTGTATGTCACTGATCCTGGGACTCTTACCTACCCTATCCTATCATAGTTTATGCGCTTACATCTCCTAAAAAAATTCACCTGGGGGCTTCCCTGGTGGCGCAGTGGTTGAGAGTCTGCCTGCCGCTGCAGGGGACGCGGGTTCGTGCCCCGGTCCGGGAAGATCCCACATGCCGTGGAGCGGCTGGGCCCGTGAGCCGTGGCCGCTGAGCCAGCGGGTCCGGAGCTTGTGCTCCGCAGCGGGAGAGGCCACAGCAGTGGGAGGCCCGTGTACCGCAAAAAAAAAGAATTCACCTGGGTTCCTTCAACTCTTTTTTTCTCTCCAACAGCCCTGAACGTCGTGCTTATGGAAGAAATAATTGTTTTTGTTGCCCTGGGATATTGTCAGCAGCGTAACGTCATTTCTCTTGTGTCTTTGTCTCTCCAGAGATGAGTAGGCATTTCTCCATATGGTCTTCTCCATATGAACATTTATCCCAGCTGCAGTTTTTGTGCTATTCCTGTTTTATGTTTTTCCTGGTGAAATAATGGGCTATTATTGTTTGAATTACTCTGGGCTCTTTCTGTGACTATTTGGAGCCGGGAAAGAGTCGTTTTCTACCTGTGACCTACATGTCTGCTAATTTGTATGTCCTAAGTTGTCCTTTAGCCAAAAAATAGAATTTTTTTCTCCATTTATATCATCTTGTGTCCTAATATATTCATGTAGAATAATGGGAGTAGTTTCTGTCATAGAGGAAGCATGAAAACTTAATTTTTTTTCCTTTAGTAATTTCTTTTACCCTGTGGTGTTTTGAAAGCACTATAATCTGAAACTAAGTTATGGTCAGAATCGAACAGAATCACTGTTTCTGGGGTCTGTTCTATCTCTGCATTAAACCTTTGCCCTGGGAACAGAGTTCTGTTCATGGCCTCCTAGGAAATAACATAGAGGAAATGGGCTCCCAGGGGAGGTTTGTTGAATCCTTGAGACGGCACCAGCAACAATGCTGTGTTCCTCTTCCTCACGCTCCAAGATGAATTTGGCGGTGTCAGGAATGACGTGTTTTCAATATAACTGTGGGAATGTGTTTGTACATTTGAGATCCTTTAAAGAAAATTCATATCATGTCTTCTGCCTATGTATTTCAGAATTCATCAGAGACGCCTGGTAACGAGGTGTATTGCTTTTATTTGTCACTGGAGAAATGAAGCTCTAGAAAGGGGTAGTCATTTTTTTCTGAGTGCAAGACCTAATTAGTAGTAGACCCGATAGCAAAATCATAGGCCTCTGATTCCTTGTTTATTATTTCAGAAGCTAAGTTAGGCAGGGAAGTAGATTTAGAATGTTGACTTAAATACATTTTTATCTCCTGGCCTCTTTTCACGCTATTGGTAACTTTGGGACAATTGATCGTACAACTTTAATTATCCTTAAGCAATTTTCTCAGAGGTAGCAGGGGAAGGAAAAAAAATTTAAAAACTCTGGGAGTTTCTTTTACCCGAGCATCCCAGCCTGACTGATGATTTTATTCCTTTTCCCGGGACTTCACTGGTGCTTCTAATGAGGAAGGAGAGGACTTTACAGAACGCTTTGCTGTCTCCCTCCTCTCTAAGAGCTTTGCAGCGGGATCCAGGGACATCTGAGCACCAGATGCTTTTCTTGGCCATTGCCGCTGTTTTGTGGGGAATGGATAGGCTTAGTGGGATATTCCTCATTGTTCTCACTTTGAGAAACAATGACCTTGGAGAGGGCTGAAGGGTCACATGTGAGAGGGGAAGGGGACTGTGTGTAGACTTAGGAAGGAAGATCGTGACATATGGTCACATTTTTAATTTTTGAAGTGATAGTTATGCTGGTGGAATATATTGTGTTTAATTCTGAAGTTTTGGCATAAACAGAGGAATGCTATTTTAGCACTGCCCTCTCTGCCAGTAAGTCTCTCCTTTCATTTTAGACATCTTGAAATTGGGGTCCTAGACCTGGCAGGTAAGGAGTATGTATGAACTAAGAGAGTCCGGGTTGCCAGATCTTCTAACGTTTTAAAAGAAGCTGGATGTCCAGATTTTTATGTGAAATGTTCCAATTTTTAAATGTTAGCAACTAAGTTCAAATTAAAAAAAAAAAATTAACAAAAAAAAACCATGAGCCAAACCCTGAAGGTAGTAGTCAGCCAAGGCAATAGAAAAAGGGCACGAAGCCAGAGTACTTCCGCTGCAGGTGCCTGCTGACGCCATCTTGGAGAAATCAGTCATTAACCTGTGCTTCAAGTGAGGAGCTATATTCTGTACTTACTATGAGCAGAGGTAACAGAGCCATTAAATCCGGCATAGCTGACATGACATAACATTAATAGAAGGAGTATTGGATGGGGAGACACAGGAGCTAATTCTGGCCCAACCATTTCATTCTGGGCCCAAGTTTCCGTCTCTGTGAAAGGGTAATTTGGAATCACATTCTATCAATCCATTCCATTACTACATAGTGCACGATGATCTGTCAGGTATGGGAAATAGACTGTTAAGATTCTTTTATGCTAAGGAATCTCATGTCATAGCTTTTACCAAGCATGAGTTCTTTGGTTTTCCACATCACCACTTGCCTCTTAGAAGCAGTTGTGTTTTCCCTTGTTCACCGCATGTTGGTCCTTCCTCTTGTGTTATAGATTCGGTGGAAATACATGATAGTGGACGAAGGCCACCGAATGAAGAATCACCACTGCAAGCTGACTCAGGTTCTGAACACTCACTACGTGGCCCCCAGAAGGATCCTCTTGACCGGGACCCCCCTGCAGAATAAGCTCCCGGAGCTCTGGGCCCTCCTCAACTTCCTCCTTCCCACGATTTTTAAGAGCTGCAGCACATTTGAGCAGTGGTTTAATGCTCCATTTGCCATGACTGGAGAAAGGGTACTGGCCTAACTTTTGTTTTTCCCGCTGCATCACAATGAAATGAAATGAAAAGACCTAAAGCTGAGAACACTAGAGCCACAGAAAACCCATAGGGTGGTTTACAGTGTTGGAAAGTATCAGGAAGCCAATCGGTGGATGTGTATGTTCTCACTCCAGGGATATTTTTCCATCCAAAGAAAATGGATCTAATAATGGATGTAAGATCTAGGATCTAGGGTGTCCTAATCCCATTGTCTTTTGCCAGTGTGTTAACCAGGCCAACAGAGGGTGTTTCTGGCTGGTGGAGTGCTTAACTGCTACAGGCCACAAGGAGGATAAATGCAGAGATATTTGTTCAATCTATTTAACCACAACTCAACCAACCGAATATAAACCTTAAAAAGAAATATTTCCTTGTTAGAAACTTGGGCTTCCCTTTAAGCCATTTCCACATTAAGAGCTTGTATGTAAAACCGAACTGGTTTATACTAATTTTCTTTACACATTGTTTTCAGGTTTTATGTAAGCCTGTCTTGTGTGTATATAAATAACTCCTCAAACCCTGGAGTAGCCGTTTTCAAATTTCTTATTATCGTTCCTTCCACTATAGGAACGAAAAGCCACTTAAAATGCTTCAGGGAAATTTATGTTGGAACTATTTGGCCCTTTAATTTTGAGATGTCACAGGTACATTAGCCTTTTGTTAGGAATTCACTGGCTTGCCCATTTGGAGAAGGTAACGTCAATCAGCTCTGCCCCCTAGAGGTGAATAGAGGAAGGTGAAAGAGAAAGCGAAGGAGTTATCTATAAACAGGACTGAACTTGAACAAGATCAGAGCAGAGCAAAGGAGGATGCAGGTAGAGGGGCTTAGAAAGCCACCGATGTAACCTGGATCCACTCTTGTTCTTTTCAGGTTCAGGCCCTGTTCCCTTGGTATGTTTCTGCATCTGAGACAATCAAAGTTAAGAGCCTAACTTAATGCTTCCGTTTGAAGGAAGAACGCATTAACTATTGCCCTTTTACTCGTGTTCTACCTCAGCCTTTAGTCAGCCCTTACTGCAATCATATCCCATAAAATTCTAAGCTGTTAACACTCCTGATCTAAAACTGATGGCTCTGGGCCGTTTTCTACAAAACTCAGCATTCAGACCAAGACACCCATTTAGAGGCTGTTCTGTTACCACCTGGTAGGAAGGTGGGAACAGCATTCTGAGGTGTACATGATGGGTATAAACCTAGCCTTAATGCACATAAAATTTCAATCATATATTGAAACCAATAATAAATGTAACATGAAGAGTCATTGCATGAGAGATCTTTTTTTTAAAAAAAGCAAAAGATCAAATTCATCTAAGGTTCTCTTATAGGTGGACTTAAATGAAGAAGAAACTATATTGATCATCAGGCGTCTGCATAAGGTGTTGAGACCATTTTTACTGAGGAGACTGAAGAAAGAAGTTGAATCCCAGCTTCCAGAAAAAGTATGTTGCAAATTCAAAAGTTGTGGTTTCTTCCCCTGCCAATACATTTGGACTACCTGCCCCTGAAATTGTGTTTCGGAAACAGCAGGCATGTATTTTAGTTCCAGGTAACTGGGAAATATCTTAAAGGATTTTTTTTTGTTAAATGGAAGCTAGGGGATTTAATGTAGAGAGAGAAGGGAAGTTTTAGCATTTCATCTTGGTTTCCAAAAGTTTGGGGGCAGATTTTAAAAAATCACCAAATTCATTAAGTCTCATTACATTTTAGCTTTAACTTACATTCACTTAACATTACATGAATTAACATTCTGTTTTAACTTTAGATTTTTTCTTTTTACTAACCTCGTTGAGTTCACTCTTGCGGGCGCCATAGAAATGTTCTGCTTTGAGCCACATAAGCCTCTGAGTTTGGGGCTTGTATCAGTACCAAGGGACGTGGTAAACATTTGCCGGGTTTCCCGGTAATGTGTTTACTATTGGATGCTTGGGATGTCACGGTTCTGATAGTAAGTGAAAACTAGGGTTCCTGCAAATTACAGACGCATCATCTAATTTAAGTTCCCGTGAACATTTTAAGAAATATTTTTCAGATGACTTTTTGGACACTGATTTTTCAGTGCTTTAGAATGTCTTCTGAGCCCTTAGCTCCACATTTTGGGGTTGGATTTGGGTTTTGGTTTAATATGTTTTTGATCATAGTTTGGAACCGCACACACTGGAGTTCTACGTTTCATTCTCTTAAAAGATAGATTGTTTGGCATTGTGCACTGTTTGTTGCATGAGATAGTTTGATGTGAGTTTTCTCTTTAGGGGAGCCAATTGTGAAATGTGTGTTTTGCATCATTGTGTTTTAATGACTCTGTTTTTTGAACAGAGTGGTTCATCCTGCCCAGTTTTAAGTGGGATTGGCAAGATAGTATACAAAGTTGATCACTTTGCTAAGAGAGAATTTTGATCCCTAAGCCCCTATTCATTAGCAGTTGAAAAAAAATTAAATGTTAACACGGTTCTTACACCATGCTTATCCCAGCAAAAACCTAAATATCTGAGTATTTTATTTTGCTAGTGAATGCATCTTGGGGATTGAATGCCATTGATATTTCTTTGACTTCGTGTGGTCTTGGCATCTTTGGGTAACCCCCTTTCTATTCAGTATGGACTTTAGTTACAGAATAGGCTGGGGAATGGGTACAGTGGTCATGTGGCTGCCTTGAATGTTACTGAGATCCTGCAAGTTATAGAGACGGAATGTTAGATTTTAATTTGTCCCATACTTCCTTTTGTTTCTTTAGAAGAGCTATAAAATAAAAGGCAATTAACTGAAGTTCTTCATTTATTCATTCCATAAAACTTCTTAATCTTGTTACTCATTAGTCTGTATTAGCCAGTCCTGAATGGCTAATATAGATAGATATTTTAAAAGCACATTACAAGTTGAAAGCATGCCCTGTTTTAAGAAAATCCATTGTATTAAAATCCAAACTTTTGGGCTTCCCTTGTGGTGCAGTGGTTGAGAGTCCTCCTGCCAATGCAGGGGACACGGGTTCATGCCCCGGTCCAGAAGGATCCCACATGCCGCGGAGCGGCTGGGCTCGTGAGCCATGGCCGCTGAGCCTGCGCGTCCGGAGCCTGTGCTCCGCAACGGGAGAGGCCACAACAGTGAGAGGCCCGCGTACCGCAAAAAAAATCCAAACTTTTGCAGCATAAGGATTATGGGGTGATTGGTTATATCACAAAGGGATTCTTTGCTTTACTAAAATGTCTATTTCACAGCTCTTTTCACAAGAAAACTTCCTGAGTATTGATAAATTTTTAAAAATCTAAGATAAGATTTTCAAGAGCATGTTTCCGACATAAAGTACACATGTACTGTTTAATATCCATATTTTTATATTGGAGGTATGTTAGACACCCTGTGTGTGATATACAGGCATACCTCATTTTATTGCACTTTGCTTCATTGTCCTTCATAGATACCATGTCTTTTTCCCCCAAATTGAAGGTTTGTGGCAACCCTGTGTTGAGCAAGTCTGTCAGCACCATTTTTCGGCATATGCTAATTTCATGTCTATGTGTCACGTTTTGGTAATTCTCGCAATATTTCAAGCCTTTTCATTATTGTTTTATGTGTTACGGTGATCTGTGATCAGTGATCTTGGATGTACCATTGCAAAAAGATGATGACTCACTGAAGGCTCAGATGATAGTTAGCATTTTTTAGCAATAAAGTATTTTTTGATTACCATATTCCCTTTCTTTTGTTGGCCTGGAACTGAACCCGCACTGTCTCCAACATATGACTGAATTATCTGTGGATAAGCTACCTTACCTGGAGGCAACTTGGTGGAGTGGAAGTCATGGGCTCTGCCCGTCAGAGTGGACCTGGGTCCCCACTGCATTCTCCATCTCATACTAGCTGTGTGAGCTTGGGCAAGTCTCTTAACCCAGTGGGTGTCAGTGTTCTCATCAATGAAGTGGCAAATAGACAATACCTGCTTCACAGAAGAGGATTGAATGGATGCAGTACTCATAACACTATGGCTGGCACGTGGTAAGGGCTCAACTGGTGACAGCTGCTACCACCAGAGTCCTTACTTTCTACTCACACTGCCGTTTCTGTTGCTGACTTCTGGTTCTGCTTCCCTGTTCACTTCAAGTTCTTTCTCACTGTCCTCTGGTCCTGGCACTTTCTGTGTTCCTGCCCCATCTCTGTCCCCATAACCTTTTCATGGCGAATAGGGGAACTGATCACTTGACATGTGTATGTAGCTGTTATTGGTGTGGTTTGGCCAGTTTTCACTCTTTGCTCTTTCTACCTTGTTAGGATTTTTTTAATCTGGGGAAGATTGGCCATTTAAGTGTCATCCTTGGGGATAAGGAGCTTTCTTCTGCCACCATCTGCTTGTAGCCACAAACAACATATATGTCTTTCTCAGGCTGCATAAGGAATCTAGAAAGGAATTGTGGCCGATGGCAGGAAAAGGCTAAATATTTTATAGAAGTGATGCTCAAATGTTTTCATGAAAAAGAATCAGGGAAGTGGATTTCCATTTTATTTTTTAATTTACGTATAATAAAATTCACTCTTTTTGGTGTTATAGTTCTGAATTTTGACAAATACATAGCTACGTTAACTCTACCCACAATCAAAATACAGAACAATTCTGTCTCCCAGTACCCCCGACCAAAAATTTCCTAGTGCTCTCACTTTTTAGTCAAACTCTCCCTCTACCCTTAGCCTCATACAACCGCTAATTTGTTCTCCATCCCTGTAGTTTTGCCTGTTCCAGAATGTTGTATGAAGGGAATCAGACAATGTGTCTCATCAGACCTTTTGCATCTGGTTTTTCATTTAGTGTAATGAATTTGAGATACATCCAAGGTGTTGGATGTATCATTAATTGGTTCATTTTTATTGTTGAATAATATTCTATTATATTGATGCACCAGAGTTTGTTTATCCATTTAACTGAAGGAAATTTGGGTTGTTTCTAGTTTTTAATGGTTATGCATAAGTCTGCTATGAACATTTGTGTATAGGTTTTTGTGTGAACATAGGTTTTCATTTCATTTTAGTAAATATCTAGGAGTGGGCTTGCTTGGTCATATGGTAAATGTACACATAACTTTATAAGAAACTTCCAAATGGTTTTCTAAGGAGTCTGAACCATTTTGTCATCCCGCCAGCAATGTATGAGCATCCCAGTTCCTCCACATTCTCCTCAATACTTGATATTTTCAGTTTTTAACACTGTTGGCCATTTCAATAATTGTGTGCTGATATCTTGTGACTCGTCTTCATGTGTTTATTTGGCATTCATATGTCTTCTTTGATGAAGTGGTGCTTAAATCTTTGGCCAATTTTTTTCCCAATTATTTCTTTTCTTATTGTTGAGTTTTCAGATAGAAAAACTCTTAAAAATACAAAGTACCAGCCCTAGCCCCAGTAATTCTGTTCAGTATAGTGGGAGTGACCTCAGGAGTCTGTATTTCCTCAGATGATACCAAAGCAGGCATAGAAGGGCCACAGTTTGATAAATGCAGTTCTGCTTCATAGAAAAATTAGTTTTAATGAATGAGTATTTAATAAAAATTAGTTTTAATCAATGAGTATTTAATGACTTAATGAGTCTAATGAAACACCTAATGAGCAAGAGAATATACTGTCTCCAGGCCCCTCCCAACACCACCACCAAGCTACTGGCATAAGATCCAATCCTTACACTCACGGAAGAAGGGCAGTTCATGGAAAAGGGGTTACATAAAACCTAACTTAAGCTAAAGAAAAATTGATGTTTCGATTTAGCTCCCATTTGAAGTTGTCTGTGCTGACTTTCCCCTTTGTATAGTTAAGAACAAACTGTACTTGCCATTGGCTATGTGTATGTGTGTGTGTGTGTGTGTGTGTGTGTGTGTGTCTAAATATACTAAAATATGTATACAATGTCTGAGATTAACTAGAGGTTGACCTACCTAAAATCGACCCTGATTTTGATATAATCTGTATAAAACCACAAAAAAGCATTGTTTAGATGGGCAGCTTTTATATTCATTATATAAAAATTTAGAATGCTTGATGTAATTAATCATCACTTTGTTCCTCTCTTGCCATAGATTCTAGAACCTGGGACTTGCATAAATTTAATCTTGGAAATCTCAATTCACAAAGTGGTAATATATCACACACAGTAGTCTGGATTTATTGGTCTAATAATACCTCCTTTTGGAAGGGAAATTATAAGTGAGGAATAGTGTTTAGGGAGAAACTATGAATAAAGGTAGAAAACTTTTACAGGGTTATATGGGAGGAGAGTCTGGGCCAATATAACCCCCCAGTTTAGCTCCCTGAAGGGACCGATTTGATCATTACTAACATATGGAGTCTTAGGAGATAACTGTCATGTCCATGAGGCTGACACCCCAATTTTACATATAATTTGAAAATAATAGTCCCAGTGGCTCTCATAAGCCTTACTTGTTGGGAGAATCACCCCTATTAAAGAGTCATAGATTTTATTTCCTTCAACACCAGCATATTTTGAGGAACTTTCAAATTCATGCTCTAATCAGGGACCATCGTGTTTTTTGGAGGTGACCCAGACCCAACAGAGTTTGAGATGGCACGATGATTACAAAGACTTTCCTCGCCTTGCCACTGTCAGTCTGCATGTCTACTTTAGAATTCTTCAGTCTGCCCTTTTCTCAATGCATAGCTCTGATGGCTTGCTCTGTGCACTGCACTGCCCTTGGGCAGGGCTGGAAGGTGCAGGAGCTGTACCAGAAATTGGAGGCATGGTGTGAGATGTCACTGAGCAATGGCATGACGATGAAAGGCAGCATCATCCACCCCATCAGGAGGAAGGATCCAGGCATTCAAGTGCTTTAGGACAGGGGTCCCCAGAGCACACAAGCGGGTGTGTGTGAGTATGTGGGGAGGTGCTTACTAGTAATCCATTGAGGTGTGGGAAGAAGATTTTAGAGCTTCCATTTATATTACTTTTTCTCTTAAAAATAAAAAAAAATTAAGCTTTATTAATTTAACATACAGATGGACACTGGTACCCGTGTGGTGTGTATGCACATCAGAAAGTCAGGATACCTTGCTTAGACTGTATCGGTTATCCCGGGCGGGAGTGTGACGGGAAGCACCTCCACCTGGGGCATCAGATATCCGCTCCCCGTCACAGCCTGGTTCCTGCGCTTTCTGCCTACTGTGAGCATTGCGGGTTTCCCCGTATCCAGATAAAAGGATTTTAGGATGATCTCATTTTAACTAAACTGACACCCCCGACCCTCAGAATGAATGAAGGGCTTTAAAAGATTCTGCAAAGGATTGCAGGTTGAAAACAAGACGGATGACGTAAGCACAGATGGACGGTAGGAAAAGAGCAGTCCTGCCACCTCTCCTGTTCCTAGTGTGGGTTTTCACCAGCCCCATTATAACCCCAAAAATTAGATGTCATCAAATTGTCCTCTTAAAATGTAGATATAAATCAGCTGCCTTTAACATTGACCCCTGTCCTAAAGGTAACTTGTGTTTTGAGACATTAATGTCCGCGCGTGCGTATAATTCATAGTTAAATATATGGGCGTGTATTGGGAAGAGGCGCTTTAGCGTGTCCTCCTGGTAAGGAACTGCCATCGAAAAAGTTTAATGACGACTTCTTTGCGGGAAATGAAAAGGAAGACTGACTTTGGCTGATAGATGTGATTGGGGAAGATCTTCCAAAGAGCCCTCGGGGAGAGTAAAATTTGAAAAGGAAGCCCTAAGACTAAGGACCCTCAGCCCAGGCCTGGGGGAAAGTACAAAGACAAACAAAACAGCTTGGACTTGTTTGGGAGGTTACAGGGAGCAAACGTAAAATATAGTCGTGAAACTTAGGATGGTGATTTTGATGATGTGTATCAAACTAGCTTCTGGTACCCCCTAATGGTGCTTGGGAGGAGGGCTGGGGGGAACATCGCCTTCCTACAGCAGCCATCAGGTTCTAGGGTTGAGCTCGCTTCTCTGCTGACTTGGCCCCTCTGGGGGTGTTTGACATCCCTCTCTGCATGGCATCATCGTGCATGCCTCCTGCTTCCCAAACTCCCTCCCCTCCAGCTCTTAGCGGCAGCTAACTGATGGGAAGGAGGTTGAGGGTCCAGTCCCTCATTCTGGTTTTTCTGTCTCCTAATGCACTCACGAGCAAGCCTCAGCCCTCCTTTCCACATTCAGGAAAGTGTGCACAGGCTGGCTGGCAGGGAGGCCCAGGTGAAGGTGAACCATCAGGGCAGAACTGGGAAACCTAAAAGTCTCCGTGGTCATCCTTAGCATAGAGCTTAAGGAAGTCGAGTCTGGTTCGATCCTAACTACACCATTAAATAGCTGCGTCGTTTCAACCCAGTCACTTAACCTTTCTGATGCTCAGGTTCCTTATCTATAAAACTGGAACACCACTAAATGTAACTGTCCTACAGCTCTTGTGTAGTGAAATGGGAGAGGGCACATAAAGCATTTTTGCACGGGGCCTGGTCCATAGAAAGAACTCAATAATACTAGCCCTTGGTGTCATTTTTATCCTTATGCTTGTTAAAGTCTGAAGTTGTTTAACATTCTTCTACACCGTCATCAAGTTTCGTGGAGAGTTAACAGCTCTTGAAAAAGCCGAAGTACTTTAAAAACATGCAGCATCAAGTCTGTGGAGCACAAAGCCTGTACTAACAGTGCATCCTTATTTATTAAGCTTGGAGATGTTTTTTCCACCCTGGCCAAGAAAGTCATTAAAAACTAAAACAAGTCTATGGCAGGTCACTTGCCTTTCTTAACTTTTCTGCAGAAGAGTCCACCTTTCTCTAATCTGACTTGGTGCATCAAAACGAGTAGCAAAAGGCTATTAGTTGCGGTTCTGGCTGGCCTGACAGGTTCCTTCTAAAGCAACAATCGAATGAATATTCAACTTCTCTTCATCTGTGACCTCCTCGCCCTGGCCCTCAGAGCTGAAAATAACCTGATCATTTTTAATCAGTTTGTTAAACATTAGGCAGCTTGCTGATTTGCTTTTAATCACATTCTGCAGATTTCTAGGCATTAATCTGATGTTTATTATGAAAATTTCACATTTGTATTCTGGGGATTTTTTTTAATAAAGAAAAACAATAATAGGAAATAATCAGGGCAGATTGTGTGCATTAGGAGCGTGCGAGAAGTATTGCAGGTGTGTGTGAAACCACCAGCACATGAATTCCCTGTCACTGTTTTAAATTGGATTTTTCTGTTATTTCAAAATGGAAGCACAT
The DNA here is from genome assembly GCF_937001465.1 of Orcinus orca. Taxonomy (NCBI): domain Eukaryota; kingdom Metazoa; phylum Chordata; class Mammalia; order Artiodactyla; family Delphinidae; genus Orcinus; species Orcinus orca. The sequence goes on along the minus strand of NC_064564.1, from coordinate 68,128,143 downwards.
GCGGCCTTGCCTCTAAAGAATATGGTCCTAAAGTTGCATCCAATTGTGGATGAATTCCTCTCCTTTGCCTGTTATCCTCACTAGGGTAGGATCCTCTCATCCTTCAAAAGCAGAGGGTAATTACATATAGTCAGCCTAGGGCTCTCATGAATCTCTTTTTCAGATCGGTATTGGGGGTAGCCACCTAGGACCATTTAAAAAATGTTTTCCGGGCTTCCCTGGTGGCGCAGTGGTTGAGAGTCCGCCTGCCGATGCAGGGGACACGGGTTCGTGCCCCAGTCCGGGAAGATCCCACATGCCGCGGAGCGGCTGGGCCCGTGAGCCATGGCCGCTGAGCCTGCGTGTCCGGAGCCTGTGCTCCGCAACGGGAGAGGCCACAATAGTGAGAGGCCCACATACCGCAAAAAAAAAAAAAAAAAAATGTGTTTTCCAAAGAAAATCAGAGGTTATTGGCCGAGCACTGTTTTTCCTAAAACTGTTCTGTTCATAGGAAAGGAGGTATAGGTGGGAAGCAGAGGAAATACTATAAAAAAATAGAAAAGAAAATACTCTGTGTGGAACATCTTTGAATTTGAACAGTTTGCCAGCCTCTCTCTCTCTTTCTCTCAAATATGGAACAAGTCAAGAAATTTCCGAAAACATGACCCTAGTGTCAGTGGTGATTGACATACAGCCTTTTGAAGGTCTCTACAGTATAATGGTACCTTTAGTAGTGACGACTGTGGTCCTCTCCATCACTACCACCACCCCACCCCACCTCCTCCATGAATCCAAGAGGGGGGCAAGAGAGATACCTTTGTGGTTCCAGGAGTGCCACCAGCAGCCATGTCTCAACAGTCTTCTTAGAACAGGCACCTTCTCTCTCCCGCTCTACTTACTGTTCTTTTTCCCCAGGTTGAATATGTGATCAAGTGTGACATGTCAGCTCTGCAGAAGATTCTGTATCGCCATATGCAAGCCAAAGGGATCCTCCTCACAGACGGTTCGGAGAAAGATAAGAAGGTACGTTGTGGAAGATGTTGCAACTCAAGGTGCTGTCATGTATCTTCTTGGGGCTGTGACACTGGATACTCCTAGGAAACATCCCTGCTAATGCTGATTTGTCGAAGCAAATTACTGGGCTTTTTCTGGAGCTATTGTTGCTGCCTAAGAAAATCTCTTAGCCTCTTACCTGCAAACTGCATAGGAGCAGTTAGAAACGAACACCATCTTGGTGTTCGTATCACCAAAATAGTTAGCTATGCTCGTGTCAGTTCTGCACGGAATATAGCTGCCTAAGGGTGTGGTGGCATTATAGAAGGTTTCACAATCCAGTTTCATTCCCTGGGCATCTGTTCCATGCTTCTAGGGAATAGACAGCTGTGAACCCTAGCGAATAGACAGTTATTTCTCAAAGCCATCCACTGGGCATAATTCCCTCCTCAAGGATAAGTTAGTCACAAGGAAGATGTTATATCTAATTCAGAAACAACTCTGTAATAGTAACAGGAACTTTGGACCACAAGAGGTGTAGGTTACCGAGAAGACCTATGGCCCTTTGCTGTTTCTATTGAAGCCTATTTTTTTTTAAATGGGAAATACCTGATCAATTAATAAATTCTATTTTCACTCTCCTCTACTTGTTCTTAGGGGAAAGGAGGCGCTAAGACACTTATGAACACTATCATGCAGTTGAGAAAAATCTGCAATCACCCATATATGTTTCAGCACATTGAGGTAAGTCTGCGTTCTCTGTCGTGACCCTGATCCTTACTGTGCTATTCCTATTAATACTATGCAGACAATTTTTTTAATAAAAAATAAAAGAGCGTTAAAACGTGTGGAAGTTGAAACAACATGGTCTGATAGCTTGAAGAGCAGAATTAACAAACATGAATTTTCTAGTTACGGATTCTCATTGGCACCAGACACTTGCGCATCTGGAATTTTATAACCAGGAGTTTCAAGTAGTGAGAAAATGCTGTAAGCTACGGCTCATTATGTGGGTTTGGGTAGGTGCTGTGATTTGCCTTGTTATAGTAGGAGCTCCGAAATGGAAGATAATGATAAATACATCCAGCTTCCTCAGAAGGATGCTGTGGAAAATATTAAAATAATGTATTTATACCCGTTGAACAGAAGGATGTTCTCTGTAAAAGTCACTGACTTTAGTCTGTTACTTAGATTTGTATTTTTTCCTTTCTGGCCTCTCTCATGACAGTGTAGATACAGGCTTTTATCCTGAGGCTCTGGTCTCTAGGAAGCTATTTTTAGGGGAGAGGACATATTCTGCCCTGTTCACTACATACGAATGAGTTTCCTAAAGTTGACAATTTCACCCCAGTAGGAGCCGATGACTTGAGCAGGAAGGAAAAGGAGCCACAATTGTAGCCTCCACTTTTCAGTGTTGCCGCAGATGCATATGGTCCTGGCGACAGTTACTTGCCAGGGCACTGCTTACTTTCCACTACAGATGAGGAGGAGGCATGGGGCAAGTCACTGCAGTCTCCGTGTTGGCACCCGCTTATTAACAAATAAATAAATAGAAGGTTCTAGGAATTTAACTTTCAGGAGCATATTCCTGGAAATGAGACTGAAATATTCTTGACTTTGAAGATTATTTTTTTCTTCCTTCTTTTTGGTAATCGTGCTTGTTAGGTGACAGTATATATCGCACCTCTGTCCCTGTCCCGGAGTCCTATTCCACCTGTGGTGGGAAATTAGAAAAACTCCTGACACTGTTATTGCCTCAGGGACAGGCAACCCTTCCTTCATAGAGTAAAAGGCCCTCGATATAAGTCAAATGACAACAGTAAAAGGAAGGAAGGATGGATGTAAGGAAGGAAGGAAGAAAAGAAAGAAGGAAGAAAGGGAGGGATGGGAAGGTCCCACCAACAAGCCTGTTTAGACACATCGTGGGAGAATCCACTGTGTGGTAATAAGTCTATACCCCAGGTCACTTTTGACTGTGACTTGGTGTAAGTCACTCATAAGTACTTGACTTGTCATCAGATGGTAATAGATTATAGGACTGGCAGGAGGATAAACTTTAAAAAAAAATAACGTATGAAGTGTCTGGTAAACCAATAATGTGATACATGGGCTGTAAGGTATCCATGAGTTAGTGGGGGGTACATGTTGGATTGGAGGAGCCCCCCCCCCCCCAAAAAAAAAAGATCTATTGATGAAAATGGTCGGGGTCATGTCAGGTCAACCTGTCACCCACTATCTTATTTTTCCTAAAAATAACTTTAAGATATTTACTTTGTAAAAGTATAGAGGAGTTTGAGGACTTAGAAATTATGAAAATTAGGTGTCAGTCTTAACTTCATTTTGGTTATCGTACCAAGATGAACCTCTGAGACACACTGGGCCGTGTCAGGAAGGGAGAGGTTGTCAAGCTTCTATCTGGAGCACCTGGGGAGGGAAGAGGGGGAATCAAAGAAGCTAGGTCTAAGTAACATGTCCTCCTTTGCCTGCACATTGACATTTTAAGTAGCAGTCAATAGAAAGAGAGACTTTGATTTGCAATTTTTTTAATGTAAAAAACTTTTAGGAGCACATTCCTGGCAATGAGACCCACAGTTATTTGCAAAGGTATCACACTTGTGAACCAGAGACGGTGTGTGCGTTTTGCTTTTGTCTTCGTTTTGTTTGCTTACACACCCTTTGTTCATACTACTTCATACTAGAAACCTGGTCTCTGGATTGGGCTCACTGCCTCCCTGGGGATCTTCAAACCAGAGAAATGAAAGCAGTGTTTTTAAAATGCTGCTGATACCTGACCTTATCACCATCTATCAACACATACCATCTGAGAGATGGATGAGACCCAAATCTCTAGTCAGGAATGGCACCTGTAGAGACGAAAGGGTAGGCTTGGAGTCAGGGTAGGGTTTTTAGCTGAGGTCCATTGGCGTTAATTTTGCCGGCAGGGCAGCATCCGGAGGGGCTGGGCCTGCCATAAATGATGAGCATGTTTGGGAGCAAAGCCCAAAGGGAGGATCTGGTCCCCTTGGAGGAAAGCTTCAGTGATCTGGGAAGGAAGGGGAGCAGAGAAGGGAGACAGCTGGTGGTTAATGTGAAGGTGTGACGTGCTCTCCTCCCCACAGATGGTCTCCCTTCCCATAAGGAAGGAATGCGAAAGTCACATGGAGAACAGCAACTTATTTCTTCCACAGAATCAGTGAGGAGGGAATTCTGTAATTAAGTTCTGTGTTTTAAAAGTGGAAGCCGGTCACCTGAGGGGTGGTATACATTTAGAGCCTTATTTATAATACAGAAAAGCACAGTATGGAAGGGATGTTAGGATTCCACCAAACTAAGATTTACAGTATGTAGTACATAAATAATCATTACTTTTACTGTTAACTATTTCCACAGTGTATTTATGTGTATATATTAATCTTGATTTGCTTGTACGAAGCTCTTCCTCTAGTCTAGACTCTAAGCTCCTTGGGGTAGCTACTTCATTTTTTTCTGGATTCCCAGTACCTGCCTACCACAGCCCTGGGCCAGTCAACACTTAATCACTGTTTGATGAGTGAACTAGCCCTATCATCTCAGTATGAGAGTCTAGAGACTTGCAGACTTACGGCATACGTTTCTGGCAGAACTATAGTCTGAATTCAAAGACTTTGAGTTTCTGGTTCATTGTATAACGAGTGTTTTCTTACTTATTCATTATCTTATTTAACTGTGCTCTAGAAATAGATAGGATGACCTCACTAATAGAATAATCATTAAGTTAATAATTACAGATCCATTTTTGAGAATCATTTTCTTCTCTCTCTTTTAAAGGAATCCTTTGCTGAACACCTGGGCTATTCAAATGGGGTCATCAATGGGTAAATCTTAATTTTTTTTTCTTCCAAAACATAGTTTGTTGGTCCTCCCTAACTTTTCTCTCTGAAGTGTTTCCTATCACACAAATACATAACTGGCAGCCCCCTCAGCCCTCCTCTCTCCTCAGCAGAGGGTACAGAAGTTGTTAACCAAAATGATATCAGCATTCCCTTTTACTTTACTGGCATACATTACTACATGCCTTGAGCAAGTGGCTATTCAAAGGACATAGATCTCCTTTAATAGACTTAACAGTGTCCTAGTGTTCTAAAAACGTTGTCAGAGCTTCCAAGGGTTCTTATAACCAAGAGTGTAGCTTGAGCTCAAAGCGAGTTTACCATAGGAAGTCTAAAGTTGATATTCAACATTAACGTGTATGAGAGGAAAATGTCTCATCTGCTATGCGTATATACAGCTTGACAGTAATTTGTTAGCCTATGGTCTGTATAAGAAATAATTTTTCATTAGCAGTGGACATTGAAGAGGTGCATGCCTGCAACACAACAAAACCGAAGGTTGCATTAATAGAAAGTCTGTTTTGCTTGTGCGGCACCAGGGAAATTTTTATTATTAGGATAAAGGGGTCAATTCTTGGATCCCAAGGGCAGACTGTGTTGCTCTCCTTTGTCTCTCCTTTTCTCCTTTTCTCTCAGTCCTTTGTTCACTCCGGGTGCCATCAGGTTGGCCAGGGTTTTGCATATTGAAAACATGGCCTCAGGGGGTGTTTGGAGGACAGTCTCACAGTAGGCGATGGATGTTGGGAAGACTTACACTTGAAAATGTCTGTTCTGTGTGTCATAAAATCAACTACCAATGATACGTTTCAGTATCATAGACTAGACTGCACATGCACTGGGGAGTTTTCCCAACAACATCACCCATACAACTAAGTTTTAATAATATGACACATCGCTGTTGATAAAGAGGAGAGCGGTTTCTTGTGGAGGAGAAGAACTCTACTTTAACTCACTAACATTCTTCTCTATCTGACAGCACTCTATCATCGTGTTTTTTAATGTGAATTTCTGTGTAAGCCAGGATTGTGTCCCTTCCCCAATCCATTCTTCACTGTATACATGGTGATCTTTTAAAAAGATGTCATATCTCGTCACCCCCCTGTTTAAAACCCATCATTGGCTTTCTGTTGCACTTAAAACTAAAACTAATAGAGCCCTACAGGATCGGTCCCCCCTCCCACGCTCTTCGTCTCTGCTCTCATGTCCCAGCATCCCTCTCTGCCCCCCAACTTAAGCCACACACACCATTTTTTCAATTCTTTAGACTCACCAGGCTCTTTTACTCCTCAGGGCCTTTGCATATACTCTTTCCGCTTCCTGGAATCTCCTCCTCTCCAATCCTAAGCCCACCTTTTTCACCTGGCTGCCTTTTGCTTATTTCAGGTTTTAGCTAAACTGTTAGCTCTTTAGCGGGTCACCTTGGTGCTCTACACTAGTGGCTGCCAAATTGTTTTCTGCAAAGGGCCAAATCTCAAATGTTTGCGCCTTTGCTGGCCAAAAAGTCTCTGTTGCACCTGCTCAACTTTGCCATGGTAGCTTGAAAGCAGTCCATAGGCAAACAGAAATGAGTGAGCCTGGCTGTGTGCCAATAAAACTTTATTTACAAAAACAGACAGCAGTCCAGGGGCTGATGTTTGGCCAAGCACTGCTCTAATGTAAAGAAGATGTCACATGTTGTTATGAGCGCTCATAGCAACTTGCTATTTTTCTTTTTAGGACTTATCACAAGTTGTTAATTACCCATTTGGAAGGCAGGGATTCTATTTTGCTTATACACATGCCCAGCAGTGTGCTTGGCACGTAGTAGGTGCTCAGTAAGTATTTCAATGAATCTTAAGTGCCCTAAATTAGTAATTTTATGTACTTAATAAGTTAGGGATTTAAGGAAATGACAACGTATACATATATGCCTGTGTAGGAAAGACAGAGAGAGGGAGGGAGAGTTGAGAGAGTCCAAGTATTAGGTTTCCTTTTCTTTCTAGAAACTGTCATCATACCTAGAGTATATAATATACTTTTTATGGGTTTTCTAGAAATATAGTTTATTTTTTCCATGCAATAGTCTCAGTTGCTTCGGAGTGGGTACTCATTCACTCATTCATCCATCCATTCATTCATTCTGTAGTTATTTATTGAATGTGTACTAGGCACGAGGCACTATATGAAAAGCAAAGCGCTACTGGCTCCTTCAAGAAGACAGCAGTAATACTGTCTTCTTGTTTTGCATTTCTGGGTTCAGGGCTGAGCTGTATCGGGCCTCAGGAAAGTTTGAGCTACTTGATCGTATTCTGCCAAAATTGAGAGCGACTAATCACCGCGTGCTGCTTTTCTGCCAGATGACGTCTCTCATGACCATCATGGAGGATTACTTTGCTTTTCGGAACTTCCTTTACCTGCGCCTTGATGGTAAGTGTGTAAGGAATTAGGCTCTGAAGCCACACAGCCCAGAGTGCAGGGATCATGGGCGCTCAGATCGAATTCCAGTCTCCCCCAAAAGGAGCAGTAAAATTCTTGAAGATTTAACTAGCAGGGTGGGGGGCAGCTTCTCTAGAGAGCAATCTTTATATCCTCCAGCTTAAAGTAAGCTGAAATCATTTGTGCTGCTGTTTATCCCACGTACAAACCAATACAAATGGACTTAGGATCACTGATAAGTACCACAATTAAAATAAGCCAAACTAAACTAAAATTGAAAAACTCTCCTTGCCCTTAGGCTTGTCTGTTACCTGTGCACCATATAGAATATTTTGATAAGCCTTTAGCTTTCTCTGTGAAGGCATATTTTAAGCGGATAAAGGCTATGACTCCTTTCTTCAGTGACAGTGTTGTAGTTCATTTAAGATGATATCTATCGTTAAAGCTTCTCTCTTTTTCGAAATAGAACATATCTACATGCCACGTTAAGAGATAGGGCTTCCCTGTTTCCTGGATTTTGCCAACTGTGTAGAGTATTGGCCTGATTTTAAGAGTGAAATTTAAATACCATGTCCTTAAAAAATTAGTCAGAAAATACGAATGGAAGAAAGTAGGAATTTAGGGATACTCCCTAAGTTGCTATATGATTGGGGTGGCAGCTCTAGCATTTCAGAGATTAAAGGTATCAAGATTTTCATACCATGGCAGGGGTAACATTTTCAAAGAGTAGTAAGTGGGGATAGGAGCTGATGTATAGCCCGGCTGGTGTTGAATTCCTGCATGGTGTTACGAGCACCAACTTTTATCCAATGCAATATTCAAGTTATCGTCAAATGGGAAATTTAAAGTTTATGTTTCATTAAAAGGTGTTGTTTTATTTTCAATCCAACATTTTCTCCCCCTTTTGCTGTGAATTAGATATGACTGGATATTTACCAACCTCGGACCTGCCGTATGTTCTCTTACTTGAGTTTTTAAGTGAATTCTCTATATGGTGTAACTCTTAGGGCCTTATTAACTTTTAAATTAATTATACCTCTGACAGACTTGATTTTTTTAAAATCTTTTTGCCTGTCCTCCTTAAAGTCACTGAAAACAGAGGAATGGTTAAGTCAATGTTAATTCTGAATTCATGACACAGTTACGTCAACCACAGTCTGTCTTTTGGCAAATCTGCCTTGTGTCTCATCTTCTGACCTGATGCATTGGTTCCTCCCTCTCTGTGAGGGGTAAGTTCAGCCTTCCGTCAGCATTCTTCCTTTGAAAGGCAAGCCCTCCTTCACTGCTGCTTGAGTGAGGGGGGCGGCGGCCAGCTCTATTTTCCCTGGATGTACAGCCCCCCACAGGTGTCCTGTAGAACTGTTGTTTACTATTCTGTGGCATTTCGTTTGGAATCTCAGCTCTCTTGGGACTGTGACCTTGGAATGTTCGAGTCTGGGAAACTGGCAAGAAGTGATTTCCTTGAAACAAATCTCTCTAATGTGTTCTTACCAGCTTGAGAGAGTGTCTTTATTTTTATTTAATTTTTAAAAATGTTTTGGCTGCGTTGGGTCTCCGTTGCGGTGCGCGGGCTTTGTCTAGTTGCGGCGACCGGGGGCTACTCTTCGTTGCGGTGCACAGGCTTCTGATTGCAGTGGCTTCTCTTGTTGCCAATCTCGGACTCTAGGCGCCCGGGCTTCAGTAGTTGTGGCTCGTGGGCTCTAGCTCGCAGGCTCAGTAGTTGTGGTGCACGGGCTTAGTTGCTCCACGGCATGTGGGATCTTCCCGGAGCAGGGCTCAACCCCGTGTCCCCTGCATTGGCAGGCAGATTCTTAACCACTGCGCCACCAGGGAAGTCCCGAGAGAGTATCTTTAATATTCTGTTGGTTGCTGTCCTTATTGTGATAATCATAATAGTCATAAAAGCTAATGTTTATGGAAGACCTACTACATGTGGGATGCCAGGCTAAGCACTTCATGAGCATTATTCATTTAATTTTCTCAACAAACAAGCTTCTGTTATCCCCTTCTTACCAGGTACGAATATGATCCCATTTAAGAGATGTGAAAACAGAGGTTTAGAGAGATGAGTTAACTTGTCATAGGTTACACATGAAGCAAATGGTGACATCATGTTCTAACTTAGATGTCTCTGATTCGAAATTAGTTTAGAATCAGTTTTAGCAAATCCAGCAAGATTTATTCCATCTCTGAAAATGCAGCTTACTTTCCTAGAGACATTTGAAGACTGATTTTGAACTGAATTCAAAAATTGTAAGTTGGTTGATTGAAAATGACCAGGCCATTTCAAGAGAATGTGCTGCTCACTGATCCTACCATCAAAGGCCTTACCGTTAGGTTGGAGGAGGCAAGTAAACAAGTTCCAATAAGTGTTACAGACGCCATCGAGAAGGCTGCATGGGCTTCTACCTGGAAGAAACAGCAGCCATTTGTTCTGGGGTTAGAGAGAATTGATGGCAAACAGTCGACATACACATGGATAAATTGGTACACACACTGCCAGCTGTACCACCCTCTTAACCCAGTTGTTAAAATGACTTCAGATTTTCATTGCTGAATTTGATGTCCCAGATTTTTGACCTCAGGGGAAAAAAAAATTTGATGACAGTTAAGTAGATTTTTTTCTGCAGAGATTATGGTTGCATGAATAGATTTAACTACGATTCCATTATAGTCTTTGTTTTCACCAGAAATGATTTTTGAGTGAGAGCAAGTGATGAAGTTACATCCCAGAAGACAACATTTTCCAAAAGCAGCTGAAACTAAGTTAAAGTGACTAATCATGAAAGCCAGGCAGTGTGTTCCTTCTGGCAAAATCTGCAGTTTTCATCACAGTTGCCCTTATTATTAATTGTATGCTTGGTTATGTTCTACATTAAAGCCTATAAGAACATGGACTTGATACACTTTAAATCCTGTGCCCACCTACAAACAGCATTTCTTTGGCTGGGGCTAAACCCTGACACGGTAGTTTGACTCTCCTTGAACAATGTCCCAAAGATTGCTGATGAACAGCAGAGATCTTGGCTTGGAGAACCTTTGACTAATGGAAATGGTAACCCAGCAAATTCTGAACCTTGTAATAAGAAATGCCATAGCTTTGCATGAAAAGTGACTCAATCGTATTTTTTCCTGGCTTTATAATGTGTCAAGTTCCAAGCTACATATATGATTTAAATACACACCAGATAATATGGTCCGTCTGTTTGCTTGAAGTGTCTAGCATAGGGCCTAAAAACTCTTTTGACCAGATAATTTTGATATCCCTTTTGTTTTTCAGTGCTTTATTTTTCATTTAGTGTTATTTCATCCCAAGTAGGCGTATCCACTAATTCGTTTTATTTATATCTTAATGCATGTAATTGTTAACTGATTATTTTTCAGTTCAGTGGCTCAAAAGTGAACTTCTACCCTCTTAGTATATAGATGCACAGTTTTTGTACCCTGATGTCAGAAAATAGACACAGTTGGTCCCTCGTCCCTCAGTATCCAAGGTGGGGGCTTGGTTCCAGGAACCCCACAAATACCAGAATCTGCAGCTGCTCAAGCCCCTGATATAAAACAGTGTAGTGGGACTTCCCCGGCAGTCCCATAGTTAAGGCTCTGCCTTCCAATGCAGGGGGCGCAGGTTGGATCCCTGGTCGGGGAACTAAGATTCCACATGCCGTGCAGTATGGCCAAAAATTAAAAAAACAAACAAACAAGCCAAAAAACCAGTGTAGTATTTGCATGTAATCAATCTATGCGCATCCTCCCATATACTTTAAATCATGTCTAGATTACTTATGATACCTAATGCAATGTAAAGGCTATGTAAATAGTTGCTGGTGCTTGGCAAATTCAAATTATGCTTTTCCGGAACTTTCTGGAATTCTTAATTTGGAATTTGGAGTACTTTTGATCCACTGTTGATTGAATCCCTGGATGATGCACAGCCCATAGGTACAAAGGGACGACTATACCATTATCTCTGGGAACTCCGTCTTTCCCCATTTTGGAAGTGTTTGCTTTTTTTTTTTTTTTTGGTTTCTTTGGCTTTTCCTTCACTTTAAGGCAGAGGGTAAATATGTGAACCAGTAATCTATGTGAGTAATTTTTTAAAAAAATCATTGCACCTGGGCAAATGATGTAGCAAAATGGGTTCGTGATAGACCAGCACGTGTCTTCCATTAGCATTGTGAGCAGATAGTTTATCGTGATCTCAGAAAGCCAATTCTGAAAATAAGAGAAAAAAGGGCACCACGTGTTTGAAACCTCCTTTAACAAAACACATTTCATGTTCCTCTCCGCAAATCTAAATTCTTACAATTCATCATTGCAGTATTTGACCAGGTTGCAAAACTTGAAATCTGATTTGGAAAGTAGAATGAGCTCTAAAGAACATTGCTTCATTGAATGGGGACTCCCAAAGCCCCTTGTTTCTAATCCCCGTTTGCTGTATTCAGGAATGTTCTTTTTCCCTCCTCAGGAGGGTACTTACTGTTTTTATTAATATGAAAAACAGATCTCCCCATGTTTGGGAACTTGAACCTCCACAGTAACTCGATTCCATTAGCTGGAGTCACTTAGATGTTTTAATGCTCTGAAATAAATTTTCAGTATATTTTCATCGTTAAAAAAAAAACACCATGTAGAAATAATATTTGTACAACAGGTGGTTAGGGACTATCATGTAACATACATATATATGTCCCAACAGCCTAAGACCTTTTTCAGAACTCTGCAGCTACACTTTTCTGGTGAAATATATTCAGATGGAATATGGTAGGTTTTTTTCCTTTCCACAATGCAGTTCATGAAATGGCCAGGTAAATACATTACAAATACATTGTATGTGATTGAGGGGCTGATTTGGGATGCAAGTCTGGGTACCTTGGTGCCCTAAAAGTGAGTACTATTCTCTGGGGTTTCATACTCTCTGCTTATTCACTGTTTCGGAGTCTCATCAGATACCATGGGGCGAGCCATCGCCAGGTGTATTACATGCTGCTTTGTATGGTTATAGTTTATAACTCAGTGGAGCAGAATGTCAACATGAGAAACCAACTGAGAGATTCCTTTTTTTTTTTTTTTTTTGAGTTATTTTGGCTTCAAGTCTTGCTAACAAGGATAAAAATATTCCATTCACATTTTATGTTTTTACCAGCCGGATCATGCTCAGTAGCCATCTGAATGGTAAAATACAGTAGAAATAGATTTACTTTTGTTTCCATTCTCTTGGGCATGAACAAGTCCTCACTCTAAAGCCTATTGGCAAAGTAGCTTTAAGCCATTATAATCAATCTTTTAGGCACATGTGTGTGTGTGTTAAATTATTTGGTGTTTTCAAGCATAAAAATAAATTCAGAGGGGGCTTCCCTGGTGGCGCGGTGGTTGAGGGTCCGCCTGCCTATGCAGGGGATGTGGGTTCGTGCCCCGGTCCGGGAGGATCCCACATGCTGTGGAGCGGCTGGGCCCGTGAGCCATGGCCGCTGAGCCTGCGCGTCCGGAGCCTGTGCTCCGCAGCGGGAGAGGCCACAACAGTGAGAGGCCCGCGTACCGCAAAAAAAAAAAAAAAAAATTCAGGAAATGTTTCCACCAAGTTTTAGGTTGACATAAGAATGTTATAGGATATGTCAGTTTCACAGATGCCCAGTCAGAATGTTTAAACTCTTTTCAACATTTTGGAACAATGAGTAGTAGACAGAGTATTCCTTCTTATTTAGAGAAAAGTCTCTCAACTATCTCTCTAATTTTTTTTTTTAATTGCAAGATGTTCAAAGTTCCTTTCAAAAGTGCAAAAACCTTAGGGGATTTCCTCACCAATACTAAGAGGAGTCTGAGTCTGTTTCTCAAGGAAGTAGGCCTTTTTGTCTAACTCTGTGACATTTTCAGACAGGAGTTAATTGTCAAATTTATTTTTCTTATCCCCTCAGGCACCACCAAGTCTGAAGATCGTGCTGCTTTGCTGAAGAAATTCAATGAACCTGGGTCCCAGTATTTCATTTTCTTGCTGAGCACGAGAGCTGGAGGCCTGGGCTTAAATCTCCAGGCAGCTGATACCGTGGTCATCTTTGACAGCGACTGGAATCCTCATCAGGTGTGCATGTCTCTGACTTGGGTGCCCAGGCCTTCCTTCTGGAGAGGAACTGAAAGACTAGCAGTTCCCTCCCTCATATACATTTATGGGGCAGAGCACATTTCTAAACGAGTGGACCATTTCCTCAAAGAGAAAATAACCCAGCACATTATTATGGCTGTTTTCTTATCTCCCTTGGAACATAGATACTGAGATCTCTTGCACACGCCTTTGGTGTACCTTTGAAGAGTTCAAGTTTGGGGGACAAAGACTCAAGTTTCTGCCTAGTTTTAAGCCATCCCCCCACCCCCCTACCCCATCTCCTGGGATTGCCGCTGAACAAAGCATATTTAGTTAAGGATAAATCAAAAATGTTCCAAGGGCTTCCCTGGTGGCGCGGTGGTTGAGAGTCCGCCTGCCGATGCAGGGGACGTGGGTTCGTGCCCCGGTCCGGGAAGATCCCACATGCCGCGGAGCGGCTGGGCCCGTGAGCCATGGCCGCTGAGCCTGCGCGTCCGGAGCCTGTGCTCCGCAACGGGAGAGGCCGCGACAGTGAGAGGCCCGCGTACCACAAAAAAAAAAAAAAAAAAATGTTACAAGATAAAAACAACATAAAACAGCTAACATTTATTGGATCCTCACTCTATGCCAGCCTCTTTTTTTTTTTTTTTTTTGCCAGCCTCTTTTTTTTTTTTTTTTTTTGCGGTACGCGGGCCTCTCACTGTCGCAGCCTCTCCCACTGCGGAGCACAGGCTCCGGACGCGCAGGCTCAGCGGCCATGGCTCACGGGCCCAGCCGCTCCGCGGCATGTGGGATCTTCCCGGACCGGGGCACGAACCCACGTCCCCTGCATCGGCAGGCGGACTCTCAACCACTGCGCCACCAGGGAAGCCCCTGTAATTATTCTTTATTATGTTGAATCAAAATTAACACACATGGATGAAATAGGGTTTATTTGACATAGGTTGACAGATTGAAGATACAGACCTTAAAGTTGCTAACTGGAGGTCGCTGCTAAAGTCAAAGATAGAACATATGAATGTAGGATTAGCACTAAAACCCCTCGGGATTATCAGGACTCTCATTCCCAAACTGTTATGAGAAACATGGGTTGGCACTTTATTTTATTCATTTTAACCCATGAAGCTGGAGCTGTGTTGTTATTACAGAATGGTCAACCACACAGTTACTTTGGAGGTCCTTTTCTCAGGCTGTGTTCTTGTCTTCAGCTATAATCACACCTAAATCAGTATGATGGGCTTTCAGACCACGGAGACCTCAGAATTGGTGAATAATCCATTCAGTGATTACAACGCTTCTTTCTTCGTCGTAATACCTCCCCCCCATTTTTGGCTTAGGGGCCCACAGGCGTACCTTGCGTAAACTTCTTCAGCCTAGAAATCGTCATTTTTGCTATTTTTCAAATAGATAGATCATCTTACATTAAAGTTTTTTTGTCTTGTTTTTTGGGTTTGCTTGTTTGTTTGTTTATTTTGGCTGTGTCGGGTCTTCGTTGCGGCCTGCGGGATCCTTTGTTGAGGCATGCGAGATCTTTCGTTGTGGCCCACGGGCTTCTTTCTAGTTGTGGCGTGCGGGTTTTCTCCCTCTAGTTGTGGTACGTGGGGTCCAGAGCACGCGGGCTCTGTAGTTTGCTGCACACAGGCTCTCTCGTTGAGGCGCACGAGCTCAGTAGTTGTGGTACGCAGGCTTAGTTGCCCCGCGGCACGTGGGATCTTATTTCCCCGATCAAGGATCAAACCCGCGTCCCCTGCATTGGAAGGCAGATTCTTTACCACTGGACCACCAGGGAAGTCCCTAGATAGATCATCTTAAACATACCAAAAAAACACCACTGCTGCCACCACCACCAAAAAAAAAGCAAAAAACTAATTGCTGTAAGCACCCAGGGGTTCAAGAACTTGTTGCCCTGTTGGTAGATGGTCCATGCCCTCTACTTCCTCACCTGGCATGTTCTGCCGCCACCTGTGCCTTAGTGTTTTGTAGGTTATCAGCATCTTCTAGGACAGGGGTCAGCAAACTGCAACCCAGGGCTGAGTCTGGCCCGCAACCTGAGTTTGGACCACCTGAAAGCAAAGCATGGTTCTCACATTTAAAAGTATAAAAATGTAAATTGCAAAAGAAAGAAAAACGATTACCAGCCTCTTGGTGAGAACAGTCGCTCAGTGTTTGCTCTTGGCCAAGATAGCCTGGACTGTTTACCACTGGGCCCATTCTGGAAGCAGTGTGTGACCCCTTTTCTAGGAAATAATCAGGAGGTTGATGACACAGAACTTGCCAGCGTGGCTGCTGCTCAGCCGTTCTGGGGAAGATGTGTGGAGAGAGATGACTGAGCTCAGGGCTCCAACAGAAAATGACGTTTAGGGTTTCCACGCCGCCCCCGCCCCCCACTTTGGATTTTAATGACCCACCTCACTTTCTCCTCTTTGGAAAATAATCTAATTTGGATGAGTCCCAGCTGTATTCATGGTTCAGCTCTCCCATATTTATAGTCACTTCTTCAAATATCTTCTGAGGAAAACCTTTTGCCCAATTAGTCATTTAATTGTAAAGGTCCCTGCAGCAAAGACAGGTATCCTGGGCAGACTTCGGCCTGTTGTCTCCTTGTGCTGTCTAGGTGACCAAGAAACTCATCTGGTCAAGACGATGGTCTTACAGCTGTAGCAGGGTATCAGCTCTGTGCAAAAGAGGGTGCCAGGGATGCAGGATGCAGGGGACAGACCTTTGCCCTAAAGATGTACACGGGTCTAATGGGGGACGCATGGAAACAGCTAATTAGCATTGGAGAGATCATCACCTGGACCAGAATGAACAAAAGTGATGTACCAAGAAGTTTTTATGGCATAGCCTTAAGATTAGGTAACTCTGCTTCATAGCTTTATGACGGTTTTTATTTAAAGATTTCATTAAAACCTTATTTTTTTATTATAAGAGTAATATACATTCAAAGCAGAAAAAAATTGCCAAACCACATGAAAGTAAAATGAAGAAAATTTAATAACACCTATAATCTTAATACCTGCAGATATAAACATTATTAGCTTCTTGGTATTTGTCCTTCCTGCCTTTTCTTGGTACAGATAAATGTATGCACATAAGATCATAATGTACATACTCATATATAACTTGTAGTTTTCAGTTATTATAGCTTTATGATGTATCATTAAGTTTTCTAAATGAGAGTATAATTGTTAATGTACTATGTTGTATATACATAGAGTAAAAAACTGTAATTTATTTAACCAATCTGTTATTGTTGAATGTTTATTTAATTCTGCTTTTTTAAAAAAACATTATAAATGATATATAATGCTGAGAGGTACATCCTTACTGTAAGTCTTTGTGCATATCCATGATTATTCCCGTAGGATACCTTCCCAAGAATTGAAATTTCTGAGTCAGGGGCCATACCCAGTTTCAACACTTTTGATACATAGTGCTAAATTTCTATGCCCCCAAAGTTGTCCAGTTTACTACTCCGCTAGCAATCTTTTCATTCCCCGAACTAAAGATTGAGCCTTTGATGGAATTAGATCCCAGGAAATTTGCTACATGGGTAATCATTGTATGAACAGTGTGTGTTTATGTGTATAATGTATGTGTGTATAATTCAGCGATGTCTTAAAGATCACCTTTAACGCCTTCCTTTAACCTTGCAACTTAGGGTTAGTTTTAGTTAATATCCAAGTCATAATTCTGACACCAAATTTATTTTTATTTATTTAATTTTTTTTTTTAGTTAGGGACAAATCTGATAGTGAACCTAGGGACAGATTAAACACACACACACACACACACACACACACACATCTTGAGACCTGGATTTCAAAACCTGAGGTGTATTTCAGTTGGCTAATTTGAACCCAGTCTCCCTCAACTAGGAATGACCTTGAATTTTTCTGAAGAAGGTAGCTTGTATATTTTGAAAGTGTAAGCAGAATCTTGCATTAGTGAAGGTGGGTTAAAGAACGCTTCCATAGTTCCCTCTTGGGTGGGTGACCTGTCTGCTAGGCTAATCCAGGCACAGTGGCCCTCAAACACGTGGTTTTCTCAAACAGGACCTGCAGGCACAAGACCGCGCTCACCGCATCGGCCAGCAGAACGAGGTCCGCGTGCTGAGACTCTGCACCGTGAACAGTGTGGAGGAAAAGATCCTCGCAGCCGCCAAGTACAAGCTGAACGTGGATCAGAAAGTGATCCAGGCAGGCATGTTTGATCAGAAGTCTTCAAGCCACGAGCGGAGGGCATTCCTGCAAGCCATACTGGAGCACGAAGAGGAAAATGAGGTATCCCAGAAAGCCCAGTCTGTGAAATCAGTGATCTTGTGTCTTGCAAGGCTTGGGAAGAACCTCTTTGTTCTTTAAAGAATTTCTTGGGCTGGGGTGAATTAAAATGAATGAATTAGCTGCTTTGTTACACCCCAAGCACAAAAAGCCTGTGAGACATCCAAACGAGTGTCTAAAAAGCAGTTGCTAGAGGGACCTGAAGGGTTGGCCATCCAATGCTTCCCTGGTTTCTGCCGGGAGGTGCAGCCTGCATGCTTGATTGTACTGTAAGTGCTGCCCTCTGTAGGCCAGATGCAGAACCGCAGAGAGGCCACTTGCAGGAACAAAATTGCTAGATGAGACAACACAAAGCTGGAAGGGTCACTCCTTGCCTTTTCTTTCTCCATCCTTCAGAGCCCTTTGTCTCTATTGCCTTTTTATCAGGGATCACAGCACTTCAGTGTGTTTGTAGGATAAGCCCTCACAGCTGTCTTTAGCTCTTTGAGTCATACTTTTACTGGAAAAGAGTGACCTTAACCACCACTCCAAATGCTCCTGTAAGAGCTGACCAACGGCTGAGAAAATTATTGGCTAAAAAAAAAAATCTCTTTTTACTTGCCAACATTGTTCAAAGAGTGCATTGATTATGTTTCTCTCAGGGGATCTTTGGGTAGCTGTATTTTTTTAGATTGCCAGTCTTAGTAATTCTATACTAAATTTTCATCCCCAGATGGATTTGAAATAGATTAAAAGACACAGTTCTTATGTAGTCTAGAAAACTGAACAAAATACCAGTGCCAGTCCTTACCATAAAATTGGCTTGGGATGGACAAATTTGGTTTGGTGTGCCCATGTTCGTAAGTGGAAGAATGGGTTTATCTTATCTATTCATGTGGAATACTATTTTCATTGCGTATGTTAGATATACAGTTGACCCTTAAACAACACAGTTTGAGCTGTGTGGGTCCACTTTCATGTGGATGCTTTTCTGTAGTAAGTACTACAGCACTACATGGGTCCAGAGTTGGTTGACTCCATGGGTGCAGAGGAACTGTGGAATTGGACAGCCGATTTACAATTTACATGTAAGATATACATAGATTAACCCCAGATGTTCAAGTGTCAACTGTAGTTTGATTTTGCCTTAAGTAGGATGTTTTTGAAATCTTCTATAAATTATAAACGAAATTCTTTCAAAAATCTCATGTAGTTTTTTTTTCTGAAATAAGTGGAAATGTGAAGTAGTTCTTGATATTTAAAGTCATCCTGAAATGAATCTTTTTGCAAATTGAAGAGCCCTTTTCTGTTATACCTCTTCACTTGTCAGTCTTATATGTTTGATTAGTTATCTATTAGATTTCACTAAAGTGATGAAAAATGCATATGCACATACATTCACGCATGTTTTTAAAATTTTGATCTCAAATAGTTTACCACGTCTGATTCTGGAAGTTGAATACTTGATACAGATTTGATTCTCAAAATTGAAATAGTTGATACACATTTAGAATCAGATTTTCAGGTGATTTTTTTTGTTGGTATTTACACACATGGAAATTTAACAAATGAAATACTAGGGTGAGTGATATATACTGTCACAAAGCAGGTGTGGGCAGAGCTGATACCCAGCCAGGAGTCTCCATGATGTTTTTGCTTTCTGTTTTGTGTAGGCCTTGTGAAGATGGTCCCCAGCCTGGTTTAGGTGGAGTGTAGGGTTGCCTGGAGCTTTCCAACCTTCCTAAGCCTCAGGGAGATGTTGATCCCTCCCAGTCCTGAGGGCCCCTGCAGGACATTTGGTCCGGACCAAAGGGTCCTCGATATTTGATCCTATCCAAAACCACTTGTCAGGGACCAAATATCCTCATGGATGTTTTGGATGGGACCAAATTTCAAGAACCTTTCGGCGTGAACCCAATGTCTTATGGACATTTTGGACAGGACAGAATGTCTGCTAACCTTGCGGGCCACCAGGTGGGGCCTGCAGTGCAATCCGGCGCCGGTTGCTTCTAACGGTGAGCAGCCTGGCTGGGGCTCCACACCCCTTCCAGGCTCTCCGTGTGTCAGACAGATGTTATCATTTTCTGGATGGCATGTGTCCTGAGATGAAAATGTTTGGGGACACTGATAGCCTGCAGTCAAGGGCTCTGGTCCTGAATATCAGAGGCAGCCGTCACCATGGTTGACGGACCATGGAACACTCGGGCACAAGGAACCCAGGAAGATTTATTGCCCACTTGTTCTCTGTGAAGGCCAGGCCGCTGCAGACAGGCTTCTTGCCAGTTTACAAGAGCATCTTTTCATCTTGGGCTTGGGGGAAGTCCAACCCGACACTGTATAGGTGATGAGGGGATAACGTGGCCCTAGGAATAGGGTGGGCAGAAGCAGGACATCTTTTCCCCAGTGGATACATTAACCGAATTCTTTGTACCTTAAAGTCTCAGCCCACTCCCAGCTCGTCTATTTCATTGTCAGATGAACTGTAATAATGTGTTTAGACAGATTGCCTTCCATCTAGAGATGAACTAGCATAGAAAGTTTTTCACAAGTGATTCTTATCTTGAGTCATCAGTTTTTACTTGATTGAATTGCATTCATTTCTGACACGGTGCGCAAGACATTATCTTGAGAGCAGGCAGAGTCGTCTCATTTAAGCTGCTAGGCCACCCGTACTCTTTCTAGAACAGGTTGCCTTGTTTTGAACGTAGGATCTGGGAAATTGGATGTTTGAAGTTCTGGGTTTCCCTTTCGTCCCTCTGCTGATACATTGAAACTCCCCATTTGATTTTTAACAAGCTCACTCGACGTATGATAAAAATAATTTTGGGCGGTAAGTTCTGTAGTATCTGCCCAACTTTTAGAATCTTTTTTTTAAAGTGTGAAAATCATAGCATAACATTTCTAAAAAATTTGAGAACTGTTGGTTTCTGAGGAATTTTCAGAGCCATAAGGTGCCTTGGTCTAACATACTGTCAAATGAAAATGTGAGGCCTTAGGTAGTTGCTTTCTCTACCTCATTTAAATGATTTTCATTAAGAAGAGTTTTGTGGAGGTTTTGTTATTGCTACCTTTTGGGTTGTCGTGTCCACAGCTCTAACATTAGCGTAACAGTGCCCACCGAAATACATATTAAACATATTTTAAAGGCTATGTATTCGACACACACACACACATACACACACACACACACACATATGTGTATGATTTTTATGGTCTTGCTTGGTGCCTTGCCACTAAGTTTCACATACTCATGTCCTTTGTAAAGCTTTGAAAATAAGCATTTATGTTGGGGATAAGGTAAAGAATTAAAAGAATTAATATTAGGCCCTTTCTCATGGGGGTTTCCTTATTTAAATCCTACATCTTCTCTGTGAAGGAAATGTCATGCCCAGTTTACAGATGAGGTCATTGAGGCGGGGAAACATAACTTGTTCTAACTTGTTCTAAAAGTAAGGGAATCAAGATACACCCCTGCCCCGAGAGAACCAGTATGTCTTAGAGAGTGCACCACCTTTCCTCCCTAAACAGATTTTGCTCTGGGAAGATGGTTTGAATCGCTTGCAAAATAATAATGGCAAGTACTATACCCGGTGACCCTTCTGTTTCCCTTCTGGCTTGAGAAATGGGGTCCCACTGGTCTGGAGGACTGATTCACCTTACTTATCAGTACCTCAGCCCAATTGTCCAGCCTCTCTCCGGAAGCCTGTTAAATTGTTCTGTTCTGGTCTTAACCCCAGGAAGAAGATGAAGTACCCGACGATGAGACTCTGAACCAAATGATCGCTCGACGAGAGGAGGAATTTGATCTTTTTATGGTAACGTTACAGAAAATCATGGAAACAAATGCCTCATTCCTCTCCCTCCTTTTCTGTTAAACACAAGATGTCTGGGGCCTGTGTGCCCTGGCCAAATTTCATTTGTGAAGCCGGGGCCTTTCCTTCAGTTCAGAGCCTGCAAATTGCCTGGCTTTAGCCTGCAGACATATTTTGTTTGGCCCATGCCATATCTTTTTTAAAAATTTCGAATCCGTTGCCAACGCAAAAAGAATCCTGATTTCTGGCTTCTCGTGAAAACTGAACATGGGCAGTAATACCAGGCCCACATCTCTCTATGGAAGCGTTTGGCTACGGCTTCGCAGCAGCTGCGTCCTCAGGACAGGCCATGTGGTCTACCACAGACACCCACCCCCCCCCACTTCCAGCTCATTTCTGATCCTGGCCAGCATCCTTCAGGAAACCTGCCCTGCTCCTCTAGGTAGAGTTCACAGCTATTCCCTAGCTGTCTCCTTAGCAATCAAAACAAATATGCTTCCTGGGGGCGCAGCAGGGGGGCGGAGAGCAACTAAAATGACATAGTCCTGCCTCTTGTTATTGTTGAAGAGAGCCTGCTTAAGCAACCTTCCAGATGTGCATCAAGGTGTAGACTTCACTTAAAGATCAAAACTGGTTGCATTTCACTGGTACAAAGCAGATGCAAAAGAACCTTGACATTTGACCGTTTAACATCCATGGTTTCAACCTTGACGTTCCAAGATACGTAGTCATCTGCCATTTTGCTGAAACCCGAATTTGATTATGTGTGTGGCCTGCCTCAAGGTCAGTAGGGAAGGGAGCAACCCCCTTGGCTGGTGAGGGAGGCCCTCAGAAGTCACATTTGACTGTGTTCTTAAGGCATTTGCTATAGCTATTTATTTATCTCTGTATGCACAACACTCAGAACAGTTTCTGGCACGTAGTAGTTGCTTAATAAACATTTATTGAACGAATGGTGGCATTTGCAAAATTTCGGGCCTTGTGAGGAGGTCAGGATGTATAAAGTTGCAAGGCTCCCCCGCAATACCTTCAGTCATTTTGATCTTTCTAACATTTAGCCTGACCGTGGAGTGAGTAAATAAATGTGAACTGTAACTCTGGTGGTCGAATGCTGAGGAACCCCCAAATCAGAGGTCCCAAATTTGAAGCCCCCAGGTCTCAGACAAGTGATTTGCACGAGTGAAGCAAGTGGACAGGGGTGAGGGGATGGTGGTGAACGGTGAATGGGAGTTGCTTTGTCTCGGGGGGACAGAGCTGCAAGCCCCATGTAGCCAGAAATTCCAAATTTTCAAGAGAAGCTAGAAAGTGAGGTTTTTATATTCAGTCTCCGGACTTCAAAATGTTTGCAACTAAATTTAGTTTTTTATTAGTATTTAACATTTCAAGCCAAACAAAATACGGCCCTGGGCCAAATAGGACCCACAGGGTTTGCATTTTCCACCTCTTTAGCCTAGGCAGTCTGAGAAGGGAACCCCAGCTGCATGGAGGCTGACGTTATTTTTGTGGTTTTGTGACTTTGGGGAACAATGATTGTACTCACACACAGTGATTCAAGATAAAGGACATTTCATTCTTTCTCTGGAAACTTTTAGGTAGCCATGGGAATAAGTCCTACCCTGGGATGCGCACTTTTTTCCCCTCCTAAATGAACCATCCTACCCAGCTAAGGCCATTTTGAAGAGAAATAACAGAAAAACGACTTTACCAGCATGTTCGACATAGGGTGTTCATAAAACCTAAATTTCTTAACTCATACTGCCAATCACCACCTTTATAGATTATTCTCTGTTTGGGGAGATTAGAGATACACGTAGGAAATAGACCATCTTTTCTCTCTTTGAGGAACTTATTAAAATGTAGATTACGAGGGAACACCGAGGCAAGAGGCCCTCAGCTTCCCTGACTGATCACTGATTGGCAATAATTCAGCACTGCTGTAGCCTCAGATACTCTCGAGGCCCTTGGAAAGGATAAGCTGTCTGCCATTATACAAATTAGATTAGGCCCAGAGATGGAGATTTCCATCAGCAGTCCTGAAATAAGAGAAAAAGAGTACTTCTCTTTTCTGCCTTTCCGGCTGGGTATTTGTAGAAATTGAAAGCCTCAGGGAAAAAAAATTGGATGTCTGGCCAAGGCACAGTCTTCTTTTAATTTGGGAATATCAGGCTTGGAACAGGTGAAGCTGGTTAGGGAATATACTCCTCTGTAGGCGTTTTGATTTTGTGAATGTTGTGCTTGTTTCTTAAAGGTTGGCTTCTCCTTTCTGGATAATACAGATTTTCAGTTCACTTTGGTTTGGTTTGCTTTGTGTTGGTTTTTTAAAATCTTCTCCTCAGCCGGCTGCCTTTGGCCAATTCACTATTCATTAGCACCTCCACCAGGGGGCAGGAAATGAAATTGAATCCTTGCCAGTTCAGTCAGATTAAAAACTGTAGTGAGAAACAAGAATGGAATGTGAGCTAGATTTGGAGTTGGAATATTTAAACTCTTTATCCACTGTTACAAAAACAGAAAGTTAGCTCCCTATATAAAATTAATACAGACGTATTATTTGATTTTATATCATAGGCACTGTAGTTAACACACATGAAGCAGATAGTCTCTTTCAAATAAAACCTTTCTTTCGAACATTTTTCTTGTTTTCTCCTTTTAAAAAATGTGACTTCGAAAGTTATCTCTTATACTGATTACCTGTGAATTCTACCTAAAAGAGATCTTTGACAGGTCAAGATACATATCTGAAACATTTTGCTAACATACAAACATGAAGCTTTCAAGCTGCCCTGCTCCCTCCAAAGGCAACAAGTACTTTTAAAAGTAATTGTACTTGTTAGCATAAGGTTATTGGGTCTTAAGACAAACATATTCATGTAGTATCTGAATAATTAATTATGCTTAGTTGAATATCAACTTCAAAGTTTGTACTGGTCTTCTGCAAGCGGAAATCTCTGGGAAGAGATACAATCATGAGAACTTTAAGCTTATTAAAAATTGCATCAAAAATATTTTGGGGGGGGTCTTTCCTAAAAGAAAAAACAAAAAGCAAGTGCAATTTATTTTCTTTTGTGTTAGAAGAGATTTATTTTCTCAGTTGTGGACTAATGCATGGCATAAGTCATTTTACAAGTCCTCGGTATAGGAAATGGTAATCGTATAACCAAAAATTGAAGTGGCAGTATTTTATCATCTCTGTGTAGTGCCGTAACAAAAAAATGATTTTTCTTGATAGCTATCTAGTAACTATTAGGAGATTACCGTGAGAAGCCCCTCTTTAGATTGTGCTGTTAACAAGGCATCCTCTGTGTGCTAATTATGAAGGTTTTGTGGATCCCATTTCTGAATCCAGAGCATTGGAAGGCAGGATTAAGAGCAGCCTCTCCAGCTAACTATAGCATATGACAGAACAGAACGGCCACATTTATCTACCAATAGGACTCCACCATGCTCCAAGCCTACCCCATCTTGGGAATACAATGATTTCCAAAAATGTTGAAGCATAGTTTAAGTAACTTTGAACTTTAAATAGATTCTAGAGGTCGAATTTGGATTTAAATAGAAATTTCATTTACATTTTGTTACCACTCTCAGCTCTTAAGAAAAAATTAATGTTGAATCCCTGTTTCAGTACGGTAGAACTGAAGGAAGAAAGAGGGAAAAGGTAAATCATTTAATGGTTAATGGTCTGTTCGCTTGTAGAAATGGTCTAGCCAGTGATAGATACATATAACGAACGTATATAACAATTCAGTGGAGGTTTTATTTGTTTTTCTTTAACCATCAAATTGTTTAGTTATAGGTTAAAGGCAAGTATGTGGCACTTAATTTATTTACTAGCGCACTGGATTTTAAAAAAAGAAAGCAGGAGGTGGGGAAATAGGCATTTTGAAGGCTGTTGAAAGGAAGCCATTTCACTTATATCAGTTGAGATGAGATTACCTTTGAGGTCTGTCACTGTGGCATGATATTTTCATAAGAGCTAAGCTTTTTGAAAGCTAAAGAATTGAGGGACATTCCTCTCCCAGAGCCCAGGGTGCACTAAAAATTCAATGCATTCATGGCCAACTGATTAATAAACCAGTTATGTGCCCACATGTCTGAGTCCAACCGAGGGTGGCTATTTTATAGTGACGCTGGGTGGCTGATTTTTTTTTTCCTGGCTCTTTAATTAAAAGCATGAACCCTATTGAGGTAAAGGAAATTTTCTTAATGAACTTTCCCCTTTATATGCTTGAAGAATACTTCTATACCAGTGCAGCAATGAGTTGTATCACCAGGGCTCATTTTTTTTTTAACTCATTTTTATTGCGGTATAGTTGATTTACAATGTTCTATCAATTTATGCTGTAATCATTTTTATTATTTTTTATTTATTTATTTTTGCTGTACGCGGGCCTCTCACTGTTGTGGCCTCTCCCATTGCGGAGCACAGGCTCCGGACGCGCAGGCTCAGCGGCCATGGCTCATGGGCCCAGCCACTCCGCGGCATGTGGGATCTTCCCGGACCGGGGCACGAACCTGTGTCCCCTGCATCGGCAGGCGGACTCTCAACCCCTGTGCCACCACGGAAGCCCTGCTGTAATCATTTTTAAAATACATCCCCAATTTGAATTTTCTCACTATTACTTAAGGGGAAGCTTTTGCACCCACATAGACTAAGAAAAGGAATTTTTTAAAGAGTATTTTTTTATGTGCATAAGTAAATTTCAAAGATGGGTACAGGGGAAGGGAAGAGATTTGGGCCTTGGGGATGAGCTAGAACAAGTCAGCCAGGATACAGAGGCTCCATGGGAGAAGCTGAAGGGACCCTGCAGCCATAGGAGGTGACTTGTGAAGACTTATGTGCTGCAAGTCTACACCGTACCGAATCCCCTTTCCCTTTGGTGACACTTCTGTTCATCCCTCCAGCGCATGGACATGGACCGGCGGAGGGAGGATGCCCGGAACCCAAAACGCAAGCCCCGCCTGATGGAGGAGGATGAGCTGCCCTCCTGGATTATTAAAGATGACGCCGAGGTGGAACGGCTGACGTGTGAAGAAGAGGAGGAGAAGATCTTCGGGAGGGGGTCTCGCCAGCGCCGGGACGTGGACTACAGCGACGCCCTCACAGAGAAGCAGTGGCTGAGGGTAGGTGTGGCTTTCTCGAATTCTTGCTACGTGGAGTGTTGTTGGCTCAGAGAAATCAGGGGCCTGAGGCTAGAACTGTCTGAGAGGGACCAGTTGCCCATAGAAGGGGAAGGGCCTCTTGAACATAGATACAGTCATTCTGCTCTTGCAGTGGAGTCATTCTACATTTCACGGCAGGGCCTTGGAAGATAATGAAGAATTGTTTTGCAAGAGCAGAATTGGCCTTTGGAAACACAGGGTTATGAGAGCTATGAGACCCACTAATGTTTTATGACCGATCGCCTGGTCATGCCTCACTCTCTCGGAGTTAGAATCAAAATGTGGAAGAGGGCCTTAGAGGACTTGTTAATTGTCCCCCCTCATTTCATGGTCTTTAATCGGAGTTTCACTTTTGCAAGTCTCGCAGAGAGAGCGTTCAGGACCGCGGCCTCTTCTACCCACGTTATTTCCTAGACCCGAAGAACATTAGCGCTGGAAGGTGCCTTTGTACTCTCTTGGTTTTACAGACGAAGCAGTTGAGGCCCCGAGAGGTTAGGTGATTCCGCAGGATCACACGGCTGACTAGAAATAACAGAATCAGTGAGCGCTGATGCATGTGGGGGCTCGACGTCAGCTCAATCTGATCTGACCGTCGCCAGCGCAGACTAGGGCCTGGGACTCGGGTCACTGACACTGGAAACAGTATTCTGTACTTTGGGGGTTTTGTTTTTTGTTTTCTCTGCTTTGGAAAATGTCAGTTTCTCATTTTGACTGAGGAATGTTATCTCCTAATGTTCGAGCTCAGAAATATCAAAATGCTCCCAGGAGCCACGTGTGTGAGGCTGAGGCCAGTGTGAATCTTCCCTTTGAAGGTTTAGCCGTAATGTCTGTTATTGGGAGCAGACTTAGTACCAAGATAGAACAATCAGGGATGTGCGCTCCAGGCAGCGCCGGTAAATGCGTGCTGGAAATAATAAGGGTGGTTCGGTGAAAACCAAACAAAATAGAAGCTGTTTTTGTGAGTTGTTCATTCTATTGAAAGGGAATATAGTTCGCAAGCTTTGTAAAACATGGATTTTAGGACCCGGGCTGTAAGTAGGTAGGTGGGTCAAAAAGCGATGGGGGAAGTATTGTAAGATTGGATATCAAAGGCGGACAGGTCTTGGCACCACTTGAGATGTGACTTATTCAGGATGTTGTATGATGAGAGAGGCATGACCTAAATTTCGAAAAGATTGAAGCCTGTGGTATCCTGAAAAGAAAGAGACTAAGAAAGCATCGCTCATACTTACGGTTGAGCAATGGCATATGAAATGTAACTTTTGTGTGACCGTTTTACTGTCGCATCCAAATATTCCAGTGGCCTCAGAATATGGTTTTATGGATTTCTTTTGTTTCACTGTTGTGAGGTTGCAGTTGTATAATTAAGATCCATTCTATAATGGGAAGAGGTTTACTTTAATATTCATTCATGAGCTTGGGAAAATTCTTTTCCCTTTCTCTTTTATGTAAGCAGTAATTTGAATACCTGGAATATTACAGGAGATGAGACGACAATCTAGGCCAACATTCTAAAGTCAGTCTTTATATATGTATAACCTCTAGACACTACAAGCAAAATAATCTCGTTTATCGGGCAAGAAGGTAGTTGAATTTATCATTTTTTCAATCATCAGTGGCAAATGCTCTTCAAAAAATAACGTTATAAATCTTAGGAAGTTTTCACGGTTAGAATACCTCATTTTTTCTCTTCTTCATTCAGTTTATATCACTGATGATTAGCACCATGCTAACACACAGTAGAAACTCAATGAATGCTTGTGAAGATGAAACGATAACCTTAGAAGAGGAAAGTGGAAAGTTTCTAATTTACCAGTAATGTTAGGATAGTATCTGTGTATCTAGTAGACTTCCTTTTTTTTTCTAGGTGGTGTTTCTTCACTGGATTCACATCCTTTTGTCTATAACGTGCACGTCTAAAAATGGAAAACTAGTTTGTTTTACAAAACCACACCATGAAATTGATGTTCATAGTTTTCACCTTAAGGTGCCTTGCAAGATACCAGGTCACCCAAGAAGGACGAAACTGTTCTCAGTACAGCTTTATTGTAATACAGCTTTTTGTAATCCAATCTTCCGGGAAATGTGCGTCCATGTTTGGTGTGAGCTGGTAACTTGCTGTTAACCAGGCCATGCAATTAATGCAGAATGCCTCCTGGCCTTAGCCTTCAAAACAGATGCTTGCAGTTGTTTTCTTTCTTGTTCACCAGCAGAAATCCTGTTTAATACTAGCCTGTTAAGCTTTTTGTGGTAATAAAATTTTATTCAAGGGTTTCTCGTGGGCCTGGACGTGCAGAGATCGTCTCCACCGGCCAATGATTGAACACAGTGGGCGAACCTAGGCAACGCAGCCTTGAAAGGCAGGTTGGCCCGGACTGTTGCGTGAGAAATGCTGTAGCAGGGCTGCAGTAACTCTCCTTTCTCCTGGCGATGTTGTACCAAGATGGCTTGGTAGAGGCATCGCAGACCCATAGAACCCCAGAGCTGGAGGCAGCTGAATGGGACAGCTCCGCACCCTGTGCTTCGATCACATTCTCTGCAGCGCCCCCGCCAAGAGGCTGGCCATCAGTAGAGGAGACGCTCTGCATTTCGTCTGCATTTTGACCCCTCCATGCTCAGCCCCAGCTGTTAGTTCTTCCTCCCTGTGAACGAATATCCTCTTTCCTGGTAGCTGCTCCTCGCTGGTTCTCATCCTGTTCCCTGGGGTGAACAGAACAATATTTTGTCTGTCTTTAGCATCACCTCCCACCGGATGAAACGTTCGAGGACTCATTTGCAGTTCGAATGAACTCCCCTCCCCTCCTCTTTCTTTGGAACTTGCCTCATCCTTCAGGGCCCAGCTCAAATGCTACCACTTCTGTGATGCCTTCACAAGTAAATACTAATTGCACTTCCCCCGGGCTCTTGAATTTCTTGGCCTGTTCTTCTGTCACGGCTCAAATCCAACTTCCTAGTATTCTTGGTAGTTGCCGACATACTTGCTTTCCTGATTTGTTGACACGCTGGATCTTGTTAGGACTTCTGTGTGCAAATAGTCAGGGCCCATGGATTGCCAGATTGAAATAGCCCTGGATTGATGTATAAGAGTATAGCCTCGGGTAACGTTCACTTCTGCAACAGATGGACCTAAACATGCCCTATTTGTGGGCCTGTCCAAAAAAGTTGAATTTTGTTTCGCACATAGAAGCCCAAGGTGGGTGTTTGTGGTTGGCGGGGGCAACTGTTCTCTGCGTGGCCGTTCAGGGATCCAGGCTGAAGAGTCTCTTTCCAGCTTAGTCATCCCTGTCCCTGTGAGCTGGAAGCGGGGAGCGCAGCATGGAGTGGTGCATGTTGAGTTCTAAGGACCAGGCCTGCCTGGATCTCTGTCGCTTCCGCTCGCATCCCATTGGCTAGAACTCGGGCATGTGGCCACATTAGCTGTAAGGGGGAGTGGGAGATGTGGTCTGTCTGTGAGCCCAGGAAGGTAAGATTTTGGTGATGAGGCTGCAGTCGCCGCCTCAGAACACTTAGGTTGAATTGAAGTGCTCTGGCCACTTTCTGTGAAAATTGTATTATGGCTTCATCACAAACAGGTTTTATTATATAATCATAGTATGCTAAAAATTCCCACAGTGTCCTTTAGACAATCTGTTTAGTTGGAAGACTTAAAAAAAATTGTTCTGTATTCATGTTATTTTAAATGAAGAGGATCACAGTTTCAAACACAGCTCAGTTTGTTTGTTTGTTTAAGTTTTTAAAAATTGTTTTGGAATCTCAGTTTCCATTGAGGAAACCTAAATTTCTTTGGTGAACTTCATCTTTTGGGAATAGTCAGTTCAACATCCATGCCCTGTATGCGCTTCTTGTCTCCTCTCCTCAGAGCTCCTTCCCATCTTCCTCCCCAAGGTGGCATCTGGATAGACCGAGAAGCTAGGGTTTCATCATGGATTGGGGCAGGCATCCTGTCCTGTGGATCTCTGCTGGGCTCAACGCAGGACTACTGGTCTGTTCTGTCCCTGGAGGTCTTGACGTGCAGCTGGTCCCACCTTATTCTTTTGGCGTCTTTGATGACACGTGCTGTTAAGGTCTGGGGTTCCGGCCCGAGTCTCTAGTGGTCAGCTTTCCTGCAGTCTGAAGTCCCATGAAGACTGTCAGCCTCTCTGGTCTTGTAGTGCTCTCAGCTCTTTTGTGCCCTCGTTGGGAATCTTCAGACTCTTGGTTGCTTTCTACCCACTGTGCTACAACAGGCAAGAGAGTTCAGCCCCTTTTTGCAAAAATCGCTGCCTCACCACCAGGGGCTTGTCAGGCCTGAAGCCTCTAGAATCTGATGGTTGGGTGGGTCAGGGAGGTCTTTAAAACAAGCAATACAGAAACGTCTTACGTTTACAAGTTCTGTCAAAGTATCTGACCACATGAATGCACAGTGAGGGACCCTCCCAGAGCCTCGGGAGGAGCTTGTAAAGTAAGAGTCCTAAAGCTCACGCTTCACTAATGCCTTCACAGTAAATGTGCCCCCGGATACTTCTATAGCCTCATACCTCTTGCTCCCTGCACCAACCCCCCCAAATATACCAGGCTTGGAGCCTGAAGGGTGAGTATTCATTTCAGCCCCAGCCAGGTGTACTGCAATTCAGTCCTGGCACGAACTACCCGAGTTAGACCCCACAAGTTAAAGGGCTCAGTTTCCCCAACAAGACCGGGCTCACTTCCGATGCCAGCCACACTTTGGGCATCCCTGCGCCACCTGCAGTGCTGACTGACGGGCTCTAAGTTCAGGGGTTCTCATGACCCCCTCAGGTTCAGTAATTTGCTACAATGAATCACAGGGTCAGGAAAGCACTACTGGTGGTTACAGTTTTATTATGAAAGATACAAATCAGGAGGACCAGCCAACTGAAGAGGGACGTAGGAGGATCTCTGGGAGGGGACACAGTTTCCCTGCTGTCTCCTCATGGAATCGGGGGGCATCCCCCCGGGCACATCAGTGTGCTCACCAACCAGGAAGCTCCACTGAGCTTCAGTGTGTAGAGTTATTACTGGGGTCTCATCCGCATGGGAGGGGCTGGCTCGATGGCTTACAAATACTGCAGGCAGCAATATCCTCAGGGCTGATCTCTCACCGCTCTTCCTCTCAGCTCCCTTTCTCCCAGGGCAGAAGGCTCTCTATCTTGCCTTCCTGTCTTACAGCAACTTCCCATACACACGTGGCCTGGCCATGGTGCTCTTCACTGTGGCTTCTAGAGCAGTTCTGGGGATCCCTGCCCACCTGGCTTAGCTCCTGATTACAAGGAGCCTTTGGAATTGAGGGAACTCCTCTCCATCAAGGAAGCCTGATTTAGACTGCTGCCTGATGGTAGGCTCGCAAATCCTCTTTTGGAAGTCAGTGGTGTCATTTTGTCTTTTTCATCGTCTTTGCTTACCACGTTATCGTCATCCTCCTCAAGGCAATAGGTGGCTCCCCTGAACAGGGAATGGTCCCTTTAGAAAGTGTGGAAGAGAATACTAATGGTGGTTTTAAAGGTATTTCTGTCCGGGCTTCCCTGGTGGCGCAGTGGTTGAGAGTCCGCCTGCCGATGCAGGGGACACGGGTTCGTGCCCCGGTCTGGGAAGATCCCACATGCCGCGGAGCGGCTGGGCCCGTGAGCCATGGCCGCTGAGCTTGCGCGTGCGGAGCCTGTGCTCCGCGGCGGGAGGGGCCGCAACAGTGAGAGGCCCGTGTACCGCAAAAAAAAAAAAAAATTATTTATGTCCATTACCATTTTATAGCTTTCCCATGGGGTACCCAAGGTGATAATAGTGCTCTTTTACGTATTGTGTGTGTGTGTGTCTGTGTGTGTGTGTGCATTTGCACATAACCAGTAATTGGCTCACGTTGATAATTTCTTGGAAAAACATCTTTATTTATGTGTGAGGGCAAGCATTAGTAGAGCTAAATTGGCCGACGTCTGATGAGCCCAAGGGGTCAGGTGTTTTTGGTTTAACTTCAGCCAGGTGTGCACGGGCTGTGATGTTGCTAGTATTGTAATCATGGTTGAGGCAGGAGCTCTGTAAAATTGGGGTGTCTGTAAGACTAAACGGTGGGAGGGTGAATTCCGGAATGCCTGGTTTTTCTGTTCTTCCTGTTCCTTTGGTCCTTCTGCCAACTTCAGAATCCTTCCCTTCCTAAACATTTAGTGACATCCCAGAATTTAATTGCCAAGTGATTGATTCGTGCCCTTCAGCACTTGAAGATAATTGGAATGCAATCTAAATTATGTGCTCTGTACAATAGTTAACTGCCAGCCTGATGGAGGGAACAAACTTTGGAATATGCTTTTGTTTCACAGTCGATCTGATGTCTCAGAACTGTAATTTGGAAAGGTTCTTGTTTGCTGGTGTCTCTCGCTGCGGTCCTTATGTATGAGTGTGAGGGTGCTTCTTTTGGTATACTCTATAAGCCCCTGGTGATGGTATAAGCTCTGTTTCTACAGTGCTCTGTACTGTTGGGTCCCAAACCGTGTTATGTAAATGATGGGGGTAAGACTCAGATCTTTAAATCTCATGATAGACACAGCTAGTTTTAGAAGCCCCAGGATTTCCAGAGGGACCTTGAGGAAAGGCAGCACAGAACATCATTTTTCCCTTCAACCAGTCTGTCACCAGATAAGAGCCTGAGTTTCCCACAGTTTCGGTGCCTGAATGACATCTCCATAGTTAGGTCTACTGACCCCTAGAAGGATTTTGGGGGTTTCCCCTTCCCACAGCTCAAAGTGGAGAGAACAGAGTAAGAGACTCCTGAACCATATAATAATAGAGGGAATCGGTAAAGTAACATGTAACAGGAGTAACACACAGGAGTTTACCTGTATGTCTTGAAAAGCTACCTAACACCAGGTTGGAAATACAGGATGAGGTCCCGTAGTCAGCTTTCCACTACCACCAGCCTGTGCTAAAACCTACGCAGGGAAAAAGGCAGAGAAATCCAAGGAAAGGTAGTCACAAAGAACTGGGAAAAGTACCGAGAAAGTCTAAAGAAGTTGGGACTTCAAACAAAATATTTGAAATTCTGTTGAAATGCACAATGAGAAATAACAAAATATTTCCTCATCTATACGAAGAGGATTTTTCTCTCTCTAGAAATCTTTGAAACAGGATAATGTCTCCTCTGTTTGGGCTGGATTAAGTACGATATGATCCAGCCTGAAACCAGACAGGGGCTGGAATCGCCTAGCCATAATCACAGCTGAGAGCATCAGTGATTCTTCGATATGTCCTTTTCTCCCAAAAGACCTCATTTTATACGGGCAAGGTTTTGGGGGATCCTTTATCTAAAGTATAATGTGCATGATACCTTTAGTGTTTTGCTTTGTCACTTTGTATCATCTTTCCTTGCTTTTTGTTAAAAGACATAAAAATTCATTTTCTTTTACCAAATGGCGTTTTTTAGCTCTTCAACCTGGGTCATCAGATTTACTGGGGCAAAATGGCTAGCAAGCTGCATTTCCGTTTTTATACACAAGGGAGAGCTAAGGCCCTAGAAAATGGATTTGGGTTTTGCCAAATTCAAGGTCCTTCAGCACTTCAGGAAGGAAGTATTGAACTAATTAACGGTGGCCAGAGTTGTGAATTGTCTGGGGGAAACATTTGACGGTAGTAGAAGAATTTTGATAACTTTCTATAAGTTTTATTTTATTCTTCAGTCCATTGGCTAGATTGTTTTCACAGCGATTGGACCTGTTATGTTCCCTTTGGTCAAAATTCAGTAGGGTCCGTTTAATAGAAGAAAGTATCCTCAGAGGGCCAACTAAAATACTAACTAAAGGCGAGAAGTGAGAGAGACCTGTTTCAATTGATTCTTAAAACTGTGATGCCTGGAAATTCAAGTCTCAAATTTTTAACCATTTGAAATTGGGGTTCAGCTCTGAAGTCTAACTCAGACATTGAAAGTAACCGTGGATCGAGCTTACAGATACTAAGGAGCCCAAATAAATTCACGTTATCTTTAACCACGGCATAGAAATAGGTGGTTTTAGAAATATATGTGGCTGCTTTTCTGAATCAAGATTTGTTTTCTGTTCTGTTCTTTTTTACTTTTTTTATCTTTATCAATAAAGCTATGAAATCTTTTTTTATTCATTTATTTTTGACAAATAAAAGGTGTATGTACATAAGGTGTATCATGTGATGTTATGATATAGGTATACATTGTGAAATGACTTCATTCTCCCAGTGAGGCTTGGGGAAGGTACAGTTTTTTTAAGAAGTTAGAGACAGGGCAGGGGACTTTACTGTTACTGTGCTCATGTCTGGGTGGGTGTCAGAACTATGTCTTTGATGTCTATCTCTCAAGGGAGTTTAGGATTGTGGATGAGAGATGAAAACCTTAGTATCTGATGAACCAGGGTTCAAATCCCAGCTTCACCTATTTTGCCCTGTGACCTTGGGTGCCTCGTGTAACCTCTCGTAGCTTCCTTGCAGAATGGGGAAAATACTAGCTCATTCTTCGTAGAATTTTCTGAAGTTTAAATGTGTGTAACACAGAGCTGGGTATATAAAGATTACCAAAAAAATAGCTATTAAGGAAAAAGTATTAAATTATTTCAGAGAAAAACCTAGGTTATAAGAAGAGAAGAAATGAAACAGTTCTGTTTGTGTGTCTCAAATGCAAGGTTTGGGGCAACAGAAGAAAAGTAAAAGGGGTGGAGAAAGAGGCCCCCATCCTCATTCATAAGTGGGATTAAGGAGGGGGACACGTTTCCTTGCTGAGTCTGTTATGGGATATGGCTACAGGCTTATTTATTCACCTCACGCCCTCCAACCTGTACTCACTCAGCTATCAACTCTTTGCATTCTGGTTTTCTGCTTCCTCCGTGGCTGCAGGAAGAGCACGGGGCTAGCGGTCAGGAAGCTGGTACGTGGGTCCCTGCCCTGCTGCCAGCTAGGTATGTGATCTTGGTCAGGCCTCTCGATCCAGGGTGCAGTTGCATTCTCTTTAATGTGCTGGGACTCCTCCACCTACCTAAAGACAACCTCTGAAATCACGTGAAGCTGGTTTCCTATTCCTTCTTACTGTGCTTTCAGTAATGATCATCCCCTGCTTTCTGATCAGTGGGTCCATTGATGGAGGCTGTTAAAAAGCGCATTGCATTCAACGCCCATTTATTGAACATTGCGGGGCATGCACGGGGAGAATGGTGTTAGTTGTCAAGCTTGCGTTCCCCACCGTGGCTGGCCTGCCTTATTAGTGCAATGAAGGGCCAGATTTGAGAAATGCTATTAGAGATAATATTGCACACTTAGCCACCTTAAAGAGCTTGTCAGGAACAGGTCTCTAGGTGTACACAGATAGGAGTTAATAGAGATGAAAACGGATTGTGAGATGAACGAACTTTGGGAGGGCTTTCAGCTGTTCAGGAAATCAGCATAGTTTAAACAACACGCATCCTCCTTCATGTTAGACTTTTAGTGTCATGTCTCCAGGGATGTTATTTATGAGTTTCCCTCCTCCCATCCTCAGACTCTGGAGGACAGCTGCTCTTTGGCACATGGTATGGCCTCCAAACACGGTTGGCAATGGCATTCATCTCCTGGCTATTTCTGGGAGACCCGAGCCTCCCTAACAGCCACACCTCTGCTCCTCAGAGTTTCTCGCCACCCTGCTTGGCCTCCCGTGGAGGAGACATACGGCATAGTGTATCCCCCATCCAGCTTGACAAAAGAAAAAGGGATTGGGGGATTTAGGTACCAGAACGATGAGTTGAATAAAGGATGTGACATTTGCAGACTGCTGGTGTTTTAGAGAATAGCTTTCCTCTTTGTTCAGGACAGTTCAGGTGGCTATTCAGAGAGGTCAGAGGGCGCTTTCCAAAGCACATAGCATCTCTGATGACCCTCTACCCGCAGCGCCGCTCCCCACATCAACCCCTCCGGCAGCCTCCCTCAAGTGTAATTGAATCCAAGCACTTTAACACGGTCTCCAAGGCCATGGCCATCTGGCCTCTGCCTGGCCCTCGAATCTCCTCTCCTCTTGCTCTCTGGGTGGCTGCCACACTGGGCTGTCTTTCTGATCCTGTGCACTTCCAGGAAGGCTCCTTCCCAGATTGTCCATGGTTGTCTCCTTGTCTTAATGGTCGCTTTCCAGACAGACCCTGCCTGACTACCCTAGCTGAAAAAGCCAGGCCCTGCCGGAAACTGTCACATAACCTGTGTTAATTTCTTTATCGCCGTCGCCGCCATCTAAAGGTTATCTCATTGGCTTCTTCCATTGATACTAAGCTCCAGGAAAGCCAGGGACCGCGCCTGTCTAGTCCACTGCCATATCCCAGCACTGGGACAGTACCTCATGCATAGTAAGCACTCCATTAATAGTTGTGAATAAGTGAATGTACCAGCCAGAGACGAGGGCTACGAGAGAAGGTTTGGTCCCATTCCATGTCCTTTTGGTTAAGTCAGTAGAATCCTGTGTTGTTGTTGTTTACCAGGGTGGATCAAGGTAGAAATTGCTGGCATTCTTTCCCGTTAGATTCACAGTCTGTGTCTTCATGTAAAGATCTCCTCCCTAAAAGAATGCTAAAGGCATGTGCAGTTTTGACATAAGTGTTCTTGAGCTTTTCAAGAGTTTGAAGGCTCTGTTCTAATTTCAGAACACACTGATGAAGATTGTTTAAATACGCATAAAAAATACAACCATTGCTTCAACCCAGCTATTCCTTGGAAATTCTCCTAGATTTTACAACAGCTGTCTTCCAGCTTAAACCCTCATTTCTTTTCCAACAAAAACCAGATTAATATATCTAATCTAACTCAAAATGAAAAGGCAAAAAAGTACTAAATTAATTGGGTTTTCATTTCTATTTCTGTACAAGAGAGTCTCCAACGGAGAATGCTGATTTTAAGTATAAGACCATGTACCTTTTATATGGCTTCCTTTCTTATTTTCTATTAAAGAATGTTGAACTGTCGGAATCGTGAGAAATTGTAGACAGGACCATGAAACTTTGCTCCAGGCAAAGCTTGATTCTTGTTCTGCCACTCCTACTGAAATCCAATATTTAAGGTCTCTAGGGTCATATAGTCCATCGTAAAAAGTATATTCCTAATGCAGGACACCGTTTTTTTTAAATATCTTTCCCTTGGGCCTTGTAGAATATTTTGCAAAGATTATTTAAAATGATATCCTCAAAACTTCAGCTTTACCGAGGCTGCCACTGGTTCTGTTCTCTTCCATGGTTTGCCTCTCCTAACTTAGTGGAATGCCAGGCCTCAGGGCATCAGGATATCAGGGCTCTGGTCCCAGATGTGTTATTGTTCGGTTGTGTGACATCTTGGATAAGTCAGTTCACCTCCCTGCGCCTGTTTTCTTGTCAATACACTGGAGTCATGAAGTAAGAGATGGGAGTGAGGAAGAGAGCACAGCCCGTCCCTCCTGCCTGCCCTTCTCTGACTTTGTCTTTGATGGCCCTAGAAAGGACTATGTGGGTTTGCCCTGGTCTGGCTCCAGCTGACACTCAACCGCCAGGAGCTAAAACTCAGAAGGGTGTGGGTGAGATTTTTCTCCTTGTTCTTAGCCAGACTTTCTCTCAAAAATGCAGCCTGACAAGGGGTTCTATAGCATGTTGGTGGACTCAGTACCTGATCTAGTGTATAGGACAAACTGGTCGTTGGTAACATTTGGATAGTTGAGCTGAGTCCTCTGTGCTGACAGTATATGATGGACAGGATACCAGCGTGGTAGAGCCAGTGAAGGGAATACCTACCTGCCGCCGGGGGCTGCTTTCTCTACTCAGGTAGCCGGGGGCTTCAGCAATTCTGTACAGACCAAGACCAAGAATTTTCTAGTTCTTTGCCATCAAGAAGAAACGACCCACCTTGCCATTTTGTTTAATCCCTTGTACCAAGCAGAGTACGAAACAGCTGCTAAAATGGATCTGTTTTGTTCATTGAAACGTATCAACTCTCCTGCCACATTATCAAGACCAAATCTGTTTGCATTTACTTTAATTAAAAAGAAATACACTAATGTCATGGGACATTATTGGAAGGTCTGGGAAGGATATTGTGGCGTCTAACAGATTACATTGTTAACATTCCAGGGGAATCCCTGGCATGAACATGTGTTTTGCAAAAGAGTTAACAAACCCAGTTTAGGGGTTTCATTTGCCACCATTTTATCGTGTTGCACCAATCTAATGAATGACTGTTTATTAGTAGTTTTATGAATTGTATCTTTCTGCGTTTTTATAGTCAGCACGCAGAACACCCGGAGCTTACTATTTTTTAAGAAAAGTAAAGTTTAAAATAAAGTTTATTTGGAGGGATTTTCTCCATCATAAAAACATAATGAGAAATATGGAAGACGGAGGGAAAGAAAATAGAATCACCTGAGATCTCATTGACCTTCACAAACGCAGGTTGGAAAAGGAGCCAAGTAAAATCACAGACAGGGATTACTTTGGTGCCATTACGTTCAGGATTATTTTTAACCTGTTAGGAGGCTTGGCTCTTCTGTAGAGTTTCAGTAAATCCCAAGCCATGATGACCATCAAGCCCCAGCCTGTTGTTGGTAGTATTTGCATGTCCTTCCATTCAGTCTTAAGAACACCCTGTTTTCCTGGGCACCCACTGCCAAGGGACTGACTTTTTTTTTAGGACCATTAAAGCACACGTGGGGGCTTGCCTTCCCACACTAGAAGAGCAAGTTTTGTTTCTACTCATAAACAGGGCTTTTATGTCTCCACTTCAAGTTTCACAGGCTGTTTTCCCCTCTCTTTTATTTTTTATTTTATTTTTGTACGGTACACGGACCTCTCACTGTTGTGGCCTCTCCCCTTGCGGAGCACAGGCTCCGGACGCGCAGCCTCAGCGGCCATGGCTCACGGGCCCAGCCGTTCCGCGGCATGTGGGATCTTCCCGGACCGGGGCACGAACCCGCGTCCCCTGCATCGGCAGGCGGACTCTCAACCACTGCGCCACCAGGGAAGCCCTCCCCTCTCTTTTAAAGACAGCTTTCCAATTCCACCAAAAAACTGTTAGAACTCAGTAATAAATGAATTCAGTAAATTGACAGGGTACAAAAAATACAATATGCAAAAGTCAGTTGTGTTTCTATACACCAACAACAAATTACCAGAGAGAGAAATTAAGAAAACAGTCCCCCTTAGAATTGTATCAAAAATGATAAAATACATAGGAATAAATTTAACCAAAGAGGTAAAAGACCTGTACACTGAAAACTATGTCACTGGTGAAATAAACTGAAGAAGACACAAAGAAATGGAAATTTCTATTTCATGCTCATGGATTGGAAGAGTTAGTCATGTTAAAATGTCCATATTACCCAAAGCAATATATAGATTCAGTGCAATCCTTATTAATTCCAATGACTTTCTGTTTTTGAGTTTTTGTGGTATTATATTTAGTTATCTTGGCTGGTTTAATCACATTGTTGTTGTTTATTTTTTGGCTGTGCCACACGGCATGTGGGATCTTAGTTCCCCGACCAGGGATTGAACCTGCACTCCCAGCATTGGAAGCACGGAGTCGTAACCACTGGACTGCCAGGGAAGTCCCCCAATGACATTTTTCACAGAAATAGAACAAACGATCCTAAAATATTTATGGAACCATAAAAGACCCTGAATAGCCAAAGTAATCTTGAGAAAGAAGAACAAATCTGGAGGCATCACTCTCCCTAATTTCAAACTGTATCACAAAGCTGTAGTAATCAAAACGTTATGGTATTGGCATAAAAACAGATGCACAGATCAGTGAAACAGAATAAAGAGCCCAGAAGTAAACCCATGCATATATGGCCAATTAATTTATGACTCTGGAGGCAAGAATATACAATGGAGAAAGGAAGGTCTCTTCAATAAATGGTGTTGTGAAAACTGGACAGCAGAAGAATAAAACAAGACCACTGTCCTATACCGTACACAAAAAATTAACTCCAAATGGATCAAAGACTTGAATGTAAGATCTGAAACAATAAAACTCCTAGAAAAAACCATAGGCAGTAAGCTACCTGACATCAGTATTGGTGATGAATTTTGTATCTGACTCCAAAAGAAAAGTCAGTAAAAACAAAAATAAACAAGTGGGACTACAGTGAACTAAGAAGCTTCTGCACAGCAAAGGAAACCATCAACAGAATGAAAAGACAACCTACTAAATAGGAGAAAATATTTGCAAATTATATACCCAACAAGGGGTCAATATCCAAAATATATAAAGAACTGATAAAAATAACCAAAAAAAACCTGATTAAGAAATGGGCAGATGATCTGAATAGACATTTTTCCAAAAAAGACATACAGATTGCCAACAGGCATATGAAAAGATGTCTCATCATAGAGGAAATGCAAATCAAAACCACGGTGACATCACTTCTACCTGCTAGAATGGCTGTTCTAAAAAAGGCAAGAAATAACAAGTGTTGGTTAGGATTTGGAGAAGAGGGGACCTTCCTGCTGGTGGGAACATTAACTGGTGCAGCCACTATGGAAAACAGTATGGAGGTTCCTCAAGAAATTCAGAATAAAACTACCATATGACCTGGCCACTCCACTTCTGGGTATTTATCCAAAGGAAGCAAAATCACTATCTTGAAAAGATAATATGCACCCCCATGTTCACTGCAGCATTACTTGCAATAGACAAGATATGGGAACAGCCCAAGTGTCCATCAGTGGATGAATGGATAAAGAAAATGTGGTGTGTATATATATGCAATGGAATTCTACTCAGCTGTAAAAAAAGAAAAAAGAAATCTTGCCATTTTCAGCAACATGGATGGACCTTGAGGGGATTACACTAAGTGAAAGAAGTCATACAGAGAAAGACATACCATATGATTTCATTTATATGTGGAAATTAAAAACAAAACAAATGAACAAACAAGAGAACAGAATGATGTTTGCCAGAGGGGAGGAAGGTTAGGG
Source organism: Orcinus orca (assembly GCF_937001465.1). Taxonomy (NCBI): domain Eukaryota; kingdom Metazoa; phylum Chordata; class Mammalia; order Artiodactyla; family Delphinidae; genus Orcinus; species Orcinus orca. The sequence goes on along the minus strand of NC_064564.1, from coordinate 68,086,677 downwards.
AGTAGGTGAACATGGGTGAAGGGAGTCAAGAGGTACAAACTTCCAGTTATAAAATAAGTCATGGGGATGGAATATACAGCATGGTGACTATAGTCAGTAATATTGTAGAGCACACTCGAAAGTCGCCAAGAGAGTAAACCATAAAAGTTCACATTGTGTGGTGATGGATGGTAACGGGACTTATTGGCGGTGATCGTTTTGCAAGGTATAAAGATGCTGGATCATCATGTTGTACACCTGAAACCTATATAATGTTATATGTCAACTGTACCTCAATAAAAATTTTTTATAAGAAATAAAGATGACTTTTCACCTCTATCCTGTTACACAGTTGGTGTGTTTTTTTTTTTACTGTCATTAAGTCAGTTCACATCACACCATACCCCTACCTAGGACTGAGTTCTTAATCCAAGTTTATTCCCATAGAATTTTCAGGACTTTTCTTGAGCCAAATCAGACCCTTTCTCTCAGTTCCTGTATGTCCTCTCCCTTCTCTGTACCAGACAGTGCTAGGCTGAGTGCTGTAAATACACATCGCACCTTAATCCCCTTACAGACTTGCAATAGGTATTATTTCTCCCATTTTACAGATGAGGCACTAAGCCTCATAGGCCTGGAAGATGGTTTTGGGATTTAGCATTTAGTTTGTGTTTTTTTGTCTTTTTTTTGTTTTTTGCGGTACGCGGGCCTCTCACTGCTGTGGCCCCTCCCATTGCGGAGCACAGGCTCTGGACGCGCAGGCCCAGCAGCCATGGCTCACGGGCCCAGCCACTCCACAGCATGTGGGATCTTCCCAGACCAGGGCACGAACCCGTGTCCCCTGCATCGGCCGGCGGACTTCCAACCACTGCGCCACCAGGGAAGCCCTAGTTTGTTTTTAAATATTGAATGTTGAATGTATTGCCTTTTAGATTTTGAAAATGCGCATCCGGGCAATTCTGTGGGAGCATGGGGCTTGGTAAAAGACAAATCCCATCCCAGTTCACAGCCCCTTTTATTCACTCAATCTACCTCCTCCTGGCCTGCTATTTCGGCCGCCTCTTGAAAAGGTGCAGGAGCTCAGGTCAGATCAGCAGCAGGTGAATCTCTTGATGACCCTGGGAGGACCCGCTGCTCGAGAATGTCAAGACAGCCTCCTGCACGGGATGTAAGACACACCTCGTGAAGGCTGTTAGCCCCACCACTCCTCGAGAAAGGCCTCCTTTGTGGGCTTCCCTTCTACCCAGCAGCGGGCTCGGGGCTTTTGGGGACTCAGGTCAGTTTCTCTACCCTTCCTGTTGCCTTGTTTCTAGCGGGGCCAGGGTCCCTGCCTTTCTCTTCCTTACCTGTTCACTTGAGTTGCCCACACAGCTGTGCCTCTGAGCTGAGTGAGAGGTATGGATCTTCATGGCTTGTCCTGCTTAGAGGGTCCTTTCTGCCAGTGGGGTTGGATATCTTATTTAAACCAAAGCTGGAGCAAGGCAGAAGATTGTATAATTACCAGTTAAAATAGAGGCAGTTTAAAGAGGTGGGCTGCAACAGGGCAAACAAAATGCAAAAATCTTCATTTTGCCCCATTGATCTGGCTTAGTTTAATTCGCTGTATAATCCTGTAGCCTTTCCTTGAACGGTAATCTTTTAAGCCAGACCTTAGAATGTACTTCCCTGGTAAAACCCTGTCATTTTGAGAAGGAAAAAGAGTAAACAATAAAGACTTAATTTTATTTCAGCAAGGTTTTGGGGTCCCACTGGTCAGCAAGGCATCAGTCTAAATGCCTTGGGAGGCTATTTTTATTTAAATGACTTTTTAAAAAATTCCAAAAGAGATTTCAGACCGATAGGAGATTGACATTTTAAGACAAAGCCAAAACTCATACCAAGCAGATTTAAATAACTAGTGAATAAAAGTACCTGTAACATACTGTGAAAGTACAGGGGAAAGAGATCAAGTACAGTATTATGAATGAAATGGCATTTTAGCCATTTCTGAAAAGATGAGCACGATTTGGGTAGGAAAGAGGGGTCAGGACGGGCAGGGTGCCAGGCTCAGCGAGCCGCAGAGAGACATGGAAACGTGGCTCATGCTGCTGTGACCCTGTGTTGGGAGCTGAGTCTGGAGTGGAAAAGAAAAACTAGGGTGGAGGCTATGCATGACCAGAGAATCTGGGCTTTATTCTCTTCCACAGATAGAATGGCAAGCCTGAACATTTCTGAAATCTGAGAATGAGTGATGTGTCCCTCCATTTAAATAGAGAAAAGATAACCTTTTGCATTATAAAGGATGAATGTAACGGGCCCAAGAGAGAGGATGAGGGAGACCCCTTAAGGGAGGCCATTATACAATATTTGACCCTGTGAAGGGAAAACCAGACCAAGGGCAAGGAGACGACTGTTGATCAACTATTTTAGAGGTAACTGTGGTGGCTGACAGGACGTGGTATATAAGAAGGGAAACTGATGATTTTCAAGGTTTTAAATAGAAATTCAGGATAATTGGGGGGTGGGGGTAGGGAATGCTGCTGCTCTTCAATGAAATAGAAGGATCCAGAAGTGAAACATTCGTTCTGTTGGAAGAAAAGTGACGGATTTAATTTGGCACTTTTGGTAGGATATTGGAAATCCTGATTGGCAACTCCAAAGAGAAGGCCAGGCTAGAGAGAGAATTTTTGAAACTGAGTGCCTTGAGGTCACACTTGAAGCCAGGGGCAATTTGGATCTCCACGGAAGATTCTACGTCCAGAATACGGGATTGGACTCCTCACAGGTACCGGCCATCAATAGTGAGGGGCTGCTCAGAGAGCCCTCGGTGCACGGAGGATCGTGAGTCTGTGTCCAGGCTGCTCGGCAGAAGGCACCCCCGTCTAGGAGCCTTCACGGGGTGTGTCTCATAGCCCCTCTGCGAGAGCGGTTTGGAAGTTCCCCAGCAGCAAGTCCTCCCAGGCTCGTTAAGAGACACCTCACCTGTTGCTGATGAGGACATCAGCCTTATTAGTGATGCCTGCTGTGTACTCAGAAGGGGCGGCTGACCACAACTGACAGCATATTTACAATCAGTGAGAATGAAAAAAAAAGAGGGCCTGAGGAAAACTTGGGGAATCTTTATTTTAAGGGAAGGAAAATGTGGTGAAAAAAGGTAGGAAATCCCAAGACCGGAGCGTTTCAAGGAAGGAGAGATTTTAAGTAAGGAGCAATGGAAGAGAAATAAAATAGGCTTTGGAGGAGATTAATAGATATGGGGGACAGGAAACTTTGGGCAACTTTTGAAACATATCAGTGTCCTGGTTGCTAAAGGAATTTTACTGTGTGGTCAGGAAGTAGAGTCGTCCGTATCGATGACTGTAGAAGGTGATAGTAAAGGGAAGGTGAGAAGTGGGATGAGAACCTGAGAGTGATGTAGGGAAGACAGGGTTTGATGCTAGAGTTGATAACTTTGTACTTGAGGGTTCACAGAAACGTCTAGAACAAATAACACGTGAACTCAATCGTAGTATTCAGTAAGCTGGTAGCTACCTAGGAGCAGTTTTCCCAGGGAACCCTATCTAAACGTTGAGTTTGTGTTCGACTGTATTTATACTCCCTAACTTTTCCCTCCCGGTACTGTGCTAGAGACTGTAGGGGAACTGAGAAAAATAAGGCGTGGTCTCTAAGGGGGAAAAAAAAAAAAGACCTTTCACAGCTGGAGAAGATCTGAGTAGAGGGTAGATCCCTGAAGCAGGGACCACAATCATGGATACGAGGGTTTGGGAAAGACCCTCCAGGTGAGGAGTGTGAGAAATCACAAAGACGGGAAGAAGCGTGGCATGCTCTGGGGAGGGACCGGGCTTGTGATCCTTGTTCTGCGTGTGTTCACATACCAGGAAAGAAGGCAGGTCAGAAGGGGGAAGATTAGGTCATGGTGGTCCCAAGGCTCCAGGCATGAGACTTGAATTGATTCACTGAGGAAAACTGAAGAACGCGAATAGGGCGGTCACGTGATGTAAGGGGTATTTAAGATCTGACCAATGGGGTGTAGCCCATAACGACGTGGGAAATCCTCAGAACGGAGCTGTTACGTCTCAGTGCAGGGGAGAAAAGGACTGGATGACCAAAACAACAAGCAAGCTAGTAGGACATTCCTTGTGACCCCTATTCCAAAAAGGAAAAAAAAACAGCAGAAGCCGCCTTGACTGAAATAATCAGAACCAGTAGCCGGTCTGTCAATGAAGATATTAGTTAAAGTGAGAAAATGATACGTCACTTGTATGTAGATGAAAACTTTAATGAAAAACGTAAGGTATATCTGTTTGACACATTTTTGATGTAAGGCTGGGTTTCCTCTGAGCCTGCTTGCTAGAATGCGGTGGTCTATCTTGCGTAAGTGCCACACGTTATGTATCACTTAGGATTTCCAGTATTGCTGTTTTTAAGAGTGAGAATCTTTTTTTTTTTTTTTTTTTTTTTTTGCGGTACGCGGGCCTCTCACTGTTGTGGCCTCTCCCGTTGCGGAGCACAGGCTCCAGACGCGCAGGCTCAGCGGCCATGGCTCACGGGTCCAGCCGCTCCGCGGCATGTGGGATCTTCTTGGACCAGGGCACAAACCCGTGTTCCCTGCATCGGCAGGCGGACTCTCAACCACTGCGCCACCAGGGAAGCCCAAGAGTGAGAATCTTTAAAAAAAAAAAAAAAGAACTTTTAGCTTTATTGCAGTATAAATGACAAAACTGTAAGATATCAACTATACATTGTGCTGATTTGATATATGTTTGCGTTGTGGAAGGATGCCCCTCGTTTAGTTAATTAACCCATCCTTCACCTGAGGGAGAATCCTAGTACTAACAAAGCAAACTGAGGGCAGGCTCTTCCCAAATTATAGGAGTCTAGTCCTTGCCAAATTCCACAGTATTTTGATTTGTTTTTAAGCAACTAGTCTTTTATGTCTTCGATTGTTCTCACTGTTTATAGAAATAACCCTATTTTCACAACTGTATTTAATTTTATGTAATATCTGATTGAATTACGTAGTTCCAATAACAAGCATAACTGGCATCAATTGGGCAACACAGTTGGGTGTTGGTACAGAGGCAGGTGGAGAGAGCAGAAGATCCATGCTGTGGGTAGAGTCTTGAGTGGAGGTCCATTGAGGGGGCCTTCTGGCTTCCCTCAAATTTTCTTTTTTTTAAATTGTAGTTATATATAATTATACAATTATTTATTTATTTTTGGCTGCGTTGGGTCTTCGTTGCTGCGTGCGGGCTTTCTCTAGTTGCAGCGAGCGGGGGCTACTCTTCATTGCGGTGCGCAGGCTTCTCATTGCGGTGGCTTCTCTTTGTTGCAGAGCACGGGCTCTAGGCTCGTGGGCTTCAGTGGTTGTGGCTCGCGGGCTCTAGTGCGCAGGCTCAGTAGCTGTGCCGCGCAGGCTTAGTTGCTCCACGGCATGTGGGATCTTCCCGGACCAGGGCTCGAACCCGTGTCCCCTGCATAAGCAGGCGGATTCTTAACCACTGTGTCACCAGGGAAGTCCCTTCCCTCAGATTGACTCAGGTGTGCACCTTGTAAAATTTCTCTAGCTGCTTTATTTCTGGAATGCATTTTAGGGCATGTCTTTTACCTAGGAATGCCACTGCGCGTTAAAACCCGTCCCTATATTTGTTTGCCCCATGCAAATTGCTGACCATGTGTTAGTTGTTGGGATCTCTGATTCTGCCCGTGTTGATTTCAGCTGGGGATTCCCAGCAAAACTGCTAGTCCTGGCTTAGGATTCCACAAAGCTACGGAAACAGCGCAAGGCCAGAATAGTGCTAAGTGTGCTTACTAGTAAACCCTGGTCATATTTACCTCTGTACTTGTTTGTTTGTGCTTTAAAACTAGAGATTCATTTTCAAGTTTATTGCATTGCAAATTGTGTTTGCAACATGTGTATATTGCTTAGCTAACTGGGGCTCAACAATTCTGTTTTAGCTTTATTTTTAGCTTTATTGACTTGGCATTAAATAAAGCAGGACAGTCATATTTGACAAATAGACTTGTGTATACTTAGAAGGACCATACAGATACAACGTGAGCAAATCTAAATCTGAAGTTATTGTACATTTCCCAGTTGGCTTCTCAACTTTAACTGGAACCAGACATTCCTCTACTGACACTCTCATAATGTGTGTGTGTGTATGTGTGTGTGTATGCATGTGTATGTGTGTGTACATATCTGTATGTGTGTTCATATGCATGTATCTATATAGCCCAACCAGATACTTGTGTGTGTTGTGTTTATGGAATTGTGGCCTCCTTGAGACCAGCTACTCTCTCCTTCACACAGTATACTCTTTGCATATCCTGTTTGTTTCCTGTTATCCTTTTTTGTTTCCTGTTTGTTCATCATTTATAGTAATAACATCTCAGGCCTACGTGCTACCTCATGACCTTCATTCAGCTTCAACTCTCACACCAATGTGGAATGCTTTTTCACATTTGTAGTTCAAATTCCTAAGGGAAGTGAACTAACTCAGCCAGTCACTCTCACTTGGGTTTATGCAGAGACCCTCAAGCCAGGCCCTGCACAAGCCTAAAGACAGCCCATCCTAAGAACAGGGGCCCATTCCCAGTCCCACAGGGTGACACCAGGGCAGGGAGGAGTTGCCTAATTTGGAACGTAAATGCCAGGCAGGATGTGCTGAGGGTAGGACAGTTTCCCTTACACTCTAGGATGGTGTGAAAGATAAAGGCTGCTATCAGTTATTCAAAGGGATGTTTTATATACATACAAGCAGTCTTTTCTTTGCCCCATTGCAACATGTACCAATTTCCATTACTGTGATAGCGTTAAGAAAATCTGTCCCCCAACCACAAATTTCGGTTATCATATGTATTAGTTTGCTTGGGCTACCATAACAAAGTACCGCAGAGTGGTTGGCTTAAACAACAGAAATTGATCTTCTCATGGTTCTGGAGGCAATAAGTCTGAGATCAACGTATTGTCAGGGTTGTGTGTCTGTGTCCTAAACTTCTCCTCTTAGAAGAACACCGGTCAGAATGGATTAGGGTCCGCCCTAATGACTTCATTTTACCTTAGTTAACCTCTTTAAAGGCCCCGTCTGCAAATACAGTCACATTCTGAGTGTATTTGGACCTCAACATAAGAATTTTGCAGGAGGACACAATTCAGCCTCTAACACTGTGGTATACTAACTGTGTAAATTGTAAGCTGTGCTGCTAGCTCTTCAGTCCACAAATCACTATATAAATAACAGATGCATATCATGATCAGTGACCAATCACATCACTTCTTCCAAAGTGTGCTGGTGATTGGTCCCTGAGCATCTGTTGTTCAGTCCATTTACAGACAGCAAAGCATGCGGTTGTGGTGCCTCCTCATGTCCCAGTGATAAACCCACAAAAATAATCAGGAGAGGAAAGTGAGCACCAAACGTGAACGTGGAGCAAAGAGACAAAAAGTAGCAGCACAGGAGGTGAAATTGGATGTATTTAGAAGATTTGAAAAGGGCAACATCAAGCTGAAGATAGGAGTCCTCATGAAACTACAATACAAATCATACTGGAAAAGCCCGATGAATATAAAAAGCAAGCTGGAGTCACCGTAACGTATTTTAGTGTAAATTGCACTAGGCACATGAAGCCACTTATGGTTGAATTTGAGTATTTACTTTGGATTGAAGACTATGACAATAATTTTTTAAAAAATCCAATCAGTTTGCTTAGTGTTCAGGCCAAAGTGTTGAATTTAGTTGCCACATTGAAAGAAAATGATAATTACAAGGAAACTGGAGAAGAACATACTACTGCTGGTAAAGGCTGGTTTCATCATTTCGGAAATGGGCATGATTTGATTATCGTTGAGTAGGCTTGGTGGTGCTGCCAGGGCACGTAAGGGCATGACTGTGAAATCTGCACCCAGGTTCCAAAGATTAGTTAAGGCAGGAGCTTGTGATGATCACAGATGTTTACTGCTGATGAGACAGATCCTTTTTGGAAGAGAACCATATCAAGAGCTTAAGTGAAGAAAGAGGTAGGATCACAGAGTGGCCTTCGCAATGGAATCCAGATATTCGGCCGGAGGAGCTTAGTGAAGGCAAACTTACCGAAATGATGAAGAAAATGGTTGTGATGAAAAAGATGAAGATGTCCCAGAGGAAGTGACACCAGCTGAAAAAAAGAGAAAAGTTCACCTTAAGGGAACTGAGCGATGTCAAGACATTGAAAGGGCAGAGGATAAAATGTTGAAAGTGGATCCCTGGCAAGTTGCCAAGGCTTAGAAAAGACTTGCTCTGTATCCTAAGCCATTTGATGAGAAGGAAAAGAAGCCAAGTGCTATCCAAATCTTCTTGCTACATTTTCTACCATTTTAATGTCATATTTCTAATGTTTTGAATTAGTGTTCTAAATACTCATTTTACTGTTTTTCATTTCCCTGTACATGCAGAACCCACAGTAAGAGTTTTTAATGCTTTGATACAAGTTTGGTCAGTGTCGTGGAATGATCATAACTTTCCTATTGATTATCGGAATGACTTCGTTCGGTTTCAACTTGCACGGTCATTGGTATGGTCCCTCATTTCCATGCAAAACAAGGACTGCATACGTGTGTGTGTGTGTGCGTGCATGTGTGTGCATGTGTGTCTGTCTGTCCTTGCTGGAAGTCTTCCTGAGATGTACCATGTTATGTTTTTATTTGTGTTGTTCACCTAAGCCTAAGCATAATTTAGCCTTTTCCTGATGATTCAGAGTCATCCTTTGTGCTGTGAAGCAGAATAACCTCCAAGTTAGAGTGTGGTTTCTGCAGCCAAACTTCAGATTTCACGTCCTGGGCCTGTGACTGATGTAATTTTTGCTTTGAAGTATAGTTGTTTTACAATCTTACATTAATTTCATGGTGATTCGGTATTTTTACAGATTGTACTCCACTAAAAGTTATTACAAGTGAATGGCTGTAATTCCCTGTGGTATGTAGTGTATCCTTGTTGCTTACCTATTTTATACAGAGTAGTTGGTATCTCTTAATCCTGTACGCTTGGTCTCTCTGTGCCTCAGTTTCCTCATCTGTAAAATGAGGACGATAACAGGATCTCATAGGGTTGTTGTGAGGGTTGAATGAGCAAATGTGTATAGAGCACAGAGTGCCTGGCCACGTGGTGAACAGTGTGCTAGCTGCTACTCCTGCTGTCAGTGGTGATGGTGGTGGTAGTAGAAGGATTCAGGAGGCCATGTATCTTAAGATGTATTGAAATTGATGTGCTGTACTTCCTCTACGAAATGGCCTCAAACCACTGTGCTCTTGATTTCTTGTGTCGCTTTCCTTATGTGGCCTCCTCCCCTGTAACCTGGCTCTTGGAGGCCGCCTTTACATCTGCCTCGAGCAGAACTCTTAACCCCCATCTCGTTTGAATTTAATGCTTTAACCGTGGTGGGTTTACAGATGAGAGAATTGGTCTTGTGCTGGTGGCCCGTACGCCTGGGTGAGGGCTCCGTTCCTCCTGGACGGCCTGTCACGAGGAGGCCCAGAAGAGCACTGTTTATTTGGCTCCAAAACTTGCACTTCGCCATTTGTCATCATCTCCAGATGAGGTTATACTCCTAATCATTGTGTCTTACCTATCTGTCTCCGAAGCATTAAGTTATTGTTTGTAAGCATTGACATTGTACCGCAACCTGTTACCTTCTTTTGGCATGTCTTCATTTGTTTAGTATCCTGAGAACCTCAAAGCACACAGGTGGCCCAGGCCCCCCAGAGAAGCCCTGATCTAGAAACAAGCAGGTGGAGTTCTGGCTCTTAGGGGTTGATAGGAACTGGATGTATGGTCTCAGGGTAAGAAAGCAGAAGTGTATTTCTTTTAATTCTCCACTGTTGCTCTAAACCTCTTGCAGGCTCCCAAGTTCTCTCTTGGGTTCTGTGGTTGATTCCACCAAGGGTGCTGGAGTGAAGCGCGTGCCTAACTCGCAAGAACAGAGGTGTTAATACATTAGGTTTGTAATGTGGTAGGGTCTACGGGACCAAAGGTTTTGGGGGGCCACCCTCCACTAAATCCAAGTCATTCTCTGGATAGAGTATTATGCTTAATACTGCCCAAAAGGTCCATAGTTGGTCTTGTGGCTGAAATAGTTTTTACAGTCCCTCTACTTTTTCCTCTGCCCAACCTCAAATTTCTTTTACCTGAAATATGTGCTAATCTACCTTGTCTCGTCTGTATAAAGTGTGGTTCCCCTTTTCCCCTCCTCCTCCAGGTGTCCTTATGTGGCTTCCTTATGCCATTAGTGGGGAAAGAAAGAGCCTTGGGTCATTTTTGCAAAAGTGATCTAAAGTTGTCAAACAAGAAACTGAAAAGCTCTCGGTACCAGAAATTCAGTTAAACCGAGGCTCCCTCTGCTTTCCCTTAATGGCCAGCGTTGTACATTTCAGTCCCAACCTCAGGGAGAGCTGGTATCCGGGTTGCCTGGCAAATGAGTGAAATAAGAAATGAGGGTCTTTTAAATTACCATCAGTTAATTGCACCCCAGAGGAAAAAAAAAAATTTTTTTAACTATGCTAAAATCCTCAGCCTTCAGATTAAGCTGTTTCCTTTGTTGAGTATTTGAGGCATTTGTTAACAACAGTATAAAGTCTGTGTACAGGTATTTCCTTACATCATGGATATTTCCTTAATAACATTGAATGAGTGAATAATTGAGGATTTTTGAAAAGGCTTCTAGTCATTGTCCAGGACAAGACCAAACGTGCTTCTTGTTGAAATACTGTAAGGTTTGAGTTTGGAAGGAAAGCTAGCAAGATTTCACTAGCATTGTGTTAGGTGTTAGGATGCGTATGAACCTGCAGTTGTTGGGGATTTTTCCTTAATATTGAATTTGGTTTCTTTTTCGGGGACTTTTTTATGGGGGTAAAAAACACATAACGTAAGATTTACTATTTTAACCATTCTAAGTTTATATTTAAGCACATTGTTGTGCACCCATCACCATTCTCCACTCCAGAACTTTTTCATCATCTCACACTGAAGTTCTGTACTCATCAATCAGTCACTCCCTGTACCCCCTATTCACTTGTTCCCTGAGGGCCACTGTTCTCCTTTCTCATATAAGTGGAATCGTACAATATTTGTCTTTTTGCGTCTTATTTCACCTCTGGAAATTTGATTTTATGCATACTTGTTTAACAGATTGCTTTGAGGGGTGGTAATTGTTGACCTCAAAAATAAAACAATTATTTTACCAGCAAAAATGAGCTTGTTCAGGAATGGCAGAGAATCATTATTCAGGACAAGCATGCGGTAACAAAAACCACAGGCAAGTCCAACAAACAAAGGAGAGGAACGTTATTTTATGGAGAAGAAGGAAGTTGGGAGGGGTTGTTTTGAATAAAATTCCAATGGAGAAAAGGGAAAGTTCAGAGTGATAATGTTTTCTCACTGGCTGAGTTGCTGGGTTAGTAGATTTCTTATAAGAGATGCGATGTACAGTTGACCCTTGAGCTATGCGGGGGTTAAGAGCACTGACCATACCAGCAGTCAAAAATCTGTGTGTAATTTATAGTCGGTCCTCTACACCCAACTTGGGATTCAACCAAATGCAAACCATCTAGTGCTCTGGTACAATATTTACTATTGAAAGCAATCATTGTGTAAGTGGACCGGTGCAGTTCAAACCCATATGTTGTTCAAGGGTCACCCATACATCTGTTCTGGTTGGGTCCTGTAACTGGTGGTTCTGTCCTGTTGATGATTCTTCCCTTGGGCCCTGTAATTGGCAATTCTGCCTGTAATTGACTGTGGAGTGGGGCTTTGTGAGGGCTCCCCCTTGTGGCCTCCTGACTCCATTTTCATGAGGCTTCCCTTTATTTTCTACATGATAATCAAAAACTTAACAATTGTCCAGTTTCAGCCGTGGGTCTGAAATTCTGCATCCGAAATTGCTACTGTCTTTATTAAACCGAGGGACTAAAATGATGTGGCGTTTTGATCAAGAGCTCCACGTTCAATTTTTTGTTGTTAAATATTCCTATTATAAGAAAGTTCCTCATACAAGAAATCTTACATTTTTCTTAAAAAGTCCACTTATTGGTTGTTGCTGCTGCTGCTATTAATAGCTCTGATTGTTTGGAGGTTCATTACCTGTATTATTTGCTTCCAGGTCTTAGCAGGGCTTGAGGGAGGTTTAGTCTCCCTGAATACTGAAATCAAGTTTAGTGGTCCCCAGGAAGCACTGGAATTGACATGTAATTAGCAACAATCCTGTCTTTACTGCTTAGCCCTCAGTTCTGTAACCCTCACCTCACAGCCCCCGCAGCATCCTAGTCTTCTTCTGCAATCCAATTATGGTCCTAAGGAAGGAGGACCCCCAGAGCAGGGGGGAGAGGTGAGAGGGAAAGAGAGACCTTGTCAGGGGGGCAGATATTTAAATTTAAAATACTAAATTTCACATTTCATATCCAAGAGATGCCCCATGCATTGTCTAGAATTGCTCTTGAATTGCTCCTTTCATTTTTTCTTAAGATGGTCTGTTCCACTGTAAGGGCTGTGCCGCACCGCTTGGTGAATTTGGAGATGCTGAGTGGAAAAGACAACCATAGTGAAACAATGCGCCCGGAGTTGGCTTGTGGCTTTTGTTTGCTTGTCCTTGTTTACCTATTCATAGTCATGGATCCGTTCTGCTGCTGCCTGGTATTGTGGAGTTACATATAATAGCACCCCACTATACCACAGGTTGAGAAGAGCAAAGATAATTGCACACTTTCTGGACTGTTCATCTTTCACTGAAAGATGTAGTGTGTGTCAGGATGACAGAGGGGCACGGCTGGACCCACGTGCAGCTGAGTCCCGGGTCTGCTGTGTGCTCTGTGAGCTGCAAAGTGTTTCCTTTAAAACGGCTAATCCTGCACGACCATCTCCTGCATTTTGTTATCAGAACCTGGACACACACACACACACACACACACACACACACGCTGCTTTCTTAACTCATTGGGGAAAGAGCCGCTCTGTATCTCATCCTTGCACATCCTGTGTCATGATCATGTATTCTTTAAAAAAAAAAATTGAAAGAGAAAGAGAAAAAGAAAAGGGGGGGTGGGGGTGGAGAAGGTTGCCATCCAGTGGAGGAAAGAGTAATTCCCAGCTTCATTCAGGAAAAAACGCAGGCTGAAATATGCTTAACTATTTTAACTTGGCTGGGGATTTTTATCACCAGAAGGGTTTTTTCCTTAGTGGCATCGGGACCCAAGTGGGTGCCGTGTGCCTTTAAGGGAAGAAGCGCCTCACCAAACTTCGCTGTAGTTGTGTCTCACCGTTTGGGTAGGGAAGGAAAGTGTTAATTTCTTATTTGTACACTTTTTTTCCCCGACTTCCTTCCTATTCACTTCATTAAATCTAGAGGCAGTTCAGCATGGGAGCCGTCTGTATGTTGAATTAGGGCTCGCACTCTTGCGCAACACGTCACCAGTCGGAAACTGGGGGTTTGCTTCTGTGATTTATTTCAATATTGTGCTGGTAAAAGGTTTGGAAGGGAATTCTTTGTGGGGTAGTTACTTGAGCATTGTGTAGCAAGTTTTGTGTGTGTGTCACTCGCCCCTAGCCCTGAGTGGTGTCAGTGAAGCCAGTTGAATAAATAATTTTTTAAGGAGGAGAATAGTTTAAAATTTTCCATGCATAATTTTACTTACAGGCAGGAGTAATCTTACTCCACTCGAAGTGCGAAAAGCACAGGGAAATATTTAGTGAATTGATTTCCATTAGAAAAAGACCCTTAGAAATCCCTGAACATAAAGCACTGCATATGGATGTGTTTGGGGTCTTTGGGGAGGAGGGAAGATGTTTTGTAGTTCTCTGCATTCCTGCATAAAACCTTAATTTAAGGGGAATAATGGTCAGTACTTTGTGTGTTTCCTTATGATTCCAAAACCTAAATTTACTAAGAATCTGCACGTATTAGCAATTGTAATAAAAATCGTTTCACTGGTTCTTTTTGCAGTTTAATTTGTTTTCGCTTCTTAGCTACTCCCAGATTTAGAGACTGAAAAGTCCAAATATCACAAGCTTATGCTTTGTTCCTTTTTTGCAAAATTAAGGGGGGAGGAGGTAAAGCAGAAATATTCTTTTCACAGCTTCCCCCTCATCATTTATCCCACAGAAAAGAAAAACAATGAAAAATTTTACAGCATGAAACTGAAAGTGAAGTGTCACAGTTGTTCGGGATTTTCTTTAAAGAGAATAACATACTGTATTAAAATATTTGAGAACATGCACATTGCTTTTACTTACATGCATTTAATGAAAAAGTCTTTTATCCAAAAAAGAAAAAAATTCATCTTAGACTGCTCCAAAACCATGCAGCCTATTTTTTTCAAGGCACTAAAATGAGCTTTAAAATACAAAAATAAAAAATAAAAGCATACCTGGTTTTAATTTTTAAAAAAATAAATTTGAATATTAATTTGTTTTCTTATTGGCTTAATTGTTCAAATGCAAGTAAGAATCAGAAACCACCTGAGCTAAAATCTCTAATTCTGCTGCCTGGAATAATAAGGGGGAAAAAAATATGATAAGTAGTTGTCAATATTAAAACAGGCTGAAGGAGGAAGGCTTCGGGCCTTGTAGTGGGTAGAATGAAACAGCAGATTTGAGTATCCACAATCCTTTCAGTATTAAATTTTCAGTAAAATAAAATTACTTGTATATGAAAACATAGCCTTTCCCCAGCTCTCTTTTTTTTCCTGATCAGCTGATGAAGAGACTAGCAGCTCGCTGCTTTGCTGGCTTGTTAATTTTATCCCCACTAACTGTGATTTCCGATAGCCGGCCTGCTGATAGTGGTAAGGTAAATATCCTTTTTCGTTGCCGTCTTGAAGATTCAGTAGAACTACATCCCGGGCATGTGTAGGTGTGTAACACATCAAAAGCCGGTGTTCTCCGTATTTCTGTGTGTAACTGGGTGCTTGAGGAGAGCAGTACCATTAACTGTTGACAAGCCTTGCATGCTGTATTTATTATTAGCATGTTCAGCCTCCAAGATTTGCGGGACAATTTCCTCTTCTTGATCTTCGCTTTAGCTGCAGTGTGTTTAGCTGTATAGTGGGTGTCCTGCTTTTAGGCAAATGAATATTAATGAAATAACGTGGAGCTTTTTTTTTTCCTTTTTCTTTTTTCTTTTTCCTCATAACCCATCAGACCTTGCCTCCTTTATAGTGGTTATCATCTGAACACTGTAGGATCGTGATGGAAATTGTCTTTTGATTATTAAGGCCTAGGCTCAGACTGTCCCTTTAGGATTCTGTCTGTGTGCATGTTGCTTTTCTGGGGTTGCACGTTGGAAGATGCATAGAAAACCTTTTTTTTTTTTTTTTTTAAATCCCACTGGCATTTTTAACATGCCAGGTTGTTTTGTGTTCTGCACCAGGTTTTCTTCACAAAACCTTTCTTTTTCAGAAGGCATTGTACATAAGTGAAAGAAATTATGTCTGAGCTGTAATCACTCTTTATATTGATTGTTATACTCACATGATCATAAATATTAGCCATGTTTGGTGCTGTGGAGAAATGAAGGTAATTGCCTGATGATTAGAGCTCTTTTCAGCCACGAGACATACTGGAGGCAATATTGAGGGGCAGGAGGAACAAATAACATCACTTATTTTGTGTAAGAAACCAATCTCGAAATGTAATTTCAAGGTCTTTTTAAAAATCTTCTTTTCCATGGTCAAATTTTCTCTTACCTATTGTTTTTTTTCTTTGCAGTTTTTGTTTTTGTTTCTGTTTCTTTCCCTTTATTCTTCTTAAGTTTTGAGATTTCCTAGGGGGAAAAAAAAAGTTTAAACTTCTGGGTCTGTCACATGGATCTTTTAGCCATTTATGAACAGGTTTCTTTTTATACCTGGTTGTTTTTATAGCTATTTTATTATCTCTCTGCATTAGTGCTGCTGGCTCTGGTTTAAAGCAAGCGTTTGCAGGTAATTGGAAAAAAGTGTTTTTTGTTTGTGTGTGTGTTCTTGATCTGGATGGTTTAAGTGCGTTTACCCAGGAATGTGGCTTTGTACTTCCTGTTTCCTTGTTTACTAATTGCTACGTTAGAAGAAAATCTGGATGGAATTTTGATTTTGTGTTGTGAATCACGAATAAATTGATGTTAAACCTCAAAGAAGAGAAGATCAAAGCTTATATGATTGTAAGGATGTAGTCTTAGGGAAATTTCTTCTTCACTCACCCCTTTTTTTTTGGTTTCCCTTTTACCTTCTACGGTAATGAGACAATAAAGGTCTTTATCTTATATTGAGCTGAAATGTCATTTGGTTTTAGTTATCTTCAAACACTTAAATGTATAGATCTTTTCATATTTGTCACATTCTTTGCTATTAGTGTTTCGGGCCTTCACCTATTTTGCTCATGAAACAGACTTGGGTTAAAGTTGCATTTATCCAATATGGTGGTCTTCTATTTTTTCTTCTTACTTCACTGATTACTGTTAACTTTTACTTTTTTTTTTTTTGCTGTTGTTAGTTTCATTTTATTCTACTTATGTAAACTGTTTTCTTTTCGGTATTCTCTTGTCTTGAATTTTTCTCCTTCGTTCCCTATTAACAGGCCATTGAAGACGGCAATTTGGAAGAAATGGAAGAGGAAGTACGGCTTAAGAAGCGAAAAAGACGAAGAAATGTGGATAAAGATCCTGCAAAAGAAGATATGGAAAAGGCCAAGAAGAGGAGAGGTCGCCCTCCGGCTGAGAAACTGTCACCAAATCCCCCTAAACTGACAAAGCAGATGAACGCTATCATCGATACTGTGATAAACTACAAAGACAGGTGAGCGTTTCGTTCCTTCACCTCCATCATCTTCATCAAGACCACAGGTAACGCTGCCTGCAGAGCAAGATTTATTAAGGTGTACGCTGGGTTCTGGGCCCTTTCTACCTCCTGTTTGATGGTTTTTGCTCCAGAGGTATCAGTAAACTTGTACTCTATTCAGAGAGGCTGCTCTTGATATTTTGTGTAATAGTTTACCAGGTGTTATTTAAGGTATTTGGAAAGAGGAGTTTAGATGACCAAATGAAAGAAAAAAAAACCTAAGCTGGAGAAGGGTTCTTTAAGGATTTCCAAAATACCATCACTGATGTGGAAGCATTGGAAAGAGAGTGAAATTGTACCTTTGGATTGAGGTGTTAGAGGAGAAAAAGAGTTCTATCACATATTTAAGGTAAATGTTCATGCTAGGACTTTGTTTTAAGCCAAACCGAAGCTTCCATCAAAAATACCTCTCCTTCTTTCCTTCCAAGACACTTGAATTTCTGAGCACTTGTTCGAGCCATCTCCCTCTTTTCTCATAACCCTACCTAGACAGGATGGTTTTTCAGCAAATTTCCCTCTTTTTCATGGAACTTTCGAACGTGAACTTTGAGAAATCTGTACTGGACACTATCCCCAGGCCATTTTTAAACAATAAACAATTATTTGAAAACCAAAGTAAAGATGTTCTTGGGTGTCAGGCAGCCCTATATAGTCGATAAACTAGTTAGGCTACATTTTGGTTGGTTGATTTGATTTCTACTCAGTAATCATGTGATGCGGTTTTAATAGGAAGATGACATCTCACTTCAGTTGAAAAATTGAATTTTTTTTTCCTCTAAGTTACATAGTGGCATGAATCAACTTTTCGTTACCAAAAATTCTTGACATTCACTGGTGTTGCTCTATGTAGCTGGAATTGTTTACTACAAATAAGTTGTGCTTTTATTTCTTCGTGGTAATCTTAGTTGCATGTCTTCATACGAGGAAGAAAACCTCATCGTGAAGATTAAGGTAGTATAAAAAGCAAGAAACTTTCAATGGGGTTTTAGTGATAGCTCCTTAGAGAAAATATAAAGACTTTTCAGAAATGGTGAAAGGGACGTAGGAGCAGATGCGTGTGGAAGGGTCAGAATTTCTTGCTCCTCTCTGCCTACCAGGTCTCTCCGGTTCCCTGCTTACTATTTTCACTATTATTTTCCTTTTTTTTTTTTAAAAGTCATTCCCTTTGAGCATTCTAAAGTGGCCACAAAGGGCAGCCCCATTACATTAGGTTTGGATAAGCTGTTCACTGACGCAGGGGAATGACAGTAATCTAGGAAGGAAAATTTGGCCACGAGGTCATTCTTTGCCCAGATGAACACGCCAACTTCCTTGTAAACTCGGAGTCAGTAATTCTCTCTGTCAAGTTTCTGTTCCTCCCCAGCTGTACTGGTAGATTGGCTGGAAGCAGGAGTAGTTTCCAGGAAGCCAGGTTGGACAGTTTCACCTTATTTTATCAGCCCCTGGTGTAGAGAAAAATAAGCAGAGAGTACCACTCTGCACATACCTCTAACTTTTTGCCTTTGTCCCGGGAGAGTGAAAATGCCTGTGGCTTGGACCAGGTGTGCCTTGATATCTAACAGGCATTGTGTTCATTACCTGCTGAGTGAGCCTAGGGCTGCTGTAACATTGAGAAGAGCCAAGAAAGTCCTTGGAGGTTTGAAAGCCAGGCCTTTTATGCCAGGTGATGGCTGTCTCCTCCTTTAATGGTGTAAAAGGAGTCACCAGCCAGTGGACCACGTACTGCCAACAGATGGTTTTATTTCATGTTTCTTTTTTTTTTTCCTTTTTTTTTCTTTTAAGCAAACACATAAAGCTGGAGAGAGTTCTTATAAAAACGTCAGGGTTTCCCCCTCCCCCCTTTTTTGGAAAAACCTAAAAATCTGGCAGCACTCTACCTAGCCTTCCCTAAGGTAACAGTAGGAGTGGAACCCACACCCCAACCCGCTGCAGACTGTCTGCTCTAGGGGGCCACCATCCCCGTCGCTCACTATCGTCCCTCCAATATGGAGTGTCAGTTGCCATTTATCATCGTGTTTTTCGCACCTGGCCCACTTCACTCCTTTATATCACCTGCTGGCTCCGTAGCCTTTTAGGTTTGTGATTTCCTGATGCACAGGGCTATGGGCTGATGACTTTTCCAGAACCCACCCCCACCCCCAAATACAGAGTAGTATGAAGTTAGGTCTCTTTAACCTCAGCTAAGCATAGCACAGTCGTTTAAGCTCTTGTCTTGGTTGAACTACCTGCATTTGAATCCTGTCTCTACCATTTACTACCTGTGGAGCAGCTGGGCAATTTACTTAACCTCCCTGGTCCTCAGTTTCCTAGTCCACAAAATGGAATGATTACTGTACCTGCCTCTAGAGGCATTAGGAAGATTTGATGAGTTAATATAGCTCTTTGAACAGTTTAATTATTAATAATCAGCCTTTCAGACAATTTATAGCAAATCAGGTAGGTGAATGGAGCTCTGAGCACTATAAAGAAAATGTCCTTGCTCTTACAGCTTTCATATTGTTATTTCCAAAACCAGAAAGCACAGCTTCACTGGGAATGATGACTGAGCATGTCTTTGCTTGTACTATAGGGAGAGGCTATTTAAATATTTCAACCTGCAGACACTGAATCGTTTGTTTGTTTTCCCCCTTTCTCTGGTTTTATTTATTTGTTTTACTTTTCCTGAAAGTACCCTGGTGAGGCCCCCCATTCTATTACTGCCCACGTTTAGGTACTTCTGGGAAGTATGTTCTAAATTCTCCGCTGCTACATGTTTCATGTATATTTCGTGTTAGTGATCCTCTAGAAAAAAAGCACTTACTCAGTTTATGTTTTTTGTGTCTCTTACCAAATTTGGTGCTCAAGTAGGAGGTACTCAAATTAGGAGGGCCTTAATTAGATACATCATATTTTTGGTTGGTTTTAGAAAATGCTGCTGAGAAATGTACTTCGCCATGTGTTGAGATTTTTGCACCAGTAAAGTCAGTGACTAATATAGTAACTCAACCTACCTGTGAAAGAAGTACCACCTGGACTAACCTCCTTCCCATCACCTCAGTCAAATGTTACAGCTCTGACAGTCGTGTACATCAGCAGCGTATTAAATAAGAACTACCATCTATATTTAACTGATACATAAGAATTAATTAGCTCTTATGAGACAGTTTTTTTTTTTTCAAAGTTCTTGCATGATTCTGGGACAGATGTATTTTTATTGTTTAAAAAGAACTAGGATAATTTGTGTCTATTTATTGCCTTTGTTTTCAGTGCCAGTCCTAATTTTTTTTAGGGGGATGCTTTTAAAAAATGTGACCCCCCTCTCCCCTCCGAGAGCCAATGACTCTGTGTGATTCACAAATGTAAAATTTTTCTGCGGTAATCTCTACGAGAGGTAGCACTGATCTCTTGTTACCGTTCCCACCATTTTATTTCTCCAAATAGAAAACTTGATATGAAGTATTATTGGAAGGCTTTGTTTTGATCTGTTAATAAGCATGGTTATGTAGGCGGCTTTTAAAATGATATTCTCCCTTTATATAATATTTAACCTAAGATCTTTTTTCCCTTGGAAAAGGGATCCATCCTAATTTGCATCTGTACCCTTTAAAATTGCCCCTGTGAAGAGATGGTGATGGTGAAAAAGCAGGGTCTGGGTTTGGTGGAGCTATTCGAAGTCTAGAGACATGGCTTACAGTTCCTTGGATAAGGAGGGAGATTCCTAGAGGGAATTCTTAGTGTTAGAAGGGGTTTTAGCTCTACCTGGTCCAGTTTCCCAGATGTGTCCCCCTGCATTGCCTCTAGCAGACCATCATCTAACCTTGTGCGGACATGCCCAGCGTTAGCTCACTGTGTCAGGAAGCCGTTTGCGACACCAAAGGACAGCTCTAAACACGACAGGCATTTCCTATATGAAAACAGACTCAGCCCTCTGACTTACAGCTTTTGTTCTGCTTGGAACTTCAGAGAGTCAATCTGTTCTCATTCCGAGAAATGTCCTTTAAAATATTCATAAACGTATTTGCCTTAGGACATTCTCCTTCGGGTTGTAACACCTCACTTTGCTATCTGAGTGATGCCTGGACTTCCAGCCATCCCAGTACCCCCCAACTCCGCCCCGCCCTTAGACACGTTTTACTTTCTTAGTGTCCCATGGAAAACATAGCACCCAGAACTCCAGAGGTATTCCGATGGCGGCTAATTGCAGGATGGCTAGCCTCCTTATTCTGGACACCAAAATTCTGTTAACATAACTCAGGAGCGTTTCACCAACTTTGATTCAGAGTTAACTCACGTTGAAAACACGACTCCTTGAAAAACTCCCTCTCCCGCAAAACATACACACAGTTCTTATCTCACGTGAATGCTGCCAAGGTTAGCCTTCAGCTAAACCTCTGATTTTTTTTTTATCCTGTATCGACTTATTCCTATAGAGTTTCATCTTACTGATTTTTGTACCACCATTCTAGCCTATTGATGTAACACTGATTATTTTATGCCTTTTTTTTAAAAAAACAAAACAAAACCACGTTTACTTGTTTTCCTAAGTTGTTGTCATCTGAAGATTTGCTATAAGCTATTGCGAAGAAACTTCTAAAGGGCAAAGGACGGGTCTTCTGTGACATGCCCCTGAAAATCACTTAAGGTTGATGTGAATTTATTAATCAGTCATCTTTAGAGTTGATGAACCGTCTGTGAACTCACATGACCATGCTGTCATGTCACCCACATTCATCTATCCTTTCTCAAGGTTATCAAAAAAAGCTAAAACCAAGATATACCGTGTTTGTGGCCTCTCCGATCCATCAACCTAGAAACCCTGCCGAAAGGATGAAATGAGGTTAGCTTGCCATGGCTTTTTCTAACGGACCCCCTACCGGTACTTAACGATGTCATTTATCTTCTCTCTGTAGCCCTGTGGCATCTGAATAATTTCCTCTAAATTTTGACCAAGGGTCCACATCAGGCACAGCCGCCTCGAGTTCCCCTTCTCCTTTTGAAAGTGGGACACTTAGTCTTCTGATTCCATTTCTAGTCTCTGTGATTTCTTAAATATTGTTAGCAAAAGCAATCTACACACTCTTTCAGGATGTAATTAGTTTACAACTGGACACTTGAACTCATCTGAAGCTTCTTGATATGCTCTATCAACTCTCCTATCAGTAGCTTTTGTTCAACATTTATTATGCCTTGCTTTTCAAATCTGAGCGTCGTTCATGTTCCCGAAGAGTCTGGAAACAGAATATGAGGCGGTTATCATCACCTCCTCCCGCTCTGACCAGCAGGAGTGTACTGCGAGGATGGGCCTCGCTGTCTGCAGAGGGTCTGGACTTCAGGTGCAGCTCTGAGGATGGACAAGGGAAGCGGCGGGGAGGCGGGAGATACCTGCCTGACCCTGGCACACAGTGGGGCGGCCAGGCGTGGCCAAACGGCTCCTTCCTCCCTGATACCTGATGCCCTTCAGCCTCTGCTCTCTTCCCGGAGGCTAGACTGTCTTCTTCTTGCCCCTCATTTTAAGAAACACTGATGACTTCCCTAGGAATGGTGGAAGGCCTCAGCTTCTTCTGAATCTTAGCTCTCCCCACATTGTAGAAAATCATTCATTGATCCTGGAAATATTAATTGTATTATTCCCCCCTGCTTTCCAGCCCTGAGGGCCAGAGGGTAAAAAGAGACTCACGGTACTTACCTCCACTAGCTCGCCATGTGGTAGAGGAGATAGCCCGGATAGTACTGAACAGGCAGGTGGCCTGGGAGATTCAGGGAAGCTGGGGTCACGTGAGTCCCTTAAATAAGAATATAATAACATTATCTTGAGTTTATGGTCTCTTTTGGGGGGGGAAATATATATGTATATGATATATATATCATATATATATATTTATATATATGATATATATATTTTTATATTTATACATATGATATATATATTTATGTATATCACTATCACTGCATTTACCGGGGAAAAGAGAGCCGGCATTTTACCCCGTTACATTATAGTACCTTTCTAAGGACTTGGGAATACTGCAAACCTAAGGACTATAAGTGTACTTGTTTAATTCCTGTACACGAATTCCTATATACAGATGGAAAGTCATTTGTAGCATTTCCCTCGTTTAGAGTAAGGCTGAACTACTGTCTTCAAGGCCCACATATCGTCAACCCATATTCCAGAAGGGATGGGCTCTTACTTTAAAAAGTTGCCTTTTCTTTTTCCAGTATTATCTCCCCAAAGTGCTTTATCTGAAGCGTGTTCAGGTATTTGTGATGTCGAAGGCTTTCCCTCAGTTATCGTTATCCTGAGTCTTCCATCCGAGGTGGACTAATCACACCAGTGTTCACACTGTCTTTTTAAAATTGATTTGTAGTAACATACATTTTGAAACCCAAATCCATACCCTCATTTAATATGCTTTTTTGTTGTGTTTGTACTTCTTTTTCAGTCAGATTGCTGACCCGTGTAGGTCTGTCCCCACATACTCCTTATCAGAATCGTTCGAAAGCATTCTGTTGGAATTTCCTTTGATCAGAGCCTTCCTTCCCCGATGAGGTGTAATCTCCGTTAGTGTCAGATCATAGAACCATGCCCAGCTCTCTCTCCAAAGTATGTGCAGTGTGTCCTGTAACATGTCTACAGAATGCTCTTCACGACTACACATTCTGAGACAACACGGTCTATTTCAGCTTCGGTATCCCCTTGGTTAACACCCATCATCAACTCAGGGTCCCCAGTGTGTTGGGAGAAAAGTGGTCCCAATTCTGTGCCTTATTCCTAACACGCCCTTACATACAGAGTTTCCTCAGCATTTCTCCCAGGCCCCCCACCACTTCTGTGTCCTCACCCACCGTCTGCATCAGGTCCTTTACCATCGTCGCTGGCCGTGCCTGGACGGCTGCATGCTGCCTGCTTCTCCTCCTGCCTCTGATTCATGGATCCCCTCTCGTCAGTGGTTACTTAACAACTTTCAGTAGCTTCTCATTGCCTACCCGATAGCGACCAGACTTCTCACCGTGGGAAAGATAGCCTTCCACAGCCTGGCCCTAGGACCTTCCCAACTTCATCTTCCAACGTGCAACTCTCCCTTGTCTGTCAGACATTCCACCCGCTTCTCTGCTTTCCCAACATCGCCTGTACTTTTCGCCTCGCCACTCCCGGATTTATGCTTTGCACCTTCTGTAGTGTCTCCCGCTCTCCCAGGGCACAGTGGGTAAGGTCTCTGAGGAGGGATGTGTAAGTGGCCAGACGTGGGCTGTATATGCCAATGGCACCGTCTTTGCCTGGAGTAAGATCTAGAGAGGATGGAGGGATTTCCCAGGGCGCGACACCCCTCTCAGCCACTTCTCTGCCACCACACGAAGGAACGCCAGTGGTGCAGTTGCAAAATCCTCAATGGAAGGGGCTTCCCTAGAGGCCTGGAGAAGGAAGGGCCAGAGACCTCACGTGGTGGTTGTCATTTCCAGTGGAAGATCATTACCTTGGTGATCTGTTGGAAAAGAATGGAGGTCTGGGAAGGAGAGCTGACTACCTAGATGGTGTTCAGAAACCAATTTAGGCTGTGGGGGGCGGGGTTCGGTGCCCCCTCTGTGTGCTGGCTGCTGTAATAAAGTACAGCATCCCGTTCAGGGTTCACAACCATTTTCTGAGGGTTCATCCCCATTTTACAAGTGAGGAGCTAGACTCAGATAGGCCGAAGCTACTACATTGCTAAGGCCACCCCTTACCCCCGCCAAGCAAACGCTGCCTTTCCTCCGCTGCTTCTAGAACGACGGATGGAAACGTGTGGAGGGAAATGAGACCAGAGTAACAGGTATTGACGCGTTCGGGAGAAGCAGGAAACGTCCCCAGTAATCTTCCCAACAATCCCCCGAGGTTGGCAAGGCAGGTAGGTGAGGCGACTGAAGCTGGGAGCGCGAGATGAATTACCCGAGGTCACCAGCCTAAGAGGAAGGAGCCGGGCTGGGACGAGGACCCAGGTCTTCTGACTCTAGTGTTCTTTCTACTCTACCACAGGTGTAACGTGGAGAAGGTGCCCAGTAATTCTCAGTTGGAAATAGAAGGAAACAGGTCAGGATCTGTCTTGTATTCCCGGGTCTCTAAATACAGGTATCCCTTGGTCCACCAAACAGACTGATTTCCTAAAGACTCGGCCTTTGGAAGCCAATTTCTCCGGTGGCCTCCTGACCACCCCTCCTTGGAGGGGGAGGGGGAGGCACAGATATTCTCAAACACCTGTCGTGGCTTGTGAAGTTTTTGTGCTGTGTTGTAGTTTGGGCGTGTCCATCCTGTAACTGCACTCCTTACAAAGGCATCAGGCGCCGCCACTGAGCGGGACGGTCCCCCCAGCATCACTCAGCCATGGGTTTCTGTTGCTTTCCCCCACCACTTCCAGCGCAGCTTCTGTCTTACGTCCCACGGGCCTCTTAACTCCATGCTGTCTTGGTTTTGAAGCTTACTGAGAAGCACCTGGGGTGCCGCGTGCGTGTGCCTGCCCTGTCTGAGGTTGTGGAGTCAGTCACGTGTGCGGAGGGTCTGCGCACCAGGTGGGGTTCAAGGCGTGACTTCTGGGCTGACCTGTCCTGTGCGGTCTTAAGCATCCTCGGGCAGCTTGTTTAACCTTTGTGTGCCTCTGCTTCTGTCTAGTGGGAAGCAGAAGTGTTTTTTCCCTAGAGATTTTGCCACACTGAGATGATGGTAGTTGAGGCGGAAAGAGGGATGTGCGTGATTCGCCAGGGTTAGGAGTGGTTATTAGTATACTGAAAATAACATTTCTTTCCCCCTTTGGGTCAGCCTGTACTTAAAAAAAAAATATCGAGCCAGTACTTTGCCATCCATATTCCACTTTTGTCAGCTGACTCAATGACGTCCTTTATGGTACTTCTTCCCCCCCGGTATAGGATCCAATCTAGGGCCAGGAGGCAAAAGAATTGAAGCTGTGTCCTGTATTTCAGAATACATACCATCACCAGTTGTGGCCTTCCCTTTTACATAGGGAGATTAAACGTGGGGTGATTTGTACCCATCCGTGTCTGTGCGGAGGTGAAACTGGTGGGCAAGATTGTCAGTTTTGGGTATTTCTTATTGTAAACAGTGAGCAATCCTGGAAGCCAGACACACGAACCATACTGTGTACTAAGAGGCATCAAGAATGGTGTTCTGTTTTTGCCATTACGAGAAAGAACTCAGTCTGGATTCGAATTTCGGAACTGAAACAAGAAACGCTTGACTTTGGGGGGCTTGAAATGATGAACTACCAGGGTAAATCTTTCCAGCTCAACCACGTAGGAAGGAGGCTTTATCGTCTCTAAAAGGCATGATGTGGTCTAAAAGGCATGATATAGGCTAAACGCCCAGCGCAGTGCACAAGGACAGGCCTAAGCTCCTTCACCCCCTATCCCCTCTTGCATCAAAATAATCATGTGACCGTGAAAAGTGGATTAATAACGTTAAAGGGTATTAAGAGCCCCAGCGTCATGCCTTGGCTTTCTGAGGAGACGATGTGACCGTATGTAGTTAGGACCCAGATAAATCCTTCCACTGAAGACACATTTAAACTGCAATTTCCAGAGGCATAGAAGGGGCTTGACGTTTCCCTCCTCAGGACTCTGCGGAGTCTGTCTGGTCCCGTACTGTCACATATGCTTCTTCTCCCCAGAAACCCGAGTTTAAGACATGTTGTTCAGAGCTTGCCTTATGATTAATTTTTAAACATTCTTTAAAAAAAATCCCTCCATGTGTTCAAAGGCACTGAGCATTTTCTATGTGTCAGTCTCTGTGTAAGTATTGAGAATGGGGGGGCAGGGGTGGGGAAATGAGTAAAATGGAACGCCTTAAAGCATAGTTGGAAAGAGTTATATAAAGGAATAACGCACATCTACGGTATGAATCAAGTGTACATGCCAGGTGGGAGGGTAGGAAGGGGGAAAGCAAAGTCAGTCGGTGGCTTGTGGGAGGAGTAGAAATGCCCCAAGCAGATGGGGGTGGGGTGGGGGGGTGGGCGGAGGCAGCCAAGGTGCTGAGACCCATGTGTGTAGGCGGCCAGGGAGGAGGTATGGAAAAGCAGGACCCCTTCTAGAGACCACACGTCTCAGTATGACTGGGTCCTCAGGTGCAAGGGAAGAGGGGCATAGCATTGGACATGGCGATGGGGGTGAAGGCAAGAGAGCAAGTACTCAGAGAGAGGTATGATTGACAGGACTTAGGGCAGACCAGATGTGAGAGGTGGAGGAGAACTTTTTGAGGATAACTCCTGGTTCTGTGTCCTGAGTGGTAAGTGAAATTTACATTTACAGAAATATGGCTGAAAAGAAAGGTGGCACGTGGTACCCAGCCCTACATACTCCATCCCAGGAAATCTAAATTCCCTCCATGGCTATTAACAGCCCTTAGCGTCGTGATTATGTTGTTAGTATTGACTGTCCCTTCAGGACCGGCTAAGAAGCTGTTATAGTCAAAATTTAGTTTTAGCAACATCGGCACCAGACATTCGGCATTTCTTTAAGTGGGGGAGGGAGGCTGTGACCGGATGTCAGGCTCAAGCCCCTTTGCATTTAATTAGGTTACAGAGAAATTGCCATGAAATACAAGTGTGACCAAGTGGATACACTTAGAGAATCTTAGTTCTAGGTGAAGAGCCTTTCTTCATTTATTCTGTTTGGATACTTAGGGCTGAGCCATAGGGTTGGCAGTCTATCTTGTGTCCTAGCAGCGTGGGGAAGTCAGAACTTCAACTGATGTCCAGGGTGACGCTTCCCCGGAGTATAGTCCTCAAACTCTAGTCCTGGAGCTTCTTGGAGAATTCCCAGCGTGGTTAGAGGCTCTGGGAAGTTTTGTGTAAAGTAGCCTGCTGAACTTTGTCTAACCCAGCATTCCCCAAACTCATTTGACCAGTGACGCCCCCTTTTCAGGGAACACTATTAATAATCCATTAAGCTCATGTTTCACGGAGCACATATTGGGAAATACTGACTTAGAGCTCAGAAGCTGCGCTTAGTCCAGAGAGAATCAGCTCAGGGAAGTGCGGATTCTAGAACTTTATCTTGTCCTTCTTAAAAGTATCGATACTTTCAGACGTGTCCTGGAATAAGCTGCTTTGACTCCTAGTGACTTGACACTTACTGGTGACGCTCAGCCAGTTGTACCCACGTACAGCAGGTGGGCAGCCCACAGATAAACGTGGTCCATCTGCTTTCTGAGGCACAGAAAGCCTCCCCGAGGCTTCCGGCATCAGCCTGGCCCAGGAGCCCAGGGTCTCTGCCTCTCCAAGCTTCAGGACAACCAGCATAAATGACCTCTCATTTACGAGAGGAGTCCCAGCTGGAAACAGCAAAACTGACTTTCTTACGGGGCTGATAAACTGTCTTCATAAGCACCCTCTGTCTTTTGAGTTAGAAACGGGTTGCTCTGAAAGAGGGCAGCTATTTGGGCATAAGTGTTCTTGTGTATTCATGGGAAAACATCTGCCTCGTTCCTTTAGAGTCACGCCTCATACGTCTTCCTGAAGAATTGCCGAAAACGGCCATTTTAGGAAAAAGCAGCACTCAGGGTGCCTGCTACGACACACGCACCCCTTTGACAGAGTGACATTGGGGACCTGCAGCTCAGGTGGAGAGGCGTTTGATTTTGTTTGCCTGCAAAAGCTTTGTGATTTTGAGTTTGATCACAATTCAGCCAAAAGTTCCGAAGCCTTTTTTTAACATTACGAAGTTAGAGACCCGGGGAAAGACCAAAGGACAGAACATTCAGTGGAAGGGAAGGTGTGTCCTTACCTTTTGAAAGGAAGGCATCCTCGGAGTCACTTCCGGGTCTCCAAGATGAGGTGACAAAAGCTGATGAAACGGCGTGACCAGTGTGTCTATCACATTGAGACAGGTGGACAGTTAGGATCCTGTACCTCTACCTGCTATGATGAAGTGTCGAGTGAGAAAAAGAGGAGAAGAACCTAGGTGTCCCGAGTCAATATTTCTAAAAAGTCAGGTGATAGATGATGAGTCTTCGCGGTCGTCTCCTCGAAATGCTTGTCTAAATAAACAAGTACATAAACAGGACTCTCTGAATCTCATGTCCGGGTGATCACCTCTGATTTGCAGTCATAAGTTCAATGAGAGAATTCCGAAGGAATAAATAGGGACTTCATGCAGTAGATTCTGTTGGTTGTAATCTAGTAAATAAAAAAATTGTGGAATTATTGTTCCATTATTCTCTTTATCTGGCCTTCTGTGGGAGAGCTCAGAGGTGCCAGTTGATGAACTGTGCTGTTTATGGTGATGTAAATAAAGGTCGGTCATATGCCCCTCGGATGACATTTTTCTGGGAAAAATCAAATTAGATTTTTGACTTACAGCATGTTTTCAAGGAAGGAAACCCATGAAAGTGTTTGAGGCCTGCGCTATTTATGGATGGCAGCATGGTTCCAAATTACATTAGATTGTAAACCTTCATTTTGTTGAACAAGAGTACCTTATTATTAATGTTTATTTATGCTCTGGCATTTCTCCTCCTGGTCCTTAGTTCATGCCCTTTTAAAAACCTAGTTGAATGTGTATTGCATTTACAATTTGATGTCCTGTCATTTTGGGGTTTTTTTCCCCATTGAATGTCATAATGAGCATTTTTTCTGTTTTTTAAGGCACCTACTTTGAAAATACATAATTTTAGATTCTAGCCTTCCATTACTCGTTTTCTTCCCCCGATTGTTTAACATTTTGGCTGCCTTAAATTATTTTAAGTAATGCTGTGATGGACATCTTTACATGTACATATAAAATATATATATATATCTTTATCCATATTCCAGCCGAGAGTAGATTACCAACAGCAAAACCATACATCAGAGTGTGATTACCTTGAAGACTGTTGTTAAAGCCTTGCTGCTTTTCTTACTGAGCTGAGCAAGCCATTTAAGCCTCCTAACATGGGGGCGTTTACCTCGCATAAACCTGACGTAACCTCATTTTGGTTGGTAACTCAGGCACATTAGATACCTAGTCCTTAACACAACCCTTGGGGTGATTTTTACAGCTGTCCATCCCATATGAAAAGCAAGTCAGTCCACATCCCATTCTGTTTTGCTGTTACATCCTATATGCTTCAAGAAGTTGGGAAGTCGGATTTCCAAGCTTGTTAGGAGTCATCAGTATTGTCAGTCAATACTCAGTAAGACTCAGATGAGAGACCTCAGTAGAGAATGCAGAGTGCGGGTACTCTGACACCCATTCTGTGACTGGCTCAGGTTTCTGGGGGCTTTCTAGATATGCAGGGTGCTACTCAGGTCTAAGTGCATTTTGAAATGGTATTTTTTAAACCCTATAGGAATCTGACCCTGAAAAAAAGACACGTATTCACCTACTGCCCTCCAATGCTGACCCAATATTTATGGGGTTTTTTCCCAAAATGATTTCCTATGTTTGATTCCTTTAGGACTGTAATCATTTTCTGTAAAACGTTTCCAACTACAAATGGGTATTCTACATCATGACGTCATTTCCTTAAGGAGGCAAGATAACCACGTTTTTATATTCATTAACTAACATAAACAAAACCTATGTCAGCTTTAGTTAAGATCACTTTTCCAGGAGTGTCCATTAGGAGTTCTTGTCAACAGATCAGCTTCGGTAGGTAAAAGGACAAATCATAAAGCAGCCAAAAAAAAAAAGGACTCTCAACCGATATTATGAAAGACATACTGGCCAGCATTTTAAAGGAATAGGTTTCTAAGCTACTATTACAGTCTTATGCACTCTTCCAGCTTTACCTAAACTGTAATCAAAGGTAGAGGTGATATTTATGTGATATTTATAATGTCTGTAGTCATTATTTTAAAGTCACAGTAGTATAGATGTGAAATTCTTGCCATTCGGTTTGTGGAGGTAATGGGAGAAAAATTGGTTCCCAGATGAAGCATAGCAAAGCAGATCTCGTGTGTGTGTGTGTAAGCTCTACATGCAGGGTTTGCAAACCACCATTAACATAGTGGCATGTAGGGCTTTTCCATCGCATACACCATGACAGCATAGCCAGGTGTCCCTTTGCCCTTTCCTCTCTGTGGAGAGGAAATGTGTTTGCCCACCAGCACCTGTAAACTCTATTAAGTGCAGTGAGTTTTCCTGTCTATTTGTACTTTAGGTTATTCTCCTCGCCCCCAACACCCTAGGCCTTATCAGGGTCACGTTTCTCATTGTGATAGATCGTTGTATGAAATAGATCTGAAATCAGACCTTTTTGGAGGAGGGGGACAGGTATCACTTTTGTCATGGCAAACAGTACACTTTGAGATAACAATTTATACTTAGGCCTTAAATGTGTAAAATGACATAATGGAAAATACCTTGGGGGTAAGGATAAGCATTTCAACAGAAACGGAACACCTTTTGCAAACCGTTGTACAATTAGTCCATTGTTCTGTACTTAAAAAAAAAAACAAAAAAACTTCCTGGCAGTGAAAAACAAGTATTTGAAAAGGTATAATGAAAAAGCATTTGTGCAGCTTAAGTTTGAGAAAGAAATGCCAAGAATTCAAAACTCTGTCAGGCTGCTTCACTTCTTTTTTCTTATTTACCTTTTTTTTTTAACCTTTAATTTAGGGAAAAAATAAGTTACCGTAGCAACATTAGCAAGTGGTCCTGCTACCTCAGTGCATTCTGTAGGTTATATAAAAGCTGGATGTCTTCCAGGACCACCTGACTTTTCCTGCCCAGGGTCGCCATCAGAACTGTCCCCTCTGATAGAGATGGGGGAGGGGTTTTGACTGCATGTAAAGTGTTCCCACACTCCGTGGAGGAGAGAAAAAAACCCAGCATGCATAGAATTAAGTTCTGAGCAGCAAGGTACCAGGAGTTGTTTAATATTGAGGAACGTTGGTTTAATATCGAGGAAAACTTCTTCCATCTTTTTTTTGGAGGAAGGGTTCTTGATCCTGAATGGATGATGGAATATTTGAAGGGAGAAAAGGATAGAGAACGTTGGAGTGAGAGGTGGGTCAAGCCTGGAGACTTGGAATTTGTGATAAAGGGGGGATTGGCCGTGGGACCTGGGGGTACACAGGAGAGAGGCTATTCTGACCAGAAGAGTCAAGTCAGCAGTACAGTCAGGGTTTAGAGAGGAGGAATCAAGGAGGTCTTCGAAATCCAGACCGAGGTGTGTGAGTGGAGATGGTTCCAGTGGAACCACGAGAAGACTTCCTTACATGGCATCCAAGCCCTCCTTCAGCTCAGGCCCTTGGTTCTTAGCAGGGGGAATAAAGGAAGTGAGATGGGAATATTAAGCCACGTAACCTTTATTTTTAAAAGCGAATAAATTTATGTCATTTTACAGTATTGGCCCTGAGTCTCAGAACATTCAGCTCTCTCCTTTGTGAGCACAGATAACTGGGGACTTGCCTCCTTATAGGGTCTAGAATTTCTATGTCCTAAGAAGAGGACATCAGACCAAGATTGTCTCAGC
Source organism: Orcinus orca (assembly GCF_937001465.1). NCBI lineage: Eukaryota > Metazoa > Chordata > Mammalia > Artiodactyla > Delphinidae > Orcinus > Orcinus orca. The sequence continues at coordinate 68,054,470 of NC_064564.1, read as the reverse complement.
CATTTTGCCCCTGTTGGAAAGAGCTCTGTCACATTCTCAGTGCAAACTGCTTCTTTCTTATTTCACCAGTAGCACAGATGAAATTAAGAGTACGTCCATCCCAGGTGTACAAAGCAAAGATGTACTTGTAATCCGTCAATAGAAAAATGACACCATCTGTTGGTAATGCAGAAAATGACACTGAAGATGTCATTGAGGGTCAGCTGTTAAATCCCGAATCACAAAGAGGTCTGACTCTCTGTTGCTAGGGTATAAAGAATGCTAATTATAAAGAAGTCACTGATACAAATAGAAAAATGAATATCTATAAATTCCTCTTCTGGCCTTTCAGAGATTCATTTACAGACCGGTGAAATGTTTGTGTATTTAAGTCTCAGAATGGGAGAAAGAAAAACAGACCAGAGATTGTGGCCCTATGCTGAAGGTGATAGCAGATGAAACAGTTTTTGTCATATACTGTGTGGTATAATTTATGGCGGTACAAATGCATTTCTCAACCTGGAAGGGGTTGGGGCGGGTAGGGGTGGCGGAGGGTAAGAGAACACCTTGGTTCTTGCCATGATAATCTTAAAATCCAGTTTCCTATTAAACCGCAGTCTTCTTAAGCCTCTTGTGTTGGCCCCTGGTTTTAGTATTCATGAGGCCCATATGTGCATTAAAAAATAAAATAAAACCCTGACCCAGCATCACAGAAAAACTCGCCCATCCCTTTGACAGGGTTTTCGGTTAATTTATGCAGGCCCCTTTGCACTTCAGCATTTTCCCCACTGGTTGCTAGGCAACCACTTGAGTTACTGCGCATGCCTTTTTTATGATAAGTGTCATTATGATTATTTTTTAATTATATGACTGGGACTATAGATTAAAACAGCATATTGTCACTCATCCTCTGCCGCTGCTTCTAGCATTCTCACACACTCCTAGAATCACCTTCCAAAATTTACCTGATAGCGATTTATGGGGTTTTTTGTTTTGTTTTGTTTTTAATATTTCTGCCTTCACAAAGGAAGTAGAGATGGCATCATAAGGGAAAGGAGATTTTTGTGAAAAATGACTGTACTGTATCTCCCGAGCTGTTATTGATCTGGATAGGCTGAGTCAGATATTAGGGTCCTGAACCTAAATTATGACTATCTGGTTCCTTTGACCATGTCTGCTTCTAACATTAAGTGATGTTAAATGCTTACATTGCTTTATAGTCTGTTTCTCAAAGTTACAAAATGCTAAGCGTTCGTTGCTATTAAATGTGCTTTCAAGTAAAGCTACCGTGAATTTGCGGGGAGGGTATAGCACTGATCCCAGGAACAGGAGGCAGCCACACTTGCTAAATATGTTTGTTCTTTTCAGCACAAATGACTCCATACACACAAAATGAAGTTAGGCAAGATGAAGGGGTTCCACTGGCAAATAATCATAAAGGTTTGTGTAGTTCACAGTGTAGAAAAATGCCCTAAGAGGAGTAAGACTGAAAAGACAGTCCCTGGTACATACGAAAGCTTTTCATTTGAGTTTCCAGAGTATATTCTAACACATTATTTTCTGAATATAAAGTGGATTTGAAAACAAAGGGATATGGAAATAAAGTCAGTATTTTTTTTTTTTAACCAACTCAATTACTACTCATTTAGAAATGGAATTTTTGGTGGAATGGGACACTTTAAATATTTGTATCAAACTGAAGAGAGGTTCACTCCGAAAGAGAAATCCACAGTGGCCTTCCCATATGTATGACAGAAGTGGAGATCTACTGGTATTCTAATGTCATTTTGAAGTTAGCACTGGGGGCATTGATGTCCCATACAGTTGTAGGATTTTCTTTGATTTGAAGAGCCCCATGTTTATGTGCATGGGATGTCATTTGCTTTTTTGACATTTTTCTGAAATAAAATACAAGTTTTTCTCTGTAGTGCATGATCTGTTATGTTTTTGTTCGTTTCTCCCCTGCCCCCCTACAGTTCAGGGCGACAGCTCAGTGAAGTCTTCATTCAGTTACCTTCAAGAAAAGAATTACCAGAATACTATGAATTAATTAGGAAACCGGTGGATTTCAAAAAAATAAAGGTAGATCTTTTGTTTACGAACTTTATTTTTTAAGTAAATAAAGTAGAAGTGTAAATTCATTGAAATGATTACAGTTAGGACTTGACAGTGGTAACCTATCTGACTGCCACTGCCACCCATGCAGGGCTTGGCACTAAAAAGGTCGGGATGTTCTTGTGCCTTTAAATGTATGTTATGAAATCAATATACTGAGAGCTCATATTGATTATATTGCCTTTTTTTTTTTTTTTTTTTTTTTTTTTTTGCGGTATGCGGGCCTCTCACTGTTGTGGCCTCTCCCGTTGCGGAGCACAGGCTCCGGACGCGCAGGCTCAGCGGCTGTGGCTCACGGGCCTAGCCGCTCCGCGGCACGTGGGATCCTCCTGCATCGGGGCACGAACCCGCGTCCCCTGCATCGGCAGGCGGACTCCCAACCACTGCGCCACCAGGGAAGCCCTATATTGCATTTTATTTGAAAAGTTTCAGACTCCTTCCTGGATCCCATTGCTCTTCCTGGTTCCCATCGTATGCTCCTTACTCCCCCTTATAGGAAAGGAATACGCGTGGGAGGGTGGTCTCTGTTTATGACACCCCCTGGAATTGTGTAGTCCCACCTCCCTGGCAGGAAAGTCTACTGGGAAGACAAATGGAAAATCAGGCTTTGTTAACCAAGTAACGATTGTTGTATTTTCCACCACCGCCCTCCCCAACTTTCCTCTGTTTTATCCAAAATTTGCATCAGGAAAGAATCCGTAATCATAAGTACCGAAGCCTGGGTGACCTGGAGAAAGACGTCATGCTGCTCTGTCACAATGCTCAGACGTTCAACTTGGAGGGATCCCAGGTGAGACATGTTTAACCTTAAACATGCTTTGTTCTTTTAAGTAAAATTTTTCATTTGCTACCGTCGCTATTATCCTGGCAGAAGAAAAGGAGAGATAAAAGCCTATATTTCCATGCTACCTATGTAAGTCAGTTGAGGCTTTGGCATTTTCAAGTTAATGCCAGCTCCTTTGTACCATAGCTATGCTAGTTCCTACTTGTGCTTCCCTTAAAGGCTTGGCTTTTAATCAGAGGAGGAATTTAAGTTAATAAGTTAATGTAATGCTTAAAAGCTAGAGGTACAGTTTTTGCCTTTACAGAGATGGTGTATTTGGTTATACTTACCTTGGGTTTTCTGACTGTAAACTTTGCATCAGGAGCCGAAACTGCTGTTTTGTTTTAAAACAAAAAATATATAGAAAAAAGAACCATCGCCTCTAATTGTTACAAAAATGCTTTTTATCAGGTCAATTGCAATTCTCTTTACTCCTCTTCTCTGTAGTTAGCAAGTGTAAGAGCAAGTGACACTATGAAAATAACTAAGCTGGCCGAGGACACTTTTCACTTTTTACACCTCCATTCCACTCACCTTTTGTAGGGACTCCCCTTTTCCTATCTATGCTCTCATACCCATGAGGCAGAAAGAACCAGAAGCGAGGTCAGTGTGTCTGCCAGCCGATGCAGAGTCAAGCCTCTTTCCGGATTGGGCTTGTTTTTATCTTCATGTCAATTCCAGTCACTAAATTGGAGAATGTGGGACTCCTCAGAATGCGCCTTGAACAGACCATACCTTTCCAGTTAATGGGAGTTAATAGAAGTATTATTTTGACCAAAACAATAGGTCGTGAAAGCAAGCCTTTTTCAAAGGAATTTAAGGTGAAAACTAGGACGGAGAGAGTAAATATAAGCGTCAACAAGCAAGTCTTTTATGAATGACCGCTTACAGTTTGTGGATAGATTTGGGGGTTCTTTATAGGACTGTGGCAACATTGTGATACACACCCTGTCCCAGACAGCCTCCCTGTCTGCCGACACCCACTGCCTCACCCCTGAACTGGGGTGACAAATGGCCTCTTTACTGGCTTCCCTCCGAGGCCCTCCCGGATGCTGGCCGATCTTTCTGTAACCACCTTTTTATCCTGTCCATCTACTGCCCACCAAGCTTCGAGCTTCCCCATGTACTGTTAAATTCTAGAATGAATTTAATCGCTGGAGTTTGCTTTCTAAAGTCATAGACTAACTCTTTGGCCTCATTTCCTGCTGTTCCTCAACCTAAACAGTTCATGGTCCAGTAACGGTTCATGGTCCATAAACACCGGCTTCCCCAGATCCACATGCAGTTGTAGGAAAGAATATGAATACAGAGAGAGCCTTGACATCGTCCCAGGATAGTAACATCGTCCCATGTCATAACCAGGAAATTGGCAATGGCACCCTCCCGGATGCATCTTTTTTTTACTTTGGCTGCCCCACCTTTCTCCTTGCTCTCCTTTTCTAAAAAGGCCGTCTCCTTTCTCATGATCCCTGGTGGGACCCTCCTCACCCTTAATATCCAGCTCAACTCTAGTATCCCTGGCAAATTCTGTCCCAGTGGCCCCATCCCAGTGTGTCATCTTCACCATTTTTAAGTGTACAGCTCAGTAGTGGGAAGTATATTTTCATAATTCTGCAACAGATCTCCAGAACACTTTCATCTTGTACAACTAAAACTCTGTAATCATTCTGCCAGACACCATTCTACGTTCTATTTCTACGAATTGGACTCCTCTAGATAGCTCACATAAGCCAATCACTCAGTGTTTGTCTTTTTGTGAATGGCTTATTTCATCTAGCATCATGTCCTCAAAAGTTCATCCATGCTGTGTAGGCTGCGACAGGATTTCTTTCCTTTTTAAGGCTGAATAATACTCCACGGTTTGGGTAGACCTCGTTTTGTTTCTTCATCCCCCTATCGATGGACATGGGGTGTGCTTCTACCTCTTGGCTACTGTGAATAGCGCTGCTGTAAACATGGGTGTGCATGTATCTCTTCAAGACCCTGCTTTCAGTTCCTTTGGGTATATGTCTAGAATTGGCATTGCTGGATCATAGGGTACTTCTATGTTTAGTGTTTTGAGAAAACGGACCATTTTTGAACTTTATCTCTCTCTCAGCAGCTACACAGGGCTATGCTCAGATAGGTGCGTACACTAGCGAGAAAGCACTGATTGCAATAAGTATTGGCTGGTACTGATAAACTCAGTGACAAATAATAGCCTCCATTTTGTTAGGAGAATTGCATTTTTAAAAAAAGGTTGCTTTACCACAGTGTTTGATGAAACAACCTAAATAGGAAATAGTTTTCGTAAATACCGGTCTTGCTGTCAAAAATGAGAGGGCATCGTATTGAAGCCCTCCCTTCCCTCCCAAGCATGCGCGCACGCGCGCGCGCACACACACACGCGCACACACACACGCACACACACACTCTGAAATTATTTCAACTGCATGTGGACTTTTCCTGTAAGACTATGTCTGTAGATTTGAGTTTGGTGTTTTCCTGCAGGCATAGACAATAACGTTGATGTTTCTACTAAAATTCACGTAAAGAAATGCTGGTGTGTGGCACAGGGAAGAAAAGAGCATGCTGCGATGGTGAGTCTCGGGCCCTCAGCATGAGGTTTTTAACAGGTGCCACTTTGACCCTTCAGATCTACGAAGACTCCATCGTCTTACAGTCGGTGTTCAAGAGTGCTCGGCAGAAAATTGCCAAAGAAGAAGAGAGTGAGGACGAGAGCAATGAAGAGGAGGACGAGGAAGAGGAAGACGAGTCAGAGTCAGAGGGTGAGTCCGTGTGGTTTCTCCACTGGTTTGGCCCTGGCCACCTGCATCGCTGTTTCCACAGATGCCAACAGAGCAGAGTCAGGCACATCTGGACTCCAGGTCTTGTGGTCTCTCGTGTCCTAGCTGGGCAACCCCACGCCGTATACGTAACCCTGCTTGAGCCCAGTCTCCTCCTCTGTGAAACTGAAGTACTAAATGTGCCCCCAGTCATGCGAAGAGCTTAGCACATGGCCAGGCTCACAGCAGACACGGAATGTTGCCTTTGGAAATCAGTGTAATATACATTTTCTACCAGCATGGCTGTTGATACCACCTATCTGTTAACCTAGCACAGTGGTTCTCTAACCTGGGTGATTGCTGGCATCCACCCCTGAGTTTCTGATTCAGTAGCCTGCGGAAGGGTCTGAGAGTCGGCCTTTCTAACAGGTTCACAGGGGACGCTGATGTGACTGGACCCAGGACCACACTTTGAGAATCACTGCTTTAGAAGATAATTGTCAAACTGTGGTCCATTTTGTCCATCATGGATCAGATGCTGATCCTGTCTTTATCTTGATATTTATTCATTATGGCTCTGTTTGGCATGAGTTTTGAGGTTTTTTTGTTTTGTTTTGTTTTTTTGAGTTTTGAGTTTTTAAAACATCGCACTGAATAGTATTTATCTTGATTACCGAGTTTTGGTGCCCTCTTAAACTTTGTTAAACTTTGCACCCAAGGCAAGTATCATATTTCAGAGGTTACGGCTGCCTTGAAAAGTCTAAAATTTCTTCTTACCTAATTAAGTTTTCACCCCCTACCTCCTCGCAAAGTAATAAATCCTAGTAGTTTGTAGTCTTCTATGTAAAACAGTTTAGATATGCTTTACCATTTTTTATTAGATTTGTTTCTAATTACATACTTAGTACAGACAGATTACATACTTAGTACAGACAGCTTAGAAAATATTTTTAAGAAAGGAAAATTTGTATAATTCCATCACCCAATATACATTTAACTCCAGTTGCCTTCCAGTCTTTTTATATACAGAAATATTTTGTTTATAAAAGTATAGCACACTGTTTTGTAGCATGGTTTTTCTATTAGAAATATGTTTCCATAGCAATGAGTGTTTTTATACAGCAATACATACATTAACATCCATTAATGAGTGTACCAAAACATAGTAATCTCACTCCAAATAACGCTCTCCTGAAAATTCTAACCCAGAAACCACTGCACACACTGTAAAAACATCTGACGCATACATATTGCTGCACAGAATGGAGTTGGTATCTTGGTCAGCGGTGTACGTACGTGTCTGTTTCCCCATACCCTCATGTGTTCTCAGTATTATTCTTTCTAGTGATTCTGCCTTTTAAGTATTAATTTAACCTTTTTCAGTTTCATATGGTTACTCCCTAGTTTTAATATCGTAGCATTTGATGTTTTAGTCTACAAAAGCATATCTTAGCTAAACGTTTCCTTGTTTTAGAGCGAGATTTCTAATCTGTTTTCAAATAGCTACCTTCTTATCCCAGCTATCGGTTGAGATACGTTTGCTCTAATCTCTCCGGAGACTTGTTATGTTAACTTTCTATGGCCTCTCTAACAATTACCACAAACTTAGTGCCTCAATACAACTTACATTTATTATCTCACAGCCCTGTAGGTCACGGGTTTGCTGTGGGTCTCTCTGGGCCAAAACCAAGGTGTCACCAGCCTGCCTTCCTTTGTCGGGGCTCCAGGGGAGAAGCCACTTCCTTGTGTCTCTTTCTCATGTTGCATCTCATTGACCCTCTCTTCGGCCTCCTCTTCATCCACATTTTTTTTGCTGTCGTTGAGGTATAATTGACATATAATAATAGGTTCAGATATACAGCATAATGATACAATATATGTCTGTATTGGGAAATGATCACACCTAAATCTAGTTAACATCCATCACCACACACAGTCAGAAAACATTTCTTTCCTGTGACGGGAACTTTGAGGATCTACTCTGTTGGCAACTTTCAAATATGCACTACAGCGTTATTAATTATACTCACCATGCTGTACCTTAAACCCCACGACTTATTTATTTTATAACTGGATATTTATACCTTTGGATTCCCTGCGCCCATTTCCCACCCCACCTCCGGCAGCCACCCTATCTGTTCTCTGTATCTGTGAGTTCAGTTGTTTTCTTTTTTTTAATTCCACATATAAGTGAGATCACACAGAATCTGTCTTTCCCTGACTTATTTCACTTAGCGTAAAAGCCCTCATGGTCCATCCATGTTGTCGCAAATGTCCTTTTTTTAATTTTTAAAAATGTTTATCTTGTATTGGGGTATAGTCGATGTACAATGTTGTTCGTTTCGTGCGTAAGGTGAAGTGATTCAGTTATACGTGTATCCATTCTTTTACAGATTCTTTTCCCATATAGGTTATTACAGAATACTGAGTAGAGCTTCGTGTGCTGTACAGTAGGTCCTTGTTGATTATTTTATATACAGTAGTGTGTATGTGTTAATCCCAAACTCCTAATTTCCCACCCACTGCCCCTGCCACTTTTCTTCTTTAGTGTCTGTAAGTTTGTCTTCTAAGTCTGTGGGTCTGTTTCTGTTTTGTAAATAAGTTCATTTGTATCGCTTTTTTAGATTCCACATATAAGCGACATCATGATATTTGTCTTTGTCTGACTGACTTCACTTAGTATGATAATCTCTAGGTCCATCCATGTCACTGCAGATGGCATTATTCTGTTCTTTTTATGGCTGAGTAATATTCCATTGTGTATATGTACCCCATCTTCTTTATCCATTCCTCTGTGGATGGACATTTAGGTTGCTTCCATGTCCTGGCTACTGTACATAGTGCTGCAGTGAACATCGGGGTGCATGTGTATTTTCATATAATTATGTTTTTCTCCAGATATGTGCCCAGGAGTGGGATTGCTGGATCATGTGGCATGTATATGTCAATCCCAGGCTCCCAGTTTATCCCTCCCCCCGCCTTTCCCCCCTGGTAACCATAAGTTTGTTTTCTACATCTGTGACTCTATTTCTGTTTTGTAAATAAGTTCATATGTACCATTTTACTGAGATGATCATTATAAGGTTTAGCCTTCATTCTGTTAATGTGTTGTATCATATTGATTGATATATTGATGTTGAACCAACTTGCATCCCTGGAAGAAATCCCACTTAATTATGGTATATGATTCTTTCAATGTATTGTTGAATTCAGTTTGCTAATATTTTGTTGGGCATTTTTGCATCTACATTCATCAGGGATATTGGCCTATAATTTTCTTTGCTTGCAGGCTTCTTGTCTGGTTTTGGTACCAGCATAATGCTAGCCTCGTAAAATGAGTTTGGAAGTGTCCCCTCCTCTTCCATTTTTTGTTTGTTTTTGGGGTTTTTTTGGCAAAAATTTGAAAAGGATAGGTATTCATTCTAATTCTTCTTTAAATGTTTGGCAGAATTCACCAGTGATGCCATCTGGTCTTGGACTTCTGTGTAACAGGAGGTTTTTGACTGTGGCCTCAACTTCCTTACTAGTAATTGGTCTTTTTCTGTTTTCTTTGTGATGCAGTCCTGGTAGGTTGTCTGGTTCTACAAATGTACCCGTTTTTTTCTAGGTTGTATGATTTGTTGGCACATAATCGTTCATAGTAGTCTCTTGTGATTCTTTGCATTTCTCTGATAACAGTTGTAACATCCCCTCTATCATTAGTGATTTTATTTGAGTCCTCTCTCTTTTCTTCTTGGTGAGTGTAGCTATGATTTGTAGCTAAAGATTTGTTCATTTTTTTTTTCATCTTTTCAAAGAACCGGCCCTTAGTTTCATTGATCTTTTCTATTGTCTTTTTACTCTCTCTTTTGTTGTTGTTGTTGGTTTGTTTCCAGTTTGATCTTTGCTGTTTCCTTCCATCTACTAAGTTTGGACTTCATTTGTTCTTTTTGTAGTTCCTTGAAGTATAACATTACGGTGTTTTATTTGAGATTTTTGTTTCTTGATGTAGGCATTTATCACTGAACTTCCCTTCTAGGGTTACTTTTCTGCATCCTGTAAATTTTGGCGTGTTTGATTTCCATTTTCATTTGTCTGAAGGTATCTTTTAATTTACTCTTTTGGTTTTCTTGTTGAGCCATTGGTGGTTCAGTAGAACATTGTTTAATCTCCACATACGTGAATTTTCCAGTTTTCCTCCTGTAATTGATTAGTTTCATGTCATTATGGTTGAGAAGGCTTATTGATATTTCAATCTGCTTAAATTTATTAAGGCATCACATGCCTCACATGGTTTTGAGGCATCACATATGATCTATCCTGGAGAATGTTTCATGTGCACTTGAGAAGTATGTGTATTCTGTTGCTTTTGAATGGAACGTTCCATATATGACTGTGAAGTTCCTCTGGTCTAGTGTGTCATTTAAGGCCAGTGTTTTCATATTGATTGTCTGTCTAGATGATCTGTCCATGATTGTCTAGATGATCTGTCCATTAATGAAAGAAAGGTATTAAAGTCCCTAATATTATTGTATTGCCGTCTATTTCTCCCTCTATGTCTGTTAATAAATGTTATCTCCTCTTTTTGTATTGACCCTTTGCTATTTCTCTTACTACAGTCTTTAAAGTCTCTTTTGTCTGATGCAAGTCTAGCTGCCCCAGCTTTCTTTTGGTTTCCGTTTGCATGGACTGCCTTTTTCCATCTGCTCGCTTGCAGTGTGTGTGTCTTTAAAGCTGAAGTGAGTCTCTTGTAGGCAGCCTATAGATAGGTCTTGTTTTTTTTGTTTGTCTGTTTTTTTGCGGTACTTGGGCCTCTCACTGCTGTGGCCTCTCCCGTTGCGGAGCACAGGCTCTGGACGCACAGGCCCAGTGGCCACGGCTCGTGGGCCCAGCTGCTCCGCAGCATGTGGGATCTCCCCAGACCAGGGCACGAATCCGTGTCCCCTGCATCGGCAGGCGGACTCTCAACCACTGCACCACCAGGGAAGCCCTATTTTGACTGTCTTGTGCCACTCACTTCTGGACTGCAAAGTCTCTGCTTAAAAATCTACCCATAGTCTTCTGGGGGGGGTTGCCCTTGTATGTAACAAGTTGTTTGTTTATCTTTTGCTGCTTTTACAGTTCTCTTCTTGTGTTTAAGTTTTGACGTTTTAATTGTAGTACATCTAAGTGTGGGTCTCTTTGGGTCCCTCTTATTTGGGACTCTTCCTGGATCTGGATGTATTTCCTTCTGCAGATGAGGGAAGTTTTCAGCCATTATTTCTTCAAATAAGTCTTATGCCCCTTTCTCTCTCTTTCTGGGAGCCCTACAGTGTGAATATTGGTCCACTTTATGTTGTCCCATAAGTCATCTTCACTCCGTTTCCTTCTTTTCTTTTTGCTGCTCTGATTGGATGAGTTTCGAGTTTACTGATCTCCCTTCTGCTTCATCTTGTCTGTTGTTGAGCCCCTCTAGTGTACTTTTCAGTTCGGTTTTCATATTCTTCAGCTCTGTGACTTCTGTTTGGTACTTGCTTATAAAGTTGGCCATTGAACAACACAGGTGTGAACTGCATGGGTCCACGTGGAGGCAGATTGTTCGTTTTTCAATGAATACATACAGCAGTACTATACAATCTGCAGTTGTTTGAATCTGTGGATGCAGAAGCCCAGATACGGAGGGCCAACTGTAAAGTTATACACAGATTTTTGACTGCACAGAGGTTTGGCGCCCCAACCCCCACGTTGTTCAAGGGTTGTGTTTTCTCTTTGAAGTTCTCAGTTTTCATTCATTCATTCTCCCAAGTTCAGTGAGCATCTTTATGACCATTATTTTTAATTCTATCAATCAGCTAAGCCATTCATCTTCGTTTCATGAAAGACTTTTTTCCTGAGGTTTTATCTTGTTCTTTCATTTGGAACATATTCCTCTATTTTTCTTGACTCTCTCATTTGATAAAACAGCCATCTCTCCCAGTCTTGAAGGAGTGGCCTCACATAGGAGACAAAAACTTTATCCTTCAACCTACACCCTGACTCTTCCTTGTCTCTCACACCTTTGTGATTGTGCAAGCAGCCTACAGGTAGTGGCTCCCAATAGTGGAGGGTGTGCCAAGACCTGTCAGTCAGTGTCTTAGAAGGGAGGATCTCAACACCTAGATTCAGGCTGATTGGAAGCCAGACCCTCATGCAGCAGCTTTTTAAAGTTTGCAAATCTACAGTCCAGTGGGACCACAGGCCTAAGTGCCACTGACCACCAGAAGCAGGCAATCTGAAGGTATCCCCTGGACAGCACTCGCAAAAACCAGGGCACCGGGCGTGTGTGAAAGCTCCCCTCCAAGAGACACTAGTGCTCTGGAGTGTGGCAGAGGGAGAGTGCAAAGATAGCATCCCCCCTCTGCCAAGTTCTCTGGAAGGGATGATGGTCAGCCCTTAGATATGGGTTAACTTAGATGCCCGTCCCTAGGCTGATGCTTTAAGATAAGCAAATAAGCCTCTTTTATGTGAAGTCTGGGTGCCTCTCCATCAGCTGACTTTGAGCTGGGTCCTGGGGCAGGTGAGTCTGAGCATGAGACTTTTACGAGCCATTTCTGAACTGGCTGTAGCCCTGTGGGTCTTGTGGACACAAGCCCTGTTGGTTTTCAACGCTAGATGTTTCGGGGGCATCCCTCAGGGGCAAGACTTAAAAGTTGGGATGCCTGATGTGGGGTTCAAACCTTCACCCCTCCTAGAGAAGCTTCAAGTTTTCAGTTCCTTTCCAGTTGTGGGTCACTGCACCAAGGATGGCATTTATCATGAGATCATGTGTCAGCCTCTCTGCCTTTCTTACTTGCTTCAGTGTGGGTTTTTCCACATTTGTCCAATGTGTAGGTGTCACTGACAGAGAAGGTTGTTCCATACATACCTTAGATTCGGTGTGTCCGTGGGAAGAGGTAAGTTCAGGGTCTTCTTGTGTCACCTTCTTAAATCAGAACCTCATCTTCTTCCACTTTGAAGGACTCGTGTGATTGAGATTGGGCCTAGCCTACCTGGTTAATCTAGGGTAATCTCCCCATCTCAAGGTCAGTGGAATCCCTTTTGCCATGCAAAGTAACATATTCACAAGTTCTGGGAATTAGGACATGGACATCTCTGGGCGCCATCACTATTCTGCCTGCCACCCTGGTTAACTGGAACTTGTCACAGGTCTGTGTAGTGGTGTCATAAAGCCTTAGGATGCTGTTTAAAGGGCCCATCTGATGGTCCAGTTTATTATTCTAGCTGCCCATGGCAGCCTTTCAGGTGGGTTTTTTCGAGGGGCATATCCACTGACTCACAAAACCTGATAGCTTTTGAGTGTCCCACACTCCAGTGAGTATTTAGATTATGTTCTCGAGGATGTATTTTCTTACCTTTACTGACAGTCTTCTGCCCTTTCACACCGCCCATGGATTTCCTGTACTCCCATGTCAGGAAGAGCCACACCTGTGTAGATAAAGATATTTCACTTTTTCTTTCCAAATTACTTTTTACATTTTTAAAGGTTTTCACAGCTTCGTGCATTTCCATTAATCGGTAGACTTTTGCATCCCCAGTCTTTTCGTCAAGTCCCCACCTTATAGCTTATTAAGCAGTAGACATTTGGGTGTGATATACGGAAGCCTGGGCTAGGAATACTGTTTTGAGCACTAGGTTTGCCAGCCTTTTGCAAGCCCTCTTTGGGATGGGGGAAGGGCATTTGCTGCCCCTGCACTTCAGTTTAGAACATCTCTGCTCTCATCTTTTTTGTTAGCCTGTACTTCCATGGAAGACTTCACTTCTGGAAACGTTTTATGGGTCCTTCCCCTTCACAGAAGAAGTCTGGAAATTTCTCATCTCTAAGATTCTTTCTGGAGTTGATTCTCTCCATGACAACATCTATTTCTACGTTCCTTGAGACCCACCAAACATAATATTCTAACAAAACTGGTTTGAATGAGAGACTTGCATTGTCAGTCACTTCATCATCCATCCCTAAAAATGCTGTTCTGTGGACACCTGTCCCAGAACAATGCCAGGGAACAGATTTTCTGTGAACCTTGGGATGTGCACCTCTAACTATGGTACAACACTTGGACTTCTTTCTTCCATGTGTTTTTATTTCTATCCTCAGAATAGCCCTGTGAGAGTGGAAGGGGATGCCATCTTTCTGTATGTGTATATGCTTGAATTCTTTATATCTCTCTATACAGAAATTTATGGAATTTTATGTCATCTATCAATAGAGAGAGAATCGTACACACACAGGGATGCGTATATTTTCAAATATTGAGGTATACTTCTTTTTCTGGAAATAATCACCAGAAAGAGACCAGTAGGGTGAGAGACGAGAGACGGGGAAAGAAACCTTTCAAATTCATTTGTTTTGTTTTTACTTTCCATTTTGTACCTTTCTGTACTGTTAAAAATATTCACCTATGAATTTTCTTTTTAAGTCAACTGAAGTTATTTACACAGTAAAAATCATTGGCTTTTTTTTTAAACCTTTTACACTTATGTATACTTTTTAATGTCAAAGTTCTGTTTTAAATGGACATTTACGTTGCTTCTGTATCCTGGCTGTTGTAAATAGTGCTGCAGTGAACATTGGGGTGCATGTGTCTTTTGGAATTATGGTTTTCTCTGGGTATATGCCCAGCAGTGGAACTGCTGGGTCATATGGTAGTTCTATTTTTAGTTTCTGAAGGAACCTCCATACTGTTCTGCATAGTGGCTGTATCAATTTACATTCCCACCAACAGTGCAAGAGGGTTCCCTTTTCTCCACACGCTCTCTAGCATTTATTGTTTGTAGATTTTTTCAATGATGGCCATTCAATGGAATATTACTCAGCCATAGAAAGGAATGAAATTGAGTCATTTGCAGAGATGTGGATGGACTAGAGACTGTCATACAGAGTGAAGTAAGTCAAAAAGAGAAAAACAAATATCGTTTTGTTAATAATTAACAAATATTAACACATATATATGGAATCTAGAAAAATGGTATAGATGATCTTTTTGCAAAACAGGAATAGAGACACAGACGTAGAGAACAAACGTATGGACACCAAGGGGAGGAAGGGGGGGCTGGGATGACCTGGGACATTGGGATCGATATATATATACTATTGATACTATGTATAAAGTATATAACTAAAGCGAACCTACTGTATAGCTCAGGGAACTCTACTCTGTGCTCTGTGGTGACCTAAATGGGAAGGAAATCCAAAAAAGAGGGGATGTATGTATACGTATAGCTGATTCACTTTGCTGTACAGTAGAAACTAACAACACTGTAAAGCAACTGTACTCCAATAAAAATTCATTATAAGAAAATATTTTTGTAATGAAAAATTTAAAATGCCCACACCCCTCCACACAGTAGGTAAGGCCACCCTCGCTGTCCTGGTTAGGAAGATTCCTGTTCATCCATTAGGAGACCTGGAAAGGACCCAGCCCAGCTTCCCTCTGGGACCTCATTCCTTCTTGTTGCCCATTTAGGGTGACTGTGTAACTTATCATGCAAACTTAGACATGTCTGCAAGTGAAAGGGGTGCTAACTATAACTAGGGAGGACAATGGAGAACAGGCTTGAATCAGTCCGAGAATGTTCAGGGCACTCGGGGTTGTTGGGTTTGTCACCTGCAGGTAGGCGATCATTTTCCTACCCGTAAAAAGATTACCGTATGCTAACACATATATATGGAATTTAAGAAAAAAAAATGTCATGAAGAACCTAGGGGTAAGACAGGAATAAAGACACAGACCTACTAGAGAACAGACTTGAGGATATGGGGAGTGGGAAGGGTAAGCTGGGACAAAGTGAGAGAGTGGCGTGGACATGCATACACTACCAAACGTAAAACAGATAGCTAGTGGGAAGCAGCCACAGAGCACAGGGAGATCAGCTCAGTGCTTTGTGACCACCCAGAGGGGTGGGATAGGGAGGGTGGGAGGGAGACGCAAGAGGGAGGGGATATGGGAACATATGTATATGTATAACTGATTCACTTTGTTATAAAGCAGAAACTAACACACCATTGTAAAGCAATTATACTCCAATAAACATGTAAAAAAAAAAAAAAATTTCCCTGTGATTGATTCCTCATTGCTGTGTGTTTTGGTTTTGTTGTAGCAAAATCTGTTAAGGTGAAAATCAAGCTCAATAAAAAAGATGACAAAGGCCGGGACAAAGGAAAAGGCAAGAAAAGGCCAAATCGAGGAAAAGCCAAACCTGTGGTGAGCGATTTTGACAGCGATGAAGAGCCGGATGGAAATGTAAGTGCGGCTGCCTTGCCTGAGGTCGGGACACTCTCCCCACATCTGTCTCCCTCTCGTACTCCCAGGCCCCTGCCAACCTCTATGCTTCATTACCCAGAAATGAAAATGTAAAGATTTGGTGTTGAGGGATGTGAACTGAGCTGCGTGATTGAAAACAAAGAATTTGGGGTTTTGTTTATTGCCTTTTGAATAGTCTTCAAAAGTGAAAAACTTACTAAATCAAGTTTCCTTTTCCCCTTTCATATCTTCCCAGTGCCTACTTACAAAGAGAGATTTCTCCACAGCTCGTTAATATTTTATATCCATAACACCCAGCATAGTGCCTAGGATACAGCAGTATATAGAGGAAATAATGATTCCATGGAAGACTGACACTAAGTGGGATGATAGAGTGACTTTGGGGTTTGAGTTGCTATTTCAGGTGCCGTGCGGAAAACCCAGATGCATCTTTAAGTACCTAGAGGTGTTATTTTTAATATTTGAAAACTTCAGGGAGCCCTTATGGAGCCAGGCCCTGACATAAGGACCTTTCCAGGTGGCACCATATTCAGTGCTTATTAATATTAGCATCCTAAGACAGGTGTCACTCTCAACATATTACAGAACTCAGTGCTTAGGTTATGTGTGTTTTGCTGCAGGGCATGGAAGTAAATAGCAGAGTCTGAATTCAGACCCAGAGAGCATTAACTCAGTCTGGTGCACTGTCCCTGACTCTGTGGTCCATAAGGTAGCAGTGCCTGGCACAAGCTTCTAATACACTGCCTTTTAAAGGGCCCTCTATTTCTTTCACTTTCAAGAGGACCTCAGGTTCCCTACCCCACAGCCCCTTCTTTTTTCTTTCTGGAAGGTTAATTTTCCATGTTAGCGCCTATGCTAGTTTGATTTTCCTTCAACGTGCTGCTATCTGGGTCTGTTGAAAAGGTTCAGCATTCCTATCCCACCCCACCCAGCCTTTAACCCTCGACACAAGCATCTTCAAATACATTTAAAATCCTGTGTTTTCTTTAAGTAGACAGCAAATGCATGGAATTTTCTTCTCCCGTGAATGTTCTAAAAACGTAGTGCTAAAATTAGAACTCAATATCCATGAACTTTCCACGCCCAAGTGCAATGGAGCAAAACACTGGCATAGACAGCGGGCATTGCTGTGGGATTTCCAAGCGGGAGCTCCCCTGTTCCGCGTAGAGGCTGTCGATGCCTCTTTACTGGGAGGGTTAACTGTTTCCAAAATGTCATTTCTTTGCTACATTGCCTCTTGATGGCTTATTGTCTTTCTTATTTTTACTTTTAGGAACAGTCAGAAGCTAGTGGGACTGATGATGAGTGATCAGTATGGACATTTTTTTCTTGGTAGAACTGAACTCCTTCTCCCCTCTCTCGTCTCCACTCAGTGAGTTCATTTGTCATATGGGCACTGGGTTGTTTCTATATCATTATCATCTATAAGCTAGCTTTAGGATAGTGCCAGACAAACATATGATATCATGGTGTAAAGAAACACACACTCATACACAAATCTTTGTAACATATTGTGACCAAATGGGCCTCAAAGATTAAAACAAACAAAAAAGCTTTTGATGGAAAATATGTGGGTGGATAGTATATTTCTATGGGTGGGTCTTGGTAACGGTTTGATTGTGCCTGGTTTTATCACCTGTTCAGATGAGAAGATTTTTTGTCTTTTTGTAGCACTGATAACCAGGAGAAGCCATTAAAAGCCACTGGTTATTTTATTTTTCATCAGGCAATTTTCAAGGTTTTTATTTGTTCGGTATTGTTTTTTTTTTTTTTTTTACACTGTGGTACATATAAGCAACTTTAATAGGCGATAAATGTACAGTAGTTAGACTTCACCTACATAGACATTTTTCCATTTTATGCTCTATGATCTGAAAAAAACGCTTTTTGAATTGTATAAGATTTATGTCTACTGTAAACATTGCTTAATTTTTTGCTCTTGATTTAAAAGAAAAGTTTTGTTGAAATCGCTATTGAATATTGCAATCTATATAGTGTAATGGATGGCTTCCTTTGTCAACCTGATCTCCTGTGTTACCCATGTGTATTGTCTCCTTCTCCCTCAAGTGTACTTAATCTTTGCTTTCTTTGCACAATGTCTTTGGTTGCAAGTCATAAGCCTGAGGCAAATAAAATTCCAGTAATTTCCAAGAACGTGGTGTTGGTGCTTTCCTAATAAAGAGATAACAGCTGAGCTCAACAAACACTGCCTCTGGTTTTTGAGTTCTAAGGGACCGAAACCCTGGTGCCTGAGTCACCGTCTCCTGCAGAGAGCGGGGCAAGCTCTTGCCGCAGCGCACGTGGTAGGAAAAAAAGTTAAGAAGACTGAGAGAGAGAATCCCCTGGGATGAACCAGGTGTGTCGCAAGGGAGAGGAGTCTATTGCTTTTGTGACTTTTAAACTTATACAAAAGGAGAGATGCTGCCATGGACCGAGTCACACTAAGCCCCTGCTCAACCTTTTCTAGTGGCTTAAGTTCTATTTACTTGCCAGAAAATCTACCGGTATAACCTCAGAGATACTGCAGGGTCAGTTCTAGCCCAGCAAAGTGAATGTCACAACGGAGTGAGTCACACGAGTCTTTTGGCTTCTCGGTGCATGTCAGGTTGTTCGGTTTGCACTCTACTGTAGTCTATTAAGTGTGTGCAATATAGCATTATGTCTGAAAAAACAATGTACATACCTTCATTAAAATCCACCTCATCACTGAAAAGGCTGACCATCGTCTGTGAGTCATGGTAGTAATATCAAAGATCACAGATCACCCAAACAAATATAATCATGAAAGAGTATCACGATCACCCCAAACGTGATACAGAAGCATGAAGTGAGCCACTGCCATCGGAAAATGGCACCAATATACTTGCTGGAGTCAGGGTTGCCACAGACCCTCAATTTGTGAAAAATACAGTAACTACAAAGTTGCACAATAAAGCAAAGCGCAGTATGATGAGGTGTGCCTGTGTACGCTAATATAGATTTAGACTGTTTGTTTAGCATGGAATAAATCTATGTTCATATCGATTTAGAAAGATCTGGAAAGTGCTCAGTTGAAAGACTGGTTCCGTAAATACCCATAGACCCTCCTCCTAAGATTCACAATGACTATAACCTCCCTACCTCCCACCCCACCCACTTCTTTTTTTTTTTAACATCTTTATTGGAGTATAATTGCTTTACAATGGTGTGTCAGTTTCTGCTTTATAACAAAGTGAATCAGTTATCCATATACATATGTCCCCATATCTCTTCCCTCTTGCGTCTCCCTCCCTCCCACCCTCCCTATCCCACCCCTCTAGGTGGTCACAAAGCACCGCCCCTTGTTTCTTAACTAAACCATCTGAAAGTAAGTCACAACCATCCTAAACGCTTTACCCCTAGATACTTCACAAATCCCCTAAGAATAAAGGCGTCTCCTGGCTAACCACAGTCCTACTTCCATACCAAAGGGAATTAACAATAGTCCCCTAGTATCTCATGTACGATCCACAGTCACATTTCCTCAGTTGCCCCCAAATGGTCCTGCATTTGTTTTTAAAAGTTTACAAAGAAGCCTAGCCAGAGCTTGACACATTCCTTCTTATGGACCCAATGATGACAAGGACCAAAATGCAAGAGTATTCGCTCATCTCTAACGGATTGGTGAAAACTTCATTTCTTAGAATTGTCTAAGGACAACTCTGGGCTTCTTACTTTCATAATAAGAGGAATTGCCAATGTATCTTTCCTTGAGTCTTGAAGGAAGTTTGACCCATACAAATTTTTGTGTGCAATCCTCCCGAGAAACTTCTCTCCTAAGTGTCCATTCAGGTCTGAGTTTCCAGTTAGTCTGAGCACTACAGAATGTGTTGCGTTTCCCTTCTTGTTTGTTTACAGTTTGCTGACCACAGTAGGATTCTAGACTCCCATGAAGAATAAACCACATTAGTTTTTCTTAGTGACATGACCTGCTATCAGTTCAAAGAAACAGTCTTATTTCACTGCTTCCATTTTTGTATTTCCTATACTTTATGTACTCCTTGGAATCTCTTCTCAGCCTTAGAGGTATTGCTGTTCCAAGGCCATCCAAACCATTATCCTTACGGTGTAAGATGTCTATTGTGTGAAGGATGTTTTCTAATTTCTCTTCTGCTGTCTTTGGTATGTTGTTCTCCCAGGCCTTAGTAGAAAGGCAAGGCAGGAAGGTGGCTTGCACAACAGTGGTGAGCTGGCAGGGAGCGTGACATGTGTGAGCAAGGGGCAGGCCATCCTGCGTCTGCACATCTGCCTATTTTTAACCTGGTCCTGGCAGCTGCCTTGTCCATTTCCAGTAGGTGAGCCCATTGGTAGGCTTAGGTCTTTCCAAGAGCAACAGTTTTCTAGGAACGGAGGAAGGAAGCTACGAGTATCAGGCGATGTACTTGATCCTTTACTAGAATTATTTAATTACAAGAAACCTGGGGAGAAGGCGTAGTTCTGATTCCCTCTTTACAAATAAGGATGACGCAAATGAGAGACTGAATAGCTGTGGCCAGTGTACCAAAGCAGAATTCGAAAGTAAGATTTCTTTGCCTCTAAAACCCATATTCTGGGGCTTCCCTGGTGGCGCAGTGGTTAAAAATCCACCTGCCAGTGCTGGGGACACGGGTTCGAGCCCTGGTCCGGGAAGATCCCACATGCCACGGAGCAACTAAGTCCGTGAGCCACGACTACAGAGCCTGTGCTCTAGAGCCCGCTCGCCTAGAGCCCGTGCCCTGCAACAAGAGAAGCCACGGCAATGAGAAGCCCACACACCTCAACGAAGAGCAGCCCCCGCTCGCCGCAACTAGAGAAAAAAGCCCACGTGCAGCAACGAAGACCCAACACAGCCATAAATAAATACATACGTACATACAAAAAACCCATATTCCATGCAGCCTCCCTACCTCCCCAGTGAGCGAGGCCTGGGACTGACCTTATCGATAAGAGTCCCAGGCACCCATTTGCTTGGCACTTGCTGACCCAGCCAGGCTTACAAACGAGTCTCGGCTTAGGTCTCTGGTTGCTGTGGCTGAGAATATGGAACTTTAAGACCCAGTTTTCTTGGCCGGGCTCCTCCGCTACCCTGGCTCTTTCTTCTTAGTGACAAGCCACTCCACAAAGACCAAGACCTTGTCTTTATATTCAGCTGCCATTGGACCCTCAAGGCTGCTCAAATCCAGCTGACTTGGATAGCGCTAATGCCCTCCAGGTGATTCTGACGTGTGATCAAATTGAAGGAGCACTGCTAAATCCATCAGACTCTTAATCCCCATTATTTCGCTCCTGGGGAACAGTATGAGGCCACGCTGATCCTAATCTTGATTTAGATCACTGGTACAGGCATATCCATCCATCACACAATTGTCACTCTAGTGAAACCAACATAAACGGGAATAACTGAAAAGGATGAATATTTTTTCTCTCTGACACAGCTTTTCTGTCATATATGTTACCAGGAAGGAAGCTTCAGTTGTGCTTAACTTGAACTTCATTCACACTGATAAGTATATAATACTTGGGAGAAATATTTTTGGTCTCCTTAGCAGAAGGGTAGAGACATATTCTCTCCTTATGAATAAACGTAGTTCCCGTGAGAATTTTATAGTAACAGTCAATCTCACTATACAGCTATCTTGGAGGAATGGCCAAGTATATTCCTCTTCTTAAAATTTACTAAATAAGAGCTGTGTCAAACCAGATAAAGCAAATTTTCTGTCCTTATTCATTTATATACTGTCATACGAATCTCAGGGTTTCAATCTCTGTTGTATTTAGGGAGAGGTCATCAAAAATGATGAGGTGTGGGCTTCCCTGGTGGCGCAGTGGTTGACAATCTGCCTGCTAATGCAGGAGACACGGGTTCGAGCCCTGGTCTGGGATGATCCCACATGCCGCAGAGCAACTGGGCCCGTGAGCCACAACTACTGAGCCTGCGCGTCTGGAGCCTGTGCTCTGCAACAAGAGAGGCCGCGATAGTGAGAGGCCCGCGCACCGCGATGAAGAGTGGCCCCCGCTTGCCACAACTAGAGAAAGCCCTTGCACGGAAACGAAGACCCAACACAGCAAAAATAAATAAATTAGTTAATAAACTCCTACCCCCAACATCATCTTTAAAAAAAAAAAAATGATGAGGTGTAGGGTGAGAAACAATGACCCATAGGTGTAGAATTGCTCGATCTATGTCCAGGTGAGCTGTATTCATCATTGGTGTGGTTTAGGACATTGAGCTTCGTAGGGGGTGGAAGTGACATGTTCCAAATGACTAAGCCCTTTATGCAAAGGTATCTGTATTCTGCATCATTTTCAGTAAGGATTTTCCAAAGGGATTTTCCAAGTTGAATAAAGCAAGACAACAAAGTCAAGACTAAGGGAAAACCACTTTCCTGTTTATAAACACTGGTTTCTTTTTTAACATATAAACTAGAAAGAGGTCTCTTGGTCTTTTTAGTTTTAATTTATTTTATTGAAGTATAGTTGATTTACAATGTTGTGTTAGTTTCTACTGTACGGTAATATATATATAATATATATATAATATATATTATATATACATTATATATATATTATATACACACACACACACACAGATTCTTCTTCATATCCTTTTCCATTATGGTTTAGCACAGGATAGTGAATATAGTTCCCTGTGCTATGACCTGTTGTTTATCCATTTGAAAGAGGCCTCTTTGTGAACCCAAGAACTGTTACGAAGCAAGGCTCAGGATTACACACCTCAAAAAGAATGGAGGTTCATAGTGCCCCCAGCATATATATGCATTTTTTAATTCTCTTGTAAGAACTTTAATTAAATTCCTCTTCCAAGATTATAAAATAGACATGTATTCACCACAACCAGTGAAATAATACCAAAAAAATTAATTTAGAATTCACCCCTACCAGGCAATCGGCTTTCAAAGACTGGTGTGGTCACTTCTTCCTGTTTCTTCCTGTTCACATAGAATGATATACACTGTCAAATGTCATTTCCCCAGCTTCCCAGTGTAACCTGGTAGTAAGATGAAGCTGAATTTACTGCTTACTGTGGTAAGGGAGACCACCACCTTGATGGAGATTTGGTAGTTTATTTGAGAGGGAAAGTCAAGGTTGGATTTTATTGAAATTAGATTTAAAGTGTCTTTCAGTGTGGGAATTTGGTTAGGACAGGGTAACGATCATGATATAATAGTTCAGGATTGGTGGAAGGAGTAAGGAAAGGATTTTGAGGGGGAAATCAAAGAGTCTTAGGGCATAACTATCAATTGTGTTGCTTTCCACTGAAGAGCTGATGTGTCTTACAGGAAGCTCGTGTAATGAAAAATAGTTATTTGCCGGGGCAAGACTCTCCTGTAATATTTAAGTTGTGCTAATGATGACAATGGCATTGTAAAGTCATGTTAATGTACAATAGATAGTAAGCTGTGTAGGGGTTGAAAGTTTGGGTTTTTTTCTTTTCTAAGTACTGTACTGTTCTCTGCAACTTGTCCTATTTTCCTCCAAGGCAACAGAGATTAAACTCATTTAAATTTTTTTCTGTTAGGAGAACATTTATTTTCGTATTTTTTACAAAATGAACATATGCACATTGTAGAAAATGTGGAAAGTAAGAAAAGTACAAAGGTACAAAAAGTACAGAGAAAGAAAAAAAAACAAAAAAACACTGATACTATTACCACGCAGAAAGAAGTGCTTGAGATTTCCAATGTCTTGTCTAGCATTTAAGGAGCTTGGAAGTCAGCTCTCCCATTAACACAACAAGAAAAAAGCTGAACAAACTGAAAATCAACAACGCTTCTTAGATCCACCAGAGAACTGAGGTCATAGGGTAAACTGCTGCCCGCCAAGCTGAAGAGACAGACAGGCAGATATAGAGAATCACGACCGACCTACTGGAGCCGAAGGCCAGCAGGAAAGAACTCTTGGTAACCATCACCAGGCTAGGAAAACCTAATCTGTAATTAACGAATTGCTAGAGGCCTCAGTGTGGACAAGTTTGTGAGTTAAACATAGGAGAGGCGTCCAGTCTTAGGAGGGCCTCCACACTTTCATGAGATTTCCCTCCGGGAACCCTATTACGTTCTCACGGTACAGACAGGAGAAAAATTCCCCCTCACTTTTTGAGAGGAGGGAGTGGAAAAGTAGTCATATTTAAATACGCCTTTTTAACAAGGCCTGCCCTTAATAGAAACTATTTTGCCAAGGTGGAAGAAGGGCAATACCCAACTCCAGTACCCACTAGCCTTCCTGTCTCTCCTAAGGGGGGAAAAAAACAAATCTGAGAAGCACTTGTGAAGGTCATAGCCCCAGGGGCTCACTAAAACACTGCAACCAATCATGGGACTGCAGAACAGTTCCCCGCCCCAAGAGCTCACCACCACGTCAATGTCTCCTGTACAATAACAGGGTCATACAGCTCAATGAACTGTGCATCTCAGGTGATATTTTTGAAGAAGGTCATTACAGGATGCTAAAAATATCAATTCTCCAGAGAGAATCACTCTTAAAATTTTAACTTACTTCCTTTCCATTTTCTCCTGTTCATAGATTGATTAACACACGGTAACATTTTCCCACTTTAAAAGCAGAGTTTTGCCAATTACATACAGTAATGTATGCAACTCCGCAGTCATGACATAGAGCATTTTCCTTACCCTAAACAGTTTTCTCACACCCTTTTCGGTCAGTTTCTTACCCTGACTGCCAGCTGCAGGACAACCATCGATCTGCTTTCTGTCCCTATGGTGCTGCCTTTGTTAGAATCTCATATAAATGCAATTATACATTATGTAGCCTTTTGTGTTTGCTTGCTTTCAAGTACTATAATATTTTTGAGGTTTATTCGTGTTGCATATGTATTCTGTGACTTTTTATTACTAAGTAGTATTCCATAATATGGCTCTCCCACAGTTTATTTATCTGTTCACTAATTGATGGACATTTGAGTTGTTTAGTTCTTGGGTATTATAAATAAGCCTTCTATAAACACTGATGTACAAATCTTCGTGTGAATATGCTTTCAGTCCTCTTAGTTGAATACTGAGGAATGAAATTCCTGGGTTATATGGTAAGGATTTAACTTTAGAAAATAATAGCAACTGGATATCTTTGTGGGGGAAAAAAAGAAGAACCTCACCCCTTGCCTCATATCAGACACAAAAGTTAACTCAAAATGAATCAAAATGGATCTCAAACTTAAAAGTTAAAATATATTTCTAAAAGAAAACATAGGAGAAAATCTTTATGATCTTGGGTTAGACAAAGATTTCTTAGGGCACAAAAAGCATGAAACATAAAAGAAAATATTGATAAAATGGACTTCTTTAAAATTAAAAACCTTTGCTCTTTGAAAAACATAGTTAAGAAAATGACAAGGCAAGTCACAGAGGAGGAGAAAATATTTGCAAGCAGGTATCTGAAAAAGAGCTTGTTCCCAGAATATATACAAAGATCTCTTACAATTCACTAAAAAGACACTGTCCAATAAAAAACTAGGCAAAAGATTTGAACAGACTCTCCACAAAAGAAAATACATGGCCAATAAGCACATGAAAAGTGCTCAATTTTCTTCATCATCAAAGAAAAGCAAAATAAAACTACAAAGAAATACCACTACACACCCACTGGAATAGCTAAAATTTTTAAAAGTTGACAATGGGAAGTGTTGACAAGGATATGGAGCAACCAGAACTCACACCTTGCTGGTGGGAATTCAAAATGGTATAATCACTTTGAAACTTTTTTTTTTACCATCTTTATTGGAGTATAATTGCTTTACAATGGTGTGTTGGTTTCTGCTGTATAACCAAGTGAATCAGCTATACATATATACATACATCCCCATATCTCCTCCCTCTTGCGGCTCCCTCCCTCCTACCCTCCCTATCCCACCCCTCTAGGTAGTCACAAAGCTCCCAGTTGATCTCCCTGTGCTATGCGTCTGCTTCCCACTAGCTATCTATCTTACATTTGGTAGTGTATATATGCCCATGCCACTCTCTCACTTCGTCCCAGTAACCCTATGATGTTTCCATGTATGTGTGTGTCATAATTTAGATTGCATTTGCTCTTCTAATGGATATTTGAGTTGATACCAGTTGGGATTTTTATGCCATTATAAATAATTCTAGAAAGTCATTAAACCCACTTTACACTTTTTGTCTGTTTTTAAAAACAAATTAGCAGAGTTACCTTTAAGTCACGGCTGAAAACATTTCCCTTCCATTTACATTGGATTTTAATAAAAAACAAAAAAACTCAAGGTGATTGCTTTTCTTTCTCAGTCATATTTATGCTTGATCAGTTAAGCCTTCTCGGCACTTATTTTCCTAACACTTCCATCCGCTTCTTTTATAAAGGGCCCTGCAGGGCTCCCCTGGTGGCGCAGTGGTTGAGAGTCCGCCTGCCGATGCATGGGACATGGGTTCATACCCCGGTCTGGGAAGATCCCATATGCTGCGGAGCGGCTGGGACTGTGAGCCATGGCCGCTGAGCCTGCGCGCCCGGAGCCTGTGCGCCGCAACAGTGAGAGGCCCGCGTACCGCAAAAAAAAAAAAAAAAAAAAAAGGGGGGGCCCTGCAAAATTACTTTATCTTGCCCTTTTTTTCCCTTGAGCCCTTAATTTTTTAAAGGAGATTCTGAATTTAAAGGAGATGCTTATGCTCCTTAATTTAGTTGCATGTGAAAAGGGCTTCTTCAGAAAGCCAAGTACCCATATTTCTCCCTGTCATTGAACTTTGTAAGACAGTCAGGATTCCTCTTGATGTTCCAAGAAGGCAAAGTTTGGGAACTGCAGGGCCCTGAGACCTAGTTCTTTGTCCTAAGCTGGCAAGAATCTCAACCCAAGATTATCCTCCACCCCAGGCTCCTAAAGAATTTTCTCAGCCTGGTAGCTCTTGTGGAAGTTGGCTCCTAAAGGTGGTACTAGCTGTAAACTGCTTCTCTGTGGTGAGGTTATGAGTTGATTGTTTACTGAGGTTTCATAGAAAAAACACAGTTTCACTCTTGTTGATCAGGTTTGGCATGTGGAACACTTGGAGTGAGTGTGACCCCAAGGGTAAAATCCACCGGAAAGGGACACCTTGATAGTAAGAACTCCCATTTAAATAATTCCAGAGAGTTTATATTTATGCTAGCATTTTGAAGCCTGGCTTATCTGGAGAAACAACGGAACTCCAGTTAAGAGCTTTCAATACCACACTGATTCAAGCATGGGCCCCCTATATAAATAACTACTACAGATGGTCCCAACTTAGGATGGGTCATCTTTACAGTAGTGTGAGAATGATACGCATTCAGTAAAAACCATACTTCGAAGTCTGAACTTTGATCTTTTCCCAGGCTAGTGATAAATGGTGTGATTCTCTCGTGATGCTGGGAGGCGGCAGCGAGCGTAGCTCCCAGACAGCCATGAGATCATGAGAGCAAACACGGATACACTTACAATTATTCTGTACCCATACGACCGGTCCGTTTTCCACCTTCGGTATAGTATTTAATAGATTACATGAGCTATTCAACACTTTATTATAAAATAGGCTTTGGTTAGATGATTTTGCCTAACTATAGGCTAATATAAGGGTTCTGAGCACATTTCAGGTAGGCTAAGCTAAGCTATGATGTTCAGTAGGTAAGGTGTATTAAATGCATTTTCGACTTATGATATTTTCAGCTTACAATGGGTTTATCAGGACATAACCCCATTGCAAGCTGAGGAAAATGTGTACTTCCAGAAAAGGACTAGCCTAGTAGAGCCATCATAAGGCACAATGTGGATTCTTTATCCTGTAACAGTGTTAGCAAGGGATTGTACCATATTTGCAGGGCATGGTGTACTTGAGATGTCTGATTCTGAACACACTTTCCTCCAGTTTCAATCATCCCATATGACCCTACAGAATTTCTCCAGACTTCCTAGGAACATTTCCTAAGGATCTGAGTCCTTCATAAGCAGCCTAAAATAGGGAGAGTTTCCCTGGAGTCAAACGCCAGTTTCCATTGCTTTCTGTCTATTCCCACTTTTCAGCCTGTAACTCTCCTTTGATGATTTTATTTTATACACAACATACTGAGGGTATTCCACGCCGGGTCGTACGCTTACCGCAAGGGAAAAATCTCAAGGAGAGTAAACTCCAGTACCTGTTGGCATCCGCCCTAGAACCAGGCACCTTCTCTGCCCACTCCACCACCCCTACTCCTTCCTCCATGGCCAGGGATCTTATTAAAAGGAGACAATCCAGCTTAACACTCCAGCAAGTGATGTCTCATCACCCACTGAGTGCCAGAGTCTTTGGCCTTCTTAATAAGGCTGAGCAAGTGAAAAACAGTATCTCTTCTTGTTTCCATCCTTGGACTTGGTTCTAAGTTGTTTCACTGTTTACTCCCAAACCAGCAAGCAATCAGTGCAAAGGATGTATACCAGATAAAGAGACAAGTAAATCAACACACCAGGTAAAGATACCAGCACATGAACACACCACTCTATGGCCTCCTTCAGTGGCTCACGGGCATGTATCCAAAGTTCTATGGTCAACACAGCCTAGATAGAGAGGAGCAGAGCAGCTCCAGTCCCCAAAGTTCTATAGGATGTGATAATAACTAGAGATGTTCCATGTACATGCAAAGTAAATACAAATATGTCATATTTTATCAATTCTAAACCTTACATTTTTTTCATCTTTGAAAGACACAATGTCTTTTAATCTACGCTGTCATAATTTTGATTGGCAACAATTTTTCTTAATGATAAATAAAATAATACATTTACAGTGGATGGTGTCTTAGAGTCATTAAGATATTGTGTATTTTTTTCTTTTCTTAACATGCCTTGTATGTAGCAAAGTGATATAAAGTCTTCTACATCTTTTTCACGTAAGTTATCTTGAAGAACATTCATATCAGTGCATAAAGAGCTGCCTCATTCTTACTAACCACTGCACATATTCCATTATGTTGTTATTGTAACTTATCTAAGCACTTCCATATTAGTGGAACATTCTGGTGGTTTCTAGTCTGTGTTTATTCATTGTTGCCAAAAATGATGAATGCTATGAGAAGACTGAGAGCCAAGTGCTATGGAGAAAACTTGAAGGTTTTGTAGAGGATGTGAAATCAGGTTTGAGACTGAACGGAGGGTGAGACATGGGACAGGTCAAACTGCTCCTGGGATCTTAATCTGGGCACACCGTAGGAAAGCCACTCACCATCTTCCATTGGAAGTGTGCTAAAATGTGCAGATTTCAAACAATTTACAAGAAATGTCTGCCCTGGAGCTTCTTTTACTTGCCCAGAGCTCACTAAGTGATGAAAGTTTAATGCCCATTTCACTGTCTCGAAAGGATATTGGACATAGTCATTACTCATTGCCTTCTTCAGGCTGACATAGGGCCCATGGAAATAGATCTGCAAGAGGAGATATTGAAGGTCTTTAACTATTTGATGATGATGATGATTTGGATACGACTGAGAAACATGCAGTGGGTTCCTAGAGATAAGTGAAAGCATGAATGCTCAAGAATGTCGACCAGAGTGAAAGAAACAAAATGAGGAAAGTGAAATCAAAGTGGCCCCAAGCTTAACACATTTTATCCAGCCTATTCTGCTGTATTCAGTCTTCAGAATACCAGGATTTGAAATTAGTACCCTAACACCTGCATTCCAGTTCCGAATGGAGGCTGCCTCACTCCTTAACTCCGCTCCTTCTTCCCCATTCCAGTCCCCCTTGAGCAGTGAAAACAATTGCAGCTGCTTACAATGTGCACTGCTGTAAGCTCTTAGATAGATAGATAGATAGATAGATAGATAGATAGATAGATAGGAAGGAAGGAAGGAAGGAAGGAAGGAAGGAAGGAAGGAAGGAAGCAGAGAGGGAGGCTCATTTAAATCTTCACAACAATTTTATGAAGTCAGCACTATTATTATTCCTATTTTACAAATTAGAAAAGAGTCTTAGAGAGGTGACCAACCAGGATCACTCATGGAGTAAGTAGTGGAGCCAGGATCCAATCTCCAGGCCAACCAGCTCCCAGCGTCCTTGCTCCTTACTAGGACTCCAACTAGAACCTCAACCTGCCTCTCAGTGGCTCTTCTGTGGACTGGGCTGCACGCTCCTTAGAGGACACAGATTATACTATTCGTCTTTGGGTGAGCCCTTCTCCTCCACCCAGCTAAGCAATATGCACTGAATAAATATATTAAATAGAATGCACAGGATGTCCATGCCAGACCAGAAGTCGCCCCTGGCTTGCTCCACTCACTCCCTGTGTACACAGTTCAGCACCCTCTACTGCATAAGTCACTCTCCAGTCAGCGTCCATCCGAAACATCAATCTAATCATACTTCTCATTAGCTTCGATCATGTCAAGGTTTCCTGAGGGCAAAGTATAGGTCTTTAACAGAGCTGGCAAAGTCCCGTAAGGCTCATCTCCACATCACTGCTTCAGCCTCGCTAACCTGCACTCCCTGGCCCAGAAACCATACTCTAGACTAGCAGTGAGCAATGGAAATAACAGTGGGTACTAAATATTCTAGTTGCCGTATTTTAAACGGTGAAGAGAGACAGATGAATTTAATTTTAATGATACATTTGACTTAACCCAATATGCTACAAAATACTATTTCAACATGTGATCAGTATAAAAAATTGAGATATTTTACTCTTTTACACAAAACCTTTGAAAAGCAGTACGCACTTTCACACGCAGAGCACGTTTCAGCGTAGACTAGCCACATTTCAAGTGATCGCTGGTCACATGTGGCTACCGTATCTTATGGCGCAGCTCTGAACTATGGTTCTCAAACTTTAGCTGCATCAGAATCACCCAGAGAGCTTGTTAAATCACAGATTGCTGGCTCTGCCCCCAGTTTTTGATTCGTTAAATCTGGGGTGGGCCTGAGAATTTGCAATTCTGGCAAGTCCACAGGCGATGCTGATGCTGGCCTCTGGACCACACTTTGAGAGAACCACTATTCTAGATCAGAGATTATAAACTGGTGGCCACAGGTTGCATCCAGCTGCAAGACCATGTTATTTGGACCACATAGTGTTTTTTTCTTAAGTAATTACCAACATTTAAAAATAGCTCGATTTCTCATAAAAAGCTAGACTCCACACTTCTGTTGAAAAATGTATAAATATAATAATGTAGGGCTGTATTTCTGCCTGGCAATAAGCAGCAGGAGACCAAGCACAAGGGCCCTCTCTGGAAAGGTCTTGAAGGCCCACTTCGCTCTTTTACAACACTGAGGTGCCCACTGTAACTGGGTTGGCGTCTCCAAACCTTGACCTCCTGAATTCTTCCCAGTACCTAAATACATCTAGCTCTCTCTTGCCTCTGTGACTTTGTACATGTGGTTCTCTCTGTCTGGAACATTCTTACCAACACCACCACGCCAACCTGGCTAACTCCCCCTTACCCTTCAGGCCTCAGCTGAGATGCCACTCTCTCCAGAAAGCCTTCTCTGCTCTCCCCATGACCGAGTATAAGTGCCTCTTCCGGGTGTTCTCATAGAAGCCTTGCTTTTCCCATCAAAGCTATCAGACACCACTGTAATGTTCCACTAGCTTACCTGTCTTGCTCATCATTCTACGAATTTCCTGAGAGAAGGGAACAATTTCTTTCTTATTCACCACTGTATCCATAGTGCCTAGTCCAGTATCGGATTGACGCATGGTTGGTGTTCAATAAATATTAGTTGACCAAATGAATGAACAAAGACATAAAACAGCTAGAACAGCTCTAAAATAATATTGCCCAACCTTTGATTTTCCCCTACATGGCTGCAAGGGAATCTTAGCTTTCTTCCTAAGTCTAGAGGCAGCAACAACAAAAAAGCAAATTTAAAATTTTAATTTTCTCTTAAAACTGCAGTGCAAAAAGAAAAACAAATTCACACTCCTTAAGTATTTAAAATACTCCACGAGGCTGAGCTTTGTTTCACCCTGCTTAATGTGCTGAAAGCCAGAAATAATGAAATTAAACACAATACTGTTACACTATCGACTTACAGTCTCCTGCCCAATTTACTGTATGACCTGTATATCAGCTGCACTGTACCATCATTTTACTGGTTTAAAACAAACAGGAAATTCTTTCCTCAGATTAAAAGAGTCAATATTTTTCTAGAGATTCTTGGAATTTGGCACAAAAGTTTACAGAAGAGAGAAGAAAGAGGAGAGCGAGAGAGATTGTTATTCCATCTCCACACTAGCCAGTGGACTGGGCATTTAGGAAATTCATAAAGATATAAAAGGTCGAAATTCCGTTCTTAAAGAGCTCGTCATCTACTAGGGAAGATAAGTCATGGACACAAGTAAGTGTAACGTAAGATAGGAAGAGGCAAGTGTCATATGACAGGTGAAGAATGTCATATGACAGGTGAAGAATGTCACATGAGAATTCAGAGGGAAAACGTTCTTCCAGCTTGGGGTGAGATCTGGAAATCTTGCAGGGTACAGGTCACATCTGACCTGATCTTGCATTCATATTTCAAAGATCTATGTTCTTCAACAAATTACAGTTCTTCTCAAGCATATTCAAAAATACATTTCAGTCCCTTTTTCAAAGTGTTTAATACACGAGAAAGTAAGTTCGTTTAAGAGAAAAAAGTATGAAGACCCTGCAGAGCAGGATTTTAGACCTAGCTTCGCCAGGAGCTAGTTTGTGACCTTCAGAAGTTTCTTCATCTTTCTGGACCTGAGTTTTCTCATCTCTAAACTGCGCCGATAATAAATGATCTCTGAAGTCCTTTCTGGCACCAGCATTCAATGAGTGTGTCTATATTCGAATCCTTTATGCTGATTAGACTTTTGTGGTTAAATGCAATTAGTTTTGCTACGTGCTTCACGATAAATTCAGCCTTTGCGATTCATTATGCATAGAGGCAGTCATGTCTTATTGCTAAGGAGACAAATGAATTATCAATTTTATATGAAGAAAATGATTAGAGATTATGTGTCTGGAGGGGAGGAGTAACTCTTACATTCAAAAGTGAAATAATAACTTCAGAAGTTCCTGAAAAGACTACTGAAATGTTCTTCGGAGTCAGATAATTAAAGAAGGAAGACTACATGACTAGGTTCCCAGATGCAGCAGAAACAGGCAATGCATATCATTAAATAGATGGTATTTCATTAGTCCTGACCAGGTGAAGGGAGGGGGAAAAGGAAGAACATGCTGATATATTTCGTTCAATTTATTAAATCCTTGGAAATGGCATTCAATCTATTTAAGAAAATAGAAAATAAGAAAATCTATTTGAGTCTGCTAATGAGCACGACCAGAATTTGCATCCTTCCTTGTTTACTCAACACCTATTTGTCACTAGTGAGGATACTTGCTTTAAAGCAATGCTCAAACAAATGAAATTAAGTAGTAGCCCAGGAGCAGGTAGATGGAAAATCAGCTGGGAA
Source organism: Orcinus orca (assembly GCF_937001465.1). Taxonomy (NCBI): domain Eukaryota; kingdom Metazoa; phylum Chordata; class Mammalia; order Artiodactyla; family Delphinidae; genus Orcinus; species Orcinus orca. The sequence goes on along the minus strand of NC_064564.1, from coordinate 68,021,127 downwards.
GCCCCTATGTCATATCACTCACCAGTGATATTTCACTTAACCTGGCTATCTATAGACCAGGTGGTACTCAGTGACACTTCACAGACAAAGATGGAATTACTCCCAGTCATATCAAAACTCTAAAAGAAGCCAGTCTGTGGACATAAGAAACCTCAAATTGTTTTGTTATTTTTAAGAGTCAGTTGCTTTGCCAAAATTTGAGAACACACGAAAGACTCCCAAACAGTGGGATGCCTAAAACAGCACTGATGTTTCAGTGGCTTTCATTTGGAGCTACAGTATAAACAGAGTCTTCTCTCTGATCCATGGAATAAAAACAAGTCAAAAGCAGGAGGAAGTATTCAGCTTAGGAACACCCCGGGCCTTAGCTCCTTGTGCATCCAAGCTCAGGCACTGGTCTGACTGCCTCACAATGGGTTTGGCAGTTAAAGCAACCATGGCCAAGAAGAGGGTAGAACCCAGCAGTAAACATGGTCTGGGGATTTGGAGAAACAGGACCAGGACACTGAAGGGCTAGAGCTGTCTGGAACTGATATTAAATGAGTTTGCCCACAAACAAAGTAAAGAAAGCTAAGGTGGAAAACAGAAAGAGACAGGACCAGAGAGGTCAGCCAAGGTCATAGAACCAGCGAGCGACAGACAGTGGATTCAAGTGCATTGTCCCGGCTTCTTACTTGCTTCTCTGGATAAAGATGGGCACGGATTTTATTTAACTTGGAAGAGAGAGTGGCATGGCGAGATTTGGAGACACACAGACCTGACAGAATCCCAGTGAACTGTGTGGGGGAAACGAGGAGATGCACTTAGCGTGCCTGGCACATAGATGACACCCAATGAGTATTAGTTTTCTGTTCTTACCACCACCCGCAATCTATCTATCCAATGGCAAACCTTACTGAGATGGTTTCCATTTTCACTACACGGTTCAAGAATAATCTTTCTTGACAATATACAAGCACAAGACAACCCATGTTTGCTAAATAGTGATGCATTCTTTTTAAGCTTTTCACCCATTTTTTACCAAATAATGATTATGCCCACTTACTTTATTTTAGCTTCCTCTGTACTAAGCACAGGTCCAAGCGTTGTTCTAGAATTAACCCTCGAAATGAGCCTGCAAGGCAGAGAGTATTATGCTTTCTGTTTTTCATATGAGGACGGCACACACGGAGGATTAAACGACTTACCCAAGGTCACTCAGTAAATGGCAGAGCCAGAACTCCAGCAGACAGTGCGGTGCCAGAACCCTACCCTGTTGTTGATCCCTCTGCAAGGCTGCCTCCCAACAGGCACATGTTATTCTTTATTAAGTGCACAGAATGCAGATCTAAGACATTATTAATCAGGCCAGAATCAACAGAAACACAAAAACACCTAAGCTCACTTATCACCAACTTTAGAGACTAATTAAAATTTATCCCGGGGAAAGACTATTTCAGAGCGATTGCAAATCCTCAACAATACAATAAAGGAATTGGCCCATAGCTGACAATGTTTCCCCCTTTTCACCAGATACTTATGTCTCCATGAATGAGCCTCAAAAAACAGTTCAGTGCATCACGTTATCCTATATATATTATCATTCATTCGACAAAAATGTTCCTAATATGAACAGAGTATTGTGAAAGGCATGCTAACACACGTAGGGAATGAAAACAAACAGGAAATATGACTTTGTCCAAAATACTGAGAAATCTGTGGTAATTACTATAGTCACCATGATAAATGAAATAAGATATCACTATCTCACTATAATTTTTGGTTCAGTTCAGCACAGCAAACATTTACCAATGAAGAAATTTAAGGGGAAGGTTTTTCTATTTAAGAAAACAAACTTCAGGCAGCTTTAAGCACCTTAGAAGCACCATTTAATCATAATAATAGATATCTTCTCTATTAATAGTTATTCAATATTAATATTATGATTGCTCCTAAGCGTCCATCAATAGATGAATGGATAGAGATGTGGTATATATACACAGTGGAATATTACTCAGCCATAAAAAAGAGTGAAATAATGCCATCTGCAGCAACATGGATGGACCTAGAGATTATCATACTAAGTGAAGTCAGACAGAGAAAGACAAGTATCATATGACATCACTTCTACGAGGAAGCTAAAAAAACGTACAAATGAACTTATTTACAAAACAGAAGCAGACTCAGGCATATTGTAGAAAACAAATCTATGGTTACCAAAGGGGAAGGGGGGGAAGGGATAAACTGGGAGTATGGTATTAACAGATGCACACTACCACATATAAAATAAAGAGCAAAGATTTTTTGTATAGCACAGGGAACTATATTCAATATCTTGTAATAAACTCTAATGAAAAGAATTGATGAAAAGAATATAGATATATACATATCTACGTGTAACTGAATCCCTTTGCTGTACACATGAACCTAACACAATATTATAAATCAACTATACTTCAATTTTAAAAAAACAGGAAAAAATGTCATGGTTGCTATGTTTTTGGGTGTCTTGCCAGCCCATCCCTCTTTATTTGGAACTTCTCTTTTACCCCAAAGCCCCAGTGGAGGGGTGAGCCTGGATGGCCATCCCTCTGGCCATGACCAATTGGATCAACACACGGACTCAGCAAAGCCAACTGAATTCTCCTTCCCTTGGGATTTTCAAGTAAAGACACAGTGGCCATATTGAGGTATTGCTGGAGTTGGGCCAATGACAGAACCAACAATGAGAATACAGAGAACTTAAAGTAGGAGAAAGGAGCAGGTGCCCACAGAGGTTTGGGGGCAAGCGATCAGAATTCCTAACTTCATAGTTTCAGTTCCTATGTGACCTGTTTGAGGAAACAAAGATCTCAGACTCATAATTTTAAAACTATCACTTAGTTAATTCTATAAATCACATTGCTCACAGAAAGCAGGGAACTGTTCTCAGATTACCATGTGATCAGCAGGGACAAAGGCCCGAGAGATGCTCAGGTAGAGGGAGAACTTAGGTTACTCTACTTGAATGGGGAAGGCAGGACCTGAGGTGACAAGTTAGCCCATCTTAAAAGGACTATTGCAGTGTTTGTCATTAAAATATTATAGATCTATCATTACATTGAGAGTTTCAGTTTCTTTCTCTACTGACATGGACGACAGACTTATTATGGATAGGTTGATTTCTTTATCTACCTTGATTATTAGTCCTTACATGTTCAGTAAGATCATCTCTTGTAGCCTTCCATTACTTTGCAGTCTTGGTTTGGGTTCTCCCAGAAGTAGACCTGAGACAAAGATTTGAGTGCAAGTAGTTTGGGAGGTGATCACAAGAAGCCCCAGCAGGGGAGTGGGAAATTGAAACAAGGAAGGGAAGAAAGCCAATACCATGTGTATTAATGAGAAGGTGACTGCTGTGGGCTGCTGGGGTGCAATCCCACTGGGGAACCTCTAAGAGACGATGTAGAACGTGTCTTAGAGTTGTCCTATCAGAATAGTGAGGAGCTGAGGTATTTATCCACCAACTCTTACTTGACGTTTGAGGCTCCTTTGCAGAAATTGTCAACTTCTCAACACTCTGTCCTGTGGCCAGAGATAACCCTCCGATGGACTTGCGGTAAGAAGCTATCAGCATGTAAGAATCAACAAGGGGGATGTGGGAAGGGCACCCTGAGAGCATGTGTTATACTCACCCCTGTCTCTTTATTTAAGTTAGAGTGAGTGCCTCTTCTTTGCAACCAAGCACTCTCTTGCTAGGAGAGTCCCACTAGAAAAGCCGTTGGTAGCAGAGTTTAATTTATGGTGTTTCTTTAAAGGAATAAACCTTCACTTCAAAAAACATATCTTTCATTCATTCTAACTGGTCTCCCCTCTCCCAAGCCCCCACTGTCTGAATTAGGGTCATTTTATTGCAAAAGTTGATTCTACATTGTAAAAATTTCAGTAAAAAAGTTACAGGAAGGGAACTGAAATTGGACTTAAATCCAATGGGCCTGACAGTTGCCTTCACTAGCAAAGTCTCCTTGCATTAATTATTTATAGGCTGGTGACAGTAGTGTGTCATGAATTAAAATAGCTGCACAAGCCATCCATCTCCCACACAAAGAATTAATGACAACGCAAGACCAGACAGAGATGGCTAGACATGTGATATGCAAAGTCCCTTAATGTTTACTATAAATAATAGCAAGAGGGATCGAAGTCAATGAGAAAAGAAGTTCATTTTCCTGTACTGAAAAATGGAACTGACTCAAAAGGCCGAGGTTCAAATGTTGGTAATTTATAATCCTACCTCAGCATTACTCTTGCTACTACAAGGCAAGTCATCACTTAACACTGCTATGTATTATTAAAGAAGCACGTTAACCCAACTATTGTTTCAACGTTAACCCAACTATTGTTTCAAGCGATAGATAATGACATAACTCAAGACCATGCAGAGTGAAGACTAAGAATTACCAGGGTGTTGCCCATTGTTTGGAACAGAGGGCCCAATAATATGTTCGTTGCCTGATTGAATGAATTAATGACACGTGCTAGCCTTCCAATCTAGGGAATTTCAGCTGTAGGGAAGATAAACAAGGCTAATAAATGACTCCTCTATAACATCTTTTGGAAACCAATTACATTACACTATTTTAATTCACTCATCTAGAATCCTCAAGAATCTGTGGATTGAAATGGACCGCAGAGTACAGTGGGGTACAGTGGATAAAGTACAGGGGCTACAATAAACGCTGCCTCTAATTATATGGGTAATCTTAACTATACCACTTCCTCTCTGTATTGTACTAATTGAGCTCTATTGATCCTTCCAGTTTTGTTATGCCAAGCTGTGTGTCATCGATTCAACCCTTCACATCATTCTTGGTTAGAAGAGTCAGGCATCATATGTTACAGTGATGATCAAGATATGGAAAGCCCTAGTGCTCAAATGTTTAGCCCTGACTACTAAACCTTAAGGTAAAGAAGATTGCCTCTGGTTCTTGCTTTGTCCTGTGATGGGCAATGACCTGCAGTGAAGCCCCCGAGCCAATGGAGATTTAAGAGTCACTTCGATGGTCTCTCTGCAGTGAGGAGTCTTACAGGGAGAGGCTTCTGGTGGCTTATGCCTCACCTCACTCTAGTCAGCCTTGAGGCTTCTAGTCACAGCTCCCAAACTGGGAAATGGGATGCTCTAGCTAAGTTAGTACATCAGTAATTTTTGAATAGCTTGATAGCCAGAAGTGGTTGAGAAATCACTATATTCAAACTTTAAGCAGGTTCTCTCTTTTTCTGGAAGCCAAATCTTGAATTCACCTCTGGGAGCCTGTGGTGACTGGGGGAAGAAGGGATGGGGAAGATCATGTTTTGAGACTTTCTGTCTTACAAAGCTAAAACCTTAATGATGACGCAGTTTGAGACTGGAAGGAGGTCAATGTTCTCTACGTACCATACTGGGAAATTCTGTCTATGGGCAGGACTGCAGATCTGAAATATACTTCCCTTACTTAAAAAAAAAAGTACATTTTAGAGCACTTTTAGATTCACAGCGAAACTGAGCAGAAGCTACAGAGATTTACCATGTACTCTTTGACCCCACACGTGCACAGCCTCCCCCATTATCAGTATCCCAACCAGAGTGGTACATATGCTACAATTAATGAACCTACATTGACACATCATTATAACCCAAAGGCCACCGTTTACATTAGCATTCATTCTTGGTGGTGTACAGTCTATGGTTTTGACAAATATATAATGACATATATCTACCACTATAGAATCACACATAATAGTTTTGCTGTCCTAAAATTTTTCTATGCTTTGCCTATTCTTCCCTCCTTCCCCTTTAACCTCTGACAGCCACTGATCTTTTTACTCTCTCCATAATGACTTAAGTTAAAGTCATACAGTACGTAGCCTTTTCAGATTGGCTTCTTTCACTTAGTAATATGCATTTCAGTTTCCTCAATGTCTTTCATAGCTTGATAGCTCATTTCTTTTTAGCCCTGAATAATATCCCTTTGTTTGGATGTACCACAGTTTATCCGTTCATCTACTGAAGGACATCTTGGTTGCTTATGAATAGAGTGAATATAAGTAGCTATAAACATTCATGTGCAAGTTTCTGTGTGGATGTAAGTTTTCAACTCCTTTGGGTAAATACCAAGGAGTGCAATTGCTGGATCAATGGTGAGAGCATGTTTAATTTTATAAGATAATGCTAAACTATCTTCCAAAGTTGGTTGTACCATTTTTGATTCTCACCGGCAATGAATGAGAGTTCCTGTTGCTTCACATCCTCGCTAGCATGTAGTGTTGTCAGTATTTTGGATTTTGGCCATTCTAACAGGTGTTGAGTGGTATCTCATTGTTGTTTTAATTTACGTTTGCCTAATGACATATGATCTGGAGCATTTTTTCACATGCTTATTTGTCCTCTGTATATCTTCTTTGGTGAGGAGTCTGTTAAGGTCTTTTGCCCATTTTTTAATCAGGTTGTTCATTTTCTTATTATTGAGATCTAAGAGTTCTTTGTCTGTTTAGATAACAGTTCTTTATCAGATATGTCGTTTGCAAATATTTTCTCTCAGTCTGTGGCTTGTTTTCTCATTCTCTTGACATTGTCTTTCACAGAGCAGAAAAATTTAATTTTAATGAAGTCCAGCTTATCAATTATTTCTTTCATGGATCTTGGCTTTGGTGTTGTATGTAAAATGTCATCATCAGACTCAAGATTATCCAGATTTTCTTCTATGTTATCTTCTAGGAGCTCTACGGTTTTGCATTTTACATTTAGGCCTGTTTTACATTTAAACCCATTTGAGTTAATTTTTGTGAAGGACATAAGGTCTGTGTCTAGATTTATTTATTTTTGCATGTGAATGTCTAGTCGTTCCAGCATCATTTGTTGAAAAGACTGTCTTCTCCACTGTATTACCTTGCTTCTTTGTTAAAGATCCATTGACTATGTTTATGTGTGTCCATTTCTACGCTCTCTATTCTGTTCTATTTATCTATTTGTTTATTCTTTTACCAACACCACACTGTTTTGATTACTGTAGCTTTGTCATAAATCTTGCAGTCGAATAGTGTCAGTCCACCAACTTTGCTCTTCTCCATCAATGTTGTGTTAGATATTATGGGTCTTTTGCTTCTACATATAAAATTTAGAATTATTTTGTCAATATTCACAAAATAATTTGCTAGCGTTTTTAATTGGGATTGTGTTGAATTTATAGATCAAGTTGGGAAGAACTGACATGTTGACAATATCGAGTGTTCCTATTTATGAAAGTGAAATATCTCTTCATTTATTTGGTTCTTCTTTGCTTCCTTTCTCTGAAGGTCTGGAGATTTTCTCACACAAATCTTGTATACATTTCTTTATATTTATACCTAAGTATTTCATTTTTTGAGGTCCTAATATATATGGTACTGTGTTTTCAGTTTCAATTCCATTTGTTCATTGCTGGTATATAGGAAAGGGATTGACTTTTGCTTATTAACCTTGTATACTGAAACCTTGCTATACTTGCTTATTACAGTTTTGGGGTTTTTTTTGTTGTTGTTAATTCTTTTGAATTTTTTACATGACAATTATGTCACCTGTGAACAAAGATAGTTTTGTTTCTTCCTTCCCAATCTGTATACCTTTTATTTCCTTTGCTGGTCTTATTGCATTAGCTAGGACTTCCAGTCTGATGTTGAAAACGAGGGGACATCTAGTGTTGTTCCTGATCTTAATGGGACAGCTTCAAGTTCATCACCATTAAGTATGATGTTAGCTGTAGAGTTTTGGTAGATGTTCTTTATCAAGTTGAGGAAGTTCCCCTCTATTCCTAGTTTGTTGAAAATTTTTTAACATGAATGGGTGTTGGATATTGTCAAGTGCTTTTTCTGTATCTACTGAAATGATCATGTGATTTTTCTTCTTTAGCCTGTTAATGTGATGAACTTTTAGTTTTGTTGATTTCTCTCTGTTGATTTTTTTAAATTTTGATTTCTACTCCAATTTTTATGATTTCTTCTTACTTTAGATTTAATTTTATCTACTTTTTCTAATTTCTTAAAGTGGAATTTAGATTATTAATTTTCTTTTTTTAAAAAACATTTATTGGGGCTTCCCTGGTGGCGCAGTGGTTGAGAGTCTGCCTGCTGATGCAGGGGACACGGGTTTGTGCCCTGGTCTGGGAAGATCCCACATGCCACGGAGTGGCTGGGCCTGTGAGCCATGGCTGCTGAGCCTGCACGTCTGGAGCCTTGCTCCACAACGGGAGAGGCCACAACAGTGAGCGGCCCACGTACCGCAAAAAAAAAAACACACACACAAAAAAAATTTATTGAATCATAGTTGATTAACAATGTTGTGTTAGTTTCAGGTGTACAGCAAAGTGATTCAGTTATACATTTATATATAAATACATATATTCTTTTTTTATATTCTCTTTCATTATAGGTTATTACAAGATATTGAGTACAGTTCCCTGTTCTATTCAGTAGGTCCTTGTTGGTTAACTATTTTATATACAGTAGTGTGTGTATTTTAATCCCATACTCCTAATATAACCCTCCCCCAACCCTTTCCTCTTTGGTAACCATAAGTTTCTTTTCTATGTCTGTGAGTCTATTTCCGTTTTGTAAATAAGTTCATCTGTATTTTTTTTAGATTCCACATATAAGTGATATCATGTGATATTTCTCTTTTTTTCTAATATGTGCATTCAGTGTTATATATTTCCTTCTAGGCACTGTTTTTGCTTAATGCTACAAATTTGATAAGTTGTGTTTTCATTTTCATTCTGTTAAAAATATTTTAAAGTTTCTTCTGAGATTTCTTCCTTGATTCATGAGCTATTTAGAAGCGTGTTGTTTAATCTGCAAGTATCTTGGGATTTTCTGGCTATCTTTGTGCTACTGATTTTTAGTTTTATTCCATTGTGGTCTGAAAAGAGACACGGTATGATTTCTATTCTTTTCTATTTGTTAAGATGTATTTTATGATCTAGAATGTGGTCTATCTTGGTGGATGTTCCATGTGAATCTCAGAATAATGTGTTTTCTGCTGATGCTGGATGAAATGGTCAATAGCTGTCAATTGCATCCAGTTGATTGATGGTACTGTTGAGTTCAACTTTGTTCTCACTGATTTTTTGCCTGCTGGATCTGTCTACTTCTGATAGAGGAGTGTTGAGGACCCCAACTATAATAGTAGATTCATCTATTTCTCCCTGCAGTTCTATCAGCTTTTGCTCGCATAGTGTGACACTCTGTTGTTAGGTGCACACACATTAAGAATGTCTTCTTGGAGAATAGACCCCTTTATCATTATGTAATGCCCCACTTTATTCCTGATAAATTTTCTTGTTCTGAATTCTACTCTCTGAAAGTAATATATTTCCTCCCATTGTCTCTTGATTAACATCAGCATGGCATATCTTTCTGCATCCATTTACTTTTAATCTATAGGTGTCTTTATATTTAAAGTGGGTTCTTGTAAACAACATATAGTTGGGTCTTGTATTTTGATCCTGACAATCTCTAGTTTTTACTGGTGTATTTAGACCATTGGCATTTAAATTGATTATTGATATAGTTGCATTAACAGCTTCCAAATTTGCTTCTATTTTCTATTTGTTGCTCTTTTCCTTTGTTTCTACTTTTGTCTTCCATCCTTCTTCTGCCATTTGTGGATTTAAATGAGCATATTAAATGTTTCTATTATTTCTCCTTTCTTAGCAGATCAGTTATGCTTTTTTCTTTTTTACTTTTTTTTATTGTTTGACCTAGACTCTGCAATATTTTCAACTAATCCAAGTCTGCATTCAAATAATACTATACTGGTTCACGGGTAGTGTAAGTACCCTATAATATAATCCTAATTCCTCCTTCCTATCCTGTGTATTATTGCTGTTATTCATTCCCTATATATATGTGTACATATAGCAATATATATGAGCACATATTTATATGTATATATAAGCAATACATATTGCAATATACATATATGAGCACATATAGTTGAAAACAGTGTTGCTATTTTTTTAAAATAGATCTCTATTGGAGTATAATTGTTTCACAATACTGTGTTAGTTTTGGTTGCACAACAAAGCGAATCAGCCATATGCATACACATGTCCCCATATCCCCTCCCTCTTGAGCCTCCCTCCCACCCTCCCTATCCCACCCCTCTAGGTCATCACAAAGCACCGAGCCAGTGTCTCTGCACTATGCTGCTGCTTCCCACCAGCCAACTATTTTACATTCGGTAGTGTATATACATCAGTGCTACTCTCACTTTGCCCCAGCTTCACCCTCCCACCCCATGTCCTCAGGTCCATTTTCTATGTCTACCTCTTTATTCCTGCCCTGCTACTATTATTTTGAACAAAATGTTACCTGTTAGATCAATTAAGATTAAGAAAAACAAAAGTTTTAAGCTTACTTGTGCCTTCTTTTCTTTTCTTTATTTAGATCCAAGTTTCTGACCTATATAATTTTCTTTTTCTCTAAGGAACTTCTTTTAACATTCCTTGCAAGGCATGTGTACTCCCTCAATTTCTGTTTGTCTGAAAAAGTCTTTATTTCTCCTTCACCTTGAAGGATGATTTCACAGGATACAGAATTCTAGGTTGGTGGTTTTTTTCTCATACCATTTCAATATCCCACTCCACTCTCTTCTTGCTTACATGGTTTCTGAGGAGAAGTTGGATGTAATTCTTATCCTTGCTTCTCTATAGGTAAGGATTTCCTCCTCCCCTGGCTTCTTTCAAGACTCTTTGCTTTGATTTTCTGAAATTTAACTATAGCATACTTAGGTATAGGGTGTTGTTTTTGTTGTTTTTTGTTTTTCATTTATCCTGCTTGGTATTCTCTGAACTTTCTGTAACAGTGGTTTGGTGTCTTACATGAATTTGGGAAAATTCTCAGTCATTATTGCTTCATATATTGCTTCTGTTCCTTTCTATCTTTCTTCTCCTTCTGGTATTTGCATTATGCATGTATTACATCTTTTGGAGTTGTCCCAGTCTTTAGATATTGTGTTCTAGCTTTTTTTATTTTTTTCAGTTTTTTTCTCTTTGATTTTCAGTTTTGAACGTTTCTACTGAGACATTCTCACACTCAGTGATTTTTTCTTTAGCCATGCCCAGTTTACTAATGAGCCCATCAAAGACATCCTTCCTTTCTGTTACACTGTTTTTTGATATCTAGCATTTCTTTTTTATTTTTTCCTTAGAATTTCCATCTCTCTGCTTACAATGTCCATCTGTTCTTGCATGCTTCCATCTGTCTACTTTATCCATTAGAGCCCTTAGCATGTTAATCATAGTTGTTTTAAATTCTCAGTCTGATAATCCCAACATCCTTGCCATATCTGAGTCTGTTTCTGATGCTTCCTCTCTCTTCAAATTAGGCTTTTTGCCTTTTAGTATAGCTTGCTTGATACTGGACATGATGTGCTACGTAAAAGGAACTGCTATAAATAGTCCTTCAGTAATGCGGTGGTGAGGTGCAGAGGGAGGGAAAGCACTCAGCAGTGCTACGTTTACCTTTCAATCTTCTAGTGAACCTGTGCCTTTGGAATGTGAACTTCACAAATGCTTCTCAGTCCCCACCTCCAACCCTTAGGTGGGACAGGATGGCTAGAGTAGGATGAAGTTGGGTATCTCCCTTCCCCCAGGTCAGTTAGGCACTGATTAAACCCCAGAAAGTTAGCATCTGGTTAGTTTCTCTTGACAGCAGGCCTTAAGAAGAACAGAATGCTCTGCCTTACTTAAAAATGGTTTCACCTCTCCCCACCCCTAGAAAAATTAGGGATTTTTCTGTGATAGTCACTGTGAGCATCTGTTCAAGCTCCTAGAGGTTAAACTCACAAAAGTGTGGAGACCAGCCTGGGATGAGGCCCCACTGGAGCTTTTAACTCTCAGACTTGTCTACACTGAGCCTCCAGAAAATTTTCAATTATAGTGCAGGTTTTCCTACACCAGCACGGGTTCCTGTGGAGGTGTTTGCTCATAGGCTTCTGCTCCTATAAGTCATGATTCACTGTACCTGCCCATCAGTCTCTCCGATTCAGGGAGCAGCAATTTTCTCTGTGACCACACCTCCAACAGATGTAAGAAGAGTCGTTGATTTTTCAGTATGTTCGGCTTTGTACTTGTTGTTAAGATGAGTGCTGACTTCCAAGCTCCTTACATGCTGGACCAGAAACCTGAAGTCTCCTTCCTCTACTTTTTATTCCTCTATCTGCAGAGCTCAGAGATCTGGACTGTGGGTAGGAGAGGCATACATAGGGCACTGCTGTTAGAGGGAGATGAGCTGGCCTCTGCAGTATGGTAGGCTGCCTGGCTCCAAGCAGAGAATCCCATGGCATACCTTAGACCTACCATATCCTGTATCGAATTTGAAGTTTTTCCTTCCACTCATGATTCCTCCAGTGATTCCCTAGCGTTGAGAAGATTTTTCTAAACATTACAGCCCACTATTTCCTACACTTTGGAGAATTAAGAAATGTGCTAAGGACAGCAAAGGAAACCATAAACAAAACGAAAAGACAACTGACAAAATGAGAGAAAATATTTGCAAACGATGCAACCAACAAGGGGTTAATCTCCACAATATACAAACAGCTCATGCAGCTCAATATCAAAAAAACCAAACAACCCAATCCAAAAATGGGCAGATGATTGGAAACTGGCAAAGGGAATAAATCAGGACTTATTTGAAGGGCTGACTTACCACCACACCACTGGGTATACATATCACATAGATACACACATATCACATGGATAGGCATATATGACATGTAACCAAAAACATAAATTCCTCTTATAAGCCACAAATATGTTAAAAAATACTCAAATGTCAAAGTATAAAAATATGAAGTATAAGACTGTGTAATAACTTTATTTTAACTACTTTCCCTCACACTCAGCCTATATTTGGTTAAAAGATCAAATAAAAAGATTTCTTTAGAAGATACTTGCTATAGGACTTCCCTGGTGGCACAGTGGTTGGGAGTCCGCCTGCCAATGTAGGGGACGCGGGTTCGACCCCTGGTCCGGGAGGGTCCCGCGCGCCATGGAGCAGCTGGGCCCCTGCTCCACAGCTGCTGAAGCCTGCTCACCTTGGAGCCTGAGCGCCACAGCTACTGAGCCCGTGTGCTGCAACACTGAGGCCTGCATGCCTGGAGACTGTGCTCCGTGGCAAAAGAGGCCACAAAGGTGAGAGGCCTGCGCGCCACAGCGAGGACCCAGCGCAGCCAAAAAATAAATAAAATTTAAAAAAAAAAGAAGACACTTGCTATACAGTGTTAAATTTTGGTATAGAAAAATGCTTTGGTACTACTATGTAAACAACATTATGTGATAGGTCCCTCTCAGTCCTAGATCTGCTATGTTGCTAAAAGAAAAATACTGATTTTAAAAAAAAACCCAACCCTGAAAAAAAAAAGGGCAGATGATCAAAATATACATTTCTCCAAAGAAGACATTCAGATGGCCAAAAATCACATGAAAATATGCTCAACATCACTAATTAGTAGAGAAGTGCAAATCAAAACTACAATGAGGCATCACCTCACACTGCTCAGAATGGCCATCATCAAAAAGTCTACAAACAATAAATGCTGGAGAGGGTGTGGAGAAAAGGGAACCCTCCTACACTGTTGGTAGGAATGTAAATTGGTACGACCGTTATGGAGAACAGTATGGAGGTTCCTTAAAAAACTAAAAATAGAGCTACCATATGATCCAGCAATCCCACTCCTGAGCATATATCCAGAGAAAACCATACTTTGAAAAGATATGTATACCCCAATGTTCACTGCAGCACTATTTACAATAGCCAAGACATGGAAGCAACCTAAATGTCCATTGACAGAGGAATGGATAAAGAAGATGTGCATTGTAAAGCAATTATACCCCAATAAAGATGTTAAAAAAATAAAATAAAAATAAAAAAAAAGAAGATGTGGTACATATATACAATGGAATACTACTCAGCCATAAAAAGAATGAAATAATGCTATTTGCAGCAAATGGGTGGACTTAGATATTATCATACTAAGTGAAGTAAGTCAGAGAAAGACAAATATCATATGAGATTACTTATATGTGGAGTCTAAAGAAACAATACAAATGAACTTATTTACAAAACAGAAACAGACTCACAGACTTGGAAAACAAACTTATAGTTACCAAAGGGGAAAGGTGGGGGAGGGATAAATTAGGAGTTTGGGACATACACACACCACTGTATATAAAATAGGTAATCAACAAGGACCTCCTATATAGCACAGGGAACTCTACTCAATATTCTGTAATAACCTATATGGGAAAAGAATCTGAAAAAGAATATATATGTGTGTGTGTGTGTGTGTGTGTGTGTGTGTGTGTGTGTGTGTGTGTATATATTCCAACACAACTTTGTAAATCAAATATACTCCGATATAAAATAAAATTTTAAAAAATAAATTAAAAAGAAAAAAAGAAATACAAACCTGATCATGGCACCACCTACTAAAAGGACTTCAGTGGCAAACCACAATTCTTAAGACCAACATCAAAATTCTTAACACAGTTAATAGGACCCTGTGTAATCTGGCCCCACCCATTTCCCCAGCCTCTTTTCATTGACAGTTTCTCTAATTGTCTACATTCCTGTCTGACTCATGTTGTTTCAATTCCTCATTTACACCATGCTCCCTCCTGCCACAGGGCATTTGCACATGCTGCTCGCTCTGCTTGGAATGTTCTCTCTCCCCTCTTCAAGCAGAACCTCCTGCTCATCCTTGAGACCTCAGTTCAAAACTCATATTCTCAGAAAGCTTTCTCCAATTCCCCTGATGAGATGAGACCCCACTGCTGACCCATGATGCATGCTCACAGTACTGTACACCTCTGTAGCATTTCACATGGTGGCAATTTTAAAATTTCTACTTATTCATAACAAAATAACACCTGAATACACTTTGAATAAACCTAACACAAACAGAAAGCCACACTCGAAAAATTTCGCTTCACGGTTTTTCACATGATGAACACACCCATGTGTGTTCAAGGTCAAGTAACATCATTCCCAGCATCCCAGAAGCTCCCCTTTCCAGTTGCTATACCTCCCCTTAAGGTTAATGACTACTATTTTGATTTATAACACATAAGTGCATGTTTTGTTTTTAAACACTCCTACAATTCACGTTAAGCGTGAGGCCCCATACGCCCCTTCCCACAATGAGTTTGCTACGTATCCTCTTATCCCTTTTCTGAGATGCACACCTACACATAAATTATGTATACTTTTATCATTACATCATAATTTCATATTTGTGTGACAATTTCTTTTCTCTCTCTGCCACTGAACTGCAGTCTCTGCAATGACTAAGCCAGTGGCAGTATCTGGTCTTCATTTTCTCTCCAGCACCTTGTACAGACTCAGCCACGGTGTACACTCATCAATGTGGTGAATATATGAATGGTTATGCCAGGTGCTGGGGCCACCAAAGTGAACAAGACAAACAGGTCCACTGTCCGCACCTTCCTCTAGCTTATAGAGTATAACTGACCAGAAATTTGTCTTAAAGCCCTCCAGAAGCGAAGCTCTAAAGCCACAGTGTCTGCCCTTCCTCCCAGAGTCAGCCCCTGCCTCGGAGAGCAATTCCCCGCTGACTGACACACCTACCTTGGACCAATTAAGCGGGCTTTCCTTGACTTCCATGCTCTCCACCAACCTCCACTGGGCTCAGCTGCAACTCCAGGCCCTCTGTGAAGATGCCCCTGGCTGGGACCTTCTTTCTGCCTTCAACCCACAAAGCTCAACACATCCCCTTGACTCAGCTAGTGAGACACACGGGGTGGAAAGTGAAAGGGGCAGGAGTCAGAAGACATGGGTTCAAGTCCCAGTGCTTTCACTTTCTGGCTGGCCCTGGGCAAATGGCTCTGCCTGTCTGGGCCTAAGTGTCCACATTCATCAAAGGAAGCAGCTGAACTGACAAAAATTCTAGGGTTCCTTTTTAGCGCTAATGTCCTGTGATTTTTATGATGGAAGGTACCTGTGCATAAGAGTAGACAGCTCACCCTTCTACAGATAGCCTGAAGTCCCAATGATGATTTAATGCCCCCGAGGGAGGCTTAGCACTTCTGAAGCCCTGTTTGGTTTCTTCATTACACAGGTCAGTCCCATCCCAGCCCTCCATTTCCATAAGAGATACTGCAAACAGCAACAGAAGGTAGGCAAACAGTTCTTTTTTAGGAGGGTTGACAAGGATGATCAACAGTATCCTTGTAAAAATACCAGCAAGTTTAGGCTTTTTCTCTAAAAAAGAAAAGAAAAAAAAAAAACTCTTTCCTTAGAAGATTGTCTTTTGAAACACCATGACCTGATTTGCAGGGAGGGACCGATTGCAAAGCCAGGGATTGCTTGCCAAGGCAGCAAGTTTTTGACTCCCTCTTGATGATTTAAGACTAAGAGAAAAGCAAAACAGTAAGAGTTTGACACCTCTATATGATTATATCAGCCTGGATTGAGATCCTGGGAACTGAACCCAGTGTCTGGAGACTAGGCTGGCCGGTCAGCAGGCACTGGGGAGCAACACACCATGAGAGCCCCAGATTTCATACTCAGGCTGCTTGGCGTCTGGCAACCCAAACGCCCCCCTGTTCTGAGCCATTCCAGTATGTCTGGGGCTGCGGAAGTTCTCAGGATGAGGAATACTCTCTAGGAGTGGGTGTGGCTTATTCTCGACCGTCCTCACTCCCTGAGACACCAAGGACCCTCCAGGCTTTGGAGACTGAGAACATGGGGATGAGTTCTGTGGGTCAACTTAGCTCATCTCTAAGTTATTGCCCAATTTCATTCTAACAGAAGCGTTCAAATTAGATATTCCTGACCCCATCTGACAAGTGAGGAAATTTAAAATCACTTGTCCAATGTCATAGGACTAGGGCAGAACAGAATTAGGTTTCAGCTCATGCCTTAGGACGCTAAGCCTCATGATGTCAGTGACACCAAGGAGAGCTACCAGGGGCTGCAGCCTCCCTTTCGCCTGACCCCTTATGAGAAATGTCCAGGACACATGGTAAAGTCTTTCATTCAGGCTGGGCCCAGTAACTGTCAGGCTCACGCTGCCCCTCAGGGCCCCTTATCCATCACAGAGTGGGAATGGGGCTGATTGGGTACCCCTGGGGGGCGCCAAATCACCAGACTTTTGTGGGCTTTGCCCTAGGCAGGAAATTTGTTGCAAAAGCAGTTCCTCTGACCTTTCTACAAAACAGAGTAAGTGATGGAGTTGGAAAGACCAGACTTTGAGTGAAGGTGCGCATAAGGTAGAAGCACACCTTAAGTGGTTTAGGAGGAAGAGTTCAGGGAAGAAGGGAGAGTGTGGATTTCTTTTCTTTTGCATTATTTTTTTCCAGAGCCTAGCGCCAAGCCTAGTACATAGTAAGGGAGTGTGGACACACCAATAAAGCAATGTGTGAATGTATGAACCAATCTCATGGGGAGAAGCCCCTCAGAAGACACGATCCTTTTCCCCTCATCTTCAATTTGGCTGTCATCTACTAACATGCTCAGGCATCCCTTATCCCAAGCACACGCTTGAAATTAATCCTCCCAACACTGCAATCACCTTGAGCTACTCTTCTCTTTACTATGAAACTTTCGGAAAAGGGCAGTTTACAGTCACCACCTCTAGCTTCTCATCATCATCTTACTCTTTAACCTCATGAGATGTGACTCACGCTAAGAGAACAAGAGTGAATATTACTCTTTTATTCCCAGTGCCTGCCACATATTTGATGACATGGAGGGGCCCTGCTTTGAGAAGAGTCTCTGTGTTCCCTAAATGTGTTCCTCCTACACTCCGCACAGAAACTAGACACCCTGCTTTGCAGTGTCCTCTATACCGATCCCCCCGGTTGTTAAGGTAAGGTCAAGGTAAAGCCCTAGGTACAGGATAGGCCTAGAAAGTATATCCTGTCCCATATGAAGCCTGCTCTCCTCATGCCCCGACCTGAACTAATTTGGTCGAACTTGGAGTTGGCAACTGATCCAAGATGGAGGTTCGTGCAAGCCAGAAAACAGCCTATGAGGTGGCCTGGACTAAAAAGTTCTGCCCATACAGGAACCAGGTGTGCCAATTAAATGTTCTCTCTTTCATGAAGTTGTATTTAAAAAATAGGGAAAGAACCAGATGAGAGTAGATACAGAAGCTAAAAGGTCATGAGAGTGAGTGGGGATCACAAACAAACTAAAGTTTTGAATAAGGCAATGTTCTGAGTAATGAGAACATTAAGAGTTGGAAGTTCTAATGGAGATAGAGGAAGATAAAGACACAGCATGGAAGCAGCAGAAGACTTGAGAAATCATGGTAGGGAAAGTAGAGAAGTGGGGAATAGCTGAGTTTCATTTATGTTAGAAAGCTAGTGTGGAGGTTCATGAAATCCTAGGCCACTGAGACCTTAGCACAGGTAGACTTGGATCTGGAATGGATTGTTGCTGGTCACAGCTTAGGGGACTCGATACAATAGTCTCTCTGGTGGATTACTGGGGAGATTCCAGTTCCCCTTTGACCCAATCCTTTCCAAGAAAAACATTTAAACTGAAACTTTCTGGGGAAACCCTGTTACTTGAAGGCACACAAACTAAATCCAAGTGGGTTATGCAGAAGCAGACGATTTCAAAGATCTCTGAAAGAAAAATTAATATTCCAGAGGGCTCAGAATGTTGAAATTGGCCCTTCCAACATCTCTCCATAGGACATAGGGCAAGTCGAATTTCCCGTTTTACAGAAGCATGGGAAAGTAACTTACCTGCATTAAAAAGACCCAATGACAGCAGGCGTCACGAGTCCTCAGCACAATGTTCTCTTCACTAAACCCTGATATCAATGCTATTTGCCATTTCCCTGCCCAGTTCTTCTCTTTTTCCTCATTTATCTGGGAAAGCTCACAGTTTCAAAGATGAGTTCAAGGAGCCCTAATACCACAGGTATTAGGGAAATGCCAGCAAAAAGAACTAGAAAGTCTACTAGGGACTGACACTGTAACCCAAGTGTTATTTTGAGCCACTAGGGTACAGTGAAGATGGCAGAGCTACAGGTATTGAAACAAGTTGCCCCAAGGAAAAAAGCCTTTAGCGACTGCTGCCTTTGCATATTCTGTGGTTTGTGAATGTTAATACCAAACAAAGCAGGTGAAGAACGCTGCTGCCCTGCTAGACTACCACGACCTCGCTCAGACCAACAACGTTGAAAAACCACACATGCTTTGCATTCTCAAACTCTCTGCAGATCATGTAGTAGATGCTAAGCTCAGTGAATCAAATCCAGAGCAATAGTCAATCAACTGTTTCTTAAGAGGCTGCTTCTTCCAGGGAATTCTAATTTCTCTCCCAAGACCTGGCAAGGCAAAGGTAGCATGACCTTCATAAGAGAGAGATTGAAGAGTCCACTCAAAGGAAAAACCTGCTGATTAAAATAAAGTCCAAGGGCTTCCCTGGTGGCGCAGTGGTTGAGCGTCCGCCTGCCAATGCAGGGGACGCAGGTTCGTGCCCCGGTCCGGGAAGATCCCACGTGCCGCGGAGCGGCTGGGCCCATGAGCCATGGCCACCAAGCCTGCGCGTCCAGAGCCTGTGCTCCGCAATGGGAGAGGCCACAACAGTGAGGGGGCCCGCGTACTGCAAAAAAATAAAAAATAAAATAAAGTCCAAAATCTTATCACAAGTAGAAAAGGCCTTTAGCCAAACGATTTAGATCCAGAGGCGGAAGCACGGGTACTTTCTTTGTCATGTAGAGATTTGCTGTCAGCCTCTGCTGGGTTTATCTGGAGGATGAGATGACCTCCAAAATTTGGGAAGAGTGAAATTCTTCAACACCAGACCAAATCCAAAGCAGGAGTTTCCAAGAGTTTTCCCAAGAGCAGGAGTTTCTTGCCTTCCAACACCCTCGAATCAATGGCTTATATCTGGAGACACCAAGGGGTAGCTTCTGGTATTATAATGACTTCTATTAACTTTCAGCCTCTAAAATCTACTCTGAATCAGCCCATAATCCGAATAAATATAGCATGCTGGCCACGTAACTGGAGTTTCGAATGTCCTAATTTCATCTTCCAACCGGGTTGCCACTTCTGAAACCTTGCATAGAAATTCCAGGTGTCTCATTGCTTTGGGGGTAGTTAACAACAACAAAAAAAAGACACAGAAAAAAAAAATCCATACTCTATTTGGAATAGAGTCAAAAGACACTTTGGAAATCACTGATTTTAGCCCCCATTTTCCTATTGAGGATTCTAACCTGGAATGTATTTAGTTCACTAACCTGAAGAGGGCACCAAAAGGAGGTTGATTCTTGGTCTCACCTCCTGTCAGTTTTGTTCTCCTAGCACCTTGTAGGTAGTACTTTGCAGTGGTTAAGTGAACAATCTGTGTGTTAGATTGCCAGGGTCTGAACTCCTCCTTGCTGCTGACTAATTATGTAACCCGTGTAACATGGTGGGAGTATAAAACGAGTTAATGTGCTCTGAGTGCTTAAAACAGTGTCTGGCAGATGCAAACTCGTATATATAGGATGGATAAACAACAAGGTCCTACTGTATAGCACAGGGAACTATATTCAATATCCTGTGATAAACCATAATGGAAAAGAATATGAAAAAGAATATTTATATGTATAACTGAGTCACTTTGTTGTACAGCAGAAATTAACACAACATTGTAAATCAGCTATACTTCAATAACATTTTAAATATGATATGATCAATGAGTAACTAAAACTGGGTAAAGTGAAAAAAACAGTCTCTGGCATATAGTGAGGGCTCATCTGATGCTAGCTAACATAATTGGTCCTTCAAAGGGCTCTTTCTAGGATTTTGAGATGACACCTAGCAAAGGTTCAGCCCAGTACCTGGCATGTCGTGCTCAATAAATGAGTTCTTACAGTTTTACAGGAAGGGTGGGAGAATGGCGTTCTGGAGTCCAGACCATTTACTCATCAGGGAGGAAATAGTGCTGAAAAGTTTTATTTCAAAGTGAGGATATTTTAAAATATTTTCTAATTTACACAATATCAGACATAGAGTGATTACCAGAAAAGCCTTGAATTTCCTTCCGGGAGTGTGTTTAAGAGAATTCCACAGCAATATCTGGCAACCATACTTCTGTTTATCCAGGGAGTCCAGACGGGAACTATCACTTTGGCCATGTTGGATAAGAATTATGACTACTTCCTTGGTAAGAAACATTGAAAGAGTCCCATTATAGTCCATGTTTTGGCTTGTAGCGCTCAATGAACATCATCGTGTTTAGTAAACTTCGTGTAATTCTCAAACCAGAGTGAGGGGTCACATTGTCAAGAAGTCTGCCGTCATAAAATACTGAGTTAACGGTCTCCCCTGAGTGCTTCTTAAGTAGGTAGCTGGACTAAATGGGGTCTAGCTACAGTGCAAATCAAGGTTTTAGAGCTCAGAGTGGGAAAAACTAGGACACAGGCACCATATCCTGATGAGACTTCTCCGGTGGGCCTCAGAGTACACAGATCATTCATACCTCACCCTTACAGGTACTGATCTCAGTGGAAAGAAAGATGCTCTTTCCTGAGAGTCCAGTAAAATTCCCATAACCTACTCTCATTGGCCTGGCTGGAGTCAGAGGCACGAACCATGACTCTGTAGCCAGGTTGGTGTCAGAGTGGTGACAAAGCAGTTTCACGAGGTTGGGTCATGCACCCACCCTGAAGTCTGGGAGGGCGGGGTTAGCCCCATCCAAACCACATGAACAGAAAGAGGATCAGGGGGGATACCCCAGGGAAAAGCTTGGGGCTGTTACCAAAAGTGAAAGAGCTATGGATGTTGGGCAGGTAAAACCAACAGTTTTTCATTCCACCTGGCTTTCCTACTACTTGCTCTGTAGGAATTTAGTAAATCACTTGAACTCTCTAGGACCCAGTTTTCTCACCTATAAAATGAGAGACTCGGGCTAGTGTGTGTATAAGAATCCTCTGAAGGACTTGTTAAAACACAGAGATTTCGGCCCCAAATCTTGGGCCCCATCCCCAGAGATTCTGATTCAACAAGTCTGAAGTGGGGCCCGAGAGTCTGGCTTTCTATCAAGTACCCAGGTGATACCGATGCTGCTGGTCTGGGGACCACACCTGGGAGTGACCCGGGGCTAGATGACGGCTCAGTTCCTGGCATACAGTAACGCCGGGAATGATTAAAAGTCTTCATTCTGAGGCTCCCAGCTAGCGATTCTGCTTCTGCCTCCACTATGCGAAGGGCATAATAAACTCTTGACAGAAATACGAGGACAGGCCTGAATTCTCAATTTTGCTTCTATCCTGGAAGTACTGACCAAATCGGATCTGTAACTTTAGTAGTCGCTCAGTCCAAGTAGGTCACAATGGCTGCACTGGGTGGGGTGAGAGCAGGAAGGGCCTCTGGCTTCTCAAATCCAGAGCCCCCTTGGGAGGACGTCTGTCTTGTTGATCTACACTAGTCCTTATTCAAATCCCTGCTGGGTCAGCCCAAGGATATGACGTTTCCATAGGGAAGCAGTAGAGCTTTCGGGTTAAGGACACAGACCTTGGTGACAGGCAGACCTGGACTCCAGTATTCATTCATCCACTCATTAAAGACTGCATGACCTTGGGAAGATTACTTTATCTCTCTATTCCTTAGTTATAAAATCAGATGTGTGTAGGACCTATTTGTGGGGCTGTTGTATGGACGAAAATAAATGAGATTAAGAATTTAGTACAGTGCCTGGCACATGCAAACCCAATAAATGCTAGCTAGACAACCCTTTAAGTTCAAGTCTAAGATGCCCCTGTACACTCCATAGCTGAACTCCAATTAACAAGGTTTACTCACATCCATTCCCCAATTATCAACATCGTCTTAGTAAGAATGTCCTATTCCTCTCTCCCCACAGTTGAGTTTTCTTAGGGTATCCGGGTAAAAGGTTCTTGGGGTCAAATGTGTTTGGAAAATGCTGGGTAAAAGAAAGTTTTCTTTTCTATGGGACTTTTCAGAATCTTTACGAGGGTAATTTGTATAAGAATCTCTACGAGGTACATTTATATTCAGTGGTTCCCAAACCTATTGGACCATGGAACACTTTATTTCAAGGAACTCCTATTAACACAAATTACATATACTAGCACTTTGCAGAATGCAGGCTGGGAAACTCTGCTCTGGAGCTAAATTCTACCCAAAGGTTCTATACTCTGATGCACAGGTGTATGCAGAGATGTCCTACTGTTACCATGAATCAACACTGTGAATGTTAGGATAAGAGCTGTGTCACGATTAACTGGCTAGTTTCCATACATTCCCACATGTGCACAGTTGAGGGTCAATGTGACATTTTGGCAACAATTTAGAAAAATCACTTTTCAACCATAGGAGGTAAACATTTCAGTGCTGAGGTGCTAATTCCAGACTCTGCTGTGATTTGAGGCCAGGGTAGACGTTAGGGACATGGTAAGGATGTCTTTGCCCCCAGTGGGAGAAGAGGACGAAAGCCCAGTTCTGAGAATATGGAAGGAAGTTAGTGGGAGCAGGTAACACTTCACACAGGAGTAGGGAGGGGGTGAGAGTGCATCCCACAGGCACAGGTAGCAACTCTCCTAGATTGCTGATACCTGTTTTAGGAGCTTGCAACATCCCCAGGAGTTTTTTTTATCTCCCCCCAAATTATTAGAGTGTTCTAGGTCAATTGCCAAGAGTAAGTGTAATAAAGATGATACCAGATTTCTCTAAGTTACAAAAATGTGATACTGATGATTCAATCAGGAGAGGAAGTGACTGCCCTTTTTGAAAGTGACTGCCTAACTAAACTGGGATCTCTGAAAAAATGAAATGTGGAGGATGCGTAGGCCAGTTACTCTCATTTGGAGTCTTTGATCTCAAACTGCCATATCAGAGCTCTTTCCCCGGGGCTGTGTGTGATTTGCTGACTCTCAAGAACATAAAACAAATTGAAACAACTGTGTCAACCCACAAGCTTCTTGTTCCGTACTGCCTGGGTCGGGCTATCTCCCCCAATTAAGACAAGCTGAACTCTAAGGAGTCCTTGAGAGTAGAAAACAGGCCCCTCGTGTGGAAGGGCTCATCGCTATAAAGTAAATACATGGGTTTAACTGCCAGCATCAAGGCTGGGATTGCCTGCCTCTCCCCACTTCTGCAGGCCCCAGTGCTGACCAGCTGGCCTGTGTCTTATCTCCATTAGTGCAGGGTTTGAAACACTCCATCACAGATGGACACAGATTGGGAGACCTGTCACTCATATGGACCGAAATGCATTGCTTGCATTTTGGGGAGTGTGGGACAGAAAGATGGTGCTTTTCAATTGCAAGAAGTGGTAAGCTGGACTTCCCTGGTGGCTCAGTGGTTAAGTGCAGGGGACACGGGCTCGAGCCCTGGTCCGGGAGGATCCCACATGCCACGGAGCAACTAAGCCCGTGCGCCATAACTACTGAGCCTGCACTGTAGAGCCTGCAAGCCACAACTACTGAAGCCCACGCTCCACAACTACTGAAGCCCACGTGCCTAGAGCCCGTGCTCCGCAACAAGAGAAGCCACCGCAATGAGAAGCCCGCGCACCGCAACGAAGAGTAGCCCCCGCTCGCCGCAACTAGAGAATCCTGTGCATAGCAATGAAGACCCAATGCAGCCAAAAATAAATAAATAAATTTATATATATATAAAAAAAGAAGTGGTAAGCATCTTTCAGGCAGTTGGCATGCCTCCTGGGAGGCCGTGCCAAGGGAGCCTCCTACAACAAACTCCATGCAGCCCAGGGCTGAGCCGACTGATGGAGCTCTCGATTAAGCCTCTCCTTCAGCGGCCCCCTCTCTGGATCTGCTGTCTTTTCTCAGGCTCCCAGATGCACTGTAAGGATTGCAAACACCGAGCCCAGGCTGGGCACACGGATCAGCTTTTCTCCCCTCCTCAGTAGGGGCTGCTCTAACTGGATCTGCGCGGCAGACCGTCCTAAGAATCTTCGGCTGTCTTGTGTTCTGAAAGCAGGTTCAGCGTAAAGAAGTATATGTATAACTGATTCACTTTGTTATAAAGCAGAAACTAACACACCATTGTAAAGCAATTATACTCCAATAAAGATGTAAAAAAATAAAATAAAATAAATAAAGACGCTATGATGATCCATGTACAAAAAAAAAAAGAAGTCTCATTTCATTTCTCTTTGTCACTAGAAGGGAGTCCTAAAAGCCACTGCCATGGAGCTCCTGAGACAAGAAGAACGAGGTGAGGGCCGAAGAGGAAAGAAATACCGGGATATTAGAAAGGAGAGTGTCATACTGCTTCTCCTGATTATGGCAGGATTTGCTCGGGACGAACCAGAGGGAAATGGGAACTGGCCATTTCAGCTGAGGTCTTGACATGATATAGCTCTTAAAGAATGACATTGACATTAATAAGACATTGGCTCCCCCTCCGTCTGCCTCACTAACTGTGCAATACCTAACGTTCAGCATTGTTTTCCACCAGGGGCGTGTAACTGGGAGCAGAGATCTAGGGACTCAGGGGCCCACTAAGGAGCCCACAGGTGCCTGCCCTCAATGGCCTTACCTTCCAATCAAGAACCAGTACTGATCAACACAGTTTTGGTGGACAAATGAAGAGTCCAGCAGTGACAAAACTGCTCTGTGATCACTTATTTTAACACTGAGAATGAGTCAGTGATTTGAAAACCAAAAAGACAGTTCTAAACTGCAGTTCCTCTATGATGTACAATACTCAGTGTGCCTGAATATTTCTTACATGGTTCCCGTCTGATGGCTCGCTCACCTCTTCTCTTTTGAGGGGACAAGAATCCACATGTAGTGAAAACCACCAGCTAAGACTTGTCAGCAGGAAGACGGTCAGTGTGAGCTCAGTGAGGGCAGAGCCAGTGCCTTATTCATTGTGGGGCTCCAGAGGTTAAGGTTAGTGATCGGATAAGTGATTAATAAATATTCGCTAAACGGCATTGGATCACCACTACCTTTCATGTGTATATACCTTTCTACTTTTATGAAACAGCTGTACATACTTATTCTTCCTGGAAACCTGTGTGGCAGAGCAAATATTTTTCAGTTCTTCAGAAGAGAGATGAAACCAAGGCACAAACGGGTTAAATGATGTGCCCAAGGTGACAGGGCAAGAGAGTGTCAGGGTGGCACTTGAGCAGTCTGCTGAGTAGGGGGAGGGGAGGGGGTGCTTAAGGAAATGGAGAGAATAATGAGACCTCCCAGGTCCTATATTTTTTGTCCCCTAACTTACTTATAAGCCTTTAAATTGGTGGTGATTTGGAGCACCTTAAGAAATATCAAGTTTTTTCAGTTGTAAAGATGACAATGTATGATAAAGACCACTGTAGTTATAGGTGAATAAATGCCCCCTCTAGATTAAAACTCATGCTAAGGCTTTTATTAAATTGGTAATAGTAAAGAGATCAGACACCACCGCAAAGCACAAAACTCCATCAGAAAAAAAAAATATCAATTTTGTTAATAATGGAAAATAGAAATAATCACTGTGTAATTGGGAATTATTAACTATAGAAGCAGTTTATTTTGCTAGGAAAGTGAACACTCCCCCTTCTCTTCAGTACTTACTTAGCAGCAGGGGATCCTCACATCTGATAGCATTCTGCTCAATTAACATTATCCCTTAATTAGTCCCAGAAACGATTAACCACAAAACCAAGTGGCTCAGCTGTTACAGCGCTTAATTCTGTACCTCTACTATTATGCTTACAGAGGCATTTTGCTTTCATAGAGTAAATTAACACTCCTGAATCTCAACGGTACCAAGCCATATTTTTGTCATTAGAGACAATTCGCTACATGTGAATTCTCATTCTCTAGAGCACACATTCTCAACAGAGTTGCTATTGCCACCAAGGGGGCAAAAACTGGTTCTTGGGGTGGGAGGGGTGATAAACTATTACCCTTTTAAAGTATAAAGCACAGATCTACCTAGAGTACACAAACACATATACAGTATATCTGTGGGATTAAAATCCTTGGGAGGGAGGGCAATTAGGAAAAAGACACATCTTAAAAAGACTCCATCTGTTGGGGGCAATGATGAAAAAAATGTTGAGAAACACTGCTCTATGGTCCTCAAACCTGGCTACACAATGGAACCTCACCGGAGTCTTAGCAATACTGACACCTGGGCCGCTCTCAGAGTTTCTGATGTAATTGGTCTGGAATGGGACCTGGGCTTGGTACATGTAAGAACTCTCCAGAGGGGTCTAAAGGTGAGTTTAAGGACCACTGCTCCAGACTGCCCGTGATGTAAGGCCCGCCACTTTCCAACCTAAGCTACGGTGGATGTGACTAAACCATCATGACATCCTCTCCCACAGAGCCCGGGTGTGGCTTTGGAATTTTTTCCATATATTTTTCCATACAACCCATACATCAACTCCAGTCAATTGGGGCTGACGTGAAATGAAACCTACTTGCCATTCCTGTTCTAAATGGTCCCCTGGGCTAGAACAGAAGCTGTCCGTAACCCAAAGTTTTAGCACCCAGAAATTTCTTACTATATTACGTCTATAGACTATTATGTCTCACGTTCCCTCGTTATCTTTTTATTGATCAAGTAGAAGGAGAGGAGAGAACCAAAACTAGCGGTGAGTGAGGAGAGAAGTTGGCTGAGTACTGAAATACCGTTGTGTCAATGTTTGGCTGGACCTGGGTAGCGCAGGCTGATATTCTACTTTTGGAATAAAATCAAAGAGGCAAATTGTCTCTTTTGGACGTAAACAGAAAACTCCATCGGATCAAGGAAGAATCCCCAACAGATCTCATTTTATCGCAGGCCTCTTTTGGAAGATAGTTGTTCAGTTCTGTGCTAGCATCTGTGGTTAATATGTACCTCATTTAGTAGGCATGAACTGAATTGTCATTACCAAGAGCAAGGATTAATCTCAGGTTTTAATGAAGTTAGCTCTTCAAGTGGAAAGTCAAATGAAATCATTTCAAAAATAAGAGTTTCTGACCAGCTCCTTAGGTTTAAAAAATGATGTCTGTTGAGGTAAATATAAAAAACAAAGGTAATGAAAATTTAGACACCAGAAAAATGACAATTTTCCTAGAATTTGATCGTTGAATAGAGACATAAACTTGCTGTTTTGATCGCTTAAAGGAATCTAAACTATTCATATACATTTCAGAAACAAAATGGCCAGTAAAGATTTGGAAAGGTGCATGCCTCATTAGTCATCACGGAATTACAATAAAAATAAAGCCAACAGATGGGCAAAAGTTTAAAAAAGCTGAAAATAGCAAATTTGGAGAGGAGGCAGAATAACAGGACCTCTCATCTAGTGCTGGTGGAAATGCAAAATTGGTTCAAGCACTCTGGAAAAACAGTGTAGCAGGATCTAGTAAAGATGAAAATATCCATACCCTATGCCCCAGCAACTCCACTCCTATGAATTTCCACTAGAGAAATGTGTTCACACATTGTTGGGAGGCATAAACAAGAATGCTCATTGCAGCACTGTTTGGAATAGTCCCAATGGAAAGAATGCAAATGTTCATCCGGGATAGAATGGATACGTAACTGTAGCACAGTCACAAATGTCCTCCCATACAGCATTAAAAGTGATAAACTAGGGCTTCCCTGGTGGCGCAGTGGTTGAGAATCTGCGTGCTAGTGCAGGGGACACGGGTTCGAGCCCTGATCTGGGAGGATCCCACATGCCGCGGAGCAGCTAGGCCCGTGAGCCACAACTATGGAGCCTGCGCGTCTGGAGCCTGTGCTCCGCAATAAGAGAGGCCGCGATAGTGAGAGGCCTGCGCACCACGACGAAGAGTGACCCCCGCTTGCTGCAACTAGAGAAAGCCCTCGCCCAGAAACGAAGACCCAACACAGCAAAAATAAATAAATAAATTGAAAATTGATAAACTATTTCTATCCATAGTAACGTAGATGACGCTCACCAGATGACTCTGGTGACCAGACAAAAAGACTCCTTTCACATAAATTTCAAAACACACAAAATTAAACAATAACATGTAGAGGTGCATATACAGATGATAAAACTATAAAATGAAGCAAGGGAATGATTATCAAGGATGCCAGCATGTCAGCCTAGCGGTTAGGGAAGAAGGGCGAGATGGCTGTCGTCATTAAGGAAGGGCACCCAGGGCGAGAAATGAGGGCTTCCAGGCACAGTGGTAATATTCTACTTCCTGACCCAGGTGCTAATCACATACACAGAAGCTCGCTTTATAATTATTTGCAATACATTTTTATGTACTTCTCTGGATGTATATTTCACAATATTAAATAGTTTTTCAACTTGTTTTCTGTATGACTAATGTGTCAATGTATTTAAATAAAGCAATTAGAAAAAGGTTTTTGAAGGGTAAGTAGAGCAGCCCTAGAATGGAAAGGAGCTGAACAACAGGGCTTGAGAGGTACCACCAACAGGACATCTCCAGGGATCATGCCCTGAGGGACCCTTTCTATAGGATGTGCTCATCAGATACCTTGATCAATTTCCCAAGTCCCGGTCTCCCTCTGGAGGTCCCAGTTCCTAAAAGAAAGAATTAGCCTAGTCACTTGCCCCGATGGTCACATGACCTGCCCCACCAGAGCCTGTGGAATCAGGGAGACAGAGAGGAAGGAGGCTGTGCAGATGAAAAGCACCTCGTGGTTCTCACCAGCTTGTGTGCTCACCACAAGCTGGACACTGTCAAAGCCAACAGACAGAAAACACCAGGATCCAAGAAGGTGTGCAGATGAGAATCACAAGCAAAGACAAGATGGATTGGTTTCTCTGATGACAATCAACTTGTTCTGAAGATTTCATTCCACAAAAGGAAGGCAATTAATTTGCTCTATTCTACTGACCACAGGACTCCAGGACTGGAGAGTGTAACTGATGCAGAAATGGTGAACAGTGCATAGAGATGAGGTTCTTCCCACGAACTATGCCCTAACTCAACACCCCCCTTCTCTCTGAGAACTGTGTGTGAACCAAATATGGTCGTTCTGATCACCCCCGCTCTTCAGAAAACCCAGCTTCATCCCTCCTTTATGGTTTCCTCTCTAGTGAGCTCTATGGTGGTCAGAGGAACCAGAAAGAGGTGAAAATTGGACAAGAAATGCTAAGAATCAGTGGTCCTGTTTGCTGGGACCTTGAGGTAGAGGACTCATCGGTCATTTATAGGTCCTCAAACTCCCACAGGGGCTTCATTTTACAGAGTGGGGCTGGGAACTGTAAATGGGGGGGAGGGATGAAAGCAGGGAGGTGGGAACTATTACCATGCCAGGAGGGATTCTGCCCACCTCCATTACTCATTCTCTAGCAAGCAATCAAGGTAATTTTTTAAAATACAAACTTACGTGTGCTAACGTAGCTTTCCTACAGCCCTACCTGAACACTGAAAAGCTTTAACCAAATGGTGAGAGAGTACACAGGTGAACTACATTTTCTAAACAGAGTGAGTTGCCTCAGCTATAGGCATCAGTTTGAAAATTGCATCATAATAAAATTTAAATTAAGCATGAATATCTTTATTCAGGAGTCTGGATTCCCAAGAGTGAGGGTGTGGGTTCCTGTATTCTTATTTCATTCATGAGTCACGTTAATCAAAAAACAGTCAAATACATGTTTAGTCTGTAGTTAGTACCTATTCCTCGGGAGCCTAGAGTACTTTACAGGCATTAGCTCATTAGCATTAGTTAAAAAAAAAAAAAGCATCTATCACACCATGCTCCAGAGCTACCACCACGTACAGTCTAAAAACCACCCATCTGCCTTGCTTTCAGCAAAGCCTCCTTTATTGATGGCTTCTGTGGATGTAGTTGACATCCGCCCTCCCCCATCTGATCTCATTATTTCAGATCCATACATCCTGGCTGGCTTTGCCTCCTCTCGGTCGTCCACGTCCACGGTCCTCCTGCCACATAAATGCAATTGTTTCCTTGCTTCCTTTCTGGGAGCCTGGTTTTGTCTGGGCTTGGCATGCTTGTTTCAGGACCAGTATCAAGGCCCCTTGGTGAGGATTTAAAGCTCCCGGAGCCCCTCATCGGATGACCTCCTCTTGTCGGGGCCATTTTTCTCGAGGGCTTCTCTTGGGGCCCTGAACAGGACTCTCTAAGTTGGGCCCGAGCACTTGGCAGACAAGCCCCTCGATTTTAGTTGGAGACCTCAGGTCGCTTCGGGCGGAGCGCGCCTTTCAGGAATCCAGGAGGCTGGGCCATGCATTCCGATGAGAGGGGAAACACGCCCGGGAGAAGGCAGGCCTTGATGTATGCCCCGGTGGACAAAAGCTGCTAGTGTCAGCTTGATTTGCAAGATCAACATTCATGAGAAAGGGGGATTATTTTCAAACCCGAGCCTGAATGGAAGCCATAAATAAGAGATTTCACACTACCAAGCAGGAAGAATATTCCCCCTCCTCAATTATTCCAAACAGCATGTTCGGCCCCTCCCAGGTTCCCACCACTGGTGAGCCCTCGGGTGTGTGTGGGGGGGGCGTGTGTGTGTGTGTGTGTGTGTGTGTGTGTGTGTGTGTGTGTGTGTGTGTGTGTGTGTGTGTGTGTGTGTGTGTGTGTGTGTGTGTGTGTGTGTGTGTTCAAACGGTGGACCTCTCGGAGCCCGAGTCTGGCCATGAGCTTGTATAGGAGACTGGGATGCAGTGCACAGCGCCAGAGCAGCGCCCTCTTCCCTTCCGAAAATCCAGTCCGGGTTTTGCTTAGTGCCGGGCAGCAGGCCCATTCCAGGCCTGCCCATTCCAGGCCTGTGTATTCCAGGTAAGGTTTTCCCTCTCATCCACCGGCTGCAGCCCCTCCCCTGGGTTCCCGGGCTGAACTCACCACAGATGCTCTGCTGAAAACGTGCTCGAATGCGCGTTCAGCATCAAAGGCGTTGGGAGGGTCTTTCATCAGCTGCCTAAGGAGTGATATGCTCCCAGCTACCCTCATTTGTAGCCGGGTTTACTCTGAAATGTAAATGTACCTCCTGATGCAAAAAGAAAGGTTGGAAGGTGTTTTTTTCCCCCTCGGCGCGCCCTATTTCTCATTTTGTCTCGCCCTCATCCATCCTTTGTGTACGCCTGGCTGTATTAACCCTATGAGGAACCGCAGGCTCATGCTATGCTTTCCTGTCTCCCTTGTGGTTGTCTTCGGGTTTGTAGCCTGAAGACTAAAAACCCTCTTCGGGCCCTCACTAACCCTCCCAGTTCCTGGAGGTAGTTTTGTTGTACGACAGATACAGATGGACAGCCACAGATGTTGAATGTCACCGGGGCTTTGAGGTGTGGGGAGGGGGGCGAGACAAGAGCTGGGTCAGCTCCCGCCGCCTACTGAGGACCAAGCAACCCCGTCTTGTGGTCGTCATGTCAATCCTCCTGGAAGCCCCGCTTAGCTCTGCTGACTCCCCAGCTGCTGAGCCCCGAGCCCGAGGGGATGCGCTAGGACGCTGGAGAATGCAGTAAATGGTTTCAGAGGCATCCCTCTACGAGAACGGTGCTTGGATGTTTAATACTGGTGAATTACCCAGCAGGCAGCTGAGCAGGCGGGTTTGGAAATGACTCCATTTAAAAAACCTTTCCCCGTTTTCTTGGGAGTCTCCCACTGTTAGGGAAAGATCCAAGCCTTTCAGAGAGGGAGAGAGGGAGAGTCTGAGAGGGGGCAGGGAAAGAGGGAAGGGAGGGGAAGGAGTTGAGAGGAGTTAACAGTTCATTTCGGGAGAAAGCTTTGCTCCTGGAGGATCAATTTTGTGAGTTAGGGAGGGCAGAACTAGGCAACAGGGAAAAGTTAGAAAACATGTCTGTACTGGGTAGAGGTGAGGGCTCTAACGGTCATCTAAGCTGCTGGCAGTCAAGGGTCTGCATCCTCAAACCATCGGGGAGGATGAGGTCCAGGAAAGAATGTGGTGCTAGGAGCCTGCGGGCCTTGGGCTGCACTGAGTGCAGAGCACAGCTGAGAAGGGTCTGCACTGTGTTCCTAGGTCAGTGAGGACACAGCACTCGCTGACAAGTGTGGGTGGGATCTCTGTGGAAAGACACAGATGTTCACTGAATGGATGTGGGCCTGCACAGAAGCCTGCTCAGTGTTCAACACGGAAGGAAGTTTTTCCTTCTTGAGTAACTGAGTCTGGATAGCTGGGAGATCCCAAAATTCCCAGGCATCCTTGTTCCGGGAGAAGTCCCACCAGGAGCTCTTTGGGGAATTCCCAACCATAGGTACCTGAGGAGACAGCTGCCACTTTATGTGCAGCATCACTGCACAGACATCTCCGACTGGACTGCAGACCCTGTTTGATAAAGCTTTGTCCGTAAAAGCTTTTTTTTTTTTTTTAACAGCCTTTCTGTACTTTTGAACTTTCATATGCACAAGCTTACTCACTGCAGCATTATCATAATTGCAAACTCTTGGAAAGGACTTAAACATGCAAACGTGTATAAATTATGGTAGACACATAATGGAGTACTATGCATCTGTAAAAAAAAATGAAGCAGAACCATATGAAATGACAGAGTGTTTTCTAGAATATATTATTAAGTAAAGCAAGCAAAGTGCAAATAAGCAGATGTATAAGTGCAAAGTGGGCTACCTTTTGTGAAGAGAAGAAGGGAAAGTGAGAAAAATATACATATCTACTTATCTTAAAAAAAAAAAAAGAAATATAGGAGGAATAAACCAGAAGATGATGAAGTGGGATGAAATGAGTCATTTACAAGAGGTAGGTGGGGAAGATTGTGGAAAAGATATGAGAGGGAGTAATACTTCTCTGTGTTACTTTTTGTGTGATTTTGATTTGGGGAATCTTATTAGTGTTCTGCATATTTTAAAAGTAAAATTAAAACAAGTATGAGAAAGGAGAAAATATACTAAAATTAAAAGTAAACAAAAACAAACAAAAAAAGAATCCGGGACTTTCCTGGAGGTCCAGCGGTTAAGACTCCGTGCTTCCACTGCAGGGGGCGCAGGTTCAATCCCTGGTCAGGAGATTAACGTCCCACATGCCCCGTGGTGCAGCCAAAAAGTTAAAAAATAAAAAATAATTAAAAAAAGTACCTCTCTCATTAATTGATAGGGAAAACAGACCAAAAAAATTCAGTTTGAATAAAGAACATTTGAAAAAAAATGAACCCAATTGTATTTTAAATGAATAATCACACTGAAAACTAATCCAAGTAATTTATGAACAAGTATTACACTACGATCTGTCAGAATTAGGTAGGATGAGGACTGAGGAGAACTGTCAGCAAATACTAAACTCTTTTTAATACGTTTGGTTTTGTAGCAGCATAGGCAAAGTGACTCTGAAACTATTTTAGATGTTTTCTAGTATTGAGCAAATGAATATGTATGTCAGTGTTTTTGGGAGCCAGGGTTCTCACTGTGGGAGAAAGGAGTTATAAACACAGAAAGGGGAAAGACACCACCGTAGGAGGAATAAATTACAGTTGGAGCTATGAATGTGGACTCTTAAATTCTGAAATATGTATATATGCATGTTTATGTGTGTACTGATTTGATACATACATATATGATATATATATACCATATATATGTATGTATTTCTATGCTCTTTCACTGAAACAAAGATACCCCAGTAGCAATGAGCACATCTGACATCCAGATCCTGCTTTCTACTGCAGTTTTCTGACTGCAAGAACTAGCATTCCTCAGAGAAATGACTGTTTCCAGGGCTGAGGCAGGAAAGGTGCAAGATGAGTCTGGGACATTTTTTTTCCTTAAATTGAAGTGAAATTCACATAGCATAAAATGAACTATTTTGAAGTGTACACTTCTGTGGTATTTGGTACATCCACAAGCTTGTGTAACCACCACATCTATTCAGTGGGAGCCTGGAACATCTTATGCTAGCATGTAAGGAAGTGCTCAAAACCTAATAGGAAATTTTACAATTTGTATGGAAACACAAAAGACCATAAATACTCAAAGCAATCTTGAGAAAGAAAAACGGAGCTAGAGGAATCAGGCTCCCTGGCTTCAAACTATACTACAAAGCTACAGTAATCAAAACAGTATGGTACTGGCACAAAAACAGAAAAATAGATCAATGCAACACAGTAAAAGTCCAGAGATAAACCCATGCACCTATGGTCACCTAATCTATGAAAAAGGAGGCAAGATTATACAATGGGGAAAAGACAGTCTCTTCAATAAGTGGTGCTGGGAAAACTGGACAGCTACATGTAAAAGAATGAAATTAGAACACTCCCTAACACCATACACAAAAATAAACACAAAATGGATTAAAGACCTAAATGTAAGGCTGGATACTATAAAACTCTTAGAGGAAAACATAGGCAGAACACTCTCACATAAATCACAGCAGTATCTTTTTTGATCCACTTCCTAGAGTAATGAAAATAAAAACAAAAATAAACAAATGGGACCTAATGAAGCTTAAAAGCTTTTGCACAGCAAAGGAAGCCATAAACAAAACAAAAAGACAACCCACGGAATGGGAGAAAATATTTGCAAACAAAGTGACTGACAAGGGATTAATCTCCAAAATATACAAACAGTTCACGCAGCTCAATGTCAAAAAAAAAAAAAAAAAAACCCAAACAGCCCAATCAAAAAGCGGGAAGATCTAAATAGAGATTTCTCCAAAAAAGACATACAGATGGCTAAAAAGAATATGAAAAGATGCTCAACATCACTAATTATTAGAGACATGCAAACCAAAACTACAATGAGGTATCACCTGACACTGCTCAGAATGGTCATCATCAAAAAATTTACAAACAATAAATGCTGGAGAGGGTGTGGAGAAAAGGGAACCCTCCTACACTGTTGGTGGGAATGTAAATTGGTACAGGCACTATAGAGAACAGTATGGAGGTTCCTTAAAAAACTATAAACTGAGCTACCATATGATCCAGCAACCCCACTCCTGGGCATATATCCGGAGAAAACCATACTTTGAAAAGATACATGCACCCCAATATTTGTTGCATCGCTATTTACAATAGCCAGGACATGGAAGCAGTCTAAATGTCCATCAACAGAGGAATGGATAAAGAAGATGTGGTACATATATACAATGGAATGTTACTCACCCATAAAAAAGAACAAAATAATGCCATTTGCAGCAACATGGATGAACTTAGAGATTGTCATACTGAGTGAAGTAAGTCAGAGAAAGACAAATATCATATGCTATAACTTATATTTTGAATCTAAATAATGGTAAATGAACTTATTTACAAAGCAGAAATAGAGTCACAGATGTAGAAATCAAACTTATGGTTACCCGAGGAGAAAAGGAGGGGGGAGGGATAAATTGGGAGATTGGGATTGACATATACACACTACTATATATAAAACAGATAACTAATAGGACCTAATGTATAGCACAGGGAACTCTACTCAATACTCTGTAATGTCCTATGTGGGAAAATAATCTAAAAAAGAGTGGATATATATATATATATATATATATATATATATATATATATATATATGTATAACTGATTCACTTTGCCATACACCTGAAACTAACAGAACATTGTATATCAACTACACTCCAATAAAAATTTTATAAAAAGAAAAAAAAAAGCTTATAGGGACATGTCATAACAAAAGAGGAGCTAGACTGAAGGCGCTTCCACTGCCTAAGTCTGGGACAATTTGAACACCAAAATAACGGTAGTAATAAACCATTGAAAAAGAAAATGGGAATCCATGAATCCATACACTAATAAGCAGAGATATAAACAAATGCATGAGAAGGGGTGGCCATTTGTACAGTAGGCTATTGGTACTGAATTGTATCCCCCTCAAACGTTGAAGCCCTAACTCCCAATATGACTGTATAAAGAGATAGTGTCTTTAAGGTGGTAATTAAGGTTCGAAGAGGTCATAAGGGTGGGGCCCAAATCCAATAGGACTGGTGTTCTTACAAGAAGAGCAAGAGCCACCAGGGAGTGCGTGCACATGGTGAACAACGCACGTGAGCACACAGCATGAAGGTGGCCCTCTGCAAGGCAAAAAGAGAGGCCTCGGAGAAGCCTACCCTGCCAGCACCTTGACCTTGCACTTCCAGCCTCCAGGAACTGTGAGAAGATAAATTTCTGTTGTTGAAGCCACCAAGTCTGTAGTATTTTGTAATGGAAGTCCAAACAGACGAATAAAATACCCAGTGTCAAATGGTAGATGTGGATGGAGTGCTGGAGCTGGAAAAAAATCATTTTACTACCGTTAAGGCACAAATCATCCAGATGCTAAGTCTAGAGGAAACTTTTAGCAAAGAGCAGGGTATTTGCATGGTCTTAAAGTGTCTTCCAACAGATTGCCTTTTGGTTGCAAGGGAAAAATTTGTAATTATTCGGTGGAGAAATCAGGCAGCATCTTGACCAAGGATCAAAATTTACATCACCAATGAGGGACAGAAGGACCACAAGTGTCTCTGGATATGATACCCTGCTATAGACTCAGTGTTCGTGTCCCCCCACAATTCATATGTTTAAACCTAATCCCCAATGTGATGGTATTAGGGGGTGGGGCCTTTGGGAGGTAATTAGGTCCTGAGGGTAAAACCCTCATGACTGGGATTGGTGCCCCTTTAAAAGGGACTGCAGAGAGCTGTCCCTTTCACCATGTGTGGACACAGCGAGTAGATAGCTGTCTATGGACCAGAAAGAGGGCGCTCATGAAGTACTGAATCTGCTTGATGGTGGACTTCCCAGCCACCAGAACTGTGAGAAATAAACGTCTGTAGTTTGTAAGCCACCCAGTCTGTGGTATTCTGTTATAGCAGCCCCAACTGACTAAGACAATACCCTAAAGAGGGGCAACACTGCACATGTAATATTTGGCTGGTAATGCATAGCCTGAACCTAATAATAAGTAAAATCACACTGACCCCAAATGAGGAACATTCTATTTTAAAAAGGAGAAGTGTATTATTTTAATGTCTGTTTGATTAAAATTTAAAAAAAGAAAGAAATACAGACTAAAGAGATATGTCAACTAAATGCAATATGATTCTAGACTGGATCCTGTACTGGAAACTTTCTGGGAGTGGTAGGCAGCCTCATAACCCCATCTCCTGGTATTTGCACCCTTGTATAATCATCTCCCCTGAACGTGGGCTGGACTTACTGACTTGCTTCTGATGAACAGAATATAGCAGAAGTAATGGAATACCACTTCTAAAGATTAAGTTATGAAAGAGTGACTGAAGCTCCCAGTTGGGGGCTTGCTCTCTCACTCTCTCATTCTAAGACAGGCCAGCTTCAATGTCATGAGCTTCCCTATGGAGATGCTCCAGTGGCAAAGAACTGAGAAAGGCCACAGGCCAACGGCCAGGGAGGCACTGAGTCCTGCTGACAACCATGTGAGTGAGCATGAAAGTGGATCCTCCCCCCATCAAACCTTCAAATGAGAGCACAGCCCTAGCCCATACTTGGATTATGGCCTGGTGACAGACCCCGAGCCAGAGGACCCAGCTAAGCCACATCTAGATACCTAAGCCACAGAAAATGTGGCATCATAAATTTTGTGGTTTTAAACTGCTAAGATTCGGAGTAATTTGTTGTAGAGTAATACATGGCTAATACACTGTATCATTTGACAAAACTGGAATAGGAACAGTAGATTATAAAAAAAGCATTATTATATATTATATATGTATTATGTTATATCTGGCAAAAGGATAGTCTTCAATGACTGATGTTGGAAATACTGGACAGCCACATGCAAAAGAATGAAACTGAACCAATATCTTATGCCATACACAAAAATTAACTCAAAATTAATAAAGACTTGTAAGAACTGACACTGTAAAACTCCTAGAAGAAAACATAGGGAGAGGCTCCTGAACATCAGTCTTGGCAATGACTTTTTTGGATATGACACCAAAGGCAAAGGAAACAAAAGCAAAAACAAACAGGTAAGACTACATCAAACTAAAAACTTCTGTACAGCAAAGGAAAGCATCAACAAAATGAAAAGGTAACATACGGAATGTGAGAAAATATTTGCAAATCATCTATCTGGTAAGAAGTTAATATCCAAAATATATAAAGAACTCATACAACTCATTAGCAAACAAACAATCCAATTAAAAAATGGACAGAGGATCTGAACATTTTCTAAAAGTGACATACAAATGGCCAACAGTACATGAGAAGATGTTCAAC
Source organism: Orcinus orca (assembly GCF_937001465.1). Lineage (NCBI taxonomy): Eukaryota > Metazoa > Chordata > Mammalia > Artiodactyla > Delphinidae > Orcinus > Orcinus orca. The sequence continues at coordinate 67,982,036 of NC_064564.1, read as the reverse complement.
ATCACTAATCATCAGGGCATTTGCAAATCAAGACTACAATGAAATACCACTTCACACTTGTTCGAATGGCTATTAACAAAAAGAGAAGAAATAACAAGCGTTGGAAAGGATGTGGAAAAAAGGGAATTCCTGTGCACTGTTGGTGGAAAAGTAGATTGGTAGAGCCACTATGGAGGTTGCTCAAAAACATTAAAAATAGAACTACCATATGATCCAGCAATTCCACATCTGGATATTTATCTGAAGGAAACAAAATCACCAACTCAAAAAAATATATGTACCCCCATGTTCGTTGAATATGCAGTATATATACATATATACATATGTGTATATATACACACACACACATATATCTGGAAAACATTGAGAAAAAAATGGAAGTATCAAAAAGAGTAAACAACATAAAATTTTGTCTTTCTTCCAGAAGTGAATGAATGTAAGATGGCTGAAATTTGTTTTTTTTCTCATTTTTAATTGATTTTTATGTAAAGCTTTTTATTATAAATTTCATATAGCCAATTGATTCTCATAGAATGCTTTTATTGAGTTTTGCCAAACTTTTTTTTTAATCTATAGCCAACCTATGATTATAATTCAACCACACACAAAATCAAGCTATGAAAAAATGCTTGATTACTATCTGATTTTGTGAAGAAGTTATCCATGGGTAGTCCTGACTTGAATGTTCATGGTTATTTTCTTTTACATTTAAGACCAAAGTGAAACAACAAAGATATATGTTACAATTTCACTTGTTTGTTAATGACGAGTAAGTTTCTCGATCAATCTGAGATAGTTTTCAAGTACTGGAAGAATAGCCTTCCCTCAATTTTTTGTGCTTGTACAGCTTCCCTCAATTTTTTTTACAATGTACAGCTACAGACATGATACACTTTTAACTGCATGAACATTTTCTCCATCACTTAAGTCTAGAAAATCAATGAAACACTAAACCAAGCTGTGGTATGTAGCATTTGCCGCTTTCCATGGTGTAAATACCCCTACCACAGACGATTTCAAGCTGTCTAAACAGTGCCACCAAACAGAAAGTTGGGAAGAGAGGTACACCGTTACACAGTATTTCCACTGCAAAGATACAACAGACATAACTTCAAGAACACAGATGAAAAAAATGTATTATAACAATGTTAACTTTACTGAAGTTTACTTTAGTAAACTTTACTAAACTTTACTCTGGGTATATAAGATAATATATACTTTATAACTAAATAACTTCACTCTGGGTATATAAGATAATATCTTTACTCTTAAGAAATATACACTACACACTGATATGCTAGGTAAGGGGCCACGATATTTGCAAATATATATATGAGACAGAGAGACAGCAAGGTGGGAGGGAGGGAGGAGAAAGAGAGTGCAAGCATAAATGATCAAATAAGTGGGGCAAAGTGTCAACGCTAAGTGTATCTGAGTAAAGGGTTAAAAGATATATACAATGTCTTCTGTACTATTGCTGTATCTTTTCTGTATGTTTGAAATTATTTCTAAATACTTTAAGTACAGCTCACTTTAACAAAACATATGCACAAATAGTGACACCATGACTTTATCATGTAAACTGACATAAAACACCTCACTTTTTTTCTTACTTCACATCTTACAGGTTTTTATTTTTTTAATTCCCCATAATACCGTAAGAGTGGCAAAGCTCTAGAAAGAACCTTGTTTCTATGATTCTTCTGTATTTTGTCCATGACTTTTCTTCATTTCTAAGCTGTCTGTTTTATAATTTCACTCTTAGGAGCCAGAGTGAAATCATTCTTAACAATTTGGGGAGAGGCACTCTTTCCAGGGGTTGTTTTTTTATTTATTATTATTATTTTTTAAAACAGTAGCTTTGTTAAGGTACAATTCATATACCATAAAATTCACCCTTTTCAAATGAACAAGTCAGTGATTTTTGGTATATTCACTAAGCTGTGCAAACATCACTAGTAAGCATGCATCTGTAGCTAATTCCTTTTTATTGTTGAATAATATTGCATTGTATGAACATAACACACTTTGTTTATCCATTCATCAGCTGATGGACATTTGGGTTGTTTCTCCTTTTCGCTTATGATAAATGATGCTTTTATAAACATTTGTGCACAAGTATTTTGTGGACTTGTATCTTCAACCCTTTTGGGTATACACCTAGGAGTGGAATTTCTGGTCACATGGTCACTCTATGTTCAAAATGTTGAGATTCTTTTCTAGGTTTTGATGTGCTTTTAGGCCATGTTATCTTTTCCAGAAGTGCCTTAGCCCATCATATAGCACTGCTGTCCTGTGTATATATGTTTGCCTGAATTTCTTTTTGTGGTTTTATGATGGGCATACTTTCTTATGAATTTTAAGTATTTTAAGCACACACTTTGTCTTTCCCACAAACCCATGAGCTCCTGGAAAGCAATGTCCATGCATTTGGCGTTTAGTTAAGTCACATACTTGGCTAGGCCTGGCATGTGAGTTAACTAAATGCTAAACAGGGACTATATCTTATACTTCTTTAATGTCCTTCACAGCAATTACCTGAGTGTGGACATACAGAAGGTGTTTATTGAATGATAAATAAATTGGTTTTGCATTCCTAAGACTTTGCCCTAAAGTTATTTATAGTTTTGGGCTCTTAGCACGACTCCTACTTGACCTATATTGTTATGGCAATCAGCATGTCCATTCCCTCCGATATCCCAGAAATATTTCCATTTCTCTACAGAGATGCTACCAACACATTCAATACCAGTCTTCTGGTATGTTTGATGGAGAAAAAAAGAGGGAAATGGGCAAGGCATTTCTCTCTTTTCTCCTGTTCCATAGCAACTTTTCTGAACCAAATTTGCCTCCTGTTTTTTCAACTTTTCCTCATGGTACCACTTCTCATCAATATTTTCACTGGGCAATTGAGAAGAAGACAGAGAAATTAGGAAATAAGGGTGGTATTCTGGAGACTCTGGGCTTCAGTTCTAAAACACCGTGTCTGGACAGTCTCCATTTCCCACCTTTTCCAAACCAAAGCATCTTGTCTTGAAATCTAGCAACATGACTAGTACAAAAAGCTTATCTGAACAGTTCAATCTACAGCAGAGTTGGGGAATGTTATATCCTGGTTAATGATTCTTCTGATGAGTCAAGACTTGCCACATACATTATACCTAGCTCACCATTTTTTAAAGAACTAGAACACACTAATATATTCAGCACCACAGATGCTGCAACATAATTTAATCCTCTTCTGATGATTCAGAAGGCATTTTTAGATTTTTGTGACATTTCATTTTAAATACACAAGAACGCCAGAGAATAGAGCTTTGTGGAGACTGAGCTTCTAGATCATAGAAGGATGATCATATTCAAACACGATGCCCAGTAAGCACTGCTCGCTTCCCCAAAAGTAGCAGAACGATGGCGGTGACCACATGAAATCAGAAAGTAGAAATGGACCAATTCTACCATCACCATCTTTAAAAGTCACACCTTTCTTCCCTCAGAGCATCCAGTTCTACTTATAAAGAGATTTTGGCTTGTTTGTTAAAAAAAAAAATTAAGTCTATGAACCTTAGTTTGTTCACTGAAACTAAATACGATGAAAAAGTCTAAGTTTTTCCTGGATCTGACAAGGTTCTTCTTCACATTTATCTTTGCCCAGATCCTTCTATCTGAATTACCTGGTTCTCTTCAGAATTGGGTGACACCTTGTCAAGCTTCAGCTGAACCCTCCTCAGAACAAAGGCTATTAGACTGAGGAAGAGGTTTCTCGGGAGGGTTCTTCCACAGCGGGATGATTATTTAGGCTAAAGTTGTCCTCTTCAGCGTCCGCTCAAGAAATTGGACACACGAAGACTACGACGAGTTTGAATTTTGTCTTCAGTCAGTTATGAACTTGCTTTATGCCTTCTGCACACCCAAGTTGTTTACCTGTAATGTTCTTTCTACCTTTAAAGGGTCTGTGAGGATCTATCTGTGTGTCCTGAGTGGATTAGAATTCCTAACTCATTAAAACAAATGTTTTTTAAGAAAGAATTATCTGCCATTCAGATAGCCACATTCTCAAACCAATTCAGCCACTGAAGTCATCAGGCAATGAGACCAACTTTGCAAGCCTGTCTAGACATGTCTACATGTCTCCCCCGCCCCCTTGCTTGTTTCAGGTCCCTGCTGAAATGTCAGCTCCTCTGACGGCGTTCCCCTGACTGTTCTATCTAAGCTAGTTATCCCCATCACATTCAATCCTTTATTGTGAACGACTCTTCTTTCTACCACTCATCACTATCTAATATAACATACGTGTGTTGATTTGTTCTCTTTATCCTCCAGAATAGAAGCTCCCTGAAGACAGGGACTTGTTTCACTGCTTGTTGCTAAGACCTGGAACCTAGCACATAGTAGACACTCAATAAACATTTGAATGAGTGAATAATTTTTTTAGCCTCATTAATAATACCAAGGTAACCTAAATTTCAGAAATTGCTAGTTTACAGTAGAGGCAGCACAATTTGTGAATATCACAATGTTTAATTTAAAAAGAATGTGGGGCTACTGGAAGTAGGATGTGAGAAATAGGCTGAGTTCTCGAAGCACTTAAATCTAGTACAGGACATACGATACGTATCCATGATCAACAGCAAAGCCCAGAACCGTTTTTTTTAAGTATCATAGGAAGTTACAACTGAGTCCTACAAGCTGTAAGAATTCAGAGAACACAATTTTTCTTTAGAATTGGAGTGGGTGGTCAGGGAAGGCTTCCTGGAAGCATATCTGATTTGCATCTTGAAGGAAGGTGTGAAAGTTAGCTAACTACAAAGTTAGGAGGACAGTCCACATGGGACTACCCTTACTTCTGAACCAGCTGAAAGTTTGGGGGGGTTCCCAAAACCATCCTCAGTTTTGATAAGTCACTAGAAAGACCCACAGATCTCACTGAAAGTATTATATACTCATAGCTATGCTTCATTACAGGGAAACGATATAGATTAAAATTGGCCAAGGGAAGAAGCACATAGGGAAGAGTCCAGGAAAAGTACCAACTGCAGAGCCTCTAGTTATTCTCATGGGGGAAGGAAAGTGTTATTTCCCTGGCATTGATGTGTGACAGTATGCACTGAGTATTACCAACCAGGGAAGTTCACCTGAACCTTGCTGACCAGAGTCTTTACTGGGACCTCCAGCACACAGGCATGGTTGACTGTCCACTTGCATAATCTCAGTTTCCAGCTCCTCAGAAGGCCAAGCTGATACTGTATGAGCCAAAGCCCCCAACCTAAGTGGCACTGGTAGTGTGGCTCAAAGCCCCAACCCTAAATCACATTGTCACTATTTGGCTGACCCAAGAGCCCCAGGCAAAGATACTCCTATCAGGCATGACACTATAAGGGCTTAGAGATCACCTCCCATTAGCTGAGAGCAAAGGCCAGATGTCTTTTAGGCGAGGATAAATTCATTACTGCACAGAAGGGGAGATAAACCTATGATCAGAACACTGGTGTACCCAATAACTGATGACCAATAAGCCTAGGGCCAGACTGTTCCAGAAAAAGTAGCAATATGTCAGTTTTACAGATAATTCTCATAAAATTATCTGCTTCTGAGAAATGGAGGTGGATATTCAGGGTGAGAGTATGTGGGGAGTCAGATCCGTTGGCATGAATAATCCAGACTGCTTACGTTGTCTAAATACTTTCTTTAATTCTCTTAACACTGTTCGTAATATTTAGTGAGTGCGAATACTCCATTGATTGAATATTTTCTGTAAGTGAAGGTGATTTGTTTCTATTTCTCAGAAAAAGCAAGCACTAAACCAGAAATGCATCCTCTGGCTGTTATCTGTGCCTGGCTAACAAGCCGCTCCAGCACTCAAGGGCTTAACGTAACCAGCTGTTTTATTTGCTCCTGATTCTGCCCGTCAGCATTTGGGCTGAACCCAGGCTGGGCATTTGGCCACGGCTTTAGCCTGGGGTCACTGGTGCGGCTGCAGCCACCTGGTGGTCGACAAGGCTGGATGGTCTAGGGTGGTCTCACTCACCTACATGGTGGTTGTGGGTTTTAGGGGGCCTTGGTTCTCCGTCCTATGGCCTCCCTAGCAGACCAGTTCGGACTTGTTCACATGGAGACACCATTCATGAGGGTCAGAGCAGAAGCTACGAGCTTCTCGAAGCCAAGACAAATAAGTCTCACAACTTCCTTTCTGCTGCATTCTACTGGCCAAAGCAAGTTTCCACACCAGCCGAGGATCCGGAGGAGGGGTAAGACTGCATTTCTTGACAGGCACAGCTGCAAAGAATCTGTGGCCATCTAAAACTGAGCACAAGTCCTAACTACAATTCCCTTTTTCTTTCCCTTAAATCTCTAGTACCACTTTGTAAATAGATGGTTAGGCCTCAGCTTCCCTAGAGAAAGAAGAGTTTTATGCTGCGTGAGTAGGAAATAACATTGGTTTAACTTTTCTGGATTGCTTTTTAAAAAAGCATTTTCGAAAGCATTTGAATGACTGGTCAATGCGCAGAGGTACTTTCTGAGTTATGAATAAGTAGTAGAGGGGTTTTGATTTTTATGTTGTTTTTGTTTTGGTGCTTCACTCAGTTAGGCAGAGCCCTTTCATAGTGGAGAAACCTGCATCTTTTAGATGAAACCTGCGTATTCTATCCAATGACACCCTAGCCTGCCCACGATGAACAGACATCCGCTTTCCGTGCCCAGCTAATGGGACTGCCCTGAAGTGACCAACACGGTGGGGAAGGCCACCCCCCTGGAGAATGGACTCTGGACATAATCCCTGGCCTTGGGGAGAGACTTCCCCAAAACAACGTGAGCCACTCTACAAAGGAAAACATTTAATTGATACTGCAGCTGGGCTGTCAGAGGAGTTTAATTCCAAAGGACGGAGCATTGCTTTAAGGGTGAAACACACACACAAGGTCTGGAGGCAGACGAGCAGCGAGTTAAATTGGGTGGTGAGCTGAGCTGTGGGCTATCACCAGCAGTCTGTGCACTGCGATTTCCCTGGCACCCTGGGACTTGAATTTCCAGGGAAGTAAAAATGAATCACTCGGACAGCAATAAGAATTTTAAATAGTGTAAGTTGTTCTCAGTGATCTTTATCAGTGCAGACCTGAGTCTCAGAATAAAATGCTCTATTCCCCCTGTGGTTATTAAAATTGCATTTCTTCAGGTGACACTTCCCTTTTTTGGCTCCGTGGGGAATCAGCTGTGTTTGCCTTCAGAGTCAGTGGTCAGCTGGATGGCTGTGCTTTCTGATTTCTACTCGTTCCGATTTTTCTCTCCTGCTGCCCTGCCTGAGAGCAGGGTTCAGTTTGGGAGCAATCTGCCCTGTTGCACAGGAAGCCATTAGGAGCCGAGAAGAATCGCCCTGCTCACATCAGTAGTGAAATATTTTCAAGAAATGGACCTTGGAGTTTCTGCCAGCTGGAAAACGTGACAGCCACTGCTTGCCCCTGGGAAATGATATCTCCTTACAGCATCCCTGTCCATCAGTGCACACTTCCTCCAACTTCCAAAGCTGCCATCCCTAGGATATGGCAGCCAAAATCCTGTCCTAATATGGAGATGACTTGGTGTTTGGAAAGGAAAGGAGACCTCAGCCTTTCAGGCTCCAACCCAAAGTCCCTAGGCAAATAATAATAGCTAGTATTTACACGGCACTTAATATCTACCAGGCACTTTTTTAAAAAATTAATTAATTAATTAATTTATTGGCTGCGTTGGGTCTTCGTTGCTGTGTGCGGGCTTTCTCTAGTTGCGGTGGGCGGGGGCTACTCTTCTTTGTGGTGCGCGGGCTTCTCACTGCAGTGGCTTCTCTTGTTGCGGAGCACGGGCTCTAGGCGCGCGGGCTTCAGTAGTTGTGGCACGTGGGCTCAGTAGTTGTGAGCCACGGGATCTAGAGCACAGGCTCAGTAGTTGTGGCGCAGGGGCTTAGTTGTTCCACGGCATGTGGGATCTTCCCGGACCAGGGCTCGAACCCGTGTCCCCTGCATTGGCAGGTGGATTCATAACCACTGCACTGCCAGGGAAACCCTACCAGGCACTTTTTAAAACATTTTACATATACTATATTAGCTCATTTAATGCTTACAACAATCCCATAAAGAAGGTACTATTATCTTCATTTTACATGTGAGGAAACAAGGCACACAAACATCAAAAAACTTCCATGGGATCCTTGAGGCAGGCTTTCTAGCCCAGGCAGCCTGCTCTGGAATCCATGTAAGAACACTGCACTGAACTGCCCTTCATGAAAGACTGTAACAGCTTTCTGCTGTGAGGAGAGATTGCGGCCCTTTGCCAGCAAGCTAGCCCCCTTAGAACATGTCACAGCTTGCCATCTCGTTGCCTGGGCTTATTAAGATGCTTGTATTCACCTGGGTCACCAGAAAAACAGAAAACACTTTGGATATTTATAAAAGAGGAAATTTACTACCAGGCATTGGTTGCCCAGGTGATGGAGAAGTTGAGAGCCAAATATGGGATGGCAAGATAACCCCAAGCTAGCAACAGCAGGCTGGAGGACCAGAGGGAAGGCGTCACGTTCCAGGAACCCAGTGGCTGAAGTCCCACTGAAGTTCTGAAATTCTGTCAGAGCCAGTTTGTCCTGACAAAACCTGGAACCACAGCAATGCTGACTGGAGGAAGCTGGGGCCACAGGGGAGTGGCAGCTACTGTCCCTAGACTCTTGTCTCTTTTTTCTAGTTCTTTCCCCATGCTATTGTCAGGCTGATCTTTGTCAACTCAGACTGAATCCTGTTACATCCTAATGTCCTAGTTCACAAACCTTTGGTGCTTCTCTTGCCCTCCCTCCTCCCACCCTAAATGCCCCTTATATTCTAGCATCTCTGACCTATAGGTTGACTTCCAAGCATACAGTCATTTTGCACTCCCTTTATCTTTGCTCAGTCTGTCCACTCAGCCTTTGATGCTGTCTCCGTCCGAGTTCCAGCTGGGAAGAGAGGGCACACTCAAATCGGTGTGCAAAGAGAGGGTTGCACAGGAAGGGGAGTGCAAGGGAAGAGAAGCCCAAGGGCAAATGTGTAACATAGGGTCCATCGTCGAGAGAGTGTTTACTGGGACCCAAAAAGAGAGGGTCCTGTAGAAGCCGCCTGAGAGGAGCAGAAACCTTTGGTTTAACTTCAGACTGAGAATCAACTAGCCCCCTCAGGAAGGAAACCAGGGGGCTAAAATACCCAGACCTTACCCTCCTCTTCCTCCAAGCTCCTGCTGGGGCTGCCCATTGACGGGTCACAACTTGAAGCCAAAGGGCATGAAGCCTGTCAATAGGGTTCACCCAGGTCAGCTGGTCCCGTAGCCCTAGCAGAAGGTGAAGGATGGGACCTGGAGGGGCAAACTGAAGATATCCAGAACAAATGCCCATTCCTAACATCTCTGCTTCAAATTTCAACCATCTATCTTGAAGACAAATGTCACATGTTAATTCTTAGTGACCTTCCAGCTCTCCCGTGCTGGGGCCGGTACTTTTGGTCTCCCGGAGTCTCCTCCATCCCTAGTGCCTGCCTTGTGGATGGAGCATGCCCAGTGCATGTGAGTCTCCCCATCAGACTGTGAGTCTCTTGAGCATACGCACCATCTCTTTTTATGTTTACAATATCTGCACCTAATGCTAGAGTATTTCTGCACTCAAAAAATTTGTGGTGGAAGAAACGAATGAAGAAACCATCTAAGATAACTCTTGTTCTGCACAGCTGACACTTTCAATTCGCTCTGAGATAGCATCTTCTCTCACACAGAGATGTTGTCTCTTTATACGGGCTTTTATGCCCTTAATTAAAAATAAATTTTTTTTTTAAGAATCAACCAACTAAAATCTTTCCTGTATAAAAACAGCCAGACTTGATTAACCATGAATATTATCTACCACAAATGCTTATTATATACACAAAAGTAAACCTCCAATTAAAAACTCCAATCTATACCCTTCATCCTCCTAAGGAGATGTTGATGTTTCATGTTTAAGACAAGATTTCCTTTAACATCTCTTCTAGCAGTCTTAGTAGATGGGGTATGTAGATGAATTTAATATGATTCTTTCTCACTAACAACCAACAAAGTTCGTAAACGGCTGTGGATTCAGCCGTTTGCATAAACGGCTGTGGGTATCTAACCCAGAACCAGCTCATTTGCTTTTCATTTGATTTAAAATTATTGTTAGTAGCCCAGCAAGTTAGGAGCACAGAGTTTTGTGGCCACATAGAAAAGTGAAAATCTCTTCTTAGAAAGGGGATTCAGATCAAGAATCTGGGTTTCCCTGGTACCCACACCTCAAACAAAAGCTCTGTTCTCTCCTTTTCTCTGGGCTGAGTAGGATGGATTGCTAATGAGGCAAAATTATGAGTTTAATCCGGACGTGAGGCAGGTGGCTCTGTGTTTATAGATTTGAAATGTCTGAGCTAGAAAGGGTCTTAGAGGTCATCTAATTCAATTCCTCCATTTTATAAACTGGGGGGAAAAAACAAACAAACAAACCCAAACAAAAGTCAGAGAGGTTAAGTGACTAGCTCCTTGTCATAATTACGTCTACGGACTGCTTTTAACCCCAGATTGTCACACACCCCATCACTTCTGGAGGAAGAAATGTCATAGCACATTCCCAAATGGTGTGCTTCCAGTGTTTCACCACTCAGTAAGAAGGACAGCACGTCGCTCTGGGTCAGATTTTAAGGACTCACATACAACAGACAGATTTGACAAAGCAGCACCCTGCCCCGTCAATTCCCTATGGACTCTCTTACACCTCGGTTCTTCAGCATGTCTGCTGAGAAAGTGCCTCATAGATGCCACACATTATTTTCCTTTAATGCTTTGAGAGCACAATTATGAATAATGACAAAGAAACACGTGATGCCATGGCTGTTTGCTCTGAGGATTCACTGGACTGAAAAATGTTCTACCATCAGCAAGCCTCTTGCATTTCCAGACTTGCTGACATTCCCCCAGGAGCACCTGTCTAATGATGGATACTAAAATCCACAGATAAGAAGCTAAATCTTATCAGAGCTATGAGTTGATAGCCTAACTACTTTATGTATTATATTCATACTTGTTTTCTTAAGATGATTTTAATGAGGGGGCAAAGGGGAGGGGGAAGGAAAGAGGATGGAGAGGAAGGGGAGGGGGAGGGGAAGAAGGAAAAGGGGAAGACGAGAGAGGATTTGTACAGCGGATTGGGATGGGTGATGAGAACTGCGTATTTTACTGCCCTGGTTTTGTCAGCTCTGTAAATTGGGGAATTTATTTAAGCCATTTGTGTCTCAGATTCCCTATCCATGAAATGGGACAGGTGGACTAGGTAAACTTTCAACTGCCTCTCAGTTTTAACCTTCTATATTCTTCTTTTAGAAAACAAGAATAGGGGCTTCCCTGGTGGCGCAGTGGTTGAGAATCTGACTGCTAATGCAGGGGACACAGGTTCGAGCCCTGGTCTGGGAGGATCCCACAAGCCGCAGAGCAACCAGGCCCGCGTGCCACAACTACGGAGCCCGTGCTCCGCAACAACAGAGGCCGCGATAGTGAGAGACCCGTGCACTGTGATGAAGAGTGGCCCCCGCTTGCCACAACTAGAGAAAGCCCTCACACAGAAACGAAGACCCAACACAGCAAAAATAAATAAATAAATTTTTAAAAAAAGAAAACAGGAATAGCAGCAATAAGCCTGACTATTCCATACGGGTCACTGATGATCTACGGGAGGAAAACGAACTGCAGGCTACTTCCCATTTTAACGAAGTGAACTGCAGCTATTCTACCATCCTTCTCTACCTCTTTCAACCAAACTCTATATACATGTCGTGACTTATTTTTGTCATTTTATTATACTGCTGTTCTGTCTTCACACTAGAGTGGTGACTTGGCCAATGCTGGCAGCTCAACCAGATGACAGAAGAAAACTAGGGTGACATGCAGGAAGAATGAAAACTGGGCTCTGCAGCCTCCGAAGTCCTAAAACATACTTCAAAAAATAAATGTCAAGCACCATGTTTTGGACTGCCTTGTCTTGTCCATCATTCTCTTCATCATGCAGTTTTTAGCAACTGAAATGAGTTGGTTTTCTCTGTGAAACACCTGCATTTCCGTATCTGTTATCTTGGCAGGCCTGAAGTATTGTACTTCTGGTGAGTGGAACTAGTTATCATTTCCCCCTGTAACTATTTGTATCCGCTCATATCCATGGAGACTTCTGGTCTTTGCATAAAGAAGCATTTACTGTGTTAAGCCATTGAGATTTAGGGGTTGTTTGTTACTATAGCACATGCTAGAAATTAAATTCACTATTATAGCTAGAGTCTGGGCACGTAAGGGAAAGACCCTCTTCTCTGGCACATCAGCCCTGTCCCAGTGTGCCACTGATACCCATGTGAGTCTCACCAATTACACCTTTCCTGAGTCTCCATCCCCACCCCACTATGTTGTATTAGGTACCTAGTACAACATCCTCCTAACTGTTCTCTCTACCTCCAATCATGCCCCACCTCTAAGTCATACTTTATGCCATCATTGGAATTATCTTTGTAAAACATTATGTCTAATGTAAAATATTGACTTATTTGGCATTGACACTCATCTAAGGAGGAGCCCAGGAATGAGGCTGGCAAGTAGGTTGAACAGGATGGAGCCCCCAGCCTCCCAACGCATGCATCACCACTGCCTCTGTGAGTGCCTGTTGGAGGCCCAGCCCTCCTGATGGTGAAGGACTTCTCTCCTGAGCTCTCCCCTGCCTTGAATTCAGAAACAGAGTTCAGACTCCAGTGGAGTCAACCAAGACAAGCTTATACTCTAACCCAATTCAAACATTTAAAAAAAAAATTTCAATTCTCTGTCTTTATGAGTCTTTGCCTAAAGTAAATTATATTTGCACATGGTGTTTACACTTCAAAAAGGTGTTTTTACATAGTAATTTTTGGTTTTAAACCCAATGATCATGAGTTTTTCTGCATAGGAGTAGGTTCAGTCAGCATGCAGATGAGGGGGGCAACAGGTGATGTTTTAAAAAAGTAGATGTATATGTACATATATGTATGCATGTGTGTTTATGTATATATGTATGTGTATAGATATACCTAATATACAATGTAGAATATATAATATACACAAGACAAATATATATTACAAATAAATTTAGGGGGGAGAGTCAAGATGGCAGTGTGGGAAGACGCTGAGTTAGCATCTCCTCACAACTACGGGCGCCTGCCGTCTGCTGGTGGGGAACCATGATGCCCAAAGAGACAGGAGGAAACCCCAAGTGAACAGGTAGGATGTGGGGGGACTGAGGGGGGAAGAGAAGTGGAGGCCAGACAGGATCAGAGCCCCTGAGGCTGGGGAGATCAGGAGAGGCAGGTGGGAGAGGCCTTCCAGGACCAGAGGCGCAGGAGAGGAGAGGAGGGCATTTGCCCCATCCACTAGAGCCCAGAAGCCTGCTGGGCTCCCAAGTGAGGTCCCCTGCCCTCTGAGACCAGGGGTGGGGGGGCATGCCTGGGCCCCTTCTGTTCCTTGAGCCTAAGCCCCACCCCCCACAGCCCCTAGGGCCTTTTCCAGCCTTGTGGGTCCTAAGCATAGGCCCCACCCTCCACAGAAAAGGCCTTCCTCTCCCTCCCTTTTTTTTTTTTCCTTTTCCCTCCTCCTTTTTTTTTTTTTTTTTTTTTTTGCGGTACATGGGCCTCTCACTGTTGTGACCTCTCTCGTTGCAAAGAACAGGCTCCGGATGCGCAGGCCCAGCGGCCATGGCTCACGGGCCCAGCCGCTCCACGGCATGTGGGATCTTCCCGGACCGGGGCACGAACCCGTGTCCCCTGCATCAGCAGGCGTACTCTCAACCATTGCGCCACCAGGGAAGCCCGATTTTTTTTTTTTAATCTCTTCTATACCTCTTCTATACCTCCTATACGAGGCCACCATCACTCTGATACCAAAACCAGACAAAGATGTCACAAAGAAAGAAAACCACAGGCCAATATCACTGATGAACATAGATGCAAAAATCCTCAACAAAATACTAGCAAACAGAATCCAACAGCAAATTAAAAGGATCATACACTATGATCAAGTGAAGTTTATCTCAGGAATGCAAGGATTCTTCAATATATGCAAATCAATCAACATGATACACCATATTAACAAATTGAAAAATAAAAACCATGTGATCATCTCAATAGATGCAGAAAGAGGTTTTGACAAAATTCAACACCATATGATAAAAACTCTCCAGAAAGAGAGTTTTTCTCTCTTTCTAGAGGGAACCTACCTCAACATAATAAAGGCCATATATCACAAACCCACAGCCAACATTGTCTTCGACGGTGAAAAACTGAAAGCATTTCCACTAAGATCAGGAAAAAGACAAGGATGTCCACTCTCGCCACTCTTATTCAACATAGTTTTGGAAGTCCTAGCCACAGCAATCAGAGAAGAAAAAGAAATAAAAGATATACAAATTGGAAAAGAAGTAGTAAAACTGTCACTGTTTGCAGATGATGTGATACTATACATAGAAAATCCTAAAGATGCCACCAGAAAACTTCTAAAACTAATCAATGAATTTGGTAAGGTTGAAGGATACAAAATTAATGCACAGAAATCTCTGACATTCCTATACACCAACAATGAAAAATCAGAAAGAGAAATTAAGGAAACACTGCCATTTACCTCTGCAACAAAAAGAATAAAATACCTAGGAATAAATCTCCCTAAGGAGGCGAAAGGCTTGTACTCAGAAAACTATAAAACACTGATGAAAGAAATCAAAGATGAAATAAACAGATGGAGAAATATACCATGTTCTTGGATTGGAAGAATCAACACTGTGAAAATGACTGTACTACCCAAAGCAATCTACAGATTCAATGTAATCCCTATCAAATTATCAATGGCATTCTTCACAGAATTAGAACAAAGAATTTTACAATTTGTATGGAAACACAAAAGACCCTGAATAGCCAAAGCAATCTTGAGAAAGAAAAACAGAGTTGGAGGAATCAGACTCCCCAACTTCAAAGTATACCACAAAGCTACAGTAATCAAGACAGTATGGTACTGGCACAAAAACAGAAATATAGATCAATGGTACAGTATAGAATGCCCAGAGATAAACCCACACACATATGGGCACCCAATTTATGACAAAGGAGGCAAGAACTTACAATATAGAAAAGACAGCCTCTTCAATAAGCGGAGCTGGGAAAACTGGACAGCTACATGTAGAAGAATGAAATTAGAACACTACCTAACACCATACACAAATATAAACTCCAAATAGATTAAAGACTTAAATGTAAGACCAGACACTATAAAACTCTTAGAGGAAAACATAGGAAAAACACTCTTTGACATAAACCACAGGAAGATCTTTATTGGCCCACCTCCTAGAGTAATGGAAATAAAAACAAAAATAAACAAATGGGACTTAATTAAACTTAAAACCTTTTGCACAGCCAAGAAAACCATGAACAAGACAAAAAGACAACCCTCAGAATGGGAGAAAATATTTCCAAACGGAACAACGGACAAAGGATTAATCTTCAAAATATACAAACAGCTAATGGAGCTCAATCTCAAAAAAACAAACAATCCAGCTAAAAAATGGGTGGAAGACCTAAACAGATATTTCATCAAGGAAGACATACAGATGGTCAAGAGGCACATGGAAAGATGCTCAACGTCACTATTATTAGAGAAATGCAAATCAAAACTACAATGACGTTATCACCTCATGCTGGTCAGAATGGCCATTATCAAAAAATCTAGAAACAATAAATGCTGGAAAGGGTGTGGAGAAAAGGGAACCCTCTTGCACTGTTGGTGGGAATGTGAATTGATACAGCCACTATGGAAAACAGTATGGAGGGTCCTTAAAAAAATAAAAATAGGACTACCATATGACCCAGAAATCCCATTACTGGGCATATACCCTGAGAAAACCATAATTCAAAAAGATACATGTACCACAATGTTCACTGCAGCACTATTACAATAGCCAGGACATGGAACCAACCTAAATGTCCATCAACAGATGAATGGATAAAGAAGATATGGTACATATACACAATGCAATATTACTCAGCCATACAAAGAAACGAAATTGAGTTTTTTGTAGTGAGGTGGATGGACCTAGAGTCTGTCATACAGATCGAAGTAAGTGAAAAAGAGAAAAACAAATACCGTATGCTAATGCATATATATGGAATCTAAAACAAAATGGTACTGATGAAACTAGATTCAGACCAGGAATAAACATATAGATATACAGGATAGACTTAAGGACACGGGGTGTGAGGGGGAAGCTGGGGCAAATTGAGAGTAGCACTGACATATATACACTACTGAATGTAAAATAGATAGCTAGTGGGAAGCAGCCGCATAGCACAGGGAGATCAGCTCGGTGCTCTGTGATGACCTAGAGGGGTGGGATAGGGAGGATGGGAGGGAGGCTCCGGAGAGAGGGGATATGGGGACATGTGTATGCATATGGCTGATTCACTTTGTTGTACAACAGAAACTAACACAGTATTGTGAAGCAATTATACTCCAGTAAAGACCTATTAAAAATAAATAAAATTTAAAAACATATATATATATATATATATATTCTTTAGTTATTGCTCAAAATGAGCACCAAGTTGTATGCCACCTTATCTCACCTAACCAGAGTCCAGCCTGCTAGGTTCAGAGAACACCTTGCTCCTCTATAGATAATTACTGTCCTACCATAGTGCTCGTCCTACATTGAGTGGTATGTAGCTTATGTTTAATAGATGACTAAAATTATTGACTGTGGCCTGCCTCTCTTTGGTGCCCCTGACTGGCATTTATGGGTCGCGCCAGTGCTTGTGGCTCTGACTTTCTGTCCCCAAGAGCTTCTGATGCTTTTGCACAAAATGGCTGAAGGCCAAAGAAGCCCATCCACTGTGGTCCCTGCTCAGCTGTGTGCAGCCGCTGCCATTTGTCAAGTTGTTCAGGGTTCTACTTCAGGGCATCCTTGGACTATCCATTGGCCCCCTTTGGCTTGGCAGTAACTGGCTATATTTTATCAACTAAATGTAGCCAGACTTTCCATAGCACTCTACCTCCCCATCCCTGAGTCCCCGTGCATGGAAGGAAAGGGCTGAATCAGAGATGACAACACAGTTTAAGGCGGTAGCTGACTGGCACAGAACAAAGGCATCATGCCAGGCCTTAGGGAGGGCCCTCCTGCCTGGTGACTTGGCCCCTTGGGGACAGGCCGTTTCTTGTTTCTGAGTCAGTGACAGTTATTTTTGTTGAACCAGAGGTGTTCTATTCCGTCCCTGATGACATGAAATCAATGAATCTGCAGATTTGGGGCAGGCTCTGGGGCTTACCTCTTCAGAGGACAACACTGATTAAGGAGGAATGTGATCTTGGGAACACCCAAGTCCAAACAATGGTGTTGACCCAGTGCCAACGTGTGGCTGGGTAAACCAGCAGCATTCTGGGACCCACAGAGAGCTGGGGCTCTTTGATTTCTAACCTTTGAACAGGGGGGAAGAAAAGACTTGCTGGAAAGCTTTGATTCACGCTGTGGTGGTGGTAGTAAGTTCAGGATCAAATGGCCACTTCATCTTCAAACACTCCTGAGGCCTCGCAGCACTGAAGGGGATGGGGGTAGGGAGTGTTATTTTCATAGTTGTTTGATCAAGGGCTCAAGTAACTTTTTCTAAGTCTTGTACCAAGTGGACGGTGGGCTTGTCTTCTCTGTGCAGACCCCTAAAATTGTGCTGTTGGAGAAACTCCAACCTGATATCAGAAATCGTCCCAACACTCAATGGAGGAGTTTATGTAGCCATCATTGTAGAGACCGAGGGTAGCGTGTGTTCAAAGGTCTGTCATGCACACCAAAGATACACCTTCACATGTCAGGTGCCCTCCTTTCTTCCCTCCAACTGCTCCCGAGATGATGCAGGATCCACTAGAAATCCACGTTTTTCTCTCTGACATTTGAGCAACTGCAAGTGAACCCCAGAAGTCTCAGAAATGGTCCGGAAGCAGTAACCAGAACACCCCCCCCCCCATTCTGAGGAGGTATGTCAGTGCCTCCACCGGAGACAATTTTATTGACCTAACATTCTTCAGATAAGTTGCCCACATTCTTTACAGAAGTCTCCCAGTGCTTTTGTAATTCTTGATATTATGCCAGGAAGAAAACATCAGATAGATGCTTATGACTTTTAACATCTCTCTTTGATCACCCGCTAATCTCCTTGCTCAGATCAGGACTCTCTGTGTACATCAAAAACCAGGAAATAGTAAATACCAGGATCTGGTAATTCTGACTCCCCTGCACCGGGAGACTCCAGGCAGAATTTGAATCAGATTTGGAGGCTCTTCCTTCCCCCTTTTTCTGACTTCATTACTTTGGGAAAGTAACTTTCCTTGTTTGGCTTTCACTCAGGTTTCTCATCTGAAAAATAAATGTATTCGGCTAGAACGGCCTTAAGTATCCATCCAGTTCTAAACACTGCTGGCATTTTTTTCCCATGCATTCCTCATCAGTTGTCACAGTTTGCAATATTTGCAGTGTTCTTTAGGCAAGTAACGAAACTTGAGATTGTTTTCAGGACTCTTCCATTTCAAAAGCATATTTATACATGTTATTTCATTTGATCTCCCTGTAAAATCATGTAAAGTAAGCTGGGTAGGGATTACTATGTTCCCCACTTACAGATGGAGAAACTGAGGCTCAGAGAGGTTAGGTCTATGATCTATGAAGCAGAATAAGGACTGAAATTAAGCTGTGGAACTGCAAGACCTAAGCTCTTCCTCCCCTGCCCAGAAACCTACTTCATTGTTTTGCACATTAACTAAAAATTATTGTACAAAATAAAATATTGCATATCGTAAAGTCTGCAAACCAGTCCTGTATTATATACCTGTTCCATGCCAGCTGTTTTTGATCCTGTTAGGAGAGTGGAAGTAGGTTGTAAGAAAGCTCAAGCTCTCATCTTATTCTCTCCCCTTTAGCAATTCCCTGCAGCTTCCAAGTCTTTCCCTTTAAAAACAGAATCATCGACAAGGCAGAAGCCATTTGTCATCCTAAGACCTTTGGAAGAATTGCTTGGAAAATGAACTCTGACAGCTCCGCAGACAATAGGCCACTGCAGTGTTTTCCTCCATCTCCCTTGCATTCTTCTGGAACAAAGCCTCAACAGTTGGAGGAAAAGGGGGCTTGAGCCAATATAAATAACCATGACCCACACCCAGGTCTCAGGTTAGTCTGGCTTTCTCAAAGCTTTGCCACTTAGAGGATATTTACAAAAGAAGGTAGGAAAGTGGTTACACACCGGGACCCAGATTAGATTTGGGCCCCTGGTGGGTGAGCACACAGAGAATTGCCCTGGGGTCAGACTCTTGTAATGGGGTGCAAGGTTTTGTTCCCAAGCGCACTTATGGAATGTAAAGTAGTTTAAAATGTCACCAGTCTTGAAGTGGGCGGAGGGCAAAGCTAGACTCTGAAGTCAGCACCGGAGGAGTGCTGGTCATTGAAAAGGACCTGGACGCTGGGCACCCCCTGACAGTAAATTTATGTCTCTGGTCTTCCCTTTTCTTCATCTGTAAAATGAGGGTTTCAAGGAGCGTTCAATTATATGGCACTAACTGTATACTCTCCACTGTGCCTGGCGTTGATGACACAGAGATGGACAAGATGAAATTAATGCATTTGTTAATGAATTAAATGTTGCCTTTTTTCATTACCGTCATGCACTTTGAGTCTATATGTTTTAAATCTCACCACCATTGTTTTATGCAGTCTATATTAACCTAAAATTATCCTCATATTTTTCTCTTTTCATTGTTGTCTATTCCAGCTTGACTTTCTGTAATTCCTTTTGTGCTCAACTTTCTTCTTCCCGAAGAAAGCTCTCTCCCTTTTTTCCCTTTCCTCCCTCCCTCCCTTTTGTAAGCGCAGCTCTGCAAGAGATGAAATTCTGTTTTTGTTTGACTGGAAAAGTCTTTTACTTTTATTTTTGAAGGCTATTTTCCCTAGTTACAGATTCTAGGGTGGCAGGATTTTTCTCTCCACACTTTAAAAGATGTCATTCTTTTGTCTTTTAACTTCCATTGTTTTGGGGGGAAGTCTTCCATCTGCCTAATTTTTGCTCCTATGAAGGGTAATTTGTCTTTTGATCTGGCAGCTTTTAAGATTTCCCTTTGTCCTTAGTGTTTAGTGGTCTTATGATAATACGTCTAGGTGTAGTTTTTTGGGGGGTTTTTGTATTTAACCCATTTGTATTTAGTTTGTAGAACTTTTTGAATCTGTGGCTTGATATCTCTCAAAAGTTTTGGAAAATTATCATTTTCTCTTCAAATATTGCTTCTTTCCTATTCTCTCACCTCCTTCTTAGATTCCAATTACAATATGTCAAACCTTCTCCCTGTGTTTTATTTGTCTCAGGCTCCTTTCTGTATTCTACATTCCTTTTTCTGTCTACGATTATAAGCTTTGCTATTTCCTGCTAACTTTTAGTTAACTAAACCAGCTGTATCAATAATCTGTTAAATTCACTTATTGATATCTTAATATCAGCTGTAGAATTCTCATTTGGTCATTTTTTAAATAGATTCCATTTTTTGGTAAAATTTCCATCTTGTTATCTATTTTCTTGAACGTGGTCCAGCCAATGTTTGATCATTTCAGTATCTGAGCACCTATGGATCTGTCCCTCTTTTCTGTTTTCATCTCTGTCCTTTTTTCCATATCCTTAGCAAATTTTGATTGCTTGTTAGACATATTACATAAGAAAAATTTGAGAGGCTTTGCACGATGTTATTTTCTTCCAGAGGGAATTTACCCTCTCCTCCGCAGGCAGCTGGATGACGGACAGTTCACCTCAGTGCTGTTAGGGACTAAGTAAGCCTCAGTTTACTTCTGATTTTTCACCAGCTTCTAGGGGACAGTCCTTTAGGATACTCAGATGAGATGCTGAGGTGTTTAATATGGCCTATCCTGAACTCCAATTTTTGTCTCCCCAGGACTAAGTGACTGCTAAGAACTCCACTGTGACTTTTAGATGGTATTAACTTGGCTTTTAAGCCTTCTATCCAATCATCAAATACATTGAGGGGGAAAAACCTCCAAGTGTTGGGCTCCCTTCTCTGTTTATCCCTTCTTTCAGAGTTCTAGATTATACAACTCCTAATGCATTGGCCACCCAAACTTAATTTTTTTTTCTCCCTAGTTCCAGAAGATTGCCAAAAGCTCAGCTAGCTTGTCAACATCTTAGATGTCAACCTTTTGCCTGGATTCTCAGCCTCTCAAACCATGTCAAAAATTAGCATATATCCTGAGGAGAAATGCAGTGTAGAATGTTGGGGTCACATCAGTGAGTTCCCTTTCCTCCTGGGATCTTAGCCCCTCAAATCCTGATTTTCTTAGTTGCTCTCTAATGCCTTAAAGCAGAATTTCTTTTTTTTTTTTTAAATACGAGCTTTCCTGAATCATTGGTCTGCTACATTTCACAGTAGGAAAACAAATGAAAAGTAAAGCAGCACCTAGAACCTTCCAACACAAAGTTTCGTGTAAAATGAGTATTTCAGTACATTTTTCTGGAAATGACAAACTTTAAGCTGGGTTTTTAAAGAAAAAGAGATAATTAAGCAAAAGTCATAGGAATCATAAGGGAAGTGTATATGCATATAATATCTTTTTCATTCATTCTTTCAAGAAATATTGACCGTGATCTTGCTATCTGCCATCCATTGGGATAGGTGCTACGAGTGGGACAATAAATTTCTTGGAGCTTATAAAATATGGGGAATACAAAGATCAGAAGGAAATTTTAATTATTATGATTAAGTTCATCAGACCAGGATCTGATTGGTTGGAACAATGGGTCTAGGTAGAGAACAATACAAAAAATGAGAAATAGGGCTGATCAAGTGTTAGAGAGAGAGCAATAGCAAGAAATGAGGTGAGATGGAGGAAATAAGTGGTAAAAGACTGTGCTAGGGGAGGGTTTGGATTCGCATGGCCAGCTGCAGAGTTTCACTCCGTGCTGAGTTGGGGGAGTCGGAATGTCATCGTGTCATTGGGTGTAAGGAAGATTATCCCAGCAATGGAATATTCGGATGGACTGGAAACCAAACTAGAAAGCCATTGGGATGGAGACCTTTGGATTATCAGAGTCCAGCAAAGGCACCTCTAGTACCGGAGCTTCCCCTCAGTAGATCTGCCTGAGTCTAATATTCTATTTTCAAATGACGCTACAAGATCCAGAAGCAATGGGCCTCTGATCCTTCCCCCCTTCCCCTTTCTCTTCCACTCTCTTTCCTGTTCCTTTCCCTTTGCCGTCTGTCGTCACTTCCTCTTCCTCTTTTCTTCCTTATTCCTCCCTCATGTTCACTTTTGTTTTGCTTCATTTCTCTCATTAGAAGCCTCTCCATTTGAATAGTTTGGAGTCCTCTATACAAGTGAATTCTGGGGGGAAAAAAGTGAATTCCGGGAAACATCTTGTCATCCTTGGATCTTTACAAACCAACACGAGCGTGTTAGTTGCAGCCCTCAGCATTTGACTGCCTCTTGCACTGCATTGTGGGGCTGAGCTAAAAGAACAAATCTTTTTGTGCTGCATGTTTCCCCCCGTTTTCCTTATTTTGTGTCCCTCAAGAGACAGGGAAAAATCAGAGAGCCGAAGCCACACTGTGCTCCCCTCCGAAGACCGTGACGGAGCTGGGGTTGGAGAGCCCGTCCTTCTGGATCTGTGTCAGCAGCTCAGTCAGCTCAGCTGCAGGGAGCACACCAGGGTCATCCTCTGTGCGTTACCCTCGGTGGCTCACTCTCTGTCTCTCATCGGCTGTTTCTTTGCCGCCAAGAGCACACATAGTTCAGATGATTAAACACTTGTGAGGCATTTTCCATCTTCATGAATCAATCAACAGTGAATTATATTTGAATATGTTCATGCAGTATACTCCAAGTTTCTTACCCATGAGTTGCAGATGGGCAGCAAGTGAGTCTGGAGCTGGCCTCTTACGTGCAGGGCCCCTTTCCAAGGCCCCAGGGGGAGCTCTGATCATTTTGGGTTTGTCATTTATATTCTTTGTTCTTAATGATAGTCTTCCCCATCATCAACATCCAATTTTATAAGCTGAGATCCCACAAAATGAATCTACCCCCTGGAGAAAATAAAATATTCTTATCTGGAGATGTATAAAATGAGAAGTAGCAAGACTCTCTCTTATTACCAGGCTAAGCCTAAGGTCATTTGCAGCAGATACTGTCCTGCCCTTATCCCTCATTTCAGATGCGTAACTTTGAGTCTGGGGGCAGTCTGTTCCTCATATGTATGTCAGTTCACTTTTTAAAAAGCTCTGCTTCTTGAGTGTGGTGGTTATGAGAATGTGTCTTGCAGAATTCCAACTACAGGGAGCTTAATTGATCAAGGGGCCAGCAGTTGAGCTCTGAAACCCATCACCATGTCTGCACCAAAGCCATGTTTCCCATGGGCTGCTTCCAGCTGGTAACTCAGCACAGTGGGAATACTTGGACAGAGCTAGTCCTGGGAAACAGTGGACTCTTCCAATGTCTGACTTTGAAACAGGACTGCCTGACTGTATTGCTAAACCTTCTTTAGACTTCACAGTAGCTGAGAACACTTCTACCCAACTTCCCTTCCCTTTCTCCTTCACTTGGGGTCAGTCTTGCATAATGGTCTGATAGCTTTCCCAGTGTTCTCCCCATTTTCTGTCACACAGATTTTATTTCCCTTAATAAAATCCTTGTACGTTGAATTCTGTTTTAGTGTCTGCTTCAGAGGATGCAAACCAACACACTGACTTAGTAAGAAAAACAGGACTGGGTTTTGGAACCATCAATAAAAGTCCCACTGAATTTTCATAGATCTGAGGAAAATAAATTTTGAAAATAAAAATACTCATTGTTATGCATCTCCCCGTCATTTTTGCCCACACTTGAAATTTTCTTTTCTCCTCCTCTACCTAAAGCCTATCACTTGAAGCCCAGCTCCATCCTATGCCTTCCTTGAAACCTTGGTTCTCCCATCTTCTGCAATGCTATGGTCCTGGTTCTATGAACTTACATATCATGGTAATCCCCAATCACTTGGCGATGAACCATCAGTAAATCTTCAAAGGTCACACCCCCAAAGGTCTAGCTCTGGCTTACCACCTCTACACGCCCTTCTCCTGCAAAGCTTGTAGACCAATGTTTCCTAGATTATGTTTCAGTGGTAGCAAGAGGTAATATATATTTTAGGAGAGAAAAGTTCCATTGTCAAATAAATTTAAAGGAAACACCCACCACGTACTATGGCCCTGTCTCAGATATTTAAATGCACACCAGTATGGGAGTGACTTTGATTAACTCTGTATTCCTCATACCCATTGGACTATGGAAACATTTTCCCATAACATTTCTATTAATAGCCACAAAGATTTCATCTTTTGCAACACAAGCTGAGAAACATGGCTGAAGCTGTCTCTTTCAGGGATGCATTCGTATCAAGCCACCATCTGAACATAGTTAACAGGATAAGAAGGGGGCGAACCAATTGGTAACGTTGGCAGGTGGGGAACCTCTAGACCTCAGCCATGAGATACAAAGTAAGGAACTTTGTAAGGGTCAGGAACAGAGTAATGTAGAGCATGCAAGGCAGGATTTGGAAAGCAGGTCCAAGGGTGCTGCGAGTTTATTTTTACTGGTTAGTGTTGAAATGGGGGTGGCAACAGATTCTTTTTCCTTCTGCACAGGAAGCTCCTTGTTATTGCTTGTAGGGACTACCCTTCCAAGGAAAACCAAGAGCTTCTGAAGCCCTGCCTGGCTTTGCAGGCTCTCTTACCATTCACACACTTTGCTTTCCTGCTAGCTTATACAGCAAGACAAGGGAAAGTGTCTTACCACTCTTTAATTTGCCTCAGCATTTAGCATTCCCACATTCATTCACTCATTAATCCAACAAAGATTATGCCCCTACTGTGTGCTAGCCACTGTTCTTGGTGACGGGGATGCAGCAGTGAATAAGACCCAGCAAGGTGTCTGTCCTCATGGAACTTACACTCTAACTGGGCAAACAGAAAATAAACCAAATAAATCAACTGAAATGTAACACTATTAATAGCAAGTGCTATGAAGAAAATAAAGCAAGATAAAGGATTAGAGAGTCCACTAGGCATAGTAGATACCTAATAAATATTGATTAATTGGTTGATTGGGTATGGCCTTTGGATAGCTTCATTGACTCTCTGCTGCTTTCAAAGAGAAGGTGACGAGAGCAAGCGCTATCTTGGCTGGCACAGGTGTGATCATTTTCTAAAACGGGAGAAGACAGAGAAAGCAGTACTTCGACATCCGATCTATCTCTGTTCTTGGTCTCCATCAGCAAGCAGAGATGCAAACGTTCCATCTGCAGCTGTCAGAGCTACGTGTTTAGCACAATTCCTCTTGGTCTGAGCATCTTGAAAACACTGCTACCTTTCCCATATCCTCCCACCCATTACTTCCGTGTAATTACCGCAATGACGTCGGATTAAGATGTTAAAGTCCAAAATGTTTGTGAAAAAAAATTGGCAAGCTGTCACTTCTGAATACCTAGCTGAATTGCCGAATGAATAATAATGCAAAAATGCCTACTGAAAGAAGAATAAATAAAAGCTCATTGCTGTACAATAAATCCTTTTCTGTAAAGCACCGCTGAGGAAACTGGCTCTGGGTTTATCACATTTCCCTCGAAGTATTCAGGCCATTTTATTTCATTCTTTCCCGTGCTTTATTCTTTTCCAGAAACTGGTGTATGGTCCTACCCTATTGTTCCTCATGAAATGTTAATGCTACAGGAGTGTATAGGGAGCGATGCCAGCAACGGGGCTGTTGATAGGAGCTGCCAGTGACTAGAATGAGTAATTAGTTCAGAAAGTGACAGCCACAAGGGGGAGGGGGTGGGAGGGGGGTGGAGTGGGGGTTTGGGATTAGCAGATGCAAACCTGTATATATAGAATGGACAAACAACAAGGTGCTACTGTATAGCATGGGGAACTATATTCAGTATCCTGTGATAAACCATAATGGAAAAGAATATGAGAAAGTATATATATATATTCTCTCTCTCGCTCTCTCTCTCGCTCTCTCTCTCTCTCTCTATATATATATATATATATAACTGAGTCACTTTGCTATACAGCAGTAATTAACACAACACTGTAATTCAATATATTTATACTTCAATAAAAAATAAATTAAAAGAAAAAAAGGCAGAAAGTGGTAGCCAAAAGGAAGTGTGCAGTATAGGCAGAGCAAGGCTTTTTATTTATTTCTTTATCTTAAACCTAAAGACCTAGATTTCAGAGTATCCATCCTGCCCACAGCAGGGCAGCTCTACTTATGTGAAAGGGGAAGGACACTGAAGGCGATCTCTTTACCACACGATCCACTCAGGCCAGGTTAGGGTCTCTCTGGAAGGGCCCTTGTACTGAGGCAGACCTTGAGCTACACTGTAAACCACAGGTCACTGTCACACCTGAGAACTGGCAAGGCACGTCAGATAATTAGGTAATAACTATTATTCCACATATCCTACATTGCCTGCATATGCAGGATTCATATGTATACTGTAATCTCATTTGATTCCCCAAGTCAACCTAGGAAGTAGGATTATCTTCCTTATTTTAAAGATGAGGCAGTCGAGGGGGCTTCCCTGGTGGCGCAGGGGTTGAGAATCCGCCTGCCCATGCAGGGGACACGGGTTCGAGCCCTGGTCTGGGAAGATCCCACATACCGCAGAGCAACTAAGCCCGTGTGCCACAACTATTGAGCCTGCGCTCTAGAGCCCGTGAGCTACAACTACTGAGCCCGCGAGCCACAACTACTGAAGCCTGCGCGCCTAGAGCCCGTGCAGCGCAACAAGAGAAGCCACCGCAGCGAGAAGCCTGCGCACCGCAACCAAGAGCAGCCCCCACGCACGCAACGAAGACCCAGCGCAGCCAAAAATAAATAAATTAAAAAAATTTTTTAATAAAATAAAAATAAAGATGAGGCAGTCAAAATTCAGAGAAGTGAAGTAATTTGCCTCAGGTCACACAGCCAGCAAGGGGCAGAGCTAGGTTTCAAATCTAGGTCTCCCTGACTCTCTAGTTTGGGCTTTAGACACTCTTTCATACTATCCCCTCTTCTTACCCAGGCTCAGAGAAGGAGCAATAGACAATATACATCTTCTTCCTCACCCCTCACCCCTCAATGGCTCATTACTCTTTATTGTCTTAACCTTCTCAATGACTTCTTTTCATTTGTCAAATGGAAACTTGTTCAATCAAAGGAATGGTTTCCTAAGGGTGGGATTATAGGAGAGAGGTTTTTTGGAAGTGTGGTGATGGGGCAGGAATCATGATGTAAACAGTGTTCCCTGGGCTGTCTAGCCTACTTGTTCAGATTCGGATACAGCGAATATTTATCACGGCCCAACGCTGCTGGTCTCCTTCCCCACCACAATCAAGACCTGGAGGACAGAGGTAGCTGTTCGAAAGTACAAAAATGTTTAGTTCCTACTGCTTTTAACAAGACCAAATTAGGGAAGAACTTCTTTGTATTCTGTTGAGTGATTTCTCCATTGTTGGGAATTCTACATTTTTTAAGCCCTTGGCTTCTCTGTAGAAATCTGCCTACTCATTCCTGTTGCCCTGTGTTTGCTAATCAAGATCTTTAAAGCAAAGAAGTGAACTCATGTGCTAAAGTTTTTCCATACAAACCAAAGTTTTTCTTTACATCCAGAAAAGGCATCAAATCCAAACCAGAGACCATGATTTCAACTGAATGCAAACTTTTGTTTGCCTTTGGAATTAAAATCAGTATGTTCCATGTTTGCTAATAACAACATCAGTGACGATGGTAACAATGACTAAGGCATTAAAGATGATGATGATGCCAAAAGCATGTTTGTATGACAACTTCTTGAGTTTTACCATCGTTTCCAAAACCACCAAAATTTGTCAAAATTTTGAGAAATCTTCTATCAAGTGATCTGAAGTAGTATCATTTCTGATCTAACAGGACGACCGTTGAGATGCTCATACGTTGCTCTCTGTGCAATTAGAGAAGCAGAAAAAAAAGAGATAAGAACCTAATAAAGAAATTAAGGTTGATGAGATTCTTTTTAATTGAGAAAAGGACTGGAAAGCCTTTCATCTGACACACATCTGTTTTCAAACCTATTTACCATAGTTATCATCTCCCTTTTTCCTTTCATCTATTTTTTCCATTGATCTATTGTTATTTATTTATTTGGTCCGTCTCTCATTTTTTCACACTCCTTTTCAGCAAACAAAACAGTGAAAGAAACAGCCTCCTAGATAATGAATCGCATGATTAATTTGGTTTGTTTTTAGGGACTCTGGTTCTGACTTAACAGATTCAATGATGTTCCAGGATTTAATCAAGGAATGGAGGCTGTCAGGAAAAAAGAAAATCAACTCTGCAGGTGAGTAAACTGAAAACCATTTGCATTTGGAGCTGGGCTTATGGGTGTTTGATCTAAGCTCTTGCATGAGGAAATAAAATGAAAATGATATGCTTTGTTTAAAAATCATATCCTTACAATAACAGGGAGAGTAGGGAGCTTTTCTGATTTATTCTGTTGAATCATCAATATCAAGTCATTTGTACCCGTGGACCATTGGGAGAACATTAATTGACTAAAGAGGCAGTAGTTATTGTCTAGGCAGCATCGTGCATCATTCCAAAATGATTCATCCTGACCCGGGCTCTTCATCTTGCCCTCTCACGACTCCAGCTTTTACAACACAGGATGGATCTACGTGCCAGGGGTCAAACGGTGCCGGGCTGAAAAGCTTTATCAATTCCAGAACCTCACTGTACCTCTTACTAGGAAATTTAAATGTAGGCATCCTGGCTGCACCTCAAATCCATACTTGTGAGATGTTGCCTATAAGTCAAAGCAAACAGAAAAATGTATATGTATACAATTCCTACTGTGTTGCAAAAATTGAATTGGAAAAAGAGCTGTTGATTCTAATTCCTCAACCCAGGACTTCAGATGCCAATAATTACTGCCAGGAATAAACACCCATGGAGCACATCCCAGAAACTTAATTGTTTTCTTGTTATTCAATATCTATGGTCCTCAGTGTGCACTGGTGCTGCGGGCTTATTTAAAGAGCCCTGCCTGGCATCCTCAGTGTATCCAAAGTGATGGCTACACATGTGAAAGGTTAGGAAATGCTAATATGGAGAGTAAATTGCTTCTCCTTTTCCTCCTTTTCTGTGCTATCCTAGAAAGATTAAGCCCTCCTGGCCTCCAAGGTAAGGGCACTGGTTCCCATTCTTTGGGGTTCCACGTCTATTGGGCCATCGACGTCTAGCATGAGAAAAGGAAGAAGGGGTTTTGAAGAAGAGGTAAGAAAGGGGATACTCAAAGGAGGAAATGCCTCAGGGAACTGGGGATTTCCGTAAAAAGTAGGGGCTGTGTGGACCTTCGGTGGGCGCCCTGGAGGCGGGCTGGTGGAACATGCAGGAGCTACCTGGGTGCTGAATCACGGCTCCCCTCACTTCACTTTTGCAAGAATAGATACATATACACAATTGGCCCATTGCCTGTGCCCAGGAACTAGGTAAAGAAGGACTTCATTTTATTAACATCCTGTACCACACCTGATTTCATAGCAGGACCGCCCCTGTCTGTGCTGGGGACTTTTGCTGGACCCCTTCTTTCTTTCTTTCTTATTTTATTTTATTTATGCATGCATGCATGCCAGGTCTTTGTTGCAGCAGGCGGGCTCCTTAGTTGAGGCTCGTGGGCTCCTTAGTTGCGGCAGGCATGTGGGATCTAGTTCCCTGACAGGGATCGAACCTGGGCCCCCTGCATTGGGAACACAGAGTCTTTACCATTGCGCCACCAGGGAAGTCCCTGGACCCCTTCTAGTTTATCCCCCATGGACATTATCCACCTGTCCCACATCCAACTTAGCAGCGTATGTATAAAACCAAGAAAAGGAGGAGGGTCCTAAATACCAGAGGTCTGTATGGGGCCAATTGCAGGTGGAGGGAAGCTCTGCCCCATCTCTACTTGCCTAATGCTCATGACACCCACAGAGAAGGGTGAGTAGTGAATGCTACCCTGGTTCAAACAATGACAACGACAATAAAACAAGCCCTAGATTGTCATGTCAGCCTGGGACTTGCTCTACCTGCCCCTTCTGTTCAGTAGGGATTTAATTCTGTTTGAATTAAATGAAACACATGACAACCACACACCTGCCATGCTCCTTGAGCCCTTGCTCAGCTCTCCATTTTATATCCACAAGTCACCTCACTTCTACCCCAGGCTTCGGTCCTATTGGCCGAGGGTGACCAGACTGAGGACTCACATGGGCTGGCGTCTGGGGTATGGAAACCCCAGGGTGAAATGTGTGCTTCGGATGAGACTCAGTTGGTTGAGATCCCCAGCCAGCCTAGAGCCTCTTAGAACGTTACAGGATCAATGATTTATTTTCTGTAGGTTAGTTTGAAAGTGGGGAAAGAGTCTATAAACCAGGAAATCAGCAAAGTGCTTTTTTTTTTTTTTTTTTTTTTTTTGCAGTACGCGGGCCTCTCCCTGTTGTGGCCTCTCCCGTTGCGGAGCACAGGCTCCAGACGCGCAGGCTCAGCGGCCATGGCTCACGGGCCCAGCCGCTCCGCGGCACGTGGGATCCTCCCGGACCGGGGCACGAACCCGCGTCCCCTGCATCTGCAGGCGGACTCTCAACCACTGCACCACCAGGGAAGCCCTTTTATAGTGATATTTGATGACCATTTTTAGGATTAGGTTTATAAGACTAGGGTTCACGAGATCTTTTTCTTTCCTCCTAGACACGCTGCCTTTAAACAGTACCTGGGGTACGGCCTCACCCACAGATGCAGGCTTCCCCTGTGTATAGTCTGAGACAGGATGCATTTCTAATGCCTGATGTTACCTACACTACCTTCAGCTCTCATCCTTTAGGTGGAATTTGTCAACAGTCCAAATAATGACTTGCCCTGGAGCTAATGTATCTGCTGTGGTGACAGAGACAGAAGAAGCAGCATCTGCCCTCTTCCGCCAGTATCACCAGGCAACTGAGGACGTGTGGGTGAGGAATAAATGTTTTGACTCCTCTGTTTCAACCCGAGCAGACATTACAGACCCGTGGCAACAGCCATTCACAAGCATCTGTTATCTTATTTGCGACAAATAGATGCTGTTTCTTAATCTTTGATAAAAACCTATTTCAAAGAGCAAGCACACCAAATTCTCAAAGACAGAGCTTTAACAAAGGACCTTCAGGAACAGTATAATTATCCAAAGACTTTCATCACAGGAACTTTAAATACTACATGGTTTTCCTTCGTTAATCAGATAGGCAGGGTGACCTCTACAAAGAGCAGGTAGCCTCGTCACTCCTTGCTTAAAAGAAAAAAAGTCAGTGTTGATTCCAACTGCTTCCACTGAGAGCGTAAAATCCTTACTTACATGCAGGTGTCAGGAGCATAGGATTTAGGGATCCCTGTAACACACATCCCCGGGACAGTGCATTGAGTGCT
This sequence comes from Orcinus orca, assembly GCF_937001465.1. Taxonomy (NCBI): domain Eukaryota; kingdom Metazoa; phylum Chordata; class Mammalia; order Artiodactyla; family Delphinidae; genus Orcinus; species Orcinus orca. The sequence continues at coordinate 67,950,478 of NC_064564.1, read as the reverse complement.
GGAGGGACCACTCGCATTGCCGCCTCTGCACCCAGGGTTCAAGGGTGTACAAGCTCTCATAAAATAATCAGGGCAAGTACTGATTCACGGAGAGTTTTAAGCCGCACAGCCAAATTTGATGTAAGGATTCAAGGCTTTCATTGCGAGTTCAAGGACTAAAGTCACATTCCAATTTTCCGTTCACTTGGGATTTTCTAAAAAGAGGAGGAAACTATGAGATACGGCCTGAGGCCTTTTTATCAAATACGAGTAAGTTCCGCTGCGTACAGTAGAAAATCCAAGGAGTCGGGCCTTAACAAGATAAGAGTTTTATTTTTCTCTTAGGAAAAGGAAATCCAGGCTGGTAGGATGACTCTTAAGTTAAAAGAGTACTGCACGCAATTCCAATGCTGTTGGGGGCTTCTCGGGTACAAGCCGGGCACCCTACAAATGAGCTCAGTTCTGACATTATCCGCCCGGAGACAGCTTCCGAGTCCACAGGTTGAGGGCTCAGTCCTACAAGATCTGCCTCCCATCCCCCACTTCAGACGCCTGTCGCAAGCCCAGGTGCTTCTAACTGATCAGCCATAGGTCTGAGGTTCCAACAACTTCTCCTGAGGTTCAATATGCTAGAGCAGCTTACAGAACTGAAGCATTTTACTTTCTAGGTAACTGGTTTATTACAAAGAATATTAAAAGGTAAGAATTCAACAGCCAGATGAAGAGATGCACAGGGAATGGTGTGGGGAAAGGGCGCGGAGCTTCAATGCCCTCTCCCAGCTTACCAGTGTCCCCGCATCTCCACATTGTTCCCCAACCAGCCCGGAAGATCTCCAGACCCTGTTCTTTTAGGGGTTTTATGGCGACTTCATTACACAGGCACGACTGATTAAATCATTGGTAGCTGGTGATAGATTCAACCTCCCCACTCCCCTCTCCAGAGATCAAGAGGAAAGAAGTTAAAAGTCCCAACCCTCTGTCACAGGGTTGCTTCCCCTGGCAACCAGCTCCCATCCTTAAGGGACCAAAGGGCTTTCCAAAAGTCACCTCATTAACATAACAAAAGACACCTTTCTCTCTCTTACCCCTTAGGACATCCCAAGGGTTTCAGAAGCTCTGTGCTAGAAACAGGACAAAAAGCAAACATATATTTCTTATTATAAACCGTGATATCACCAATTTAATGCCAACTACCCAGACTCCTTCTATCTTTATGTTCCGCAACCCTTAGGACTTGGCTTCTAACCTCAAGGTCATCTTGTGTTCACAAGATGGTCACTGTGGCTGCAGCTATAACGTGTGGTCTCCCGGCCAGCGGCATCAGCTCACCTGGGAACTTGTTCCAAAGTTCCTCCAGCACACTCTAGACCAGCTGCCTCAGAAAACTGCGGGGGTGGGAGTGGGGTCTTAACAAGCAGCAGGGAGCGTCTTAACAAGCCCTTCAGGTGATTCCGAGACACCCTCAAGTTTGGGAGCCATGATCCAGAGAGCAAGGGGAAAGACAAGGGGAAGGCAGAAGGGCGCCCATCAGCTGACTCAGGTCCTGATGAAGACGTTTCCCAGAAGCCCCACCAAATGACTTCTGGCAACTTGTCCCAGCACCCCTCACCTCCCCAGCACTCCCTTCCTCCCATCCCAAACAGCAAGAGAACCTGGGAAATGTAGGTTTTCACTGGCTGCCTAGCTACTCCCAACAGTACGGAGATTCAGTTAGAAAGAGAAGGTCAATAGATCCCAGAGAGGTAACTCGGAGAGTAACATTGTTAAAGCACAGGGGCTGGGCACATTTTGATTACCGTTTTGAGCTCAGCATAATGGTGGTGAAACAAATACTCTCAGTGGGTAAATGAGGATCTACCTTCAAGGTGCAATTTTGTACCGCGCAGCAGTAATATCAAACACCTGGGTAAGACCAAGACTCTGCAACAACATTCAACCCAGCTGCGTGCAGACATTTACGAGACTTGTTAGCAACATGAAATTTTCAAGATAAACAGCATTACCTCTATTTTGAAGACGTTAGATTTTTCAAAAGTCAGAAAAGTGGTAGTCAAACTGCCAAAAACTTCTAAGAGTTACTTTTGCACATCCCTTCACACTGCACTAAATACTGTTAACATGCTTTCCACATCCTTGAATGAACTAATTGATTGGCTCATGAGAAAAAAATAAAGATTCCAACGCAGAATATGCACCACCTCCTCCCTCTTTCTTCTCAGTCTTCTACTTTTTAGAGAAAAGCGCCAAATGACAAAAATCCAAATCAGGAATACAATGAAAAAAATTAACTCACCGGTTCTGTCGACTTGTCGGAATGCATTGGCTGTCATCTTCTACTTCTCCATCTACAGATGAAGATCTGTATAATGCAGTTTGTTGTTGAGAATTGTCCTTAGTTGAGTTCCTTAGGGGATAGACTCCGAGATTTTGAGATTTGTGTGCCGGAGAGTTATTGGGTAGATTCAACACCTGTGTGGCGTGACGGAAGCAGGACTGGCCAGAGGAGACGTCGGACTGTGGTACAGTCGTAGCAGAAGCCGCAGCCGACCCTACAGAAAGCTCAGAAGCGAATGTGACCCTTAGTCTTATTTCAGTTGAGGAAAGGGGCTGAGCCTCTGTGCTCCCACGCTGACCAGTCATTGGCTGCTGTTGATGAGAGGGGGCGTGTCAGCTTCTGTGAGGCCGCTTCCTTAAAACCACAGTTCCTGGAGAGGGTCTTAGCCTGCGTCTTCAGCAGCCTGTACTCCCCTCGGCTGAGGGGAATGGCTATGTAGGTCCTGAAGAAGGATTAGGGAGTCTGGGTGGTTCAGCATAACATCCACTAAGCAAATGATCAAAATATTAGTAAATTCTAAGGTCAGAAATTATCTGTAATTATCCAAGATGCTGAGTAAAATCTAAGTCCTCGCCATGACCTACCCACTGCACACATGCTACCACTTGTCGGCGTCCCTTCCCAAACTCTCACTCCTCTCACCCCAGATTGCTACTCTTCACCTGTGTTGAGCACCTCAGGGCTTTTGCACCTGCTGTTTGCCCCTCTTGGATATGCTTCTCTCTAGATGACCCTATGGACGCTGCCTCATGTCAATCCTACAGCTGCTCAGATGTCACCTCCGTAGAGAGTCTGCTTTGACCCTATCTGAAGTATTCCTATCACCTGTAGTTCCTTTGTTTCCCTTCGTAACTCATCACTACCTGACATTAGATTAAATATTTCTTTTGTTTGTTTGTTTGTTGTTTGTCTGTCCCTCAATTACAGAAGGCAAACCCATGAAGTCAGGGCCTGGTAGGTTTGGTCAATCATGTATCATACCCCAAAGTAATGCCTGGCACACAGTACTGTGTAGTAAAGGAATAAATGAATTTATTCTAATGAATTCTCTCTGATGAATTTGCTGAAGCGGAAGAAGTTAATGTTAGGCAGAAATGAAGAGGGTTAAAAATGACCTTTACGTAACTAAGAAATGTTAACCAATGTATCACAGCCCTCCCCTCACCAATGAGTCCTTTGAAGGAATTGTTACTGTGATAGCTTGCTGTCTTGCCTCAGCTTATAATGCATAGCTATAATACTAATTTACCTGTAGTAAACCATCTTCTGCATTTCCCATTTGGCATATTGATGCCTTTATCGCTTTAACTTCGTTCATCATTTTTTATGCCTCAGTCACCTTAACCTGGTCCTATAGGAGGAACAACTATAATGCAACTTGGCAAAATCATGCAGCTATTTGAGTTGCTTTTTTTTTCTTACGGGTTAATGGGAACCTTATTTTAGGTTTATAGACCACTAGCACCAAGCAGATGGTTTAGAAGCCCCGCAGCAGCCTTTGGGGCCTTTGGCCGATGAAGCCGTTTGTTCCCTGCTGGCCGGGCAGATTTCCTCCACCTTGGATCTGTTTGATGATGCCCTGGAGGCTCTCACCAGAACTTGGGGAGTAGGGAGGAGTGTTTGGAGCTGGGGCAGCAGAAGAGAAGGGAGAGGAGGACCTTGTAGGAGACAGCCTGATCTCTGTTCCCTGCCAGGTCAGCTAAGTGCCTTGGCGGTGTTGCTAGCCAGAGTGGCTGCTGGGACCGGAGCTCAACAAGTGGTCCCAGCATTGGGGAATCCACTCATACCACCATGGTTACTTTGGCTCTCCAAGAGCTGACAGCTTTGGGGTCACCAGAGACAGTGCCCCTGGGCATGGACACTGGCATCTGTGATAGGCAGCAGCAACAGCAGGACACCTGTGAGTTTCCTTTATGGGTAGGTGGGGCGGGGCAGGAGAGAAAAACAGGGAGAGGGATCTGTGGCAGTCCTCGTGCCCGGTCCCCACGGACACAAGGAGACACCCCTCAGAGCCCACCAGCGATAACCGGGGCAAGGGGCACTGAAGATTTGCTTGAATGTCTGTTGGACTCAGAGGCCCTGTAATTACAACATCAATTTAGATGTGACCTCTTTGTATCCACAGCTAGGTGACGTTTGGGTTAAAGAGTGATTGGCCTGGAATCCTTGCAATACAATTACCTTAGAAAAGCTACCTCTTAAAACATCTTAAAAAGTTTAATTTACTTCCCAAATAGAATGTGTCTGTTTTTCAGATTCTGATTTTTTCTTGTTCTTTACTTTGTTTCTGCAAAGGGTGATTTCCATAAGTTAAATGTTTGAAAAATCACGTTCGTGGCTGAGTTTCCTCTGAGCACTTCAGACTTTGTCCGGCTGCCCTGGTTTGGAAGAAACACCAGCACCCTCTTAATCCAGTAGCCTTCATCGGAAATTCAGTTTCCAGTTCCGAATCACTTGACTGTGTTTCTGCCTCCATAGCCTTTACTGGTATTTCATTAGCAAGCAAAAAAGTCCCTCAGACGGATGGTCTTTGTGCTTTGTAAAATCTTACCCAGCATCCTACAGGAACTCTAATTCACTTATTCATCCCTGAGTTGAGAGTTGCTTCCTGTACTTTCTTTTTCCCTCTCTGAGTACAGGGGAGCTTGAGTTGCTAAAACATATTGCAGCCCATGTTTTCCTTTGGTCTGGAGTGTGCTTGCTCTGGTCCCCGCCCCCCGCTCCCCGTCATGCTACTCCCACCCTTCATCACTCACACCCCCAGATATTTGCCTGGAGAATCTCGACACATGCTACTCATTTTTTGTGAAACTCTTCACCCTTGAAAACCTGGTGCCCTGTAGTAATGAGATACTTGTATACATGAGGTTGGTGCTATATAAATGTCATTGGATGGATGGATGGATGGACAGATGGGTACATGCAGACCAAGCAAATGGTAGAATCCCATTCTGTGACAACTTTAGGAAAGAAATAAGAACGTGGACTCCCAAAGGGAAGGCAAAAATATTTTGGTTTCCAAAGAAGAAAAAAGAATGTTCTGGGTGTATTTTTTCCCAAGGCCTGCTTAACTTTTAACTTCCTAGGAGCAGATGACTCAAAGGGATAGCTCTTTGAGGTCCCAACTTGCTCTAAGGTTATGTAGTGTGAGGAAGTTTGGAGCTTGGTACAAGCCTAGACAGATCACTCTGCTCAGGAGGTAGGGGGAATGAAGGAGCCGGGGAGAAATCATCAAATCCCTTGAATTCTCTGCTATGGAAAGCCCGGTCTCTTAGTACAGTGACCAGGTCGGCATGCCTGTCTTGGATGACTCTACGCTCCTTCCTCTCCCTTCACCCCTCCCTCCCTTTTCCTTCCTCATCCCCCTCCCCTCCCCCGACACACACACAGACATGCATACACACACCATCAACAGAGGCATCAAGAAAGGGACGGAAGGAAGGAGGAGGAAGGCGGAGCATTGTGGCCACTGCTGTCCCATCAGCCCATGAGGGGCTCCTGGCTTCCTCCATCTCCAAGCATCACCTCTCAGGGTGCTCGGCCGCTCAACAGTTCAGACTCATCCCCAGCAGAGAGCGTGCTCCCGTAGCTACTGCACGGCTCTGTGCCTCAGCCTGAGCGACCACCGGCCAGGCTTCCCTTTTATTTATTTAAAAATGTTGATGACACAGATAGCACATGGCTAGCTTTTGGTTGCAAAATTTTAAATCCAAACATAAAAATAAAGGTAAAGTCTGCCTTGGCCATATACTCCATCCCCTCCCAATGCACTGTATCCCCCTTCCCAGAGGTAACTGTTGTTAACCTTTTCTTAGGCGTTTAGGCTTATATATAAAAATACAGAAAAAAGGTCTTCTTTCATGTTTTAAAGGTGGAAACATTATCATATTATGTACAGTGTTCAATAAAATGCTTTTTCTCCCACTAATATTTTTATCTTGATCAAGTATATACAAATCGCCTCATTCTTCCTAACTGCTGCACATAGAATGGTTATGGGTGTCATAGTGTTTATTTAATCCATCCCTTACTAGTATTTAGGCCGCTTATAGTTTTTGCCACTAGAGGTGACACGGCCATGAACATCCTTGTGCCCTCTAGTCTGTGCCCGAGTGTGAGTGCCTCTCTCCATGTGTTAAATTTTAATACACACCAGCAAAGTGTCCTGTAAAAGAGCTAAAGCAATTTACACCCCACCAGCAAGGTCTTTGAGTACATCCTAAATAATACTTGATGATTTCATATGTTAAAACGCTTATATTTGGCATAACTTTGATATTGTTATGCACTTAGTCACTCATTGGCTTATTCAGCAAACGTGTACTGAGTCTCGGCCATCGTCTGTAAAGGTTTGTAAGACTGGCTACTTTGCAAGCAGCAACCCGTATGGATGATGTTGGTGTCAGGAAAGGCTCCTGACAGCCCAGCCCCTTTCATCTGCCCACCACAGACACCGGAAGTGCCTTTAAAGGGGACTCAAGCTCCTGGTACCTAGTGAGCTGTCAGGGTGTCAGTGGAAAACTGCTCAGGGAGGGGTCACATTCAGAGGAGCGAGTCCCAAGGGTCCCATGGGATCATTCCTGAGACAAGGCTTGGCTGGATGAGGCAGAACTGTCAGGGGTAGGCAAGGATGAAGATAGGGAGGTTTTATCTACTTTGAAATCTCCCCTAGAATCAACCGGATGCTACTTGGTTTGGTAAGGCTTTGGCGTGTTTTCCCTCACCTTCTGAAAATCATATACATAGACTGTTACAAAGGACCTAGTGTAACGCTGCTGCTGCTAATAATAATAATAATGTGTCATTGACCCTTTATACTCCGCTGATTGTTACGTGAGCCATTATTCTGTGAGCTCCTGAGGAAATATACTGCCGATTATAATTGCAAGATGCCACTGATCATAAGTCACATTCTGGCTTCAAAGATGTAAGAACGTAAATCAAAAGTCGTAGAGTCTAGGAAACCTGGTAATAATCCACAATTCTCAAGCACCTAATGTGTGGTGCAAGACACTGTGAAGTCCTTTAATATGAATTATATTATCTAACCCACACAAAATGTGTTACAGCTGGCTCTCCAAAAAGAAAAAGCTCTGATCTATAGCTTTCGCCAATTTCCATGGTGTAAATACTCCCACTGGTCATTCTCAACTTAATGTGAAGTCCCTGAACTCGGAGTTGGGAAGAGAAGCAAAAAATCAGCCCTTGCAATCCAGAGAGAGCTGACGCCAGCCCACCACTGGAGAGAGAGGTCCTGTGACCTTTTCCCATTTTACAGATAAGATAACTGAGATTTAGAGGGGTTAGATTATTTGCTCAGGGCCATGCAGCTAGTACATAGTCAAACTGGCTGCTTCACCACCAGATCCTTACAACTACTCCTTACTAAGAAAGGTTTCAGCATCGCGGGTAAAGGACCTGGAATCATTCTTATAACAATTCAATCAGATGGGCAGGCGACTTCAGCTGATCCCTAATTCCCACCGTGAGGGGCTGGAGTGGTCTCGGTGGTGACGGGAACACTGAGTCCTGTTCTCACATGGTCTCTGCCCTCTTCCCTTGTGAATATGTTTGCTTACATTCAATGCAGCAAATACTTATTGAGCACCTACCATATGCAAAGCATTGACCTAGACACCATCCACTTGGCACCCAAAGGGCACAGAAAGGCACCTGACTCCCCTCTCCCCTCCAGTTTCCCAGTGAAGGAGGGGGCCTAACTGCCTAATATATATTGAAACTGTCAAAAGTACAGGAAATCACCTATGAAAATCGTGAAACATAAATCAGGATTCTATTTGTGTTGAGATGGAATAAGAGGTCATTTTTAGCCACGAAAGGAAATGAGAACCTACTTTTACTACATGCCCTCCTCCTTTTCCCTAAACATTTTTTTTTCACTAGAGCAATGCTGTTTATTTGTTTATTTATTTTCTTTACTTTTTTAAAATTTATTTTGTATTTTTTTTACATCTTTATTGGAGTATAATTGCTTTACAATGGTGTGTTAGTTTCTGCTTTATAACAAAGTGAATCAGTTACACATATACATATGTTCCCATATCCCTTCCCTCTTGCGTCTCCCTCCCTCCCACCCTCCCTATCCCACCCCCTAGGTGGTCACAAAGCACCAAGCTGATCTCCCTGTGCTATGCAGCTGCTTCCCACTAGCTATCTATTTTACGTTTGGTAGTGTATATATGTCCATGCTTCTCTCTCGTTTTGTCACAGCTCACCCTTCCCCCTCCCCATATCCTCAAGTCCATTCTCTAGTAGGTCTGTGTCTTTATTCCTGTCTTACCCCTAGGTTCTTCATGACATTTTTTTCCTTAAATTCCATATGTATGTTTTAGCATACGGTACTAGACTTTCTCTTTCTGACTTACTTCACTCTGTATGACAGACTCTAGGTCCATCCACCTCACTACAAATAGCTCAATTTCGTTTCTTTTTATGGCTGAGTAAAATTCCATTGTATATATGTGCCACATCTTCTTTTTTTTTTTTAACATCTTTTTTTTTTTTTTTTTTTTTTTTTTTTTTTTTTTTCGGTACGCGGGCCTCTCACTGTTGTGGCCTCTCCCGTTGCGGAGCACAGGCTCCAGACGCGTAGGCTCAGCGGCCATGGCTCACGGGCCTAGCCGCTCCGCGGCATATGGGATCTTCCCGGACCGGGGCACGAACCCGTGTCCCCTGCATCGTCAGGCAGACTCTCAACCACTGCGCCACCAGGGAAGCCCTTTTTAACATCTTTATTGGAGTATAATTGCTTTACAATGGTGTGTTAGTTTCTGCTTTACAACAAAATGAATCAGTTATATATATATACATATGTTCCCATATCTCTTCCCTCTTGCGTCTCCCTCCCTCCCACCCTCCCTAACATTTTAATTAAGCTGTCCAGTAGAGGTCACCAGGATGAAGACAGAGCACCTCTGACTTTTCTCATTATCCATCTCCCAGAGACTAGCATGTGATTAGATTGCTTGGCTCTTTCGAGCCCAGGAAGGTGTAGCGACGTTCACGGACCTGAAAAGATGTTATTATTGGCTGGGTGGGTGACTATCCCAAGTGTGGAGCTCTACGGAGAATCCAAACTTCGCAATCTCACTGACACGGGATGAGAATTTCTACATCTGTGCGTCTGCCACTTCTTGGATCTCTGACTGCTTCTCAGGAAGATTACATCCAGATGGACTTCTGTCACCTGGCTACACCTGCAGCATGCAACATATTTAATTTCTTTCTTTGCAGCCATGCCCTGGGACGTTTTGCTTCGTCTGGCTATTTGCAGGTGTCACGTTCTCAGTGGCCTGATCCCCTTGTAAGGACACCGCCAAGCACACCAGGGCATGACTGCCTTGGCAGCTGCCAGAAGGGGAAATCTTCAATGGAAATATTCACACAATGAAATGGTGCCAAGAGGCAGGCAGTCTTGTGAAACCAACACAAGAGACACAATGCCACTGATGAGTAAGAGGCTCCGTGATATTTACGGAAACCCAGCTGTTGCAGAGAGTGGCCTTAACTTGCCCGGCTGTGGCGACAGTCGTCTGAGTTTGGGATCGCTGAACCTTAAAACTGTATAGTATTGTTTTTCTTTTGGTCCCTACTATTCTCTGCTGTTAAACCATGATCTTGGGTCTGAGCCACAGCTGTGTATTTCTGAAGAAAGACTTCCAGTTCTACCAACAAGAATGTATTAAATCATATATCCACGTGTTCACTTCCAAACTGGGAATTCAACTTTAGCTGGGAACTGGCTGAGAAGGAGAACAAAGGCCATACATATAAAAGTTTTGAAGAAGAGGAAATGGTTCTCTCACTTGGCTGTGGGTGGTTGTAGTGCCACTCGATGATGCAGGATGGCAAGATTCAGCAGGGAGGTTGAGTGAAAACAGAAACCGTGGCTGCCTCTGTGGTCACCTAGAGCAGAGAGACAAAAAGCATGGTTAGGAGGAAGGACTGTAGGTCGAGCTTTGATCTTCTGGAACACTGTTATACCCACTCTTACACCCAAACAGCAGGAAAGATGATGCTATTAGCTCTCTCCAATTCCCAGCCTCATTCCATCTTCTCCCTGGTAAAATGAGTTTCTCTCTCAACTCCCTTCCAGCTATATGCCTTTACAAATGATTTATTGGATGCCTCTCCTTATGCCCAGCAATGTGCCAGGAATCCTGAGCGAGAGAGCTATAGGACGTCCTTTAGAGGAGCACTGAAACACTGACATCTGCGTGCACTCTCAGGACCTGGAATAAAGGAGCGGGGAGAGGGCAGCATGTTTGAGTGAGATCCAGTTTTCTTACTGAAAGAGGGGGGCGGGCTCTGGCCAGCATCTTTTTCTTCTTTTACCTGACTTCCTCTGCTCTTCCTGTCTGCAGGAGAGGAACAACAACTAGATGCGTGACACTAGGCAGAATCTAGAGAACTCCAGGAAACTGAATTCTCTGAATAGCAGTGGTTTGACTGAGGTCGTTTGTCTTGCAAATTGGCCCTGCGATCTTTTTTTTTCTTTTTCCTTTTTTAAAAAACATTTATTTAGGGCTTCCCTGGTGGCGCAGTGGTTGAGAGTCCGCCTGCCGATGCAGGGGACACGGGTTCGTGCCCCCGTCCGGGAGGATGCCACACGCCGCGGAGCGGCTGGGCCCGTGAGCCATGGCCGCTGAGCATGCGCTCCGCAATGGGAGAGGCCACAACAATGAGAGGCCCGCGTACCGAAAAAAAAAAAAAAAAATTTATCTAATTATTTTTGGCTGTGTTGGATCTTAGTTGCAGCACTCGGGCTCTTCATTGAAGCATGGGAGATCTTTCGTTGCGGCACGCAGGCCTCTCTCTCTAGTTGTGGCATGCAGGCTCCAGACTGCATGGGCTCTGTAGTTGCGGCACTCAGGCTCTCTAGTTGTGGTTTGCGTGCTCAGTAGTTGTAGTGCGCTAGGGCTTAGATGCCCCAAGGCATGTAGGATCTTAGTTCTCCACCCAGGGATTGAACCCGCATCTCCTGCATTGGCAGGCAGACCACCAGGGAAGTCCTGGCCCAGAGATCTTAAAGCAGGCATTGGTAGACTGTGCGAATCAGCCCACGGGTTTCACTGGCTTCTCAGGTCATCCTCAGACTCCACCTACCTACCAACTCTCTGGCTCTTTTCCCCAATGTCCAGTGTCTATATATTGCTCCCCAGCTCTCCAACATTACTATTTAGCTGCCGTTTACCGAGCTCCACAATGTCTAGGTCCTATATGGGTTCTCTGCGATTTTTCAGGGAGGCGGTGTTATGCCCCATTTCAAAGGGGAGGAAAATACTCTGCCTGAATATCTGTAGGTGGGGGGCGGTCCTCACTGCAAATCTGGGGTTGTGTGTTCTCAAAGCTTGTGCTCTTTTTCCCCTGGAGTTTCTACAGTGGGGGTTTTTGTGACAGTCTTTGGGAATGATTGATGCTACAATACCCACAGGGCACATCTGGAACTTTGCCTGGTAACTTATTAGACGTATTAGGACTTATTAGGATTCATCTGTTTCTATAGACCTTAGATTCCCAATTTATGAAACAAGAGGGGTTGGACTGGGTGATCCCACTGTAGCCTCTGTTAGAGTCTGAAAGGAGTCAGGATAGAGCAGCCATATCTCCAGGGAATCTAGGAGGCTGGAGTCCTGGGGACTTAACCATTGGGAAGTAACTCAGGTTGAACAATGACCCCTATAAATGAGATTTTCCCAGCCTAGCTCAGTGTTTCAGCCCTTTGTCCCCATGAACACATGCATTCTTGGGGGTCCAGGGGAGCTGATCTTTGCTTCAGAAAATATAATATCCCTTACCCACGTAAGCAATTCTGGCATTCAGAAAGGTAAAAAGACCAAATTTGGGGTATGTCCTTGGGAAAAATGTATTTGAAGCAGGGAGTTTATTACAAAGCTTTATAGAAAGAATGAAATTTAAGCAGGACATGTAGATGAGTTCTTGGGTATTGCTGGAATATAAGCCTAGGAAAGAAAAAGTGATTTTAGCTGATCATATGGAACAGAGGTAAAGGCAGCGGCACTTTTACTGCCAAGATAGTTAACAGGGACGATGAGAAAAAAGCTGAGGGCATATTACAGCAGGCTTGATGAATGTCATCCCGAAATCTAACTCAATATTTGAATGCTATAAATTGTGTTAAGATATATAAGGCCAAATAAACCTCTGGGACTCTGACTGATTCAAGGCCCCGGAGCTTAAACTGCTGCTGATGAAATGGATGGGGGTAGAGTAATCGTTTTAGCAATTTGAGAAAATCCTGATAAATCAGAGATGAAACCTGATTTAAGTGACATGGAAAGTCTTGCCAGAGCACATGGGCTCAGTCTGGCTGACGTCTGTGGTTAGGATTGGAGCTGAAATTGGAGGATGGAATCACTGCTGTTCTAGACTCCTTTCCAAGTCCCAACAAGGTTCTGTCAGATGATACGGGGAGGGCATCCACATCTATGTTGCTCAACATATCAGCAAGCCTTGTGTTTTTGTAGCGTATTCATCTCACCTGTGTATCCCATTTTATCAACCCTCTGGGTTTGAAATCATCTCATCCATCCCCAGGTTACTACCTCACGTGCAAAGATTTCACCCCCAATTAAGAATAGATGAGGACATCCGTGTACATTCAGTCTCCAGTCTTTAATTCATGGAATTAAACTGCTTTTACAAATTTAATCCTAAGTCATATACCCAATAAAGAAGCAAACACCTGTCTACCAACAATCTGTACAAAAATAGCAATATTTGAAATTGCCAAAAACTTGAGACAAATCACTTATCATCACCAGTAGAGTGGATAAATTCGAAATTTTCTGAATAAATGGTGGCATATTCATATGGTGGAATGCTATACAGCAATGAAAATGAGTCAACTACAGCTATGTGGGGAAAAAATGGATGATTCTCTTAAAAGTAATTGTGACCAACACGTGAGCAAAAACATACTATGAAGTTCCATTTTTATAAAATCAGGCAAAATGAATCTGTTTTTAGAAACAGGAGAGTCCTAAACTTTAGGGGGCTGGGAGGGGTAATATTGGGGAGGAGTACAAAGAGGCTTCTGGAAACAGAGTAGTGTTCCATTTCTTAACCTGGGTAGTGCACAAGTGTGCTCATTTTGTAACAGTTCATCGAATGATATACTTATGAACTGTGCACTTTTCTGTCTAGTCCTTACATGTACATTAAAAATTTGAAAATAATGTCAAGGGCATCACGCCTGCAGGTATAATGTGGATCGACGGGACCCATCAATATCTCCCCAGCTTTCAGGACTCGGTTGAGATGCTACCTCATCTCTAAGCTTTTCTTGTTAAAACAAAATTCTCTAAATGTATCTCTTCTCTGTGATCTTGACAGTCTGCTTATATTCTCACTTTAGTATCTGCCATAATTTGTTTGGACTAGCTAAATCTTTGCAAATTGGCTTCCCCCCCCCCATTGATTTTAACTTCTTGATGCAGAAATCATGATTTATTTATCTGTATATCCCTTACAGCACCTGAAACACTGACAAGTACATGTTCGGTGAGCGTTTGTGGAGCAATCAACTCCTCTGCCACACATATGTTAACCATTAAGCACAGACAACATGAGCTGCTTTTGCATTGTTACCTCCATCTTAGAAAGTCCTTTATTCCCACCAATGTGTATTGTGCATCTGCTATGTACCAGGCCCTTGGTTGATGAAACAGAAAATATCCTCAAGGAGCCCCCATTTAGGGGAATGAAAAATAGTGAAAAAGGATACCAGTGTGCTTCAAGTTTTCTTAGGAAAAAAATCACAAAAAAGAGAGATTGCAAAATTAAAAAAAAAAGTTTTGCGGGGGAGAATGAAGGATAAAAGAGTAAATAAAGCTCAGCTGAAAAAAACACCAATTCCCTGGAGTCACAATCTGATTTGGAGCCAGGGGTGACTGCCGAAGAGGTTGAGTGAGTGTGGAGGTTTAGATCCAGGGCTGAGGAGGGACCTCTCTGTGTCTCTCAGACCACCCCCATCCCTCTGTAGGACACTGGGGCCTGCATCCTTCCACCCGCCTCACCTACTCCCCACCCCCAGGAGATGGGTGTTGTCCACCAGCACCCCTGCCTCACATGCTCTGCGGTGTGTGCTAATCTTATTTGCCTTCAGCCTGGGTCCCAGCATTTACTCTCTTGCTGGAGGCCAGCTGGAAGCAAACAAACCAAGTGATTCACCCATCTGAAGGTCTCAGGACTGATCTCACCACTGGGTTTAGGAAGCAACAACCGCTGTGCTTTGACGGGAGCAGGGTTGCACAACCTCAGCGCTATTGACATTTGGGGCCAGAATATTCCTTGCAGGGTGGGCTGCCTCGTTCATTGTGAGCAAGCAGCAGCAGCCCTGGCCTCTCCCTATTAGATGCCAGTAGCACGCCCTCAACATGTGACAACCAAAAGTGTCTCCAGATAGTGCCAAATGTCCCCTGGGGTGGAGGTGGGGGGCAAAATCACCCTTCCCCCAGTAGAGAGCCAGTGATTTACAGGGGTCATGACCCCAAGCTTCTATCCGATGAATTAACTCAACTGCCCGACAGGGCAGTTAGGGAAGAAGACCAAGGATTAGAAATACCTGGATTCAAATCTTAGCTCTGCCTCTTATTAAACGTGTGCAGTCAGATGAGTTACCTCACTTCTCTACATAGGGAACGTTATTGCTCTACAGAAGGCACCATCTTTGCAGATGCCAATTCTGAGACCAGATCGACACAGCCACCCTGTGCCAGGTCTGCAGGGAGGGACATTTCCTGGGCCAGCTGCCTCTCATTGCCTTGGCCCCCTGCTGCATCCCCACTCCCCCAGGGATCAGAAATACTTTCAAGCTTTTACCTTCACTCAGAAGCTACCTTGAAAAAGAGAAAGGAGAGAGGGGAAACAGCTCTGTTTAAAGAATTTAAAGTAAGTGAATTTTTGTCTAAAAGAGTTATTTCACATAGAGATACTATTAATTAAGTTAAATTCTGCCCCATATCCGCATTATTTAGTAGGGTTGGAAGAGAAGCTGTAATGAGAGAGATAAGATCAATTAAAGAATATAAAGAAGCTTATTTTATTTTTGTTTTTTGCCAGCATAGTGAAGTACATATGCATGTGCGATCCTGTTCTACCAGGTTGGTTCATAACCTTTAGCCCTTCTAACAAACAGTTCTTAAAATATTCTACTGTGATTTGTCCGTTCCTCGAAGTTCTCTGCTTTCCAGGTAAAGAAGGGATTAATTGCTGAGTGCACACAC
The DNA here is from genome assembly GCF_937001465.1 of Orcinus orca. Classification (NCBI taxonomy): domain Eukaryota; kingdom Metazoa; phylum Chordata; class Mammalia; order Artiodactyla; family Delphinidae; genus Orcinus; species Orcinus orca. The sequence continues at coordinate 67,934,896 of NC_064564.1, read as the reverse complement.
TCAGAGGCAGTAAAGTGTGAGACTTTGGGGCTGGAGGCAATCGGGAGACCACCTCATCAATGCGATGGCTTTATTTTCAGGGAGGAAACTGCAGCCCCCAAAGCTTCCACTTCCTGTTTCCTAGATCCCTCTTCAGGGAGTTTTGAGTTGCTACCAAAGTACTCCAACTACCGGCCTGCGTGTGCTGGAGGCCACGTGTAGGTGTCTAGACAACACCTCCACTGAGTCCAGCCTTCCTCCAGTCCCACTGAGGGCTAAACGTTGAGGGAGCTGTCTCAGACCAGACTGACTTACTCACCAGCTGAATTCCACCTAATGACTTCATTTGACCTCACGTGGAGCAGAAAAACCACCAGGCTGAACCCTGCCCAAATTTCAGATCCACAAAATCATGAGATAAAATAAAATGGTGGTTGTTTTAAGCTGACTAGTTTTGGGGTGGCCTGTGATGCAGTGATAGGCAAAGCAGTAAAGTAGTAAGGAGGACAGGATGTCAGGGAATAAGAGGTGAACGCTGACTTTGGGGATCGCTGGGTTGGTAGTGATTGGGACTTAATAGGACCTCGGGGAAGGGTGGGCCACGGCAAGTGGAGGTGAAGGCGATGGGGAGGGCGTTCCCAGGGTGGGAGGACAGTAGGGAAGCAGGGCAGTGGGAGCATGTGCAGAAAGTGCTAAGCTTGTCGGGAGTGACTGGAGAGGCTGCTGTGGGTGGAAACAACAGCAGGAAGAGATTAAAAAAAAAAAAATCGGGCTTCCCTGGTGGCGCAGCGGTTGAGAGTCCGCCTGCCGATGCAGGGGACGCGGGTTCGTGCCCCGGTCCGGGAAGATCCCACATGCCGCGGAGCGGCTGGGCCCGTGAGCCATGGCCGCTGAGCCTGCGCGTCGGGAGCCTGTGCTCCGCAACGGGAGAGGCCACAACAGTGAGAGGCCCGCGTAACGCAAAAAACAAACAAAAAATCATGGATAATGTCAGGGTAATGCCTGCTATTGGAGATGCTTGTTGCTACCGAGAAGGAGGTTTCCAGGTGAAGAAGGCCTCACGTCTGGTTATTGCTTCAGTGTCAGAGGCCGTTTATTGAAATATGTCATGGTGATAAACAAATAAGTTCACTAGTCCAGGCTGAACCCTAAGGTGAGTTCTCTTTCTCCAGTGAGAGTATGAAAGGTGTGGCTTGCATTACATCCATCTCAGCTTTGGGTGGTTTCCTGGTCATAGCTTACACCTGAAACCTACATCCCAAGGCTCCCAGAAGGAGAATCTGATTGACCCTTGGTCTGGTCTCCCTGCAAGGTACCCACACAGCTGTGTGTGAGGTTCTGAAATTCCTCTGTTAAGGGTGATTCCTTTTCAACTCTCAGAGTCCTTCTATTAAGACATAACCATTCTGTTCATTCATGTGTTCAACAAATAATTCTTGGGAGCCTAGTATGTGCCAGGCACTGTTCTAGGCATTTTTCAACACTGAATAAGACAGTCCTTTCCTGGCCCTACTCCTGGGCAGCTTACACTCTAATGGGAGATGTTGATGGTAGACAGGTAAACCAACAAGATGATCGCGAGAGCTATAAAAAAAGAAACCAGGGCCTGTAACCAAAAGTGACTGAAGGTAGGAGACGATATTTGATAAGTGGTCATGTAAAGCAGCAGGACCCTATGGGGCCTTCCCGGGACAGACTCCTCCCCCACATCCTCTGCTTTAGCTCTCCTCTGAAGTACCTGGACAATAGTATCTGAGGCACATTTCCTGAGTTGTTTCACAGATGCTAAAACCACCGCAAACAGAAGAAATTAACTACTTGATGACCGTGAGCACATAGTCCTCAGACCCATTGGCACCTAAGGATTGACAGTGTTTACCCCTGTTACCTCACCATAGGCTGGTCAGAGAACTGTGCGTGAGCTGATCACATACCCTGGGACTCCCCTCCCTCGTCTTGCCTTTAAAAATGCTTTCCCGGGGCTTCCCTGGTGGCGCAGTGGTTGAGAGTCCGCCTGCCGATGCAGGGGACACGGGTTCGTGCCCCGGTCCAGGAAGATCCCACATGCCGCGGAGTGGCTGGGCCCGTGAGCCATGGCCGCTGAGCCTGCGCGTCCAGAGCCTGTGCTCCGCAACGGGAGAGGACACAACAGTGAGAGGCCTGCGTACCGCCAAAAAAAAAAAGCTTTCCTGAAACCCAGCGGAGAGTTCCAGTGTTTTGTGCCCTAGCTGCCCTGGACTCCTTGCTTGGTGCCTGCCGTAAACACTGCACTTTCCTTCAGCACAACCCAGTGTCAGTAGATTGGCTTTATGTACTGAGAGCAGGTAAGTGGATCCAAGTTTGGTTTGGTAACAGTCCCAGGTAGCCTCTCTGGGGAGACAGTGTTTACGTTTACGTTGCAATCTGAATCCTAAGGCCCAGTCATGTGAGATCCCAGGAAGAGAGAACAGCATGTGCAAAGACTCAGAGGCTGGAAGCACTTCGTGTCGGAAGCACAGAAAGAAAGTGAGAGTGACACAGTGAGGGAAAGGGCGAGGGCAGAAGACATCAGGGAGTCAGGATTACGTGTTGATCACATAAACCCTGGTAGGGCCTGGTAAGGAGCTGGATTTCCTTTAAAGTTTCATGGGGAGGAAGAGGAGAGAGCAGGAGTTGGTTTACTTTTTATACACATCTTTGGTTGATAGAATGAGTTCTCAATATCGGTTATGAAGTTATTGGGATGAGATCAGGGGTTGGCAAACTTTTTCTGCAAAGGGCCAGGAAAGCTCGATCCTGCCTCATGCGCCATAAATAACATGTGGCTGCAATGAGTGTGGCTGTATTCCACTACAACGGCTTTTGCAAAGACGGGAGGTGGGCTGGATTGGACCCCCAGGCAGTAGTTTGCAGATGGCTGGATTACACAAGGGGATGGAAGGCAGCTGAGTGCACCCAGGAGGAAGGTGGTGCACACTCAGTGGGAACACAGAGGATTCTGAGGTTCAAGGCCGCAAGATCTGAAACGGGAGGGGTGGAAGGATGTCAGTCACGAGCTCTCGCTTTGCCTGGTTTGGCAAGAGCTGGTCCTCTGAGAGCCCGTGTCTGTGTTCAGGCGGTGTTCTGGGGAGGTTGGTTTCAGGGGACCTGAAACGTAACAACTGGGGGAGCTTTTGTAAGGAAATGGATAAAAAATGACAAAAAACAAAATTAGGAACAGGCCCCAGAAAAACTTGCGAGAGCGACAGACACTGAACCTTGAGCTTCATTAGCTTCAGGCTAAATCCGCCTCAGCTTGTGTTTATGTTTTGTCCCCCTGAGCTCATAGCAACAATCTGAGCCTCATTATTTCAAGTCAGATTGTTTCAAAAAAGCTTCCTTTAGTGACATCTGGTGTATGACTGATACTTTGAAACACTCAGGACCCTAAAACATGGAAGGGCCCCTGCTCTGTGTTTACCAGGGGGTCCTGCTGTGTCCAGTCCGTCACTACACGAGGCAGGTGCCCAGACCCACCGCATCCCACAGTCCTCATAACAGCAGCCCAGCACCACACAGCTGGCTCATGTCCTCGTGCCTGTATTATCTCAAATGACACTGGAACCCAGACAGAATGGACACTGAGGCTTTAGGTGATGAAATGGAAGCAATTTTAAGGGCTGGATCTACTGTGTTGTATCCCGAAAGATTCTGCATGTGAGGCTCAGCCCCTTCTCGGGATTCCACACATCTTTCTTAGGAAAATACTTGGCTAATCACCTGTACTAGGAGCTAAGTTTCCGAAGCACCTGGGTGGAAACTGAGTGGGGGGTTGGCTTGGTGACTTAGGAGAGGGAAGGGAGAGAGAGAGGGGAGGAGGGAGAGAGGGGCTTGGAGCAAGTGGGTGGCAGAAGGACATCCCTGTGCAATGTGCTCTCCCTCTGAATCCCCTCTCTGTCCTTTCCCTACCCTACAGTCAGTTAAATCAACCAAAGGGAGGAAGGAATGGAGGGAGGGAGGTTGGAAGTGTTTGATGTGCATGGATTTCTTTGGAGACAGTAGAAGGAGCTGAGTTCTGCAGCAGGAATGCGGGGAAGGGTGTTGGAGGTGGGTGAGTGATAAACAAAGCAGGTAAGGACGATGGAAACCATGGAAATGTACAGAAATTATGGGAAGGTTTAGGTGGTCACAAGCCCTGCAATGGAAGTTGGCTGGAGAGTTAACCACATCGGTGACATGCAGAGGAGCCAGTCTGATGGCTGTGACGGCACAGGGCACAGCTGGTGGCGTCCCTGTTGGGAGTGGCAGCAGGCCCAGAATGTTGGTGAGCTCAGGTGAGATAATCTCCAGAGGCCCTAGAAATATCGGGCGATTTAGCAAGGGGCTGAATTTCTGCGTGAGTAGGTGCATCCCTGAATCAAGGAGATATAGTGGGACCTCCCTGGAGACCCCGGGAAGGTGAGGCCTAGAGATAGTCGGGCTGTCTGGGGCTTGCATATTTGTCTCCCCTACTTGATTGCATAGTCATGGAGGTCATGAACTTGTCTTATTCATTTTTATAACTCTTCCGTGTCCTTCAATCACTCTTACTTCATCCTACCCAGTGCCTAGCATAGCTGCTGTTATATATTGTATTCACGTGGTGATTATATGTGTAATGAATAAATGAATAAAGAATGCATGAATAAAACACTCTTACTCAGAAGTCTGTACACTGGCCCACACCATCTTTCATTCTTGATCAACTCTAGCTTCTTTCTTGGGCTTTTGGTCCTATATATCTGCCATGAGAGAATTAACGGTGCTATCACAGCATCGTTCAGGCTGACATTTAGAGTTATAGAGTGGCAGAGCTGGAAGGGACCTTATAGATGGAGTCCAAAACTTCCCCTGAAATCTGAGCTCCTTAAAAGAACACCTGAGGCAGATTTCAGTTAATTCCCATTTATCTGAAATGCAAACAACCAGGACATGCAAATGTCTGGAATCTTTTATACATTCTATGCCATAGTTTTCTCTGTAAGGGTAGCTTATACTCTTTGTAAAGGTCTTTGTGGGATAGGAAATCCTTTCACTTACATTATCTCATTGAACTCTCACAGTATCTTTTTAGATAGTTAATGAGCTCTCCCATTTTACAAAGGTTAAGTTACTTGCGCTGAATCCTTCAGCTAGCAAATGGCAACCAGGGTTCAAAGTGGTCTACGGATTATAGGTTTAGCGTGCTATGCCTCACATAGGCTTACCATTCCATGAAGGACAAATAGGCAAGCTGATCCCAACCATCTCCTTGATAAGAAACACCAGTTCTAGGTTCTCTCAACCTCCTAGCCCTTCTACGGCTCTAGCGCTATGTGGTAAAATTCCAGATTTAAGTTAACACTGCTATTGCAGTAATTTTCCTGAGTTGTGACAGGGTCTGAACCTGGTGTTACCTCATGTAAGCAGGCTGTACTAGTTACGCATTGCCACTGTAACAAATTCCCACACACTTAGTATTTTGGGAGTCTTACGGTTCTGGAAGTCAAAAGTCCCAAATGAGTCTTACAGAGCTAAAATCAAGGTGTGGGCAAAGCTGAGTTCTTCTGGAGGCTGCAAGGGGAATCGCTTCCTTTCCCCTTCCAACTTCTGGAAGCTGTTGGCATTCCTTGCCTTGTGGCCCCATCACACCAGTCTCTGCTGCCATTCTCACATGGCTTTCTTCTCTGACTCTGATTCCTTCTGCATCCTTTGATAAAGACCCTTGTGATTATATCAGGTCCACTGGATAATCCAGGCTCATCCCCTCACCTCAAGATTCTTAATCACACATGCAAAGTCTCTTTTGCCATAGTCACTGGTTCTGGGGGCTAGGGCGTGGCCATATTTCAGGGCCCCACCAAAGAGGAAATTTTTATTTTCTTAATGTATCAGGCTCAGTGACTTTTTATAAAAAATTTTATATTGGAGTATAGTTGATTAACAATGTTGTGTTTGTTTCAGGTGTACAGCAAAGTGATTCAGTTGTACATATCCATGTATCTATTTTTCTTCAAATTCTTTTCCCATTTAAGGTTGTTACATAGATTGAGCAGAGTTCCCTGTGCTATACAATAGGTCCTTGTTGGTTACAGGCTCAATGACTTTTAAAGAGTGATTTAAAATTTTTACTTGCCAAGGAATTTATCTGAGGAGAGCATGGGAGGGCTATAGTACAAAAGGCCATTGCATTCCCAAGAAGGCGGAAGAAGGTATCCAGTCTTTCTCTGGGGCCTGTGCTGTCCTCACAGGTGTGCCCCCCTTAGTCTCAGTTCAGAGCAGAGGTGGAGGTAGCCAGACTCGTGTCCATGAGCAGAGACAAAGTTCCTTAGTCCTGGCCTCTGAGCCTCTACCACCTAGAAGTGGAAAGGATGTCAAATGCCAGTGTTTGTATGTATGTTGATCAGTCTTTGGTGTCAGTTTTTGTGGGTCCCAGCCTGAGAACCTTGACTGTCTCTGTCCTAGGATTCAAACCCACCTGAGCACATCCAGGGGGCCCGTGGAGCTGACCCACCAGAGGCCTCTTTGCCTGCAGGACCCAAGAGCCTGCTGGACAGGATTCTCTCTCGTGCCAGAGGAAAGCATGGACGCTTCATGCTCGGAGCCCAAGAAGTTGAATGCCACTGGGGGGCAGGGACCACGTCTGTCACTCAGATCTCCCCCTGCGCCAGCCCCACGGGCTCACGGCCAAGGAAGTTAAACAGTGAGTAGAAGCTAAAAGAACTGTCTCTCTCAAATCCCCGGGGGACGTCGAGAGCGCAGAAAAGCCTTCGCTGACTTGGCAGCCTGGGGCCTCGGGTTTGGGCAGCCACAGGAAGTGGCACAGGGGGCCTTTGTAGTGGCCCCCGGGGTTTCCTGAGCCTGAGCTGACAGTTAGCAGGGGGAGGGAACAACGGTGAAAGCACATTTTAGGATTTCCCCCCCTCAGAAGAGTTGAAGGGATGAAGAACTTTGAAGGTGAGCTGAAGCTCTTGAAATTGCGGCTTGCAACCAACCCGAGAATACCTGCGGTGAAATAATATTTTAAAATATGAATAGTAGTCTTAATTTTCCTGTTATTTTCTGTTACCCCACAACCCCCTGACCCTTCCCAAGCCCAGACTCTGAGGTGTTCTTCGCCATGGAGAATTGATGTTATTGCAAAACCAGAAAAAAAAGTCTTTGAGTTTCAAAAGCCTAGCCTCGAGGGTACCTAAGGCATAAACAATAGATTTGGACTGATACCTGGTGAGTGAGGGGAAGGCATTTTACCTCTAGACTAGCTCTGGCTTCCGGGAATTTGGATGAGGGGTGGAGAAAAAGAAAGAGGAAGCCAAGAATGGGTGTATGTTGTGGATTGGTGGGGGATGGGGGCGTGTTCTCAACCGGTCACTCATCTGGGGGTGAGAGCACTTCCTGTTCAACCGGGGAAATCTGAGAGCAAAGATGCCTTGAGCCTCCTGCCCTAAGTAGCATCCTAGGAAAGAAGCCAATGAGCAGAGAAGTGGCTGCCTGTGCAGTAATTTGAGGCACGTGGGGTCCTACACAGCCTCCGGGTCTTACCATGGTTCAGCGTGGTGCTGGAGCCCCAGAATTGCCCCCCTGCCCCTCAGTGGAGCTTGGCCGCAGATGAGAGAGTTGCACCCAAAGGCCTTCCGTGGAGATGAGGTACAACCCAAGAGCTGCTTTGATGGATAATTGAAGTCCAGATGGAAATTGAAATGTCTCAGCAGATGCCAGCCCGAAGAAATGATGATACCGAGGGCCAAGGTCCCCCCCTCACAATGATACCATTTGAACCCTCCCCTCAAACTTACACACAACCCCAGGGAAGGCGGGAGTCCTCAAATAGAATGTGATTCAGTTTATGCTCTTCTGGCATAAAGGGGACTTGAAATAGAAATCAGATTAAGTTGTAGAAAAATAAAGAAAATCCCGCTCTGGGCACATCTGAGTTAGGGGACCGCACTTTTGCATTTTCTACTTACTATAGATGCACTTGCAGGTGTCATTTTGATAAGGCAACAGCTTACATCCTCCACGTAGGAAAATGAGGCTTTCATCTGAAGCTACCTGATCACCAGCATTTCAATTGCTCCTACATGTGAAATTATTCTCACTGAGGGTCTGGAAAAAACATATAAATTTAATTTATGTTTACCTACTGTATTGCTCAGAACATGGGGGGAGTATGGGTGGTCAGAACAAATTCGATGCTATCATGATTTTTGTGAATCTGAAGCACTGGGACAGCCTTGGGATATACATGGGTCAAAGGTCATCTGTGGTATATTTGCTAGCCTAGAAAACTGGTTTAAGCACAGATTGTTTTTTGAACCTTATGTACAATTTTGTACCTACGCCAAGTATGAGAATAGCATAGTGTGCCCCTGTGTTCCCATCCCCTAGCTTTGATTGTTAACATTCTGCCAGTCTCCAACCATTGAATTTTGAAACAGGCAACACTTCATTTTAAAAGTGAGGAAATGCAGGGCTGAGGGCACGTCAGTGATCTGCCTGGTTCTCTGAATTGAGTATTCGGTGCACTAATGAATAGTTAATATCTGATAGTGATAACATTCCACGGCCCAGGCATTCTGGATGAGCGGGTGGTCACTCCACAACCTTGAGTTGGCCTGACTTCCCCACAGCATAACCTCATCTATCCTGACTGATAAAGATTATACTGTGTTTCTTAAAGAAAGCATTTTCCATTAATTAGGCTGCCTTCCAGTTTGATGAGATTATGCCATGTTGTTGTTGTTTTTCTCAGGCATTTTGATCTCTTGCAATCAAGAATCCATACAACATCACACTAATGGTGACAGGAAGCTTTCTCTCCTGGGTGCAAATAACCATATTTCTATCTATATTGGAACACATCTCGTCAATATTTAAATCGCGCCCACATGTTATTAGCATTTCACTTGTTTTAAACAGCATGCCTCAGTTTCCCATCAGAAGTAAGGGTGGGAAAGGAAAAGGTTTTATGGGCAAAAGTAGGTCATGTTGAATCTGGGTCCTTCCAAGGTAACCAGAGAAGCAAGACAACCATCTCTGTACAAACTTTGAAGAGAAGATTTTACTGTGTGAAATCATCTCATCATCTGAAATGAAGTGTGAGGTCTTTCTGACTGGTGACCTCAACAGTCATAATCCTTAATCTTCTGCTTACAGAATATTTTAAAAAGCATATCACGAACTTGGGAGAGAGTATAGGGAATCATACAAACCTGGGATCAAATTCCAGCTACTGAACTGACTGGCTGTGTGGTCTTGGGCAAGGGGCTTAAATCTCTATCCTTACTCTGATAGCTGTAAAAATGGGGATAATGAGATGTTGTTGTGATGATTAAATGAGACGATGCATGTAAAGTGCTTAGCGCACAGGGAGCTTGGCGTATACACTGCTTGCTAAGTGGTGGTAGTTTTTGTTATTACTATTATTTGGCAAATTTGTGAAATGCAGGCAACTCTAAGGTAGAAAAAGCCTTTGAAGAGAAGAAAGGCACAGAGCCTGGGTTGAGTCTAAACCTACTTGCTACGGAGTGATTGAGATATCCAATATCCACACCGGGGTGGGTAACACGGCAATACAGTTTTCTGCGATGAAATTGCTTGTTTCAGCCAGAGGGTGGGAAAAAAATAGGATGAACCTGTGTTTGCTCTTTTATTGCACCCAGCGCAACACACATTTTTTGAGCACGAAGGAGGAAGAGGTGGTGTAGTCGAGAGAGGAAAGTGTGCAGGATTCACAAACAGGTGAGGTTCAGTTTGAGTGCTCGCCTTCTCTCTTCCTGACTCTATGCAGGGGAAGAAGAGAATTGCTCTCTCTTCACCTCAGTAGCCCTCCTCGGTAGGAAGTATTGGCCATCAAACTGGGTGTGTATCCTTCCAGTGCAGCTAAGGTGAGGCTGTTGTGAGTGACAGAATAGTCAACACAGAGTAAGTGTCAAGACTTAGGAAGTGCTTCTCTGTATTGATGGATGTCACCAGTGAAATGAAACCGTGCGGTGGGTTACAATGACGCCTCCATTAGACAGATGAGACGATAGAGGTGCACAGGGGTTGAAGCCTCACGTCTAGTAGGTGGTGGAGCTACACTTTGAGACTGGAGAGTTTCCAGAGGCTGCACTCTGAACCATTAGTCTCCATTGCCTCTCACAATGGTGAATGGCTGGGCCAAGCATCGTGTGCACAGAAGCTCTTCCAAAATTATTACATCTCTTCTCCCTCATGGGAGTTGTTCTTTGCTTGTCCCGGACAGATCCTACACATCAGTGTATAGAGTTGTTTTCTTTAAGAAGCTTTCTCATATCACCTCAGTCCACTCAGTTCTCTTTTGTTCTTGAACCCCTGAGATACTAACTAAAACTCGCAAGAGAGGTATTAGGTCTATTTCCTATTGTAAGAAGGCCCAAGGTCTGAGGGTCAGAACGATTCTAATGTTCAATGCAGAACGTAAGTTTGATATGTGTTAAAAATTACTCCACCCCATTACATGTGGAGAAAGATAATCTTACCCCAACAACTAAGGACTCATTTCCAACTTGAGGGGCACCTGACGGAAAGTTCTGTGACCTCTGAAATGAGTGGATGCCCATGTCAGTTCAGGCGCCTCCAGCCTGTTCTTGAAGCCCGTGATGGGTTGGTTTTTTTTTTTAAGTTTTTATTTTATATTGGAGTATAGTTGATTAACAATGTTGTGTTAATTTCAGGTGTACAGCAAGGTGATTCAGTCATACATATACATGTATCTATTCTTTTCCAAATTCTTTTCCCATTTAGGTTGTTACACGATACTGAGCAGAGGTCCCTGTGCTGTACAGTAGGTCTTTGTTGGTTATCAATTTTAAATACAGCAGTGTGTACGTGTCAATCCCAAATTCCTTAACTATCCCTCCCTCCCCAACCCTTCACCCCTGGCAACCACAGTTCATTCTCTAAGTCTGTGAGTCTGTTTCTGTTTTGTAAATAAGTTCATCTGCATCTTTTTTTTTTAAGATTCTGTGTATAAGTGATATCATACGATACTTGTCTTTGTCTGACTTACTTCACTCAGTATGGCAACCTCTAGGTCTGTGACGGGTTATTTTTGGAAGTTTTAAAAGTTCTAAAGGAGCTATAAGGAATTGGTGGCCCTCTGACACATCAATTCCTTTTGCTCTTGATGGGAATTATGGCCACTTACTTTTCACATCACGAGCTCTGATGGGCTCTTGACAACGGGATTTGTGAAACACAAATGATTAGTGGCATTGACAGAGCCAGGACTCAGAGTGACAGTGCCTGAGTGGCATGCCCCCAGAACAGGGCAAACTTGCACAGCACCGCCAGTGAAGGGAAAGGGCAGTGTGGTGGCTACCGTCCAGAGCTGGTTTGCTTACTTGACTCACTGCTAATTAGCCTCATAGCCTGGCCAGGGTTTGATATTACCACTGCCTTGGTGTCTTAGTCTGCTCAGGTTGCTATAAGAAAATGTCATAGACCAAGTGGCTTAAACAACAGAAACTTATTTCTCATAGTTCTGGAGGCTGAGAAGTCCAAAATCGATGTACTGGCAGATTCGGCTTCTGGTGAGAGCTCTGCTCCTGGCTTGCACAATAGCCATCTTCCTGCAACATCCTCACTTGGAAGAGAGAGAAAGAGGGAGATATGAGAGATGGCGGAGAGGGGGACGGGGTATATCCATGTAAAACACGACAGATTTACCGATCCTTACCCTCTCACTGCTAGTGTACAAGAATGCCAGTTTCCTCGATCAGTACTATATATTGTCAAGCTCTTGAGTTTTTGCGGATGTGATGGGTATAGAGAAAGATAGCTCACATGGGTTTAATTTGCATTTATCTAATTACTAGTAAGGTTGAACATCTTTTCATCTGTTTATTGGAGTTTTTGCTTTTCTTCTTTTATGAATTGCTTGTTCACATCCTGAGCTCATTTCTCTGTTGGAATATTTGTATTTCATAACAATGTGTAGGAGCTCTTTATACATTCTAGATATAAATCCTTTGTTTGTTCTACATGTTGCAAATATCCCTGCTTGTTACTTGTCTTTTTAACTTAGTTTATGGTGTCTTCCATCCCTCAGAAGTTAGGATTTTTTATATGATCAAATCAGTCAGCTGTTTTTTTTGTCGTCTGTGGAGTTCCTGGACCTGACTTCTGAAATGCTGCAGTATTATAACTAAGGTACCCTCAAGTCAGAGTCTGGATGTTGCCTTGAACTGAGAGGTCTATGTTTTATTTTTGACCCTTCCTATCAATGGTGGTGTATTTTTGCTTGGGAAAAAAAAATACTACATACACTAAACCAAAACCTGGGGCACTAATACTTGCTCATGCCAACTCAAAAATAGAAAACAAACAAACAACAAAAAATAAAACCAGAGGCTTCTAGTCTCATAGCAGACAATCTCATTAAACACATACACACAGAATTGTCTGTGAATATAAAATTTGTAATAAGGAAGAATGAAAGGCCATTATAACTGATGTGTGTGTAAGTGTTTATGTAGCTATCTATTTCTTAAAAAGCAAGCACTTAAAATTTACTTTGTGTTCCATCGTATTCTATCAATGAACAATTGTTTAAAAACTTAGTCTGTGAGTAGGATGTTATTTTTTGTTTTTCTTAATGTTAAGGCATGGAACTGTAGCTCAGTGATAATAGATAACTTTGTAAAGGTCATAGAGCTGGTAAGGGGCAAACCCAGAATTGAAACCCAGGTGTTCTGGCACCCAGTGTAGTGTCCTTCTCATTATTCTGTAGACTGCTGTTCATATAGAGTCCAAGAGGGTGGTGGTGTCTATGTGGGTGCATTTTTCTTTGTCTCTGTGTTTGCCTGTACAAGTGGTGTAAGTATCTGTGTGTCTCTGTATGTGTTTGTCTAGATGCACGCATGTGTATCACAGACGTGTGTGTGTCTGTGTGGAGAGAGAGAGATATTTATTTATTTTAAGGAATTGGCCCTTGTGATTAGGGAGGCTGGCAAGTCTAAAATCTGCAGGGGAGGCTGGCAGTCTGGAGACCCAGGGAAGAGCTGATGCTACAGCTCAAGTGCAAAGGCTGTCCGCTGACAGAATGTCTTCTTCGTCAGGGGAGGCCAGCCTTTTTTGCCTAAGGACTTCAACTGATTGGATCATGCTCACTCACATTAAGAAGAGTCCTCTGCTTCACTCAAAGTCTACTGACTTAAATGTTAAGCTCACCTAAAACAGTACCTTCACAGAAACATCTAGAATATTGACCAAATATCTGGATACCATGGCCCAGTTAAGTTGACACATGAACTTAACCACCACAGAGAAGCAATTGGATTTTATCAAATGCACATGTATTGTACAATTTTCTCCTCTGTTACTATAGGTAATTTTATCAATAGATTTTTTATTTTATTTTATTTATTTATTTTTTGGTTGTACTGGGTCTTCGTTGCTGCGCACAGGCTTTTCTCTAGTTGCGGCGAGCAGGGGCTACTCTTTGTGGTGGTACTTGGGTTTCTCATGGTGGTGGCCTCTCTTGTTGCAGAGCACAGACTCTAGGCGTGCAGGCTTCAGTAGTTGTGGCACATGGGCTCAGTAGTTGTGGTGCACGGGCATAGTTGCTCTGCAGCATGTGGGATCTTCCGGACCAGGGATCGAACCCATGTCCCCTGCACTGGCAGGGGGATTCTTAACCACTGCGCCACCAGGGAAGTCCAGTAGATTTTTTTAATATTAGTCTTTCCTTGCATTCCTAAGAAAACTCATATCAGTTTTCACCCACTTGATTGCCAGTACTTAAAAAGATTCAAAATAACAAGTTTTGGATATTGGAACATGGGTATAAAGTGGTAAAGTCTTTTTGGAGAGTAATATGACAGGATCTATAAAAAATTTTAAGTACATCTCTTATGACCTATCAGTTCTAATATTTTTACTTTGTATCTTTGAAAATACCCATGGGCAAGATTGTTTATTATTGCATTGTATGTAGGGTGACAAATTGAAAATAATCAAAATGTTATTAGGAAGGAGATAAATGAACAATGAAACATCTGAGTATGGCAGCAGTCAAACGAATATGTTAGATCTATGTATATACGTATATACCTGCTTAGAATTTTCTGACATTGATAGTTTAAAGTTAAAGCAAATTTCGGAACAGTTAGCACGAAATAACGTCACTTATATTTTTTAAAAAGTCCAAGTTTCTATATGCACATTATGATATAAATGCAAAGAAAATAATTTAAATTATTCCTATAACACTGATAATAATTGTCACCTCTCGAGGGGTATTTTCAGGGAGGACCGCTATTTATTTGTATTGTTTGCATCTTTTGCAGTGAGTAAGGACTAATAAATTACTTGTATAATCTCAATTTAATATTAAAAGGTAAAAATTTACAACATACACTTTCATCTCAAATATTAGAATTTAGTTTTGAACCCTAACATGTCAACTTTGTATATTAAAAGACACATAACAAAGTATTTGACATAATATTTTAAATTTATATTGAAATATTAAATACTGAATTCTTATATTATTTTAATCTATAAATACAATGTCTAATCTCTGGACAAAAAGGGAATGTATTTTTATATAAAGTCTGATAATGGAGCTTAATAAGAATTTTCTCCTAGTTTGGATCACACAAGTAAAAATGAGGCCTAATTTTAGCTCATATGATAGTAATTTGAAAAGCAAAGAGAGGTCACTCTTTCACAAAATATTAGCTATGTTACAAAACCATCCCCAACAGGCTGGGCCTTGGGCCTCAATACTTCACAGTCATAACCAAGGGGAGAGAGAGAGTCATAACAATATGATTTAAGAAACGTGGTTTCATATAGAAAACTAACAAACAAGTGGAAATATTTCTTTATAATTTTATTAAAGAAACTAATATGTCTTCTAGACAATCGAAACCTGAAAACTATCTTCTGCTACTTTTATTACACGGATCAATAACATATACAGTTTTCATGAGGTTTCTTGCTTTTGAGAGAAAATATAGCATATAAAAATAAAATAACCTCACATTTATTTTTATTCTTATGTATGAATTTAAGCTTTTTTTTTTTTTTTTTTTTGCGGTTTGCGGGCCTCTCACTGTTGTGGCCTCTCCCGTTGCGGAGCACAGGCTCGGGACGCGCAGGCTCAGCGGCCATGGTTCATGGGCCTAGCCGCTCCGCGGCATGTGGGGTCTTCCCGGACCGGGGCACGAACCCGCGTCCCCTGCATCGGCAGACGGATTCCCAACCACTGCCCCACCAGGGAAGCCCTTCCCTTCCATTTTTATGGTACTGAATGCGTGCCTCTCCCACACCCTCCACCCACAACCCCCCACCCCCGTCCACCCCACCTGATTCTCTCAGACTGGAATTCCCTTCGTACCCTCCCATTTTATGCCTCCTCATTCAAACACCCAAGTCAGAGCCAGCTTTGTGGTAACTTGTGCAATTGCTCAGGTTACCACACTCAGAAGAGCCCCGTGATGGTTAGATGCACTGCTGTCTCTGCCTTGAATGAAATAAGGCCATTTGCAGCAACATGGATGGGCCTAGAGATTATCATACTAAGTGAAGTAAGCCAGAGAAAGACAAATATATGATATCGCTTATATGTGGAATCTAAAAAAAAAACTGATACAAATGAATTTATGTACAAAACAGAAATAGGCCTCCAGACAAAATAAACTTGTGGTTACCAAAAGGCAAAAGGAGGAAGGGATAAATTAGGAGCTTGGAATTAACATACACACACTACCGTATATAAAATAGATAAGCAACAGGGACCTACTGTATAGCACAGGGAACTCTACTCAATATTTTGTAATAACCTATAAGGGAAAAGAATCTGAAAAAGAATATATATGTATAAATATATGTATAACTGAATCACTTTGCTGTACAATTGAAACTAACACAACATTATAAATCAACTATACTTCAATTTTTTAAAAAAAGCAAGTTGTAGAACAACAACAACAAATACTTAATAATTGTATCTTTGAACTTAGGTTTTGCAAGTGAAGGCTGATGGAACAGTGGCATATGCACGTGAGTGGTTGAGATGCATGCAGTGTGGGTGCCTCTGTTCCCTGCTGCCTCATTCGCATGTAGTGTTCAAAGTGCCCCCTGAGCACAGAACTCTGGCGGGCTCAGCGTGCATGAAACTTCCAGGTGAGTGAGTACAATGTAAGAGTGTTACCTCTACAACTAAGTGGGGATGTTGATAGCCTGGAGAAGCCATGCTTTCTGCTCTAACCAGAACATGCTTCCAACACAGAAAGAAGGCAATGGTGTCCTAAGAAACAGGAATGACAAAGGAATCCTATCCTATCCTTTCTTACTCATGTTATTTCCCTGATCAGCCAACCACTTGAGCTGAAAATAATGACCTAAAGAAAAAAAAAAAGGCAAGACAGGGCAATCCATAGTTCCTTTTCCTTTAGTCCTTACTTCCTTACTCATCAGTAAGCTGAAGAGAGAGAGTGTTGGTAGAATGTGCATATATCAAGAAATGAAATTAAAATAGTTTGGTTAGTTTTGTGCAGCATTTCTACTGTTCTGGTAATCTCCAAAATATGAACTGTATAATGTCGGTGATTCTGCATATTAATTAAATGCTTTTAAGTTTGCATCTAACTGTCATTGCACACATAAAGACGAATGACAAAATATATATAAATAATTTAAAATTAAAAATATTTTCTTTACTTAGGATGTCATTAAATAGCAAATAAAAAAACACCATGACAAGTTGAGAGACTGAGAAAGGAAAAAACTTTATAAGCTTAATACCATTAATGACATGCTTTTCCTGCTTTTTGAACAAAGGACCCCAGATTTCTTTTGCACTGGACCCTGCAAAATATGTTGCTCCAATGCCTCCTTCCCATTAAAATCATCTTTGGTTCCTACCACTGTCCATGTAAAATTAATTGTTCCCTGTCTTTCACTTCTAATTATTTTTAAACTTCTGTTTAGTACTGTATTTTGCCCATGTTATTTGGAATTACATTTACTACGGACTTGCATGTAGCCACTGCTAGCAATGTGTAATTTTCCCCAAATGTTGCCTGTGGATCACCTACATTAGAATAGCCTGGAAGTAGTTCTTGAGGCTTTCATAACAAGCTCCCCCTCAGGTTGGGGTACCACTATATGGGGCAGTAGGTGTCCAGGTGTGGTCTGAGGACCCGCATCTCCTGGGATCTTATTAGAAATACACATTTGTGGGCCTCATTCCAGCTCTCTGGGACTGGGACCCAGCCCTCTAGGGGATTCTGATGCTGCTGCAGTTCAGGAATAGAGTGGAAAGAACAGGGGCTCTCGAGGCAGCTAGACCTGGGTGGGATCCTGGCTGAATCACTGGCTAACTGTGACTTGTGAGCAGGTTCTCTCTCCCCAGGGACAGGCTGAGAACCTGAAACTAGACAAGAAAACTTTACCATACCTGCAAATGCCCTATTAAAAATTCTCTCTTTGTTTAGAAACTATACTTTTTTGCCTTTTATGTTATTGTTGAAGAATAGGGGGAAACCTAATCTGAATGGGTTGAAAGAGTTCTCATTAGATATTCATGGGTCCCAGAGGATCCTCCAGGAAGTTCAGAGAAGGGAATCAGAACCCAGGCCCCTCTTGAAATGAGGACCTGAGTTGTGCTGCAGAGTTGGCTATGGGAAGGGAAAACATCTCAGAGGTCAGCACCCAGTGATCTGGTCCAGCTCAAAGGCACTGCGCTGGTGATGGAAGAATCCCAATCTTAGACAGAGGCAGGGAGGAAATCTGTCATGTCTGATTTACTGCTTGTACTGCATGTACTAAGAGACAAAACAAACAGGGAAACTTGGCCAGCTTGAAGTCCAGCAAATTCCATGTCATTGCGACACAAGGGAAACCAAAATACAGTTTTACCCAGATTGGAGTAATCGCCCTAATTTTGGTAAGCTTTAGGAACAATTTTCAGCATTCAATTTAATCAAATGGTTGAAACTGGAATATAAGGGACAGAGATATAGAAATCCTAAGCCCTCAAGGTCCCTCTATGATTGTTTATTTATGTGTATGTGTGTGTGTGTGTTGCGTGCATATTGATTATGGGTTTTTATTGTTTTATTATTGGGTGATTACAGTACCAAAGCAAAATGCTAATATCAGCAATTTGGTATTTATTTTGTATAACATTGAAATAGTAGTACTGATCTTAGCATCTTCTGTTCTTTAATGTAGCTAGAGTTTGTGAAATAAAAAATGATACCAAATATTTAATATGTGACAACTAAAAAATTAAATATACTCTAAGACAACTATAAATGGAAATTTTAAAAGTACGCTTATTAAACATACTTGGTTATTCTAAAATCACTTACTAACAATATAATTAATAGCATAAAGTAATACTCAAAAACACTGTATAAAAGGAAAAACTTTATCAACCATGGAAGTTGGAAATTAAATATTATTTAAAAGTTAAGTTCACATTAAAAAAACTATGGTGTCATGATGAGAGTTTACTTTGGTGCAGTGCTCCAGCTGTTGATAAATCTTTGATTCTTCATGGGAAGGATGATGGTGAAATTATTCATAAACTGACTCCAAACATTTTCCTTTGACTTAATTTCAAATAATCTCATCTCTTGTTTGACAACTTTGAGGAGGTGTTTTTTGAAAAGCTTTTTCTTCTGCACAAACCATAATCTTTTCATGGACGGCAAGCTACAGCTTTGTTTCAAAGAGCATTGCCAGCTTGCATTCAACGCTTTCAATTTCATCATGTGTAGATGGAGTATCTGATGCAGAGTTCCCTGCATCAACTGCAATTCTATCATGTTTATATTCCAGTTTTTCAAAAGTCTTTGAACGAGAGTAAAAAGTATTCCTCGCAATAGAAGCTCGACTTCATTGAGTGTCACTTTCATTCTCCTCCTGAGGATTTCCGAGGCATAGATGAACACTTTCTAAATGAAGGCGGTTTTGTTAGATTTGAAATTTTAGGGCAGTAAATAACTCTCTGGGTATATCTCAAGGTGTGAAAAAATCAGATTTCAGAACTTAAAAATGTGGATACACATATGAAGCCTTCCTCCAGGAAAAAATAGAAGCATTTCAATACTTAAGAAGCTTGCATTGCAATTATTTACATAGAGGACATAGAGATCACAACATGCTTGCTCACATACAAACACATCCAGCTAATTTTTAGAAAAATTCTTGTACATTTCACGGAGTCATCTCATGATGATGTGAGCTCAGCATGACATACGGGGAGAAGCTATTTCTTCTGAGAGCAGAAAAGTTCCCCTGATGTCTGGGCACAAGACAGAGTTGATTGGAGCATCAGAAAGCTTTAACATTTCAAGGTACCTAAATTTAGACTCAGAAAAGTCCTGAAACTCAAGGCTGCACACCCTGGCCTTGGGCGCAGTGGTGGGTTGTACGGAAGACCTTTTGTATGTGAAATACAGTTCACCACTCTCCCATAGGCCCACTCGGGGTCCCTGAGCCAGCTGAGAAGTTGGTCCACCCCCAGCTAAAGTCAGATCTGCACCCTCAGGATACTCAGTTCTGCTCACAGCACGGCTCTGAAGAGCTGGACGCAACGCGGTTAAGGAACCATACACATTAAGTTCGGAGGCCAGCCGAGTGGGCAATCGAGACTGAGCAAAGTGAAGTGGGGTTTTGTAAGGTGCCCCCAATACAGCCTGCATCTGTTGCTCCGCCCCGTAAAGCAAGTGTGAAGTTTTGGGTTTTTTTAACATCTTTATTGGAGTATAATTGCTTTACAATGTTGTGTTAGTTTCTGCTGTATAACAAAGGGAATCAGCTATACGTGTACAAGTTTTAAGTGAAAACAATTCGCAGTTCTCCAGGCTCCTTTCTCTGTATTCAAATTCCTCAAGTACAGAGGCCTCACTGCTGCCCACTCCAGCTTGGCCTCATTTTCAGTGGCTATCTGGCCAGCGGGGGGATGGGTCCAGCATTTCCCCCTTCCCAGTAGTCAAATCATCCAGGCTAATCTCTGGCAGCTGGGGAGGCTAGAAAAGTTGCTTTTCAACTTCTCTAGCCCCAGGAGATCAAATCAAAAGCAGATGGGGAGAGGAAGTTCCCGGCTAAGAGGCCTGGTGATTTACAGCCAAATTTGAGTCCACTCTCCCATGAGCAGAAAAGCCAATCTACTGACACTGAATCGTGGTGAAGGAAAGTGAAGCATTTATTGCAGGAGCCAAGCAGGGAGTCCAGGCAGCTAACGCACAAAAGGCCTGAACTCTCCGATGGCTTTCAGGGAACGGTTTCTAAGGACAGGGTGAGCGAGAGAGCATTGCACGGTGCAAATCAGCTCATGGACATTCTTCTGACTGGGTGGTGGTGAGGTAACTGGGAGTCAAGATCATCAACCTTCTGGTTCCAGTTGGTCTGGGGTCTATGTGCTTGTGGTCAACATACAGTTAACTTCTTCCACCTGGTGGGGGCTTCAGCGTCTGCAAAACAGCTCAAAGGACATGGCTCAGGATATTATCTATAGCCCTTGAGGAGGAACTAAAGGTCCTTGACTTTGTTTAATGGCTAAACTATTATTATTTTGTCCTGCTTGACTGTTTTCCTTTGTTTCTGCATTTTCTCACTTCTCTGATTGAATTATTATTTGGAACTCGGGGAAGGCCTAGGAGGCTAAAATTTTTCTATAAGCAAGAGGCAGGTGGAGGACATTGGAAGGGGGATGGGGCAGAGGGGGTGCTCCTGTCCCGGGAAGGCCCCATAGGGTACTGCTTGGTTCCAGTCATGCCCCTCTCTGTACATGACTCTCTGGATTGAGTTCTTAACATCTTATGAATCTAAAACCACAGTATGTAATAAACTGATAAAAAAATTGGAACCCATTTGAAATGTAATTTAATAAATATTTGTGTACCTTTATACATCAGGCATTATATTAGAAGCTGGGCTATAAAGACGAAATAAAAGTCCAAGCATTCAAGAAGTTCATACTGCAGAGTGCAGTTATTCACATGGCAATGAATGAGACACAGGCATGGCCAAGATACTTTAAGACATGGGGGAGGTGAGGCAAGGCCTTAGGCTTCACCAAGGGAGGTGACCTGAGCTGGGTATTGAGAGGCAAGCAGACTTCATCAGATATTAATAGGGAAAAGCCATCTACATAGAGGAATTGTTATGAGCACAGACAGGGAGAAGGAAAAACGACGACTGTGTTTTGAAAGCACCATGAGATTGGATGTATGATTTGAGCAGGTAAGGAATGACTTGAAATAAGGTTGGTAAGTGGGGCTGAGACTTAGCTGCAAAGGGCAATGTCTGTGTTAATTCCTATCAAATTTAATGGAAGAAAGACCTCACTAGATTTCAAGCAGGGGAGTGCAGTCACAGTGTAGGTTTTAGAAAGTCCACTTAGGTGGCAGTGAAAAAGAGAGAAATGGAGGCAGGGAAGATAGTTAAGGACACCAAAAGGAAGGAAGAGATGGGATGGTATGCTTCAGGAAGAACAATACTGAAGAAAGTTGGGTTTTTTTAAAGATGGGAGCGATTTTAATATGTTGTACGTTGAAGGTCAGGTGCCATTGGAGATGGAGAGAGCAGAGATAATTGACGAAGCAAGATTTTTACCCATGCCAAATTGCTTTCAAGTAACTATAGGCAGTGTGTTGTATTAGTTCCTTCGCAAAAGAACACACTAAATGTGTAATGCCATTGTATGCGGTACAACAATACAATGAAAAGGGAGCAAACGTCAGTAGAGAAATGCCTTCATCCCAGGGTAGATGGAATGACGTGGACTAAAATACTCTATCGTGAAAGTGTAAAGTGATGGATTACACAAGATCACATCAAAGGGTAGTCAAGTTACCAGTCCACCAAAGTGATGTGAAGAGTGGTGACACAAGAGGGACAGCAGCAAGGAAAGGAGAGATCGTGAACATCAGACAGGTGGCACTCAGAAATAGATGACAGTCAGATGAGAAGATAGACAAGGACAGGAGAGGCCCCGTATTTGCGGAAGGGAGAACAACGACTTGGAAGGCTTTTGGGTTTTTTTTTGGCGGTACGCGGGCCTTTCACTGCTGTGGCCTCTCCCATTGCGGAGCACAGGCCCCGGACGCGCAGGTTCAGCGGCCATGGCTCACGGGCCCAGCCGCTCCGCGGCATGCGGGATCTTCCCGGACCAGGACACGAATCCGCGTCCCTTGCATCGGCAGGCAGACTCTCAATCACTGCACCACCAGGGAAGCCCAGACTTGGAAGGTTTTAACCAGCTCACAAATCCTGCGGCTCCCCTACCTCTCCCTCCCCTCACCTAAGGTGAAGGCTGTGAATGAGATACCAGCTGTAGCTTGTAGTATAAGAGGCTGGGCACCTCTGGAGCCTTTGGAAATGTTTTTGCAGCATATCTGGGTCTCTTGGGTCACCCCTTGGTAAATTGGCTGTCCACCTTTTCAACCTTGCTGACCACCAGCATGATGATAAAGAGTGCTGTCCACAGAGCACCTGGCCCTGAGATCCTAGGATCTATCGTGACTCTGTTCCCGCTCAGTCCCTCCTGTCTCCTACACAGTGAATAAAGGCAGTGCTGTGCTGCATGGGTCAAGGAGTGTTTACCTCTCCCAAGTGACAGATGGGGCTGTGACGGGCACAGCTGTCCTTACACGTATCTGTCTCCTCCATAAACTGTGTTCAGAGCCCGGCTCAGGGCTTCTCCAATTTTAAGGTCCACAAGAGTCACCTGGGAAGCTTGCTGAACAAGCATGCTCTGATTCAGCAAGTATGCGACAAGGAGCTGAGATTCTGAATTTCTAATGAGGCCCCAGGTGTGGCCCATGAACCACACCTTACAAAAAGGGCCTAGGAAGGGGCTGCTTGGGCTGTTCGTAGAGCGTCTGCGTGGAGTTGCAGCAAGATGTCGTCCCTGCTTCACTGCCAGCCGAGTATCACCGCGGAGCTGTCCTTGGCTGTGTTCAGCCCCACAGTGGACTTGGCCTAAGTTTTTGAGACCACCAACAAAGGAGCCTGAGCTTGAGGAAATTTGTAAGTACAATTTCCCCTTCTTTCTTAACGGCCCAGAAAAGACAGCACTGGTGCTCGTGGGATTCACCCACTTAGCAGAGTAGAACAGATGAGCCCATAGAGAAATCAGATTTCCAAATGACTTTTGCTTATGACCTGATTTTTGTCTTTGCAAAGAGCTAGGGAAATGAGTTCCTTTCCCCATCTAGGCCCTGCCTCCTTGCTGAACTCTGCTTAGGGGAAAAAAAACCCAAAAAACAAACCCAAACTTGAGGATTTGGGCAAGGTACACTTAACCAGCAAGACGGATGATGGTAAAGGTTTCCTAAGATGTTTATATTTAGGTTCTGTGCAAGGGGAGTTCTTTTTATCGCCTGAATGTGTCACTTTAATTTGATAAACAGCAGGGGAGGAGAGACTGGCATTGCAAAAAAGCTTAAAGTGCTGTGCGACGCTTCACTTAGTACTGTTAAAATGGATTCTTAAGGAAGTTTCCTTTTAAGTTCTGTTTTAGTTTTGTTCAGTTCAACAAACATGCATTGAGTGTCTGTTGACGAGAGCAGGCACTGTGCTGGGTGCTGAGCACACGGAGGTAAGTGAGAGGGGGCTTGGGGAGAGGGACAAGCAGAGAGAGAAGACCTCTGCAGTATTGTGGTGCAATGAGGCAGGTGCATGGTGTCTGGAGCTCTGGTGAGGTCTCCTTAACGAGCAGGAAGGTGGGGGAGATGGAGCGGGGAGGCCGCTTTGAATGGATGACACCTGGCCTGAATCTAGAGCAGCGGTCCCCAGCCTTTTTGGCACCAGGGACTGGTTTCGTGGAAGACAGTTTTTCCACGGCCTAGGCTGGTGGGGATGGCTCAGGCAGTAATGCCAGTGACGGGCAGTGGCAGATGAAGGTTTGCTCGCTTGCCTGCCACTCACATCCTGCTGTGCGGCCCGGTTCCTATCAGGCTGCCAGAGCAGTACCAGCCCGCGGCGCAGGTGTTGGAGACCCCTGATCTAGAGGCTCGAGTAGGAATTAGGCAGGTGGAGAAGTTTTAGAAATGTGAGTCATTAATACTCTTCCTTGACTATTTCTGGTTCTTACCTCTGGCACACAGTAGAATAGCGTGTCCTTATCCTCTTGAAAAGCGTGGCGACTGGTTGTGCTTGAGCCAATGAGATGTGAGGGATAGTGGCGTGTATCACTTCTAGGTAGAAGCTTTCAATGCCAGTAGTGGTTGACCGTTTTTCCATCTCACTGCTACAGAAACTGGAAACAATACGCTAAGATAAAGCTATCATCAGTCTTGTCTCTTGAGTGGTGACAATGAGAAGAAAGAAATCTTTGTTGTTTAAAGCCGTGAAATTGCAGAGTGGATGATGTGGTAACATAAGGTCCTCTGTCCTGAGCAACGCAAAAGGGCGTTCTGGGCAGGGGGTTCTATTTACAAAGGCTCAGAGACATGCAATGTCTTTGATCTGGAAAGTGCAAATGGTTAATAATGCCTGAATATGTAATGCAGACTGAGGTAGGTGGGGATTGCGGTGGTGTTTATCTTGTCTTGGGTGCCAGGATAATAAAGACTTGGGGGATTGAAGTACATTGTTGGCCAGATGAGCTCTTAAGTTTCCTTTCTAACCGAAGACTTCGATTTTACAAAATTGAATGCGATTCATGGTTTTCTCTGGGAACACCTTTCCCAAAATTCTTAGGCATGGTTGAACATCCTCCTCTGGAAAGCTATGGCATTTTTAAAAACTCATCGTACAGTACTAAACATTGTGCAAAATGTTTATTTATGTTATCTTCACTAGACAAAGTTCCTTGATGGCAGAAAACATTTCTGTTTTCCCAAGATCCTGTACAGTGCCTAGGAGTGTAATAAATATTTGTTGAATAAGTAAACACCGAGGGCTTCTTTGTGGGTGTAATTTAGACACCTCTCGAGATTCTTTGGCCTCACCTGTCTCCCAGTCCACAGGCAGCATGGCTTCACGTAAGCCACTGTTATGGCCAGTTGACTCCCTGTGAACCCATTTAAATGGCTCTGCTGCCTGCGGACAACCAGCTACAGAGCCTTTGGCTCTTCTGACCACTTCCAGAGACTCAACTACATGCTGCAATTTCCCAAGTACCTGCTGAAAAGGCAAAGACAAGCCAAGTAAATCTTTGGGCACATGTTTACCATTGGCAGATGGGAAGGAGCCAGCAGATAAATTCTTTCCCTCCCTACCATGGCTGTAGCAAAGAATAGCCTATATGGAGGTGTCCCACACGGCTGAGCCAGTGAACCTGCTGAGTGACCAGCTGAATCTCTTCACAGCTCATGGTGAACCAGTGTCCATATGGTAACACATTACCTTTCATTGCTTCCCATCCTCTGTACCTAGCTCTGTTTTCTATTCTTACTGTCTTGAGCTCCCCAAACATACTAGCATATAGTCTTTGTCTCAGGCTGAAATGGGTGACTGTGGAATGTGAGAGCTGTGTGGATGGCCCCATGCGAATGAGCACACACATTAGTGTGCACCAGATGCCATCGACTGCAGGTACGTCTATCAGCTTAGCTGGCACCGTCCCTGGGGAGACCACCCAGGCAGCTGGTGGCAGGCTGATTTATTTTGCATTCCTTCTGTTCTGGAAAGAGCGATGAGTTACTGACTAGAACTGACATCTACTTCAGACGCAGATTTGTCCACAGTGCATTATATCCTGTATGACATTGCTTCAGACTGATGGACACAACTTACTGTAAAGGAGATGCAAAAATGGATCAAATCACAAACTTCCCCGGTTTTGATCATGTACCCCATCGTCTCAGAACCTCTGTACCCTCCTGCTACTTCCAGCTTTGGATGAAGAGTTAAGCTATAGGACATAGATCGGCAGACTGTGACCTGTGGCCCAAATATAGCCTACTGCCATTTCTTATAGGGAAAGTTTAAAGAAACTGAGCTATGCCCATTTGTATATATGTTATTTATGGTTTGGCACTCTAATGGCAGATCTGAGTAGTTGTAAAAGAGACTGTATGGCCTGCAAACACTAAAACTGACTATTCAGTCCTTTGCAGAAAGTTTTCTAACTCCTGCTGTAAGACGTGGTCTCTTACTTGCCAAAGGGTTGCCAAAGGAGCTGGGAGGTTTAACAAAAAAAATTATATATATATATACATATATATGTGTGTGTATATATATATATATATATATATATATATATATGTGGTAGTTTGCCCTTGTAGGGCAAACTTTGACCCATGGGACACAGGAGATAAGAGGGAGCAAGCAATTAAATCCCCTTCCCCTCCTCCCTATTCTGAGTGCACTTTACCTCATGAAGAATAGTTATAATTGCTACTTTAAAGTTTTTCTCAGATAATTCCAACATCTGGGTCATCTCAGAGTTGGCATCTGTCTTTTTTTTTTTTTTTTTTTTTTGCGGTATGCGGGCCTCTCACTGCTGTGGCCTCTCCCATTGCGGAGCACAGGCTCCGGACGCGCAGGCTCAGCGGCCATGGCTCACGGGCCCAGCTGCTCCACGGCATGTGAGATCTTCCCGGACCGGGGCACAAACCTGCGTCCCCTGCATCGGCAGGCGGACTCTCAACCACTGTGCCACCAGGGAAGCCCTGGCATCTGTCTTTTACTTGAAAGTAGGTCATATTTTTCCTTGTCCTTGGTAAGTCGAGTAACTTCAAATTGTATCCTGCACATCTTGTAAATTACACTGTGAAGCTCTGGGTTTTACTAAGATCTTCTGGAGAAGAAAATTTTTTTTTCTGTTACTTTTAGCAGGTAATCAATCTGTCTTGCCTTCTGAGGGCAGTGGTTCTGATGTCAGTTCAGTTTTCGAAGCCTTTGCTATGCTGTCTGGGTCTGTTCCTGCATACGCCACTAAAGGGTATTCTGGGACGAGAGGAGTGGCTTATATGGTCGTTCACTTGTCAAAGCATGTGATTCTTCGGGTGTGTGCTTCAAATTTACAGCTTGGGTGAACCTGAGATTTGTATCAACTCATATATAGAATTAGGGGGTCCCTTTCTTCTCGTTCTGTCCTCTGCAGTATTTCTTCCATTCTTTTTGGTTCCCTAAGTCTTCTTTCCTTACTCATCTAGCTGGAAATACAGGGTTTCTCTTAGAGTTGTGACCACCATGACTTACGTTTGGGGAGAAATGAAGAGGAGAAGAGAAAAATAACAGGAATTACCTCCATACTCTTTGCACAACAGGGACCTATTATCCTAATTCCTCTATTTGGAGAGGTAAAACCTATCTCAGAATTTTTAGATGTTCATGCTATTGTGGCAACTATGTGACTGGCCTTGGGGCAGGCTGATAGAGAAAAAGGAGAGGAAAACAGTAGGATTTTCACAATACTCTACAGCTGTTACTAGGCCCTTATTGCCAATCCTTTGGCCAGAAAGTTTGGATTTTGTGAGTTTAGTTGTATATGTCCACTGTGCAGTTTCCCTATTTGGCTTGCCTTTTGGTCAAAGCCGGAAGACCCAGGTAGAAAGAAAAACATAAAACCAGGAGAGTCACTGTTGCCACATTAGTTCAAATATTCACTTGTTCCACAATTCACCCAGCTGCTTCTGTTGACTATTCAGAGTCCTTAAGTAGTTGCTGTTTTTATTTCGTCTGGAGTTTTACCTCTGATAATTCAGAGCAAGGTCTATACCCCTCCACCAGCAGCTTTTCTATTTTTCTTGCCAGATCAACTTGAGGTTCCTTTACTTTTTGGTGGAGAGCTCACACAGCTTATGGAAGAATGCACGGGAAGTCTGCAAAATGGAACGCAGACTGGAACAGATAAAACAGTCTTGTTTTGAGATCAACCTGGGATTTCTAAAATGATGAGTGTCTAAACGAAAAATCAGTCAGGATATAAAACAGAAGTCTGCAACAAAAATGTTATTGACACAACCTGTTGAAGAGCTAACATACTGCTGAGGGGAGGGAAGGTTTCAGAAGGAGAGCTCGGGAAGTACTGTGTTGGCTGAAAAGGTCATTGTCCGAATGACCTTTTCGGCCAACCCAATATACGCCATGTACAGGGCCCAGGGGGATGTGGAAGATGTGGTACCCTGAACCTAGGGCTTAGGTGGTTCTGAACTCTAAAACTACCCCGTAGCTGAATGATCATTTTTAAAAGCCTGAAAGGTAGATTCCCTCCCCTCAATCGTTAGCATCTCTAAGGGCTTGGAATCTAAAATCAAGGCCTGTTTTTCAGTTCCCTGCACGAAGCAGGCCGAGGCAAGGAGTTGGGTTCCTCTGTGGCCAGTCGCTAATGCTCTATGCCATGGTCATGGTCATGCCTAGCCTTGGCCTTCTGTCTGACTAATGGCTACAGGGCAAGGGGAACTAGGCAGTGGGGTGAAGAAGACGAAGGGCGCGTGCCGTGTCGTCAGCACATCTGGGATGTGGCTGCTTCCTGTTGGGTGAGACTTGGCTTGGGCCCTCTCTGCCTAAGCCTCCACTACATGGTCTGTAAAGTGGGAACTATGATGCCCATGTTGAAGGGCTGTGGGAGTTGATGAGATCGTGCCCCATCCTGCCCCCACTTCTGCCTCCTCTCCCCTCTGGGCTCCAAATGAGACTTGTGCTGCAGATTATATTATTGGAAAGAGGTTTTTGTCTTCAAATGTTACACTCTGCCTATAAAGTATTGCATAGTAAACACCTAAAAGCGCTCCCTTATAGAACCGTCAAGCATGATCAAATTCAACATGTATCCTTTACACATAACTGGTATTTCAAAAATGTTGAAGCTTACTAAGGTAGAAGAAGCCAAGGCATTCCCTGTCTCTATTTTATATAAATTGTTGGTATAATAATCTCTCTTCTCAGAAAATCTTGAAATTAATAGGGCTGGAATGATATTTTATTTCCTACTCTAAAGGATTGGGTTACTGTTTTTTTTGGGGGGTTACTTTTTTATTCAACTTTTAAAGCATAATAATCTCTCCTTAGAAAACCTTGAAATTAATAGGGCTGGAATGATATTTTATTTTCCTACTCTAAAGGATTGGGTTACTTTGTTATTCAACTTTTAAAGCATAATAATCTCTCTTCTTAGAAAAACTCAAAATTAATAGGGCTGGAATGACTGATTTTCCTACTCTAAAGGACTGGGTCACTTCGTTATTCGACTTTTAAAGCAAAGTCATAACTTTTACTCATTTTCTTCAGACCACACACAGAGACCAACAGTATGCTTTGCACTTAGCAGCTACTTAAATGTTGGTTAAAGTATTGATAATTAATGACCAATATCTGAGTTTTGACTGCTTCATAGATTGAGAGGATCCACTCAACTCAAATATTAACATCAAGAAGAAAACAGAAGAGGCTGAAAAGCATGGGTTTATTAATTTTCTATATCTTCTAAAGTTCGGTCACTTGGAAATTCAAAATTTGTCAACATAATTGTTCGTTTGCATCCAATTGAATCCCTGGGATTCCTTGGCTGTGTATATAATTCCACTTCAGCCAAGCTGTTAAGACCAGGTCTGCAGTTTCCAGTTATTAGGGAAGTTCATTGTAAGAAGGGTGAACAGCCTCCAAAATAACAAGTAATCTATCACTATTTCCAGTCTTTAGCTATTTTTTCCTTTATGATGACATACTGCCAAGAAAGATGATTCAGGAACTTTGAGCAGACAGGGAACATTGGCCGGCAATGAGGCCTTGCGTGAGTTGAGCTACAGGAGAATTCGGAGGAAAAGGGAAGGAAGGACATGAGGATTCACTGAGCGCCTGCACCAGCAGCTTTAGGTAGTTTATCTCATGGGCTTCTGCCCACAACAGCCTGTGAGGGAATAAGAAGTGGTATTTCTTGAGGGCTTACTCTGGCCCCAACCCCTCACAGTCATTACCACAGTGAAGTCTCAAAACAACCCATGCCGAGCTATTACACGCATGTTAGGAGTAAAGCTCTGCAGGGAGAATAACACACAGCTGCTCAGAAGTGGAACCGGAATTTAGAGGCACTTGATCTAACTTCCAAATTCGAACTTTGAAGTTTCCTTCTCAAAAGAAAAATACATTTTTCTTGTTCAAATAATGTATGCTGATGGCAAAAAATCAATACAGAAAAACTCTCAAATATTTAATTTTTGAATATGCAATGCTTTTACATACTTAGAAAAGCAAAAACTCTGTCAAAAGAGAAGCACTGTCATTAATCTATCGACTCTTTCTGGAGGCTTTTTTTTTTTTTTTTTTTTTTTTTTTTTTTTTTTGCGGTACGCGGGCCTCTTCCTGTTGGGGCCTCTCCCGTTGCGGAGCACGGGCTCCGGACGCGCAGGCTCAGCGGCCATGGCTCACGGGCCCAGCCGCTCCGTGGCATGTGGGATCTTCCCGGACCGGGGCACGAACCAGCGTCTCCTGCATCGGCAGGCGGACTCTCAGCCACTGCACCACCAGGGAAGCCCCTGGAGGCTTTTTAATGCATGTATGAATGTATTTCTCCCTTTATTTAGTCATGACAGCATGGACACACTATCTCATAAGTTGCTTTTTATTTTTTCACTTAACTCTATCCTAGAGATGTTTACAAATCAGTGTGAAGTGTTTTAAAGTCTTTTTAATTAGCTGCATCATGTTCCACTTTATTAATTTATAAAATCGAATTCTGTAATTTAACTTGAATAAAACGCTGAGGTGTTCTCAATTTTGTGCTCCTACAGACAATGGTGAAATGAATCAGCTCTCAAGTGGGTCATGTGTCTTTCCCTAGGAGTGCTAGTGTCTCTGTAGGACATACTGGTGAATCAAAGGTAAAGGGAAGCATTTGTAATTCTGGAAGATACTGACCAATTGTTCACTCACCCATAGAGTTTAACATGCCTGTTTCTCCATAGCTTTGCCAACAGTGTTCATCAAACTGTTGGAGTTTTGCCAGTCTGATAGGTGAAACCTGTTAAGTCAGTGTAGTTAGAATTATTTATCTTTTGAATAAAGTTGACCATCTCTTTATGTTTGAGATGAGAGACATTTGTATCTCCTTTTCCATGCATTGCTTATTCATTTTTACTTTACCCATTTTTCTATTGGGCATTCTTCATATATTAGGGGGGTAGCCTTCTGTGATATGAGTTACAAATAGCTTTTCTTAGTTTCTCTCTTCCTTTGACCTTACGTATGGTGTTTCTCCCCATCGAGAAATTTCTATTTTAAGTTGAGTTTGCCAGTCTTTTCCTTTATCACTTCTAAATTTGAGTCCTAATTAGAGAGCTCATCATCACTCCAAGGTTACAACTGCCCCGTGTTTTTGTCTAGAACTTTGATGGTTTCAGTGCATTTAAGGCTTTAATCCATTTGGCAACAATCCCACAGCTTCCATTGAAGCATGCATCTAGCTTTATATATTTCTAGCTAGTTCTCCAATTATCCCAATATCATTTATTGAAACATTTCATGACTGATTTGAGATGTCTTTATCATACTGATTTCAAGCCTCTCTATAGATAGGTCTGTGTGTGAGTATATATCTCCTTTGGACTTCCTATTCCCTTCCATCGGTCTATTTATATATTATTACTATGATCTAATAATTGAAGGTTTTAAATATGTTTTAATATCTACTATGACATTTTCCACCTCCCTCATTCTACCCCATTGTTCTTTTTCAGAGTTTTCCTGGTTATGTTTTCATGTGAGTTTTAGAATCACATTACCCAGTTGTGTTTTTTTTTTTTCCTGAATAACCTTTGGGGTGTTTTAATTGGGAAATATTAAACTTATCAGTTAGGTTATGGAAAATTCACATCTGTGTCATGGTGTGTGTTTCCATTTTTTAAAAAGTCTTCTTAGGTCTTCAGGGGTATTGGAAATATTAGGAGGCCTACATATTGTCAGTAATTCCTCTTTTGGTTGTTATATTCATGTAGTCTTTTCTTATATCATCTATGGGGTTATGTATGTGAAAGCTGATGTTTCTGTTCTTATACACCTATTATCTTTCTGAGATCTCTTATTGGTTATGGTAACTTTTCAGTTGGTTTCATATGGTCATAGCACCTGCAAATAATTTTTCACGTTTCTTTCCAGCTTTTAGAATTATGATTTCTTTTTCTTACCCAGTTGTGCTGCCTATACTTCTAGCACATCATCAAGTTCTATTTTTGACTTTAATGGGAATGTTTCTAGTGCTTCACACTAGGCATAATATTTCTTTTGGGGTTACACCAGAAGTATTTTATCTTGTAACAGACTTATTTGTCTAACACTATTTCATTGCAATTGCAATTTCTAAAGATTAAGAATGGGTATTGAATTTTGTCTGTAATATATTAAATACCTTTTTTCCTTTCTTATATAATCTCAAATAAGGAGTTGTGTCATTGATTTCTAAAACTGGGATTGTTATATATCTGTATATATATAATATGCACACACATCTGTATATTGTATTTTCGCTATGTAGTATTTTGTAGAATTCTCCACTTACCTCACGTAGATCTAGCTCAGTGTTCCAATAGTTGCATAATCCATGGTTTGGATATAGCCCATTAATTCAGCCATTCCCATATTGTAGGCATTCATTTTTCCTTTTGTCCCCCTACTATAAACATATCTGCAGTAATCATCCTCGTATGTATAGTCTTAAGTGACTTGTTCTTTTACTTCTAAGGACAATATTCCCAGGGTTGAGAGCGCTGAGTTGAAGGTTGTATATAATTTCAGTAGCCACTCTGCTATGCTATTCAAGATCTTACAGCTAGAGCTGGGATTCAATGAGCGCTCTAACCCCAAAGCTCACTAAACCAAACTGCTGCCTGGATGAGAGCCATGTAGAAAGCAAATCATAAGAAATGACCATGCTCGTAGTGAGATTCCTGCTGTGCTTCATCTAGTGGACAGAACATAAACATCAGGATAGTCACTAAAGAGAATCTTTATCCGGCAAGCGTTTGTCTTGGGGAGTCTTTGTAATTAGGTGGGCTCTGTGACCTCGGAGGAGTAATTTTGTCTGTTTTCTCTTCTGGTAAATGGGAGTAACGGTACCTACCTTACACAGTTGTGAGTTGATAGCCCATAGCATCTAAAGCCCATATCAAGGTGTCTGGATTTTCTTGAAAGAAAGAAAATAATCTCTTTGAAGTCATCAGTCAGGCCCAAGCCAGATTTTTGCTGCGTGCGTTGAAGGTATCCAGGCTGACGGGAGGCGTGAGGCAGAAAGTATAGGGGTTGCTTATCAATTGGATTCTCGGGCCTGGAGAGGCCTTCAGAACTGTGACCAGGGTGAGAATTCCAGGCTATAGGGACCCAACATCACTTCCTCAGGGCAGCCCCTGCTGATTCCTGATTGACAGAAAGCCAGTGAGGGTGGGGCGGGGGTGGAAAAGGAAGAAGAAATGGGCAAGGGAACAGAAAAGGAAGAGACAGATGTGCTCAAGACATTGTATTGGTTTCCTATTGCTGCTACAGCAGATCACCACAAATTTAGTGACTTAAAGCAGCCCAAGTCTATTACCTTACCGGTTGGAAGGTCAGAAGTCCAAAATCAGTTGTACTGGGGTAAAGTGAGGTGTAGCAGGGCTTGTTCTTTCTGGAGGCTCTAGAGGAGAATGTTTCCTTGTCTTTTCTACCTTCTAGAAGCTGCCTGCCTTCCTTGGCTCATGACTCTGCCTGCAAAGTGCATCATTCCAACCTTTGGTTCCATTGTCACACCACCTTTTCCTTCCATGACCCTACTACCTCCCTCTTCTAAGGACCCTTATGATTCCATTGGGTCTACCTGGATAATACAGAACAACCTCCCCATCTCAAGACTCATCCCCTCAATCCCATCTGTAAAGTCCCTTTTGCCGTGTAAGGTGACTGAGTCACAGGTTCTGGGGTGGGGACATGGGCATCTGTGGAGGGGTGCATTACTCTGCCTGCCACAGACATACATATACGTAACCTGCGGCACCAACACACCCGCTTACTGCTCTTGGAGGCTGAAGAGCACCGGGTCTCTTCATCTGCCTTCTCTCTTCATCCCTAAGGAACTTCATTTTTGCTTGGCTAAATCCTCCTCTTCTGCCCACAGAGAAGAGATACAATCCATTTTGTTGCCTTCTTACTGTAAGAGGGAAAGTCTGGGAAGAAGATGGTCATCCTCCTTAGCCCCTAATGCCGGAAGTGGCCACATTGAAGTCCTGACTAGCAGAAATATTTTCATTTTCAACTCCTTAAAATAGAACGATTAAGGAGAAAGGGAAAAAGGAGGGGAAAAAAAAGAAACAAAGCTTTGAAATCATAAATAAGAAAGAATTTGGGTTTCAAGAGGGTTTCTAGAAAAACAAAAACAAGGCGTAGATTCATTGATTCTGCCTCAGATATTTTCTGTAATGCAGTAAAACCGTCCCGGGTGTCTCCTAAATGCACTTACCTGTGGGCTAGAAAGCTCACAGGCAGGGTAGGGAGGGTATATGTTCCCAGAGCAGCTCTGCTGACTTAAAGAGTTACCCTGAGGCAGGGATTAGAGCTAGCACCCTTGTCCTTGCCTTCTCCCCTAGGGAAGGTGGTTTCTCTGTTTCTCTCCATACCTTGCAGCTTGTTTGAGTAGGTCAGGGTCAGTCAGGGGCCCAGTGAGATTCTGAGAGAGAGATGAGAGAGGGGGGAGGAAAAGAAGTAATGAGAGAAAGACAAATCTCTTGGCTTTAGCCCTCCTGCATGTGTTGAAAACATCTTTTAGACTGATCTTAATTAGAACTCTTTGTCTTGAGGAAGAAACTTAACACAATTTCCCAAAACCATAATCTTTTCCAAATGATGTTCATTCTGTGGCCTTCCCCAAACAAGTTTCCATGCATTTACTATCAGAATAAAGAAATTTCCTTTTGAAACAGTGCACCTCAGGTTGGGACTTGAACCCAGTCAGCCAGGACTCAAACCCGGCCAAAACCCACAGTCTTACAACTGAGATCACACACCTAGTTTCAGGACTTAATGAAGCTCAGGTTCTTGATGTTTCATGGCAGAAAGAATTCAGTGAGAAACAAAGTGATAGGTAAGAAGTGGATTATTTAGACAAACACACTCCACAGACAGAGTGTTGGCCATCTCAGAAGGCGATGGGCCACCTCAGGGTATGGGGTTGTCAGTTTTTATAGGGGTGGGTAATTTCATATGCTAACGAGTGGGAGGAGTATTCTAGCTATTTCGGGAAAGGACAGGGATTTCCAGGAATCATCGGTCTTAGAACTGTCATGGCACCTGTGGGTGTGTCACCTAGTTTGCTGATGTGTTACAGTGAGGCTTAAGGTCTGGTGGAAGTTGACTTGTCTGCCATCTTGGACCCATTTGATTCTAATCAGTTTATGTCATGTCCTTGGGCTATGTCATTCTTCCAAAGGTTGTGCCCTGCCCCCTTCCCTCCTGTTTCACTTTTTTTCCCCTTTCTCAGTGTAAATTTTTCACATTTTCTTGATCTTGTTTCCTATGGCCCTTTTAGCCTGCAACACGGTGTGTACCTGTGCATATGTGTAAGAAATGAAGAAAAATTAATAAACTAGCAAGAGGTTTGGAGGGCAAGTTGTAAAAAGGAGGGTGAAGAGCTAAATTTACATAACCTAGAAAAAGAAGGCTCTGGAGGAACAAGATAAAGTTACACTTCACAGAAGCAATATAAATGAAGGGAGGGAATTATTCAGAGTCTCAGAAGATGGCAGGACAGAAGGGCTGGCCCCAAGCCAAGGCTGGAAATTTGGGAAATGGAATCATGATGTATGATCAATGCAGCAGACCCGAGGGAGCTCATGATGTAGGGACCACTGCTCACCACCCCACCACCCCCCATTTCCAGCTCGCATCAGATGGACATGGGGATCCAGCAAGGTCACATGTTCAGCTGAGCAGGCCCACGTGGAGCTTTCCCAGCCACAACTCCGTCCTGGGCTCGCAAGGACTCTGGCTCTGATAGGGACAATGGGGTCAGAGAGAGGGTTTTTGTCTCCAACTTCCTCTGAAAGTAGCTTCAGAGAACCAGACTTCCCTCCCTGAACACAGAAATAATTGCTAGTATAACACTCTAGTGACTTGCATTCATTTTTATATTCTATCTTGCTCTGTTTAATTTCTGATCATTTGCAGCTGTTTTAATGCTTGGGAAGTTTTCTGTGTAGCCAAGAAAGGAGGACAACCCTTTTTACTCTGAGCTTGATAGCGTGGATGTCCGCTGGCTGGTTAAAGGGGCTCAGTGCTGCCAATACCTGTGGGGTACTGAGTGATGAATGAAAGGCAAGGGGTCGAGGCTCTACTTCTGCCGTCATGTAGTTGGCTCTACTCTGCCATCACGTAGTTCTCTGTAGCTGCTCTGATATTGTGGTTTGTATTAAAATAAATATTGATCTGCAACTCTATTTCTGGCATAGAGCTCCTAAAACACTTGGAATTTCCTCAATGAAGAAAGCCATAAACGTGTTTTTGTTAATGAGGTGACTTTTGGACCCCACCTTAGGATGGGAGCTGGTTGCCAGGAAAACCAATCTTGTAATTAGAGGGTTGGAACTTTCAGTCCCATCCCTGACCTCCAGAGAGGGACTAGAGGTTGAATCAATCATGAGTATGTAATGACGCCTCTACAAAAACCCCAAGATCCAAAAGGACAGCGCTGGAAGAGCTTCCAGGTTGGTGAACACATGGAGTACTGGGAGAACTGTGAGCTTGGAGAGGGCATGGAATATCTAAGCCCTTTCTCCATACCTTGCCCTACATTTCTTCTGTCTGGCTGTTCCTGAGTTATATCCTTTTATAATCAACAAGTGTTCTAGTAAGTTAAAAATATTTCTCTGAGTTCTGTGAGCTTCTCTAGCAAGCTAATCAAACTCAAGAAGAAAGTTGTGGGAACATCTGATTTATACCCAGTCATTCAGCAGCACAGGTAACCTGGGCTTGTGACTGGCATTGAAGTGGTGGAGGGAGGGGCAGTCTCGTAAGACTGAGCCCTGGATCTGTGGAATGTGTTGCTGTCCCTGGGTAGGTAGTGTCAGAATGGAGTTGAATGGTGGGATACCCAGTTGTCCTGGAGAATTACTCACTCTGTGGGGAAAAACCCTTCCCAGAGAATTGCTCATTGGTGTGGGAAACCCCACCCACACTCCTCCATTGAAATTGGTACCAGAACACTTTCAGCTGTGTAACAAATGACCACAAACTTAGTGACTTAAAGCAACAAATTTTATCTTAGTTTCTGTGAGTCAGGAATCTGGGTGTGGCATAGCTGGGTCATCTTCTTCTGGGTTTCTTCATAGCTGCAGCCAGGGGGTTAGCCCAGGATCTCTAGAAGACTGTAATCAAGGTTGGGTCTGGCCACATCATCTCAAGGCTTAAGTGAGGGTGGGATCTGCTTTCAAGCTTCTTCAGTGGTTGTGGGCAGGACCCAGTTCCTCACCAGCTTGGTCTGAGGACTACAGTTCCTTGCTTGCTGTTGGCCAGACGCCACCATCAGTTCCTTGCTACATAGGCCTCTCCAATGTGGGAACTGGGTTCGTTAAAGTGAACAAGCCAAGAAGGCAAGAGAATGTGCATGGGTACTAGAGAAAGAACACAAGACAGAAGTC
This sequence comes from Orcinus orca, assembly GCF_937001465.1. Classification (NCBI taxonomy): domain Eukaryota; kingdom Metazoa; phylum Chordata; class Mammalia; order Artiodactyla; family Delphinidae; genus Orcinus; species Orcinus orca. Next base: position 67,897,409 of record NC_064564.1, on the reverse strand, counting down.
AGTCTCAGATAACTTAGTGTAGGAAGTGACTTCCTTCCATTTTTTTCTGTGTTGTGTTTGTTAGAAGCAAATCACTAGATCCGCCTCCCCACACACAAGGGCCACATATTATATAGGGAGTGGACAGCAAGAGGTAGGGACCATTGGGAGCAATTTTAGAAGGCTGACTGTGACAACCTTCCCCAGATGAGTGGCCTTGGGTCTTGGTTTAATATCATAACACAAGGAAAACTTTAAAGGGGGTTGAACTAAATCAAGACAGCAAATTCAACTGCCTGCTAGAGCCTGGGAGGTCACATTAATCTGTGAAATGGGTCACATGTGAGATGATGGGCCCTGATAGGACTCCTGATGAGCTATACTTGATCTGCTAGGCCTATAGTATTCAAAATCCAATCTCTTAAAAAGATCGGTACTGATCAGAAAAGAACGCAGTCCAGATTACATCTGCAGATCACCAGTCTGACACAATTCAGCTACCATGTTGTTCTAAATGGATGGCACATAGTAGGGATGCTATTTTTTCCCCTTACCCTCTCCCATCAGAGCATCTTCCATCTGACCAAAGCAAATGGTACAGGTTCTCATGCAGGTCATAATTCCCGGCTCTTGTGTAGAACCAAACAGCAGTAATGACCCTAAAGAGGAATGTTTCGTCAAAACACAGAGTGGTTGTTGTTAAACAAGTGAACATTGGTTACCAAAGGGAAGGTAAGCTGGCCACCTGGTTCTCCTGGTCCACATCGAGCCCTAGTTGTCCATTCTCACCAAAATAACCAGCCGGTGCATTGTCCAAAAGAAGGTTGAGTCAAGACAATAATTTTGGATGATAGAATGTTCGATAAATTATCATTGCTTCAAAAAGGTTAAGTACCTGCTCTGCCTGGAGGTGCATTAGCTCTGAAGATGCCAAGATGAGCAAGACCTGCTTCCTCAAGTTCTCCCAGTCTGTGGAGGACACACTGACAATACAGTGTGACTTGTGCCATAGAGAAGGACAGATGGGAGGGGACAACTAGGTCTGTGCGGGGTAGTTAGTGATGGCTTCAGAGTAGACAGTGATGGGTCTCTCTCCAAAAGGCATAACCCTTAGCTCCCATTTTTGCTTTTGATGCCAAAATGTTTTACAATGGGATTACCTCATTAATTCTCCTAACACTGTAGGATTGCAGAAAGACACAGGTATTATTCTGCCTGATAGAGAGCTGAGCAGGGACCCAACAATATAAAGTGAAATTCCCCCTAAATACCACCACAGTGCCTAACAAGATCCCAAGGTAGGGGTATAATCCAGTCTCTGGCAGGAGTTGGTTTGCTTAGCCCTGCTGTTCTCGCTTGAGGAGCTGGTTTGAAATCACATTACTCACGGCATTTACACATTGCTGCTTTGGGATTAACTAGCATTGAAGTGGCTAGTAATAAAAGCAATTGTAACAGTGCTGTACTTTTTTTTTTTTTTTTTTTACAGTGTTTTTAAAATTTCTTACTTGATAGCAACAAAGAGGTCTGAGTTTAGAAGAACACATTATATTCTTTCATCAAGCCTTAAAATGGTCCAAATTCAAAGTTCTTATAGGGATCCTCTATTACTGAAGCACTACATCTAAGATACAGTGCTTATATGGAATGTATGATTACTCAATTTTAGATCTAAGAGTCACTTTCTCTTCTTGTAATATGCTATTTGAAAAATGTAAAAAAAAAAAAGTGCCCTTTCTTCCCTTTCTCCTGCCCTCAACTCTTGCTAATGCAGGTGCTATTCGTAAAGCGACTGTTCTGTCATTACATACCCGGCTATTTCCCAAAAATTGTGCATATTAAAATTATGTAGGAAATTGCTTCAATTCTTGGCCTCACTTTGTGTCTATCAATGAATCCAAAGTGCTGCTTTTCTATGATCAGAGGGAAGGAAAAAAGTTCATCTGGGAGCTGTATAATCAGTCACTCTTTCTACCAGCCTTGAAAGACAGTTCAGGCAGCATCTATTTAGATTGGAAACCAATTAAATAATTATCAAAAGCATCAGGAAGACAGCAAGGATAAAACTCAGAGGAGCACATGGAATCTGACAGGAAAACATAATTGCCGTTTTGAATTTTTCCCTCACCATTTATTAAACCAGGAACTTCCATTGACCTCTGCATATCAAAACAGGGCCTTGGGCTGCTACTTTTGAATGCACCAATCTCCCTGAGCCCAAAGGAGTTTCCTGGGCGTTTGCAGGCTTAGGAGTAGATGCATTTTTTTTTTTTTCCCAGTTAACCTGCCAGGCCATTCGGACTTGCAGAAATGAGCCCTGGGTTCAGGCCTGGGTGAGTCCTGCATTCTGGCTGCCTATATATGAGGAGTCTGCTCCTTTGAACTCCAAACCCCCTCTTCCAGGCTGATGTGGCTGTCATCTTCTGGAGGCTCAGGTAGAATGGTACATGTGGTCCTTGTTTTCTCTAGGTTTGTTTCTTTGCTTTGATTCCTCTTCATTCTGTTTCTGCCTTGATCCAAGAAGAAAACCGGGGGAAAATCTGAGCCAGTACCTTCTGAAAATGAACTAAAACCAGCCTCCTCCATCCTGTGCACCTGGCTGGGGGTCCTCATGGGGCTGCCCCCGAGGGCTGGCCATTATCTTGCCACCTCCCCATTATCAAGGCAGAAAGAAGGCAGAGTGCAGCCATCCTGCCGCAAACAAGCCCCATACATTCACCCTTGTTCGAGAAACAAATGGTCAGCAATTGGCTTATTCAGAGTGGGTTTGGAATTCATGGTCTGTCTCCAAAAATGGGAAATCTCTGAGGTGGCCCAGCACAAAAGGATGCAAATGATAACGGGTCAACAGTAGATGCCGAATCATGGCGTGGGAACAAAGAGCATTCATGAGCTTTGTGTTCTGGTGTCTCCTACAAACGATGCCTCATTCTTCCCACGTCATTTTCAATTTCAGCCATTCCTATTTTCACGCCCGAGGGAGGCATGTGAGGGGCATCTGGACTGATTGCCTCTTGAGGTTTTCTGCCCTTGGATTGAAGTGGGCCTCTTCTGTTTCTTTGCACAATAGTGCCATGCGTCTACAAAGCTTTGTAAGAGCCACACCATCCTGCCCTGTGTCGCAGAGATGTCTATATTTTCATGCTGAGTGGCAGTGATGGCATTGATGAAAAGTTTGCAGAACAACGTGGAATCCTAAACAAAGAAAATGTGGGCTTGCCAGGGATGTCACTGACCCTGAGCTTGAAGGCAAGATGCTAGATCTATCATTTTTATTAAATTGAGATCATTCTCTGGTGTCTGAAACCAAGGGGAAACTGTGTATACAAATACGTACGCGCACCTCTCGCCTCTCTACGAGTGAGGGGGAAGCAAAGTTTACCAGCTGGGAGGTCCAGCCTCCTCTGAAATGCAAAAGGAGAAAAGTGAATCTTGGGCATTTAAATGAAAGTGCAGATACAATAGCACTGAACTTGTCCAACGCAGTCAATATAGGGACAGGTTTTCTTTCACATGTAATAATAACAAATATTTAATGAAGACGGTGTTCCAAGGGCTCGTCTAAGAGCTTCATAGTATTACCTTATTTGACCCTGTTATTACTGTGAGACACCTGCTCTGCTTATCCTGTTTCTCACATGAGAAAATGAAGCCCAGGGAGCTTGAATGAATTGTTCAAGCTCACAGAGATAAACATGGGAAAGCTGGCACAGGACCCCAGGAAAAGTTGCTCCAAACCTAGCTCACAACCAGAGAGCTTGATCAGCTAGAACTAGACAGAGGCAGATATGAACAGGAAATAGTAAATAACAGGAGCCAGTACACACGTAGATTTATTTTCTGTTTCTCTCTGGTAATAAGAATCTGGAAGTAGCCAATCCAGATATAGCTACTCCCTGTCATTGGGGCTCCGTTCCTTCTTACATTTCTGGGTCACCATCCTAACTGCGTGCCCACCTTTGATCCTTAAGTTCACTTTATGATACAAAAGTGTTTTTAGGACCTCAGCCGTCCTATCCCGTTCCAGAAAGCAAAGAGGAAGGGAGAAAGGTCAAAACGTACTTGAGCAGCTGTCTGCTCCTCCTTTAAGGAGTTTCCTGAGTTCCCCCCCCACCCCACTTCTGCTTAGGCTTCATTGCTTGGAACTTGTCCGGTGGCCACACCTTTCCACAAGGGAGTGGGACGTTTGACTTTCAGAGTACATTGTCACCTCGAATGTAATTAAAACTTCGTTTTCAAAGAAGGGAAGAATGGATATTGGTCGCCAGCAGAGTGAGTCAAAGGGCCCGTGGGCTTTACCTCGAGATCTAGATACAACAGTTGTGGAGACTTGGGCTTATCTCTACTGTCTGCTGTGTCCTTGCTCCCCTGATTATCATGAGAGCTGCAGAGGCTCCTGGGAATACATCATAGCGTGTCCCAAACTGAGCTTCAGACCCCTGGGTGGGGTTAAGTGTGGAGGACCTCAGAAGCCTCTCAGAAAATGGGAATTCACCAGGAGGAGGAAGGCATCTGTGAGTCTGGGTGGGAGGTGGGCACGGCAGCTGGTCCTAAGATCCTCTCTGACTCACCTACTCTGTGGGTTTGTCCACCTTGGGAACAAAGAGGTTTCTGCCTATAAACTCAGGTGCGACTGTATTATTAAACTCAAACGTGTCGGGACATAAACGGCTCTGCTGTGGAGCTCCGTCTGAATGTAAGGCAGAGGGAGGAAGCTGTTTCTTATTTTTCAAGTCAGTGAATTGTTGAGATGACTTAAGGATTAAGCATAGAGCAGCCAGGGTTATCTACAGGGATGTGCACCCATGGAGGTGGCCACGGAAGGCAACATGATAGACATCAGAGGGACAGAGGACAATGTCAAGTGATGGCCAATCCTCGAGGCCCTGCCAAGTTACTGGCCGGGGGCTCTTCTCATGGGGCTGGAAATTATGTCTTGGTCTGGTATTAGAGTTAGTAACATGAAGACTTAACTGTTAATGTCATTTATTCATGAACATACTGAGGCCTGGGGATATTCGAGTTACACTAAGTTCACACAGGCTTCAGCGGAGTTAGCTTTTGCTCAAACACCAAATCCTGAGGCTGGAAAACACAACTCAGGTGAAACTAATGTAACCCCCTTTCTTCCCCCCGCTTCTAAATTCCCCTGCTCGATTTCATCCAAACTCAAATAGAAAGCAGTCCATAGAGGGAAAAAACAGGAGAGAAAAGACAGAAAAGTCAGACAGCAAGAAAGCAAGAAAGAAGAGAGGGAAAGATGAAGCAAGAGAGGGAGAAAGAAAAGGTGAAAACAGGCAGGAAAGAAAAGATACAAACTCTCAAAATTGTAGTCAACGGTAGAACTGGCAGTCACGGCAGTAATAAAACTACTGAAGGTCTTTTATTTTCGGGATGGGCTTTTATGTAACTTGTGAGAAAATGGGCTGTGGCCGAGTATTAGAAAGCATACCCATTCTCACAGATCAATTAGGGACGTCGGAATATCAGGCAGTACGGCTTTGAAAATGTCGTTTGGTGACTGTTGGATGTTAGAGTTCCAATGACGCTGAGCCCTATAGTTGAAGAGCATTCAATAAGGAGAGTGAGTCCTGACTCTCAAGTCCCACTCCAATATCTTAGGTCCCAGCCAACTCCCTCTGTGAAAGACCAGTAACTCTTCCTGCCCTGGTTAGCTCCCAAGGATGTTGTGAAGGTCAGATTAGGAGGTGATGGTTACCAAGTGCTTTATAAACTTAAGTTTCATAAACATATCAGTTGCTTAGCAGAGATTTGAAGACCCAAGCTGAGTGCAGGGAGGCTCACGTCCTTAGAACTTACCTGACAGTCATTTTCACTTCACGATTGTGTAGATGGTATTGATGAGCTTTATCAAAATAAAGGAACAAAGCATGTCTCCTGACAGTGCCACATTCTGAAAGGTGGTATTTGAGGACAAAGAAGGTGGCCTTTTGATTTCAAGCCTGACAAACGGGCTCCAAAGTAATATCCTCTGGCCAATTTAGAATACATCATTTCAGAGACTGTCTCCTAACTATACTGTATGGGACATCTCTAAAACATGCATACATACACAGATTTCTGATTCCAAGAGTGGGAAATTAAGTTATTTGGGCCAAAACTTTAGGTGAAAACAACTTAAATTTTTTAAATGTCTTTAACAAAAAACACCTCCTATGACTGAAAGGAACTACCACAACACAGTTTAAATGAAAATGGAACTTAAAATTAAGAGCCTTAGCATCAGAGTCACTTTTTTCTAGGCATTTAACTGTTCTGGCCATTTAAAAAAATATTGTCACAAATCAAGATGGAGAGAAGTTAAGGTGGCCACATCCCTTTTGGACCCCAAAGGAAAACTCTCAGTGTAAGTGGGAACCGGAAGTAAACCACCTCCTGCTGCAGTGTTGCAGGAGAGAATGCCTTGGTGATAGAGCAAGAGGGAAAAAATGTCCATAAGTTGTGGCCACACCCCATTCATGCACAGATTTGCAACAGGTTGATCCATGGGATCTCAAGTCATCAAGGTATTTTACATGATTGGTGACAGATAGTACCCCCAAATAGGAGTAAATAAATACAAGTTCTCTTTAAAAGAAGACATTTATTCTAGGCTTCAAAAAAATAAAAAATCCCCATAGAGAAAATAATTCAAGGGCAGTAAACATCACACAGTCAAATATAACTGAGCACCAAGGAAATAAAGCATCATAAGTGAGAATCAGAAACCCAGCAAATGAAAGAAACAGCCCCCTAAAGACTTCATATGTTGTAATTATAGAACATTGTAAGCATAATTACTTGATAACCAGTGTATAAATAAATAAAAGGTAAACTTAGACGTTTCTACAAAGAACATTGAAATATAAAAGGGGACCTACCATATTAGGAAAAAAACACAATAGGCCTTCTGTAAAGAAAAGATAGAATAGACAAAAATAAAACCTCAAATGATGGGTAAAAATTAGAACTGAAAAAAAGCTGTGAGGAAAATTGCCAGAAGGCAGTACAGAAAATAAAAAATGAAAAATAGGGAAGAGAGTTAAGAAATCAGAAGGATAAAGTGAGAAAGTGTAACCTATGCTTCATCAGTTCTAGGGCAGGAGAAAAATAATGGGGAGAGGGCAATATTAAGACATGATTGTGGGGCTTCCCTGGTGGCACAGTGGTTAAGAATCCGCCTGCCAGTGCAGGGGACACGGGTTCGAGCCCTGGTCCAGGAAGATCCCACATGCCGCGGAGCAATTAAACCCATGCGCCACAACTACTGAGCCTGTGCACCGGAGCCCGTGAGCCACAACTATTGAGCCCACGTGCCACACCTACTGAAGCCCACGCTCCTAGAGCCTGTGCTCCACAACAAGAGAAGCCACTGCAATGAGAAGTCTGCGCACTGCAACGAAGAGTAGCCTCAGCTCTCAGCAACTAGAGAAAGACTGCACACAGCAACGAAGACTCAGTGCAGCCAAAAATAAATACATTTATTTTTTAAAAAGACCTAATTGTAAAGGAGTTCCTCAAACAACGGCACGAATCTGCATTTTCAAGAAGCCCAGCAAATTCAAAAATGATACTAAAAAAGCTCTATACTTGGGTATACCACGGAGAAACTGCAGAAGACCAAAAACGAAGAGAAGCTGGTAGGCGGGGGGGGGGAAAGGAAAAGTCATCTTCAAATGAGCAACAGTTAATGGCCACAAGGGAACCCAAAAGTCAGTGCAATAATATCTCTAATGAACAGAAAGAAAATATCTCCAACCTGGAACAGTAAATAGTACACTAAAATCTTTGAAGAATGAGTGATGATAATAAATGTTTTTAGACAGACAAAATTAAGATCACCATTCAAAGATTCTCACTAAAAGAAATTTTAAGAGAAAGTTTATTTTTATTGAGATACAGTTGACACATAACATTTAGGTATAAAGCATGTTGGTCTGTTATGTTTATATGTTGCAATATGATTACCACTATTAGCTAACACCTATCATGTCATATAATCATTTCTTTTTTTCTGGTGAGAAGAATTAAGATCTAGTCTCTTAGAAACTTTAAACTTTATAATACGATATTGACAATAATCATAATGCTGTTCATTAGGCCTCCAGAACCTATTTATCTACTAGTTGTAAGTTTGTACCCTTAAACAACATTTCACCCTCTAGCACCTAGTAACCACCATTCTGGTCTCTGTTTTTATGCGTTCGACTTTAGATCCCATTCATAAGTGAGATCATAGGGTATTTGTCTTTCTCTGTCTGACTTGTCTCATTTAGCACAATGCCCTCAAGGTCCATCCATGTTGTACCAAATGGCAGAATTTCCTTCTTTCTCATGGCTAAACAATATTCCGTTATGTATGTATGTATATGCGTGTGTGCATGTGTGTGTGTATATATATATAGATATATATGTGACTTATCCATTCCTACATTGAACACATGTTTAGGTTGTGTACGTATCTTGACTGTTGTGAATAATGTTGCAATGAGCATGGTGTGCAGATACCTCTTCAAGGTAGTGATTTCATTTTCTGTGGCTATACACCCAGGAGCGGGGTTCCTGGATCATATAGTAGTTCAGTTTTTAATTTTTGAAGAAGTATCATACTATTATCCATATGACGGTACCATCTTACATTCCCACCAACAGTATATAAGGGTTTCCTTTTTACCACGTCTTTGCCATTTGTTGTCTGTTATCTTTTTGATGATAGTCATCCTAACAGATGTGAAGTGATATCTCACTGTGGTTTTGATTTGCATTTTCTGATGATTAATGCTTTTGAGCATCTTTTTATATACCTATTGGCCATTTGTATATCTTCTTTGGAAAAACGTCTATTCAGGTCCTCTGCACCTTTTTAAATTGGATTATTTGCTTTTTGGCTATTAAATTGTATGCGTTTCTTTATACATCTTAGATATTAACCCTTTTTCCAGTATACGGTTTGCATATATTTTCTCCCATTCTCTAGTTTGACTTTTCAATTTATTGTTTCCTCTGCTGTACAGAAGCTCTTTAGTTTAATGTAGACCCGCTTGTTTTTGTTGCCTGTGTTTTTGGTGTCTCATCCAAGAAATCATTGCCAAGACCAATGTGAGGATTTTTTCCCTATGTTTCTTTCTAGGAGTTTTATGGTTTGGGGTCTTATATTTAGAGCTTTCATCAATTTCAAATTTTTGTGAGTGGTATAAGAAAGGTGTCCAATTTTATTTTTTTTGTGGATATCCAGTTTTCCCAAAACTATCTGTTGAAAAGGCATTCTTTCCCCATTGTGTGTTCTGGTATCCTTGTCAAAACTTTGCTGACCACATATGCATAGGTTTATGTGTGGGTTCCCTATTCTGTTCCACAGATCTACTGGCCTGTTTTTATTCCCATATCTTACTGTTTTGTTTACTATTGTTTTATAATACAGTTTTATAATATAACTTTAAATCAGGTAATGTGATGCTTCCAGTTTTGTTGTTCTTTCTCAGAATTGCTTTGGCTCTTTGGGGTCTCTAGTGGTTCCAAACAATTTTTTTAAACAGTGTTTTCTTTTTCTGTGAAAAATGCCATTGGAGTTTTGATCAGGATTGCCCTAAATACTAGATCACTGTGTGCAATATATTTTTACAATATTAATTATTTCAATCCAAGACCCTGGAAGACTTTTCCGTTTGACTCCTTCAGTCTCTTTCATCAATGTCTTATACTTTTCAGTGTACAAGTGTTTCACCTCCTTGGTTAAATTTGTTGATTTTGATGCTGTTATAAAAGGGATTGCTTTCTTAATTACTCTTTCAGATAGCGCATTGTTAATGTATAAAAATGAAACTGATTTCTGTATGTCGATTTTGTATCCTGCAACTTTACTGACTTCATTTATTAGCTCTAAGAGTGTTTTGGTGGCGTCTTTAGGGTTTTCTACATATAAAGTCATGCCATCTGCAAACAAAGATAATTTTACTTCTTCCTTCCTGATATGGATGCCTTTCTTCTTCCTTAATCCCTCTGGGTAGGACTTTCAGTACTACGTTGAATAGAGATGGTAAGAGTCGGCATCCTTGTCTTTCTTGTTCCTCATCTTAGAGGAAAAAAAGAATTAACTTTTTGCCATTGAGTATGATATTAGCTGTGGGCTTGTCACCTATGACCTTTATTAGGCCAAGGAACATTTCTTCTGTACCCAATTTGTTGAGCATTTTTACCCTGAAAAGATGTTGTATTTTATCAAATGTTTATCCTGCATCTATTGAGATGATCATATGATTTTTATTTTTTATTAATATGGTGTATCAGATTTATTGATTTGCATATGTTAAACCATCCTTAAATCTCAAAGATAAATCCCACTTGATCCTGGTGAGTGATCCTTTTAATGTGCTGTTAGATTCAGCTTGCTACTTTATTAAAATTTTTTGCATCTATATTCATCAGGGATATTGGTCTATAATTTTTTCTTGTGGTGCCCTTATCTGGCTTTGATATCAGGGTGGTGCTGGCCTTGTAAAATGAGTCTCATAGTGTTTCCTCTTGTTCAGTTTTTTTGGAGGAGAAGGACTGGTATTAATTCTTCTGTTAAGTGTTCAGTAGAATTCACCAGTGAAACCATCTGGCCCTGGGCTTTTGTTTGTTGGGAGGCTTTTGATTACTGATTCAATCTCTTTGCTTGTTATTGGTCTGTTGAGAATTCTATTTCTATTTACCCCAGAAATGATGGATCAGAGCCACAACCTGGGATCTAGGGGGTTAGGGATCAAGGCAATAGAGGCTGCCGTGGTAATGGTAAGACGAAGCCTTGACATAGGGCAATGTGGGGCATAGAGCAGTAGCAGCTCTTACTCTATAAATGGTGAGGTGTTGTGGTGTCCTAAACCTGGAGAGCAGGGCACAACAGCAACTGGGGCCCCTGAGGGCAGTTCTCACCACAGCTACAGTTCTAGCATCAGAGAGTAGATTCAGTAAGTGGGACTCCAGGGCAGCTCCATCAGCTGGGATCAACACTGGTGAAGACTGTGGTAGACTTCTGCAGCAAAGGTTACAAGCATTCACAGTGGTGAGGTTTGCTGGGGTTCTCTTGCTCTTCTTTTTCCTGTGGGGTGAAATTCCTCTGAGGGAATCCTTCCTGGTACAGAGCTGCTCTTCACTGGGGGATGGAGTGATATAGGTGATGTACCTCCTGCACTTTTCTATGCAGCCATCCTTAATTTTTGAGCTCTGTGGAGTTTTTCCTACTGCTTCTTTGTAGTCCAGGGCTTTCGTTGAGATTTTTTTTTTTTTGGCTAGTATTTTATATATTATTTTGTGTTTGTTTTTTTTTGTGTTTGTTTTTGTTTTGTGGGGGAGATCTTGCTTAAGAGATAACCTTCTGACAGAAGGAAAATGATCTAAAATGGGAAGTCTGAAATACAAGAAAGAATAAAAAGAAATACAGAGAAAAAAATGTAAGTATATGATTATACCTAAAAGAGCTCAGATTGAATAAAATAATGACTTTGTCATATAAATTTTAAAAGAAACAGGTATAAGTAAAATACAGACAACAATAGCATATAAGGAAGGAGGGAAGAGAATTCTTCATAGATTTTGGGAGCATAATAATGGTATTAACTTCAAATTTTAATGTTAGTTATTAATATTTGTAGAAAGCACAACAAAATGGAGAAATAAAATATATAACTGCCATTGTAGCAAGCAGGAAAAAAGTGGAATGAGAAAAAAAATCAAAGAATAAATGGTATGAGATTAAAACAAAGAAACCATAGAATAGGCACACACAAAAAACTGAAATCACACAAAAAATGATAGATTTAAAACATGTGTGTAACTAATTACATTAATATAAGTGGATCAAATCTTCCAATTAATAGACAAATATTGTAGGCAGGATAGAAAATGAAAATAACAGCAATAAAATCTAACTATGTGTCATTCTCAAGCCACATACCTAAAATATCAGAACTAGGAATGTTAAAAAATAAAAGGATATGTAAACACTAAAATATAGTTGATTATGCTACTTCTATATTAAATAAATTTTAAGGCAAAATATATTGCTAGAGATAAATACGATCCTTCATGAAGATAAATGGTTCAATCCATCAGGAAGTTATTCTACACTGTTTAAAATGTACATGTATGTTATAATTTATCTTCAAAATATAAAGCAAAAGTTGACAGAATTACAAGAAGACATAACAAATTAACAATCACAGTGGGAGATTTTTAACACATTTTTCTAAGGAACTAATAGAAAAAGCAGACCGAAAAACTCTGTGATTATATAAAAGAGTTAAAAGAAATGATTAACAAATTTGACTTATTGAACTTATATGGAGCACTATAGCCAATAAATGCAAAATATACTTTCTTTTCTAAGTATATATGGACTTTTTACAAAAATTTATCATATCCTGGACAACAAGGCAAGCGTCAACAGATTTTTAAGGATGACGTGATGCACACCATGTTCTCTGACACATTGGAATTAACATAGAAATCCATAGCAAAAAGATAATTAGAAAACCCTTATTGATTAAGAACTCTACTTCCAAATAATCTATAGGTCAGAGAACAAAGCATAAACAAAAAATCAGAAACATTTTTAACTGAACATTGAAAATTACTTTCTTTCCTGTCTTAAGGGGACAGACATAGCAGTATTTGGAAATTTATAACTGTAAATGCTTATATTAGAAAATAAAAGCTTCAAATTAATAAGTTAAGTTTTTATAAAAAGAAATAAAAGCCAAAAATTCAAAAAAAGTAAAAAGAAATAAATAAAAATAAGATCAGAAAGTAACTTAATGGGAGACACACACAAAATATAATTCACAATGTCAAAAGCTGGTTTTTTGAAAAGACTTATAAAATTGAGAAACTTCAGGCAAGATAGATCAAGGATAAAAAGGGGGACACAAATAATGAATATAAGAAATGAAAACATTGATATTCCACAGATATTGCAAACACTTTAAAATGTAATGAGGGGATATTGGAAACAATTTCATATGAATAAATTAGAAAATTTTGATAAAAGTATCAAATCCTTTAAAAACATAATTTATCATAACTGACGTAAGGAGAAATAGAAAACCTGAACAGCCCTACTACCATTAATGAAATTGAATGAGAAGGTATAAATGTTCCTTCAAATAAATTCATAGGTGAGTTCTACCACAAATCTAAAGGAAAACTCATTTTACACAAGTTATTCTGAGAACAGAAAAAGGGGAAATATATTCCCTATTTGTAGTGGTAATTAATGCTGTGCTCTGTCCCTCCACCATCTTGTAATTACATAATCTGGAATGCCTGTGGCCTCCAAGAGAAAGTATGGAGAAGGCATGACCACTCCTAACTGACTTAGACTATAAATGTGTGTCCTTTTTACCCATATTTCTCTTGGCCACTGTAACTGCAAAGGAGGCTGGGAAATAGTCTTATATGTAGAGGATGTAGAAACGATGTGGTATAAACATAGCATGTCTTTGCCACACACAACTCACTTTATGAGTTAACATAACCCCCTTACTAAAACTTCATAAGGACAGTAATAAGAAAGGAAAACTATAGGCCACTCTCCCTCATTAATATAAGTGCAAAAGTCATAAATACTAGCAAACTTAGGAATACTTAGGAATAGGTAAAAAGGACAATACATTAAGACCAAACTGGGTTTATTCCAAGAATGCAAGGTTAGTTTGAAAATTGGTTTAGAATACCAATTAATATAATTAACTACATTAAGATATTAATGGAGGAAAAAAATCATATCAATGGACTATGAAAAACCTTATGATAAAATGCAGTATCACTTATGATTTAAAATATTTCTTAGCACACTGGTTGTAAAAATGGAACCACTTGATTCAGATCAAGAGCGTCTATAAAAACACCACTTAGCAGATGTCATGTTAATGGTGAAATGTTGAATACTTTCGCTTTAAAATCAGAAGCGATAAAGTTACTGTTATTACTATTTCTATTCAGCATTGTTCTGGAGATCCTAGTCAGTGCAATAAGTCAGAAAAAAACTAACAATTGAAAACAAAACTCCCACTTTTCACGGATGACATAATATTTTTGTTTATTAAAAATACACCAAAAAAAAAAAAAACACCAAAAATGTATTCGAATTAATGAGTCCAACAATTTCCAGATACAGAATGCAATAGAGAATAATTATAGCCCTATGTATCAGCATTAAACAGAAATTTAAAAAAAAATACAGAGCTCTTAGGAATAAATCTAACAAAACATATGAAAGATCTGTAGAGAGAAAATGATTAAATGTTTTTGAAAAATTTTAAAGATGACCTAATAAGTCCAGAGCTAGAATATGTTTGTGGACTAAAGTCTCAATGTTATCTATTTTAAATATAGCAGTGTGTGCCTGTCAATCCCAAACTCCCTAACTATCCTTCCCCACTGACCCTTCCCCCTCTAGTAACCATAAATTCATTCTCTAAGTCTGTGAGTCTGTTTTGTAAATAAGTTCATTTGTATCTATTTAGTTTTTTAAGATTCCACATATAAACATAAGATATTTCTCTGTCTGACTTACTTTACTCAGTATGACTATAGCACAGAGAACTCCGCTCAATATTATGTAACAACCTAATCAGGAAAAGAATGTGAAAAAGAATAGACACATGCATATGTATAAGTGAATCACTTTGTTGTACAGCTGAAACTAACACAACACTGTTAATCAACTATACTTCAATATAAAATAAAAACTTAAAAACAAAAAGTAAAAATAAAAGTCTCAATGTTGTAAAACTTGTAACATCTCCCCAGCTGAGTTATAGATTCAGTAGGACCTGTGGAACTTGACAGGTTAATTCTAAAATTTATACACTAGTACAAATGGCCAAAAATAGCCACACATGCTCCTGAAGAAGAGCAAGGTGGGAAGAATTGTTCTACCAGTTTTCACAACTTCTTTTATAATAAAGACAATATAATATTGGTGTGGAGATACACAAATATGCCAGTGAGACAGCAAAGGTAACCTAGAACACACATCAATGCATAAATGGCCACTGTGTATATGAAAGAGAGGCCCTGAGGAAGAGCAGAAAGTACCTGCAGTCAATGGTGTTGGGACAAATGGGTAGTAATATGGGAAAAAGTATTGACCCTGAGGTCACACCATTCAACTAGAATTCACTAGTGAATTCTAGTTGAATTAACGACCTCACGTAAAAGGCAAGCTATAAAGCTTTAAGAAGGTAATGAAGGAGAGTAACTTAAATATGGGGGAAAGTTTCTTAAGACCAAAAAGCCTTAACCGAAGAGATTGATAAACTTGACTACATTAAGAATCTAGGACTTCTGTCCATTAAAAGACAACATAAATAGAGTGAAAAGGAAAGTCAGAGAGTGGGAGAAGCTATTTATGTTACATAATAACTTACAAAGGATTAGTATCCAGAATACTACTAGTATCCCTATTCACATCAGAATATGAAGTTAACACATATGTTATGACCCAGCAAATCTACTCCTAGATACCTACCAGCAGAAACTCATGTACATGTGCACCAGGAGACATGGAAAAGAATATCTATAGCAACATGAGGCATTATATTGCAATAGTCCAAATTTTCATAAATAGTAGAAGGAATATCTATAGCACATGAGTCATTATATTGCAATAGTCCAAATTTTCATAAATAGTAGAAGGAATAAATAAGTGGTGTGATACCCATAGGATAGAGTACAATTTGATGGTAATGAACAGACTACAGCTAAATGTAACAACATGGATTAATCTCACACATCTAATGTTGAGCAAGAGAAACAAAATGGAAAAAGTCACATGGTATGACTCTATTCTTAAGTTCCAAAAAACAGCAAAACCGAAATAAACAGTTTAGCAATATTTAGGTTCTAAACTTATTACTTAAAATATCATGATCACAAAAAGCAGGATAGTGATTACTGACAGGGTTATGCGTGGGGAAAGGCATATAGGAGTCTTCCAGAGCTGGCAACGCTCTTCGGCTTGATCTAGGTCAGGGGTCAGCAAACTTTTTCTGTGAAGGACTAGACAGTAATTAGTTTAGGCTTTGTGGGCCATATGGTTTCTGTGACAGCTACTCAACTCTGCTGTTATAACCTGAAAGTAGTAGACATAGACAATACGTGAAGGAATGGGCATAGGTGTGTTCTAATAGGACTTTACCAAAAAATAAAAGGATTTACCAAAAAAAAAAAAAAAAAGACAGCAGAATGGATTTGGCCTATTTGCCAACTCCTCTTCTAAGTGATGGCTACAGGGGTGTTTGCTTTATGATTATCTGTTTATGCATTTGGGGGGTATGTATGTCATAGTTCACAAAAAAGAAGGATTCAGAGCCAAGAAAGAAGTATAGCTTAGGTGTTGAGCTTTATGTCTGCGGAATCAGAAAGCTTGGGTGTGATTTGTGCCTTACTCACAGGTACTGGGGCTTGGGCAACACAGATAACGTATACCCGTAAAACTAGGGTCATGATCATACCAACCTAATAGATTTGTTCTGAGAATTAGCAGAGATGGTCAGGTTAGGTGCTTAGTAGAGCTCCTAGCACATTTTCAATGCTCAAGAATTTTCTTTTCCTCTCATATAATAGGGTCTTTAAGGCATGTTCAACCACTTTTACCAAGACTTGACAGAAGTTCTTGTTGCTATTGACTAAAATTATCTAGTAGGAAAGGAATTTATAAAAGAAGAGGAAATATACATAATCTCCTCTACAGATAACATGGAAAACTCAAAAGTAAACATGGTGTGCTGCCTACTATTTCTTGGAAACGCTTTTTCCTTAATGTACTTTCGGTGCTAAACAGAGGACTGGTAAAAAATATTTTTAACTGTGTTCCAAATGTAAATTATAAGAGGAAAAAATAGTGTGAAGGAAAAAGTTCATTCCTGATTTCCCAAACAAGAATGACTATGTTTATACCTCAGGGAAGTCTTATGGAAGGGATAGAAACCTGATTTTGCTTACAAAAGGGTAGACAGATTTTTCACATCCTAATTCCAAGAAACTGTGGAGATGTTACCTTGCCATGGCAAAAGGGACTTTGCAACTGTAATTGAGCTAAGGATCTTGAGGTAGGGATATTATCTTGGATTCTCCAGGTGTTCTCAATGGAACAAAAGGGTCCTTATTAGTGAAAAAGGGAGGGCATGGGGAAGGTCAGAGCCAGAGAAAGACTAGAAGATGCTATGTCTCTAACAATGGCAGAAAGGGTCACAAACCAAGGAACGTAGACCTCTAGAGGCTGGAAAAGGCAAGAAAAGGATTCTCCTCTATAGCCTGCAAAAGAAATGTAGCTCTGCCCTCACCTTAATATTAGCCCAATAAGACCCATTTCAGACTCGTGACCTCCAGAACTCTAACCCAAATTTCTGTTGTTTTAAGCCACTGTCCGTGGTAACTCGTTACAGCAGCAGTTGAAAACTAATAGAACTCTCAAATGGGTAGAATGTCGAATCGGGCCAAACAGCTCCTTGAACTCATCCCACACGCTTTTGTTAGGAATTTTTATTATATAATCCCAAAAGTGCTTATTGATGACCTCCTGGGTACCAGGGTTAGTTACAAAGATGAATAAATATGGTCCTACTCCCAAAAGAGCTTATAGAATAGTAACGTTGGGAGCCAATCTCTTATGTTTCTGCACAACTTGTGAGCAGAGGCACACAACAGATTGCCTCCGTTCAAGACTATCTTTTCAAGGATACCTGTCTGTATAATGAACAGCCTTAAAAGACAGAGTATCTACCCCTAGAGCAAAGGGCAGACGTGCTCACAGTCTAACACACAAGATTCAGTTTCCCTAAGCTCAGAGTTACTCTCTTGTAAGGCAAACCTGGGTGTGCATGCATGGCCCCCTTAGTGCCACTGTGTGAGAACTGGAATTGGAAAACCAGCTCAAGAAAATGCTCATGCTCTGGCTACTGCTATTTCTGGGAGTCGTAAATGGTCCTTTGTCTCTCACCCAGCGGTTTCATGGCTTCTGTCAGCATCCATAAAACTGAAGTAAGTTAACCTGTGAGCTTGCAAATAGTCTCAGCCCCTTCACAGTTCTGGACAGGTAGTAAAGAGGACAGTGTACAGACCTCTGGGATCATCATGGGTCATGGTCTACTAAGAATGCTTATAATGGAAACGGAAAAGCAAGAGACAGTATGTCTATCAGGGACCAACTACTCTGCCAGCACTTTACAAAAACTCTCACTGAGTTTTCACACTGCTCTGTAAGAGAGATGTTACCACCACAGATGTTAGCTAGGATAACCTGGTCGCTTCTGATTCAGAGAAAATGTACTCACCATATCCCTAATTACCTCACTTATTACATGCCCTTAAGAAAATCCAGTGTCCCCCTAGAAGATTCCAGAGCAGTGGTTCTCAAAGGGGGTTATTTTTCCCTGTTCTGGCAATGGGTGAGGACGTTTTTGGTGGCCAAAATTTGGGCTGTGTGTATTATTGGCATCTCGTGGCTAGAGGCCAGGGATACCGCTAAAAGTTCTACAGTTGATAGAAGCCCATACCACAAAGAGTTATCTAATCTAACATAGCAGTTATGCTGAGGTTGAGAAGCCCTGCTCTAGAGTATATCACCTCTGGCTTTGATTTCCTGAAATCCACTGATTTCTTAATCTCACCTCGGTGTATATCCAAACTGCCATCCCTCCCTTCCTAACACAAGATCCCACTCATGCAGAGTTATTGCATGCAGGAGAAGGATCTAAATATTTGCAGGCATGGGGCCGAAGGGACCAAAATCACACTATACAGCACATGAGCCAAATCATGTATTAGGCAGGCCTGCTCTCAAGGTCCTTGCAGCCACCACACGGCTGGGGCTTTCTCACTGCACATGTGACCTCATGCAACCTGTCACCATCTAGGCCTCCCACCAGCCTGCTGGCTCCATTCCTCTTATACCCACTTCCCAGACTGTACTGGAGAACTCCAGCTTCCTCCTTATTAGGTAGAGCAGTCATTAGTTCTCACAAGCTCCTACATCTAAACTCAGTTCCAGGCCTTCCTTTACCTACACCAGTGGTTCTCAAATTGGAGCATGCTAGGGACATGATCAGAGTCACCTAGGGGCCTTATGACATAGCTTGCTGGGTTTTGAGCCTGTAGATATGGGTGAGAAGTTGGCTTTCTTCCAAGTTCTCAAGTGATATTGATGCCACTGGTCTGGGAACAACCCTTATAGAACCACTACATACAAAAAAAAAAAAAAAATCCACCCAAAACAGCCACTGATTTCTGCAGCAGTACAAAGGACCTACAGAAGCCCTGAGTTGAAGGTCTTACCCTTACCTTGATCTGCCCCCTTCAGAAGGCAGAGTAGATCTGTAGAGCATTCCCCAGCCTCTGCAGTTACACACAGAAGAGGAAATTGGGGCTCAGAGAAGTTAAGTAACTAGGAGACCATGACCCAGAGCCCAGGTCTGTCTGATTCAACAGACACTGTCTGTAGGGGTGTTCAGTGGGAAGGAAGCAACAGAGCCCTACAGTTTGTGCAAAAGTCTGGGGCAGGCTTGGGGAGTAGAATTCACAATCTCAAGAGTGCATTTAAAAATTGTTCATGTAGAGGGCTTCCCTGGTGGCGCAGTGGTTGACAGTCCGCCTGCCGATGCAGGGGACACGGGTTCATGCCCCGGTCCGGGGAGATCCCACATGCAGCGGAGCAACTGGGCCCGTGAGCCATGGCTGCTGAGCCTGTGTGTCTGGAGCCAGTGCTCCGCAACGGGAGAGGCCACAGCAGTGAGAGGCCCGCGTACCGCAAAAAAAAAAAAAAAAAAAAAATTGTTCATGTACCAGTAATGGTGATATGAAGTCACTGCCAGTTTTAATAGTACCATCAAATGAATGGCACTTGGCAAGAAGCTCTGAGGTAGTTTTTAATGACAGACACTAGATCTCTACATGTCAGTGTTGTGTGTAGGAGGGACCTGGCCTGAAATGTCTCAAATCCCTGCAAAACCTTTGAGAATTGAGCATAAATGACCTTCAGAGTGAAGACCGAACAAATTGTAGGATGTTAGGACATTATACAGTTGACCCTTGAAATGCATTTGAACTGCACTGGTCCACTTGTACGTGGATCTTTTTCAAAAGTAAATACAACACTACCCCACCTGCGGTTGGTTGAATCCATAGATACAGAACCATGATACGGAAGAACCTCGGTTTGGGAGGATCCACAATAAACTACAGGCATATTTTCAACTGCACGGAAGGTGGTGGGCACCCCTACACCCCTTGCATTGTTCAAGGGTCAACTGTACATAATTTTCAGAGAAAACAGCCCACTGATGTTCCTTCCTCTTGTCCCCCAAAGAAAAGAAGTTTAAGTTTATCATCTGGGTCACTGGAATACTATAGTCTAATCCTGGCTTCTAAGATCCAAGGTTGGTAACTCAGGACACAGTACTTCTTGGAAAGTGCTGTTTTCTAGGTTGCCTGGATATATTGCTTTCGTTTCTTTCATCTATATTCTTGACGGGTTTCTACATCAAAGCAAGTTCATCCACAGTTATGAGTGCCAAGACAAAAATCAATCCCTGTAGTCACGAAAAAAATTTATTTATTAAATGAGCAGAAAGTAAAACAGCTCAGAGGTGCTTGATTATCATAGACGATGGGCAATAATTGATAATATGTATGGAGTACAGAATTCAGTTCTATTTGAAGACATTCTGTGTGCTCCTGGTTCTTCTTTAGGAGGTATTCGAGCAGGTGTAACTTCGGACGTGCACTAGGTACTACATGGAGTCGAAATTTAAGAAATAGAGCAGACATGCTGGCACTGGTAATGCCCGGAGTGTAAATTATCCAAAAAACCATGACTAACACAGGGTCCTTCGAACAGGCATTTCTCTTCTTTCGTGATTTCTTCGGGTCTGGCTTATTTCATTGAACACACTGACCACATGTTTGAGCAGCCAATGCAACCAAAGCAGAGAAGTGACATAAAGATGGGTTTCCTGAGACAAGAAGGTGAGAGAAAGGAAGACAGGAGAAAGCCATGGAGTGAGAAAAATGGAGAGCTTGGGGCGGGGGCGGGGCATTTATTCATTTTCTAGAGCTGCCGAAACAAAGCACCACAAACTGTGTGGCTTAAACAACAGAAACTTACTGTTGATGGCTCTGGAGGCAAGAAGTCTGGAAGAAGGTCTCGGCGGGGTTGGTTCTTCCTGAGGGCTGTCAGGGAAGGATCTGTTCCAGGCGTCTCTCCTAGCTTCTGGTAGCCTCCAGCATTCCTTGGCCTGTAGATGGTGTTCTTCTGTCTTTATATGCTCTTCCCTGTGTCCAAATTTCTGTTTCTATAGGGGCCACCCAATGACCTCTTTTTAACTTAATTATCTCTAAAAGACCCTATGTGCAAATAAAGTCACATTCCGAGGTACTCCAATATATCTTCTTTCTTTGTTTTTTGTAAGGAGTGCGGGAGGTGCAACCCGATCAATAACAGGAATCGTGGGTAGGAGAAAGAGACTAAAAAATGAGCAAAACAGTTGTGTGCAGTGATGAAGACAGAGTGATTTCCTTACCAATTAGAGGTAATCTGGGTGCCTGCCAGCCCCTGGCTGGCTGCTGACCCTCAGGGCTCCTGGTAACCCATGTCCAGCCATTGTGCAAGCTAGAGGCCAGCATCCCCTTGGGGTTAATACGCCACTGTAGGAGCATGACACATTTGTGCTGTGCCCAATCTGTGCAACTGAACATTACAACTCTATCAAAGCAATGCTGCGAACCCCATTCCCTCAGTGGCTTAAAGGACAGAATTCTCATTTTTGAAAGCCAATAAATGAAAATGCTATGCAGAATTTGCTAGAGCTTGGATTATAAAATTACCGACCTCTGTAGATTTTGGTTCTGCTCTGCATGTGGGACACAGGAAGACACAGCTAACTGAGATAAACAGTGCTCTTCACCCATCACTTTAGTTTCCAAAAGCAAAAATGCAAGCTATATGGACAGCCTTTTAATATTAATAGGTCCTATCACTTCCTGTATGATATACATTGAAGAGAAATCTGAGTTTTCAAAGTAACTCTCCCTGGCGCCCTGATTTTCAAATACACTGCAAAAGTGGGGAGGATTCCATAGAAAAAGATTTATTTCTTTAGAATGCATTTCAAATCGTTTAAAGGGCTAAGAACCTCAGTGAGAGCCAGAGCTGAACAGTGGAACTCTACAATGGGAGAAACATCCTCCCTAGGTCATAAACAAAACATACGTGAAAGGGTGCAAAGAAGCTAGCAAGACAACCTGGGATGTCAAGATTTTCTCGTGCAGTTTTCTAATTTCTTTTGTTTTTGTCAAAATTAGTAAAGTAATACACATTTGTTGCACACAGAATCAAACAGTATATTGATGCCAACAAAAAAAGCTTTCCTTCCTCTCTCATTTCTAATGCGTCTTCCCACCACTCCACGAAACAAAAAATAAAAATCACTGTGCTAGTATATATGCTACTAAATATTTCCCTGCAAAAACTATACATTATATAGGTAGGCAATTTCATTTTTTGCAAAGTGGGATCGTGCTATGTGTATTGTTTTCCCATGGCCATTTTAGGAAGTTTGGAGAATATGCAAAATACAAAGAAGTGGAAACTTACCCATCGCTTATAATCGGTCCCAAAGGCAATCACTAGGAATAGTGGGTATATTTTCTTGTAGTCCATTCTCTTTTCACACATGCTTTGTGTCACTTAATTTTGATCCTATTGAGTGTTATCCTTTCTCTCTGTTGTTAAACAATACATGCTCCTAGTAAAATGCAATTAAAAAGCAGGAGCTACAGATGAGCAAAAGACCAAAATAAAAATCACTTAAAACTCTGCTGTTCCTAAAGTTCATTGTTTACTTTTTTAGGTATGCCACAAAGGAATTTTTAATGTATTTTGATTTCAACAGAAAAGAAGCCATACCACCAACCAATCTCGATAGAATTATTAAAACCTCAGTGTAGATTGGGTTACTTATGTAAGACAACTACATATGACTCTTATTTTTGTGTTGACTCGAGGAAAAGGGTTAGAGTAGTTTTCACCTATAATTTTTAGAGTCAGCGTTTTGGGAAAGCTCCCTCTACCCACCCTCCCATCTCCCCACCTCCCAGCACCATGGTCACTGGCCTTCCCCCATCCAAGAGCCTTTTCAGAGAATGTGACACTTGCTGCCTTTTCATCCCTTAGAGATGTTGTTTAGGTATTTTTGCTTGTTTGTTTGTTTGGTTTTTGTCTTTTAATCATATCAAAGCAAAAAGTATAATCACCCTGACAGGTCAAAATGGAATTTCTTACTTGAAAACAAGGTGTTCGCTTTCACTGACATTTAAGAGGTAGATCTCTGTTCAAGCCTCTTCTAGCACCGAGAATCATCCTGAATTTTCCACACCTCATTTCACATGCATTACCCTCCTCTCCCTCCTCCCCACACAGGCCTTGTCACTGAAGCGTTGAAGCTACATTAAGTAATTATTATTTTTTAAAAACATTTTTGTCAATAAACATTAATTATTTAAACATTATTAAATAATTCAGTATTTAAAATGAACTCTAAAATTTATTATTTAAACATTCGTTAGTAAGTTGTTATTTAAAATAAAAATAAATAAAAATCACCCATAATTTTACCTCCTGGGATAACCATTGTTAGTCGATATTTTGGTGCATTTACTTCTATGCACATACATACTTTTTATCACAATGTATACATGACTTTAATTGCTACATAGGTTTTCATCATGTAGTAACTACCACGTTTTAATAGAAAGTCAGCTACGTTTTTAAAAAATCTGTCTCACTGAACATTAATATTTCTTTCATCAGTTTATTCCCATCCTGGGGACCTTGATTTGGTTGTACTTAGCTTCCTCATATTGGCTCTTAGCCAAAACCCTGGCGAGTCCAGTTATGGTTTGAAAAAACCTCAGTGTACTTTCCTTCCCAGCTTCAGCTCCAAGCTTTGACAAATATATATATATATAAATCTATCTATTTATTTAATTATTGAGGTCTTACGGTGGTTTTGTTTAGTTTTGTTTCTGAGCTCTGTTTTTGGCAGCACCAGCTAGCCAAATGTATGTTTGCCTCTATGTAGGTGTCCTATTAAACTTCTAGTTCTAAAATGGACTCTTCCCCCTCCGCCCCTCCCTGGAAGGTTGCAGAATACTCAGGAGCCTAACTTGTTTCTGGTCTCTTCACCTCTCAGTGGTCTATTTCATCCCTCAACAAATTTTGTTGAGCACCTATAAAGTGCAGGCTTTCCTCTAGATGCTGGGCTATAGCTGTGCCCAGATACTAGGCACCCAACCAGCCTAGTGCCTCCAGCCTGAAAGGCTCCCTGCTTAGTCATCCGTAAGCTGCTTACAAACAAGATCTATGTGTGCTCTATCTGGGTATCCACCAGCTCCGAGCAAAGTGCCTTTGTCACAGTAGTAACTTAATACTGTAGCTCTTTGCTAAATGAAGGTATGAAAAGTAAATTGCTTCAGAAAATAAATCAGTTTTGCCACAAACTTGGCAGATCTATTTCTTTGCATGAGGGCAATCCATTCTAGTAAAACTAAAAAAATCTCTAGGAGGAATAATATAAAACACCTCTAGCCATCAATAAGTTAGTGGGAATAAATTTTCCAACCAAATGACTTCCAAATTTGAACTGGGAGAGAATAGAAGGGAACACCTGCTCTGGATCATCCAGGATTACTTAGGACAGAGGTGGGAGTCACTGGGGGCACCCAGGGATCAACAGGGTCAAAATAAGGGTAGAGAAACTTAGAAGACAAACTTTGTTAATCTCACAATTAGAAACTACTCAAAATTCTTACAAAGAGAAAGGTATCCGACCCAGGGAATATTTAAAATGTTTGCAAAGAGCCTCTGGCAGTAACTATGGAAGTGACAAATCATATGCCTTGTCCCATTCAGGAGTCGATAGACAAAGGTGAAACACGGTTCCCTCCCCTCGTAACCCACTACAGGGCAAGATCCTGCCCTGCAAACACATACTCAAACCGATTTATTTTCAGATTTACAGAAGGTAACCTAGTGGGAAAGTCTCTTTTGAGCAATATTTAGCTGCTTGAATTCTTGGTTTTCTGAAAGCTAGAATGTCAGCAAATTCAGAAATATGAGCGATGGAGGTAAAAGCCACAGCTTTGGAGGTACGCGAAAATGTGACATCCTTATAAATAAGCCCTGTAATCTCTCCTCATTGAGAGCCTATTCGTTAATCATTCATGTAAATCTTAATGGAAAACAGATGAGGAATCAATTTGCAAGAACTGACATTTGTTAAAAAAATCTATAAAGGGACTTTTACTACAGCGACAAAAACACAATTTTAAAATTTGGAGGTGAGTTGGCATGAGATCTAAGAGTATAAAAGAAGTGGGTAGAACAAATTTCAGGTAGGATCTGGTAAATTTCCATAGGACTTACTGAATTGCCAATTTGAAACTTGGGTGTCTTGGATTTTATTTGCCTTTTGGAAGCTTTTGACTGTCTTTGGCCAAGCTGCTTTATTTCTCAGTGTCTAGAGCGAAATGCAAATAAAATAATGGAAGGAAAAAGGCCATCTACCGTTTTGTAAAAGCACACATGCATGTACGTTACACAGTTGCTGACAGACAAGCATATGGAAATATTTCATCTTGCATCTATTAAAATGTCTTAGAATAGTTTAAGTAGGGTATCTATTTAGAGAAACAGACTGACTTTTTAAAATTCAAATTCTTTATTTCCCTCCTTAAAAAAATCTTCTAGGGATCCCCATTGACTTCAGATTAAAGTTTAAATTCTTGGCATGTTAAACTCTTTATAATCTGTTCCTTAGTCTTATCTCCTAGGCAACCCTCACCCCCACCCCAACCATGGGCCCCAGCTGCCTTTCTTTCCCTGGCACAAAGAGTACCTCCTCTGGAAAGCCTACCCTGAGTCTCCACATTGTGCCAAGTACCCCTCTAAATTCCCACAGCACCCTCTGCATAGCTCTGTCTTATCTGATAGTGATCTGTCCAGATGTCAGTCTTCCCTAAACCGTGTGCCCCCTAAGGATATCCAAATCATCCCGGTTGCACTAGGATAGAGCCCAACACGGCATAAGTTCAATATGATGACTTCTTAAACTGAATAGAGGTGCATTGATTAAAACACTGTATATAGGCGTGGCTAAGAGTTACCCAAGTGGAATGGAAGCTCAGATGACTCTCCTGACACTGGGCAAATTCCCGTCCAGACAGGCAACATCTCAAAGAGATATAGCCCTGCGCTAGAATAGAGGGTTGGCTACAAGGTGGAAGCAGAGCTCACAGGTTCCATCTTTTCCCCTCTGTTTCCTCTCTTGCAACTTGCCCTTTCATTTCTTCCTCTCTTCCCTGCTCGTTTTTCCATCCAAACACACATGCGCTCACAGGCACCCACCATATAAAATGGTCAACCGCCTGCTAGACTAACTCTTGGCTGGAGTATGGGAAGGGTTTAGAGACTGACCGGCTTGTACGGAGAGCTGGCATAGAGTAGGGAGCACTGATTTAAATGCCTTCAAGAGCCCAGCAGTCGGTGTAACTGTGTGAAGAGCATTCAAACCGAAATTAAAAACAAAAACAAAAAACTTGCTGACCAACTGAGACACGGCTGACTGTTACATTTCACTGACTGGTTTGCTAGTTTGGGACCTCTGGCCTAGACTCTTAGTGAAAATTTAAATAGTAGTCCCAGGAACCAATGGCTTGGAACTCAAATCACAAATGCAAAGTGTAGGGTTGGATCTTAACAAACGGCACCGCGAAACAGAGGAAAGCTTCAAGTGAGCTTTATTAGGGAGCGCTCCCGGGCGAGGTTCACTGGTCTGAGAGAAAGGGGCCAGAGAAGTCGCACCCGGGGCGAGGGTTGGGCGAGATTTTATAGGGGAAGAAGGGAAAGGGGTGTGGTGAATCTGGGAGGGCGCAGGGTATTCCTTATTTGGTGGTCTTTTCGGGTATGCTGGGGGACCGTTAGTCCCGCCCCTCGAAAGGCGGGAAGGCTGGGCTGGGTTCAAAGTCCCCAGGTCAGTTCCTGGAACTGGGTGGTCCGGAGAGTTTCGGTCTGATGCAACCTGTGAATCTGATTGCGTTCCCCTGCCTCGGGCCAGTTGGCCTTACACAAAGTATTTAAAGGCAGAACGTATTGAAAGAAAAAATATGGGGCCTCAGCATAAACATTGTTGGAAGAATATGCCTCCTAAATACAAAATGACTCTAGGTGGAAGCTGGTCACACAATGCACAGACATACAACACTTCAGAGATCAAGGCCTCCGGACCTTCATGTTTGTAGGTCCAACCATGCTGAGTCTCTACTTTGTTCTCTATTTGATTTTATTTACCACCAATAAGCTAAGCATGGGCCAGATATTGGGATGGAGAAACGAATAGACATGATTGTTCTCCTCAAGGACTTACAGGGTAGTAGAGGAAGGCAGTCATCTATATTAAAAGGTGTACTGAAATGTCACAGGGAGCAGTGGCGTCTGCAGAAGAGAGTGGCTATTCCTATCTGAGGAGGTCAGGACAAGTCTCCACAAGGGACAATCCTTGAGTTGAATCTTTACAGGTGAATGAATTGGTGTTTCCTGGGGGAGATGGGGCCACAGAGAGAAGCTTGAACAGTCACTTAAACATGACAGTGCCTCAGAAGAACATGGGGAGGAATTATTAATAATTCTGCAGGGCTTGCAGGAGAGAAAGATAAAGACTAGAAAAGCAGGCAGAATCCGTACTATGGAGGCCTTAGAGGTCTGGCTAAGAATTTTGAACTCTATTCTGGAAAAAAAAAAGTATTTGAGGGTGTGGCAAGATGATTTGTTGTGATCACTGATTTACATTTTCCATATATAACTACTCACCCCACCCTACTCTTCTTTCAAGAAGGTAGCCTGAGCTTTTCTCTTCCCTCGCCCTAGGGCATTGGCAGGGCCCGAAAGAGAAACTGTTGGAAGAACAACATTCTTTCTTTTGTGTTCAAAGACTCATATTTTAGAGGAGATTCTGTTCAGCATCTTGGGTGGGAGGGGAAAGAGGAGAGGGCCTGGGAGAGAAAGGCTGAGGAGGGAGAGAGAGAGAAATTTCCTCCATCTGGTAGGAAATAGAGACTGTCACCTCCCCAGAGGGTCAGAGACACAAACCTGATGACCTGGATGGCAGGAACTCAGGGAGGTGCCTCGGAGAAGCCAAACCCTGGCACTGCTGCTCCCTGCTAGGCAAATACCTCAGTAGCTCAACTGGCACAACAGCTGAAGAGATGCCCATACTTCAGGGCCCATGTAGGTTTGGAAAATGAGGCTATCAGTGGCAGCCATTACAGACTGAATATTGGAAGCCATCCCTTTTTCTGGGTACCATGCTTCCTGGAAAACAGCTTCCTGCTTTCTTGGACTACTCTAGGGAAAGAAAAGAACCTCCATTAAATACTGTGACTGAATTTCCTGCCAGCTGTAAGAATAGGGGCTTAGAATTAGATCTAGTTGGATTTTTTAAAATTTTGATATTCCTCAAACACCCAAATCTGTGGAGTAAAATTTATGTATGTACCACAAAGCATTTTATAAAGGAAAGTAACATGACCAGAGTTGTGTTACAGAAGGATAATATTTGAGAGAATTTCTGGCATTGATGAACTTTCTTGCAAATGGGGAATCAGATCTTTCCAGAAAGTAGTAAAAAGGAGACAAGGGACCAGAGAGAAGGTACACATAGGAGACAGAATATGAGTCTTCTAGAAAAATAAGCTCTTCCCAGAGAGAAGGAGCACATCCTGAAGTCTGTGCCTAAGGGATGAGAGATCAGAGCTGGAGGCCAGCATTGGATATACTCTCAACGGCTCAGGAAATGATAATGTGATGCAACCTGCCCAATTCAATCTTGAAGATATATGCGTCTAGTAAAACATATTTTTTAATGTTGGTCAAAGGGTACAAACTTTCAGTTATAAGATGAATAAGTTCTGGGGATCTAATGTCCAGAATAGTGACTATAGTTAACAATACTGTATTGTGTACTTGAAATTTGCTAAGCAAGTAGACCTAAAGTGTTCTCACCACACACACACACACACACACACACACACACACACACACAAATTCTAGCAGTGTGAGGTGGTAGATGTGTTAATTTTATTGTGGCCATTATTTCACAATGATACATATATCATCATATTGTACACCCTAAATATATACAATTTTTGTCAATTATACCTCAGTAAGGTTGCAAAAAATAAAAATAAGTTTTTAATTTTTGATCTTAAAAATACATGTAAAATAAAACAAGTTTTTGTTAAATATATATTTCAAAGTCTCACATGTGATCATAGGTCTGAAAAAAGAATTTCAGCATTATTGGGTCCAAGTTCATTCCTTCAGTCATAACGCATTGTTTTTTCCTATTTTAAAGATAAAAATCTAAAATCTCAAAGAGATGAAGTTCATTCATTAAAGCATTTACTCAGTGTACATGGTCTGAGCACCACTCTATCCCAGACACACGGCCGAGAACTGCCTTGGAGAAGCCCAATGATGGGAAACAAATTATAAGTAAAAGTTGATAATACTCACGTTGATAAGTGGTACACACTTGTACATTTTCTTTGGAATATCTGCCCCCCACAATGACCTATTATCTCTGAGAACTCTCCTCCCTCTTTGTCCTCTCAGTACTGACCCCTGGCAGATATGTTTTGCAAGTTAATCCAACACTCTGGTGTTAATTAATTGTATATGGTGTGGTCACTGGACTAAAGAGTGTCCAATTAAATTCTCTCTTCAGGGAATTTATTTATTTATTTTATAAACTTATTCATTTTGTTTGTTTATTTATTTATTTATTTTTTTTTGCGGTACGCAGGCCTCTCACTGTTGTGGGCTCTCCCGTTGCGGAGCACAGGCTCCGGCCGCGCAGGCTCAGCGGCCATGGCTCACGGGCCCAGCCGCTCCGCGGCATGTGGGATCTTCCCGGACCGGGGCACGAACCCGTGTCCCCTGCATCGGCAGGTGGACTCTCAACCACTGCGCCACCTGGGAAGCCCTGTTTATTTATTTTTGACTGCATTGGGTCTTCGTTGCTGCGTGCAGACTTTCTCTAGTTGCGGCGAGCGAGGGCTACCCTTTGTTGCAGTGCACGGGCTTCTCATTGTGGTGGCTTGTCCAGTTGTGGAGCATGAGCTCCAGGTGCACGGGCTTCAGCAGTTGTGACTTGCAGGCTCTAGAGATCAGGCCCAGTAGTTGTGGTGCACGGGCTTAGTTGCTCTGCTGCATGTGGGATCTTCCGGACCAGGGCTCGAACCCCTGTCTCCTGCATTGGCAGGCGGATTCTCAACCACTGTGCCACCAGGGAAGCCTCTTCAGTGAATTTAGAATTGGGCTTGAGAAATAGTCTCTTACTCTGAGCTTGTCTCACAGGTCAAAGACAGTTTTAGTGGATTACATATTTCAATGAATTTCTTCAAAATTTTTTAAATTATTCACAAAATTTTTTCAGAATAAATTATCTTTTTAATATCTGCAGCATCTACAGTAGTAGCCTCTTTCATTCCTGATATTGGTCATTTGTGCCTTATCTTTTTATTTTTCTAGATCAGTCTTGCAAGAGGTTTGTGAATTATATTAGCTTTTCAATAAACCAGTATTTGGCTTTGTTAATTCTCTCTATTTTATGCTTGTTTCTGTTTCATTAAATTTTGCTCTTTATGATTTTCTTTCTTCTACTATTTTTAATTTTATGGTTCTTTCCCAAATATCTTGAAATGGATGCTTTGCTCATTAATTTTTAACCTATTTTCTTCTCTAATTCAAATATTCAAGTCTATAAATTTCTAAGTACTGTTGAAATTGCATTCTATATGGTTTATAACTATTTTGTTACAGTTAAGCTGAAAATCTTTCTAATTTCCATTATGATTTCTATTTTGACCCTTGGGCTATTGAGAAGGGTATTTCTTAATTTCCAAACATATAGGAAAATTTCTAGGTATTTTTGTTATTGACTACTAGTTTTATTACACTATGGTCTGATAGCACAGTTTCAGTCCTTTGAAATTTGTGTCGCATTGGTCCAAGATGTGGCCAATTTTTGTGAATGTTTCATTTGCTTGGAGTAATTTTATATTCTGCAATTCTTGAGCACAGCATTCTATAATTATCTATTAAATCAAATTTGTTAATCATGTTGTTTAAATCTTCTATAAGAGCTTTGCTTTTTGTTATTTGGGTCTTTGTATTCCATTAGTTCTTGATAGAGTGTGTTAACATCTCCCAATGTGATTGTGGATTTGCTTGTTACTTCTTGGAATTTTTCTTTTTTCTTTATATATTTTGCTTTTTACTTTACATATATTTGAGGCTATATTATTATGTATATATAATTTTAAAATGTTATATCTTCTTGGTAAATTTAACTTATTATAAAGTGCTTGCTAACTAATGTAGTTCTTCAAACCTTAAAGTTTATTTTGTCTGATATACATATACACTTCCATCTATTGTTAGCATGATACATCATTTTTCTGTTCTTTAAATTTTTAACATTTTGATGCTGAAAGTTCAGGCTCTATGCACTGGTACCAAATCGAAGCTTGGACACGGAGTTCTGAGTGAAGTAGAAAGAATAGCTTTATTGCTTTGACAGGCAAAGGGGGACACAGTGGGCTCCTGCCCCTCAAAAACTGTGTCCCCCAACCTGGGAGGATTTGATGAGGAGTTTTATAGCAGTGGTTCAAGGGTGGGGTTGCTGATAAGATTAAGATGCATGCAGGGCCTGCGTTCCTTTAATCTGGCCTCAGGTGGTCTCCAGATAAGTTTCTCTGGTTCTTGAAGCTATCAAACTATGACCTTCTCTCTGGAATGAGGATTGCTTCATCTTCCATTTATTGGGGGTTTTAGTTCTATAAAGAGCTCAAAAGATATTGTTATGTGTATCCCTGGAGCCCCATAGGGTCCTGTTTGGTTTCACTTTCTATATTCTTTTATTTTATGTGACTCATAAATAATATGTTGTTGGATATGTTTTTTATCCAGTATGATAATCTTTATCTTTTAACTAGAGCACTTGGTTCATTTATAATTATAATTATTTGTATATTTGGATTTATTATTTACTATCATATTTTGTGTTGTCTCTTCAGTTTTATTTCTTTTTTGATCCCATGCCTGTTTTCTTTTGCATTGATTAAGCATTTTTTCTTATTTCCTTTTGTCCCTGTACTTGTTTGAAAGTTATATATTCTGTTTATATTCATTTAATGGTTAACCTACAAATTACAACACATATTTAACTTATCACATCTTAATACATTTACCATCTGCCTTACAAGTTTTTTGACCTTATTAACTCTATTAACTGCCACCATCCTGCAACAGAAATATCACTTATAGTCAATATTTGTTTATATTTCCCAAGTATTACTGCTTGCTTTTCTCTTCTTCCCTTGCACCTCAAACTTTCCCTTATAGATCTTTTTTTTTTCCCAACCAAATGAACATTCTTTAAAATGTCCTTTAATGAAGCTCTGGTAATGGTACACTTTCTCAGATCTTATTTCTTGAAAATACTGTATTTTGTGACACTATTAAAAGATACTTGGATTGGTATAGAATTCTGGGTTGGACATTATTATTTTCCAGCACCTTAAAGATATCACTACAGTATATTATATTGAAAGCTTTCATTTTTACTGTTGAGATGTCAGCTTTCAATCTGTTATTCCTAGAGAACAATATATCATTTTTCTTTGTTCAGACTTTGTCTTTAGTGTCTTACAGTTTTTCTATGCCATGTCTTTGTGTAGGTTTCTTTTTGTATATCCTGCTTGGGATTCATTGGGATTCTTAGAAAAAAAATCTATGGATTGGGCACTGCATCTATTGTCAGAACTATCCAGTTATTATACCTTGAAATATTGCCACTACCATATTCTCCTTTTCCCTCCCTCCATGAAATCTAATTAGCAATATATATTTTAAACCTTATTTTTTTCCCTTCAAGTCTTTTAAGCTCAATTTTATTTTCCATTGTATGTTCTTTTGTGGATTGTGGATAATTTTTGAGACTTCAAATTCATTAACTCTTTAGCTAAATTAATTTGCTGTTAAACCTGAGTTTTAAAAGTATTAAAAATATGTTTTTGTTTTACTTTGTGGTTTAAAAAAATTCTGCTTGTTTATATTCTTGTTCCCTATAGATAATTTTCACTTTGTCTTTTATAATGTAAACATAGTGGGTGTAGTTATTTAAATTCTATGTCTGATAATGCCCGCATTGAAATATTTGAGGGTCTTTTGCTGTCTTTTGTTGCTGCTCTTTGTGTTTGTGGAGCATTACTTCTTTGTGTGCTTGAAACGTTTGTGTTTGTTGTGTATTTTCCTTGGAAAAATTATTTGTGGAAATTCTTTGAGGATTGTGATAAAGGTGCATTTGTCTGGACAGAATTTGCTTTTTCTCTGCTATGAACCCATGAGTACTACAAGTTTAAGTTCCTTTAATAATACTTTTTTAAAAAGGCTAATCATTTCTGTTTGTTTTTGGACTACTTAGGTGATTTGAATTTGGGCTGCAAATCCACATGAGACTGTTTACTTGCCTGTTCTTATATTAAAAGTACAGCCATTTGGAGTGTTCCAGCCTTAGGAGAGATTACATATTAGAGTCCCTACTTAGGGGAAGTCTGGGCTTTATCTTCTATCCCTTATGCATATGATCCTATGAATATTTAGGCTCAAGTTTATCAGGTTTGATAAATGCCCTCAAGGCAGAAGCAACCTCTGTGTTCCTCTTGCATCTATGGGTTCCCACCTTCACTTAGATTTTATAATGATAAAATCTCTTATCTCCTTTTTTCCTCTTTTTCCCTCTTAGATAATTTTAAAAGGTGTTTTCTATATTTTATCATTCATTTTAGTTCTTTTTTAAAATTTAATTTATTTTTATACAGCAGGTTCTTATTAGTTATCTATTTTGTACATATTAGTATATATATGCCAATCCCAATCTCCCAATTCATCCCACCACCATCCCCCCAGCCCCGCTTTCCCTGCTTCGTGTCCGTATGTTTGTTCTCTGCATCTGTGTCTCTATTTCTGCCTTGCAAACTGGTTCATCTGTACCATTTTTCTAGATTCCACATATATGCGTTAATATACGATATTTGTTTTTCTCCTTCTGACTTACTTCACTCTGTATGACAGTCTCTAGGTCCATCCACATCCCTACAACTGACCAAAGTTTGTTTCTTTTTATGGCTGTGTAATATTCCATTCTATATATGTACCACATCTTTATCCATTTGTCTGTCGATGAGCATTTATGTTGCTTCCGTGACCTGGCTATTGTAAATAGTGCTGCAATGAACATTGAGGTGCATGTGTCTTTTTGAATTATGGTTTTCTCAGGCTATATGCCTAGGAGTGGGATTGATGGGTCATTTGCTAATTCTATTTTTAATTTTTTAAGGAACCCCCATACTGTTCCCCATAGTGGCTGTATCAATTTACATTCCCACCAACAGTGCAAGAGGGTCCCCTTTTCTCCACACCCTCTCCAGCATTTATTGTTTGTAGATTTTTTGATGATGGCAATTCTGACTGGTGTGAGATGACACGTCATTGCAGTTTTGATCTGCATTTCTCTAATGATTAATGATGTTGAGCATTCTTTCATGTGTTTGTTGGCAATCTGTATATCTTCTTTGGAGAAATGTCTATTTACGTCCTCTGCCCATTTTTTTATTGGGTTGTTTGTTTTTTTAGTATTGAGCTGTTTATATATTTTGGAGATAAATCCTTTGTTGATTTGTTTGCAAATATTTTCTCCCATTCTTTTCATCTTGTTTATAGTTTCTTTTGCTGTGCAAAAGGTTTTAAGTTTCATTAGGTCCCATTTGTTTATTTTTGTTTTTATTTCCATTACTCTAGGAAGTGGGTCACAAAAGATCTTGCTGTGATTTATGTCGAAGAATGTTCTTCCTATGTTTTCCTCTAAGAGTTTTATAGTGTCTGGTCTTAGATTTAGGTCTTTAATCCATTTTGGGTTTATTTTTGTGTATGGTGTTAGGGAGTGTTCTAAATTCATTCTTTTATGGGGTTTCTGCTCCTTCCCCCTGGGTCCTGAGGCACACACTACTTTGTGCCCTCCAAGAGTGGAGTATCTGTTTTCCCCAGTCTTGTCAAAGTCCTGCAATCAAATCCCACTAGGCTTCAAAGTCTGATTCTCTGGGAATTCCTCCTCCCATTGCCAGACCCCCAGGTTGGGAAGCCTGACGTGGGGCTCAGAACCTTCACTCCAGTGAGTGGACTTCTGTGGTATAATTGTTCTCCAGTTTGTGAGTCACCCATCCAGCAGTTATGGGTTATGATTTTATTGTGATTGCGCCCCTCCTACCATCTCATTGTGGCTTCTCCTTTGTTTTTGGATGTGGGCTATCTTTTCTGGTGAGTTCCAGTGTCTTCTTGTCGATGATTTTTCAGCAATTAGCTGTGATTCTGGTGCTCTCTCGAGAGGGAGTGAGCACACATCCTTCTATTCTGCCATCTTGAACCAATGTCCTCATTTTAGTTCTTAACATTAGAAAGGTTAGTCCAGACACTAAGCTAAATGTATTACCAAAAAGAGAAGTCCACTTTACTTTTGAATGTTAATTTAGCTGTTAATCCTTGAAGGTAATTTTCTGATTTCTTTAGAATTCTAAGGTGACTGTTATTTCTCCTCAAAATTTCAGGTATTATTTACTATTTACTTATATGTATTTCTGGTACTCGATTGTTGTTGTTTAGTATACTAGTGTTTTAAAGTTCATTGATGAGTAGTTGTTTTCAAGATATTTTTCATTCTCTTTGAAATTTTATCACTGTGTACTTTTAGCTATATCCCACAAGTTTTGATATGTTCTGTTTTCATCATAATCCAGTTAATAAATTTTCTAAAACTCATTGATTTTATTTTTCCTTTGGCCACTGTGATATTTAGAATTATCTTGCTTAATTTTGAAACATATGTAGATATTCAGATTACCTTTTGTTATTAATTTCTAGCTTACTTCCACTGTGATAAGAAAACATACTCTATTTTTCAGTTTTTGAAATATGTCAACACTTGCTTCATGACCAAGCATAAGGTCAAATTTGGTGAAAAGTCCATATGTGTTTGAAAATAATGTATTTTATAGTTGTTGGATAAATTATTTTATACATGATCAAGTTTGTTCACCTATCTCCTCTGTTCTTAACTAATTTCTGTCTGCTTTTTTTTATTAGTTATTGAGAAATGTTGCAGGCAGTTTCTAAGATGGTTCTTAACAATCCCCATCTCCTAGTATTTATATCCTTCTCTAATCCTCTCTCCTGAACTGTGGACTGTACATAGGCTTGCTTCTAATGAATAGAATATGGCAAGCATGGTAAAATATTATTTCCAAGATTAGATTAGGAAAGACTCTTGCCCTCTGATGCTTTCTTGCTTGCTCACTCTGATAGAAGTCACCTGCTATATGGTGAGCTGCCTGATGAAGGTGTCCTTATGGCAAGGAACTGAAAAAGTCTTCTGGTAAACAACCAGAGGAGAACTGAGATCCTATGTCCAACAGCTTGTGAGGAAATGAAAATCCTGTTAACCACCACGTTGGAAGTAGATCTTCCCGAAAGTGCACCTTCAGATAAGAATGCCCTATTTGAGATCTTAAGTCAGAGGACCCTTAACAAAGCCAAACCTAGGTTCATGATCTGCTGAAACAGAAATGATAAATGTTTATTGTTTCAAGCAGCTAAATATTGGGCAGTTTGTTATGCAGCAATAGATAATTAATACAAGAGAGATTTCACTGTGGAGTTGCCTGTCTTCTTTTAATTCTGTTATTTGTAAAAAAATTTTAAATTTCATTGTGGTAAAAATATACATAATATAAAATTTCCTATCTTAATCATTTTAAAATGTACAATTCAGTAGTGTTAAGTGCATTTACATTTTTGTGCAATCAATGTCAAGAACTCTTCATCTTGCAAAACTGAAACTCTATACCTATTGACCAGAGACTCCCAATTTCCCCCTACCCTCAGCCCCTGGCAACCACCATTCATTCTACTTTTTGTCTCCATGGATTTGACTGCTCTAAGTACCTCATATTAGTGGAGTCATACAATATTTGTCTTTTCGTGACCAACTTATTTCACTTAGCATAATGTCTTCAAAGTTGATCTATGTTATGGCATTGGTCAGAATTTCCTTTTTCCATTGTATGTACATACCACATTTTGTTTATCCATTCATCTTCTGGTGGACATTTGAGTTGCTTCTGTTTTTCAACTATTGTGAATAATGCTAGTGAAGAGGGGTGTACAAATATCTCTTTGAGACACTGCTTTCAATCTTTTGAGTATATACCCAGAAGTGGGATTGCTAGATTATATGGTAATTATTTCTTTAATATTGTTTTAAGAACTACCACACTGTTTGCACTATTTACATTCCCACCAACAGTACATAAGGGTTCTAATTTCTCCACATTATTGCCAACATTTGTTATTTTCTTTCTTTTTTTCTTGATATGTAGCAATCCTACAGGCTATGAGGGTAAATTCTGTTACTTTTTTGTTTTTATACATTTTGAAGTTAATGTTTAGAAGTGCACATTTACATTTTTATAGAGGACTAATTGACGCCTTTATAATTATAAAATACCCGTCTTTCTCTTTAATGATACTTCTTGCTTTACAGTGTATTTTTTTCTGATAGTAGTAATGCCACATTGGACTTATTTCCATTGGTGTTTGCATGTGTATATTTTTCTAGTCTTTTACTTTCAAACTCTGTGTCTTTATGTTCAGTGTGCAGCAGATAATCAAGTTAAAGATTTTTAAAAATCTAATCTGATAATCTTAGTCCTTTTATAATTGGAATATTTTGTCCACTTACATTTAATGCAATTATTGATATATTTAGGATTTTAATCTACCATCTTCTCTTTCCTATTTGTCCATTTAGTTTTTAATTTCTGGAGGAGGGTTTATATTATTTTTATTTCCACACATTCTATTTGGTTCTTTTTCAAATCTGCATTGTTTCGCTTTATAGTGTATTCTTTTGCTATGTTTTTTTTCCTTTAACTTTGTTTTCATTATTAAGAACCTGTTTATTTTATAATTTCTTGAAACTTATTACCTTGATAATAGGGAGTACCAATCCCCCTTTTTTGTCATTGATTCTGCCTTATGGTAGATAGGTTTTTTCATCATGTGTTTTCTAAATTTTATGTTGAGCTTATCAGCCATTTCCTCCTCTTTCCTTTAGAAACTCCATATGCATTGAATTGAAAATACCTTCTTTCAGATGAAATTTGCATTTTCTTTAATCAGGACCCTATGCGAGGCCTTATTATCCCAAGACCAATTTACCCATTGACATATCTGCTTAAGATTTCTATACAACATGAGCAAACTAAATTATGATATCACACCTGTGTATTTTTCAAGTTTGGTATTTTTATGTCTAATAGGAAGCTTTTTGCCCAACCCCAAAGCCAAGAGAAGAGAAGATTCCCTAGGCCAGAATATAAAGCTTTTCTAAGTTTCCTTCTGTGAAGGGGAGAACCATTTGGGATCTTCACTTTTTGCAAAGTTTTGGTGCTTGCTTCATACTCCAGTTGGGCCTTAGACCATGTATTGCATATCTGCATGTATGTCAGAACTCTAGGCTCTTTCCAATAGGACCCATATCCCAGTTTAATGTCACCTTGGGTATCCCAGTATTAGCATCTATGCTCATCATTCTGGTGATATATTCTGCTTTTTGGAATCTAAATGTTTCTCATTCTTTTTATCAAGCTCAGTCACATTCACTAAAAACTTTTCATTTTGCATTTGTTCATATTTGTATCAGGAAGGAAAACAGAGAAATCCACATTTAGTTCACAATAATGCTGGAACTGTAAGGTCCCATGCCAGTAAAACAAGGGATCTAGGTGATGTCCAATGTCCCTTACATATTTGAAATTCTATTATTTTCAGTGCTAACGTTGACTTTATCTAGTGCATGTACATCATATTAAATTCCTATAGTCCTTACCTGTTGCTGATTCCTTAAATATCAGAAGATTTTATCATAAGAGATTCCACCAGAGAATCCATTTTATGATTTTATATCCATAGAATGCTGGGCTCAAGCAGATTTCTGTACAAGCCTCTTAGTGAATTTATGTCAGTGTGACTGAATTCTTTGACTAATTTCCTTTGTAAAATGTAACCTCCATGTTGGTTGTCATAGTCATTGAATATGTTCACAGTTATTACATTTCTTTCTTCTTTGAAGCATATGGTAGGATTACCATTCTTCTCCCTCTTAAATTTAGATGTAGCAATATGACTTGCTTTGACCAATGAAATGAGAGATGATATGACTTCCTGGTGGAAACTTTAAGAGTTAATATGTGCTTCACCAAATTCTCTTTTCCTTCTCCCATAGAAACTGGCAATGTCCCAGATGGTGTTCCTTTCTTAGCATAGGTCCCAGAATGAGATGTATTCAAAGTAGAGTTTCTAAATGACTGATAATTGACATGGAGTCTGACTGAGAAATAAACCTTTGTTGTCTGAGATTTTAGGGTTGTTTGTTACTGCAGCATAACTTAGTCTTTCCTGATTGATTCAAGAATAGGTGGGGCAGCTTATTTTTCATTGTACTTCCCATATCCTAGCACAGTAAATATTTGTGAATTGTTGAGTCAGATTTTAAAATTAGAGCTCTCTAACCCCTGTGGTAACAGTGCAATGATGGGGATTCTCCAATTTTCTGTGAGACTTGGTCTTGTATCCTTAATATATTCCATCCATTTTTTTCCTAGCCAGAGGGAAGGAGAATTACATTCGACTTAGTCACAACTAGAAATCATATTGTTTGGTACAAAGCCTGCTGGGAAAAAGAATACAAAAGAATTTTTTTCCCCAGGAGGTAACCTGCTACTGCACTGGCCTGTGAGAACTGTTACTAGGTAGAAGAAGTAAGATTTTTTTGTTAGTTTGTGTCTTTGTTCAAAATAATTGGGAAAGAAACCTCTCTGATCACAGAAATATGTGCTTGGGAAAGACTTTAGCATTCACTGAGTCCACTTCATTCCCTACAAGTAACCTATCTCAGAAAGAAGTGTTTTCTCCTCAGAGGGTATGAGGTCGTTTTTGTTCTATGAAGTTAGATGTATCTACCAAGATCTCTTGGTCAGATAAATATTTTACGGATTTTTTTCCAAATAGGTGGAGAAGCCATATTATTTATTGTCCAGACATAAAGACATTTGAGAATGAAAGAGGCTATTTTTACCAATTAAAACAGGGCAACTAGCATACACTGATATGTACCTGGGAAAACTGCATGAACATCTTATAAATAGAGACAATTATGAATGTGGATTTTGTAATATAGAATCAGGGCATTAAGTCCTTTGTTCTCAGAGGACTGAACAGCAAAGGGAAGGAAATTTCAACCCCAATCAGGCACTTTGATGAGTAACGTCATTTTTCCATTAGCTGATTATCATTAAATTTTCTGCAGATATTTGATACCTTTGTACAAATGCATGAACTATTTGCCTGGCCTGGAAGACCCATTTCTCCCCAGCAATTCTCCACCCCAAGACGACACACATTAAATGTTATTTCCTCTGGAAATAACATCCCTAGAGGTGGCTACTCTTTGGCGACTAGGTTTCCCCAGTGCGGTGTACACACTTCTGTAGTGGACTTAGCACACTGAATTCTAATTCTCCATGTCTGCCTTCCCTCATGGGCTGCTCAAGGGCAAAAACCATATCATATTTTCTGTTGTATCTTCCTAAGAAAAACCTTTTTTGACCAAAAGTAACTGCTCAGGAAATTGAAAGAATCAATGCAGAGAACTACTTATTTAGAAAAAGATTACACTTACGAGTCTCTGGCAGCTTGAGCATGAGATAAAAGGAATAGAAAGAATGAACTGGTTTACCAGCTGTTCGCTGCTTCACAGGGGAAGAAGGAAACAGTGATTCAGAGGTGGAGGCAGGGGAAAAACAAAGCCCAGGGCCTCCATATTAATTACATTCAGCTCTGGCACCATTCAGGAGGGAACTCACAAAACTGTAAGTGCTAGAAGCTGGGTGTTTATTGCTGGAGGGAAAACAAGGTAATATAGTAATCTTTAAGGGAGTTTTAAAAAGCTTTTCTGGTACAGCTTCTAGGAATGAAACTTAAATGTAGATCAGATCCCCCAAGTGGCAATTATAGAAATTAGAGATGCAGAGAGCTCATCTGGTCAACCCTCTCAGCACAGCATGCATTTTAATGTAACTCCTGTCACTCCCCAGAAGTGGGCAGAGTTCCTAACAGAGCAGAGAACACTGCTTTGAAAATAGAAGGCAGATCCTTTGATCCTAATGCTATATGGCCTTGGTGAGGGATTGGGAATTGACAAATAAATTAGCAGCAGAATTCTCCAAGCCAGGAGTTAAATCTGAAGCCTGAACTACTAAGACGTCATATATATTTATGTATAGGGGAGAGCCCTCTCTTCTGGGCCAAGAAGTGGATGCAGAGGAGGTACATTTGCTTTCCTAAGCTGTTTTATAGGAGTTGAAGGGCTGATCTCACTGAGGCACATGCAAGACAGGGCAATTGTTCTCAGAGTCACAAGCAGTACTGTGTATGGAGAATAGCACAAGGTACAGAGACTTTTGAAGTTCCTTTGGGTTTTAACTTTGAGCTGACATTTGAGTGCGTTAGAAGCATTAAACATTGGTGTTTCTCTCCAGAGCTAGAGTTTTCATAGCACTAGGGTGTAAGGTAGGGGTCCCGGAAACCATGGGAGGTGGCAGCAGAAGGAGATGGTGCAGAAAGCGCATCATACATCTGTCCCTGCACTAAGTCTACCTCAGCCCTCACCTTCCTCTCACTCTGTTCCTTCAACGAGTATATCCTGGGGCTCCACTAAGTTCATGGCACTGTGCTAAGCAATGGTAAAAATGACAGTCTTGGCTGTCATGATCTCCCAGTCTTGTGGGGAAGGCAGCTACAGAAACAAATCGTCATCATCCACTGTGACGGTTATGCTATCAGAAATGTGTATAGGAGGTTGTGGGAATATGGAGGAGGGAGTTGCTGATTCCGTGTGGTTATAATTATGGAGAAATTGAAGTTTGGGGAAGGGTTCCCATATGGCTCTCCATTGTAAAACCCAGTCTTCTTGGTGTGGGATTCTGGGGTCTCCAATATATGTGTCTTAGCCGGCTTGGGCTGATGTAACAAAATATCATAGACTGGGTGGCTTATAAACCGCAGGAATTGATTTCTCACAGTTCTGGAGGCTGGGAAGTCCAGGATCATGGCACCAACAGATTTTGTGTTTGGCAAGGATGTCCTGGTTCACAGAATGCTGTCTTTTCCCTTTGTCCTCACGCAGCAGAAGGGGCAAGGGATATCTCTGTGGTCTCATTTAAAAGTGCACTGGTCCATTCATGAGGGCTCTACCCTCATGACCTCATCACCTCTTAGAAGCCCTGTCTTCTCATACCACTCCTTTGGGCCTTAGGTTTTCAACACATGAATTTTAAGGGGACACAAGCTTTCAGTCTATAGCAAAGTATCTCCACTAGTCCAGTCTCACCACCCATCATGATTGGCACCATCGCACTGCTCCATCCTCTCTGTTGCCCGGCTGGAAAGCTCTGCTCTGCACTTATGTGAATCTTATCGGTCAAAGATCAACTGAAGTTGCGCCTTCTCTGCGAAGCCTTCTCTGATTATTATAGCCCACGGTGGTCTCCCCATCCTGGACTTACTGTTTGGAAGTCTGCTTTGATGCTTGATTTTATCCTGCCTTGTGACATCTCTTACATCGTTATACAGCTCTTCTATTATTGATTTAATAAGCAGACTTTTCTCCTCAACTAAAATTAAAGGCATTTAGTGGCAGAATCCATTATCTAACATTCCGCATAGATTGTAGTAAAGTGTAGGACACGGTGCTCAGTAAACACCTGTTGCATGAATGAATGGAAAATATAGG
This sequence comes from Orcinus orca, assembly GCF_937001465.1. NCBI lineage: Eukaryota > Metazoa > Chordata > Mammalia > Artiodactyla > Delphinidae > Orcinus > Orcinus orca. The sequence continues at coordinate 67,854,369 of NC_064564.1, read as the reverse complement.
CATTTTGTTCCCTGGGGGGCTTTCAACATGAAATTGTCTTTTTTCTGAGCACGAGATTCAATACGGAGAGCCTTCCTTTCCTGTGGCTGCTAACTGGGTAATGGTATTTTTTTCCTGAAAGCCCTCCATACGTACATCCAACCATGAAATATTTACTTGAGAGTTCACTGTGACTCACTACTTGGTGCCAGAGAAACTGAAATGAACATACCCTAAGAACTGCCGTCTACATGGGAAGGCATATACGCTGAGAAAACCATAATTCAAAAAGAGTCATGTACCAAAATGTTCATTGCAGCTCTATTTACAATAGCCAGGAGATGGAAACAACCTAAGTGTCCATCGTCAGATGAATGGATAAAGAAGATGTGGCACATGTATACAATGGGATATTACTCAGCCATAAAAAGAAATGAAATCGAGCTATTTGTAATGAGGTGGATGGACCTAGAGTCTGTCATACAGAGTGAAGTAAGTCAGAAAGAGAAAGACAAATACCGTATGCTAACACATATATATGGAGTTTAAGGGAAAAAAATGTCATGAAGAACCTAGGGGTAAGATGGGAATACAGACACAGACCTACTAGAGAATGGACTTGAGGACACAGGAAGGGGGAAGGGTGAGCTGTGACAAAGCGAGAGAGTGGCATGGACATATATACACTACCAAACGTAAAATAGATAGCTAGTGGGAAGCAGCAGCACAGCACAGGGAGATCAGCTCCATGCTTTGTGACCGCCTGGAGGGGTGGGATAGGGAGGGTGGGAGGGAGGGAGACACAAGAGGGAAGAGAAATGGGAACATATGTATATGTATAACTGATTCACTTTGTTATAAAGTAGAAACTAACACACCATTGTAAAGCAATTATACTCGAATAAAGATGTAAAAAAAAAATAATCAACAAGGACTTACTGTATAGCACATGGAACTCCACTCAATACTCTGTAATAACCTAAATGGGAAAAGAATTTGAAAAAGAATAGATGCATGTATATGTGAAACTGAATCACTTTGCTGTACACCGGAAACTAATACAACATTGTTAATCAACTATACTCCAATATAAAATAAAATTTTTTTTTTAATCTAAAATAAATAAATGGGAAGGCCAGCACGTAAAGGGATAAGTGGGATAAAGTGTTAGGAGTTTTCTCTCTGTTAGGCTGGGGGCACAGAGAACTGAAAGTCAATTCTCTCCCAAGGGTAAGAAATGCTTTCATGAGGCAGGGGCTGCTTATTCCCATGTTCACCAGGGAATGATGTGGATGGGTGGGGACTTTAAGGGGGAGAAGCATTAGGAGCAAAGTAGAGCTCTGTAGAGGTCAAGGCAGCCCGTTGTAGCCACACACCCCACGGTTTTTACATCCAAGTGAGGAGCCCTGAACACTAGCCGGTTATTTTAGTTTGTCTTGTCCCCTTTGTGCACTCCTGAGCTGATTCCACTGTGACATTGCATATTTGAACACATCTTTATACTACCGTCACAGATGATTTGATGGCTACTTTGGCAGGAGATAAGAGTTCTTGGCTGGAAATTACTTTCCCTCAAAATTCTGAAGACCTTTCCCACTTTTTTCTAGCTTCCGGTGTGGCTCAAGTTAGATGCCATTGCTGATTCTTGATGTTTTTATGTGTGACCTTTTTCTTCCCTGTTGGCCCCAGAAGTTTTTAGGATCCTCTCTTTGTCTCTGGGATCGATTATAACGTACCTTGATACGTTTTGCTGTTGTCAATTTGTGACTTCAATTAAATTAAAAATTTTAATTCTTTAACACATGATGGGCTCTCTCAAAATTGAGATCCGCAATCCTGTTTTATTTCTTTAATAATTTTCTACTCTCCATTTTTCTCCTTTCTCTCTTTCTGAAATTTCTGTTAGCTAGATGTCTCAGCTTCTGAACTGTTTCTCAAATTTTACATCCTCTCATTATCCATCTTTTTGACAATTTGTTTTACTTGCTGAGGTTTCTTTAACTTCATCTTCCAGTTATTTTACTGAATTTTTTTCTGAACATAGTAATACATTTTTTTTTTTTTGCGGTACGCAGGCCTCTCACTGTTGTGGGCTCTCCCGTTGCAGAGCACAGGCTCCGGACGCGCAGGCTCAGCGGCCATGGCTCGCGGGCCCAGCCGCTCCGCGGCATGTGGGATCCTCCCGGACCGGGGCACGAACCCGCGTCCCCTGCATCGGCAGGCGGACTCTCAACCACTGCGCCACCAGGGAAGCCCAGTAATACATTTTTATTAGGCATAGTAAGGTTTATCTCTTCTTTTTTTATTTTATTTTATTTTATTTTATTATTTATTTTTTTTTTGCGTTACGCGGGCCTCTCACTGTTGCGTCCTCTCCCGTTGCGGAGCACAGGCTCTGGACGCGCAGGCTCAGCGGCCATGGCTCACGAGCCCAGCCGCTCCACGGCATATGGGATCTTCCCGGACCCGGGCACGAACCTGTGTTCCCTGCATTGGCAGGTGGACTCTCAACTACTGTGCCACCAGGGAAGCCCTCTCTCTTCTTTTTTTAAATTGAAGTATGGTTGAGTTACAATATTGTATTAGTTTCAGATGTATAGCATTGTGGTCCAGTATACTTTACAGATTATACCTCCATTATAACTTACTATACAGCTATAATTCCTTGTGCTATACAATATATCCTTGTTGCTGATCTATTTTATACTAAGTACTTTGTATTTGTTAATCTCATACCTGGAATTTGTCCCTCCCCTCTTCAGTAACCACTAGCTTGTTTTCTAAGTCTGTGAGTCTGTTTCTCTTTTATATATACATTCATTTGCATTATTTTTTAGACTCCACATTTAAGTGATATCATACAGTCTTCATCTGTCTGACTCATTTCACTAAGCATAACATTCTCTAGTTTCATCCACGTTGCTGCAAATGGCAGAATTTCATTCTTTTTAATGGCTGAGTAATATTCCATTGTATATACATACCACAACGTCTTTAGCCATTCATCTGTTCATGCACACTTGGGTTGCTTCCATGTCTTAACTATTGTAAATAGTGCTGTTATGAACATTGGGGTGCTGAATGTTTTCTTTCTGTTATCATATTTTGATTTTCTATTTGTTATTTCTTGTTTTGAGTGATTTTTAAATAGCATCCCATTGTTTCATTGAAGCAAAATGTTCCCTTAATTTTCTGAGAATAATATATATAATTTTCTTGAAACTTCTTGTAAGCCCTTTATTTTTTTCTCCAAGTAACTTTTATCTTTTTTGGTTTACTTGGGGGTTTTCCTTAAACATCAGCCCCCCCTGGCTATCTGTTCATGACTTAGAATGTGCCTCTAGGAAGCTGAGTGGATGATCAATTTGCATAGGCAGGGTTGGTTGATGGGTGGAGAGCATTTTAAAATGATCAGTCAGAGACCCAGTAATTTTCCTGGTGAATTTCTTGCACATATCAACGGGTGTTTTCCCTTAAGCTATGATGTCAGCAATCTGAAAACCAAGCCAGAGAAGGAAGGGAGTAGGATCTCACTGTTTACCATGTAGACTCTTAGTTATTCTGTTTACAGCACAGTATTCCACTTTTTTCTGTGCTTGATGTACCTAACTCTGGAGGCTCTCATGTCCCTATTCTCCAGTAAATCAGCTCCTCTGAGCTTGGGGCTGGAAAGGCACCTGGGTGCTACCTGCTTCTTATACTCACTAATCCCTCCCCACCCCAGTGTCTTCTGATGCCCCTGGTACCCCTAATTCCTGAGCCTTTTCAGATTTTTTGCAGGTTAATCAGTTTCTCCCTCTACAAGCTTTCTTCATTATGGTGTCAGTTATCACTTATCTATTACTTTGTATCTCTGAAATTTTTTTGAAATATTATCAATTACTATCATGTCCTATTCCCATTTTCTTCATAACTTATGGGTTTTCTTTTTCATTCTCTTACTATCACATTGGAGATTTTTCTGGTTAGAGTTGAGCTAGACCTGTGTGTTTAATCTGCCATATTTAATGAACAGTCCTTTTCCTTGTATTGGACCTTAGATTTCTCATACTGTCTTGGGAGGGTCCCCTCACCTTCCACCCCATACCAAGTGCTGTGGTATAAGGTTGCCAGATTAGGAAATAAAAATATAGGATGCCCAGTTAAATTTGAACCTTAAATAAACAAATATTGTATAGAACATATTAAACTAAAAAATTATTCATTGTTTTTCTGGAATTCATATTTATCTGGTCATCCTCTATTTTACTTGGCAGCCCTATTAGGATAGAAACTTCTCACCTTGACATTGGCCCTGTAAAGCCCAATCCACCCATCTCACCACTTAGCACATAAGCAGCCTTCCTTGCTCTCCGCCTTCCACAAGAGGGTGGTGCTAGGCCTACCTGTGGTTCTACCCTCTGTTGAAACAAGATGGGTACGATGTCTGCTCTCTACATTTTGCTTCTCCCTAAACTAAAGAGTTTGAATTTCATCCTTAAAAGTTTTGGAAAATTACCAAATACTTTTACCAGTGAAATGACATGATCAGATTTTGAATTAAAAAGAAAAATCATGCTGTAGCATACAGGGTGATAAGTCTCTGGGTCACTGTTGTCATGAGTAATTCAAGTAAGAAAATATGGCATCCGGAACCAGGACAGAACACGTGAGAATGGAGAAAAGAATAATGCGAGGAATATTAAGGAGGTAGGAACCACTGGCCCGGGAAATTGAAAGCTATAGGGAAGGGAAGGGAGGTGTTGAAGACGTTTGCTGAGTTTCTGACTGAAGCCAATGAGGGCGAGTTGAGCCTTTAACCAAGACAAGAAATTCAAGAGGAGAACAGATTTCCGGGAGGAGGCTCCTATTCTCTCATAAAGGGTTCTCATTTACACAGGGGGGAGGGGGTGTTCTTCTGGGAATCATGAGTGTGTTTGGCTTTGTCCCAAACTCCAGCAAAAAGAAACCACAAGGACATATCCAGCTTACTAAAGTTGCTTGCAAACTCTTGCTTCTGCACTGGCTGTGAGCTCGGCTGATAGAGGAAAGCCTTCCATTTCCCAAATACAAGCAAGGGAGGGGCCTTTTCACATGATAGTTCTGTCCTTTCAACTGGGGGGTGATACCTGGTGGCAGCTGTCAGCTCAGCAGCCCTGGAAGTAGGCTGTCCTCATTTTGCTCCAGCCCATGATGTCAAACGAGAATGATAGGGACTGTTTTGTGTTCACCCTGAATGGGAATAACCCATCCTGGACAGAGACCTGATAGAATCCAAGAGGACTTGCTCTCTGAAGGAACCATTTTCTTACTGCTTTGGGAGCTTCCTTCCTCCCTTTCTCTCTTAACTTTCAGATCATATTATTTGCATCCAGGTCTCTCTTTGCACTAAATCATCTGCTTGGAATAATTATGTCAGGGGTAGTTTATTAGCTGCAGTCCACACATGTCACTTCCTGAGGCCCTGGAAATAATGTGGACTTCTTTGTTGTTGTTAATTTTTGGCTCATGCTAAATCTCATTACTGAATTTAGTTGGTTGAGAGTTTAATATCAACTTCAGTGCCAGTTCTTTGCCCTGTTAATTGTCAAGCCAGTGAAGGCAACTGCTATCTCTGTTAAGCTAATGAGGCCGGGTAAGCATGGAGGATGGCAGGTGAGCCCATCCCATCATCCCTTGAGTCTCTGGTTGCCCAGGCAACTTTTCCCACGACCGTAAATGGCAGTTCAATGCTTTTCAGTGTTGCTTCCCTCTGTCCTGTGTTAGCAGACCACCTGGCCTCTCCCTTTTGTTTTCTCAAAGCCTGTGTGGGATGAACACAAATAGTCATCGTGGCCACTCCGGACATGCCTTCTCTGTCAATTTTTATTGCTGTTGATTTCTCTTGCTGTCGATTTCATGTCTTTTTGAAAAAGTTGTACAGAACTGAAAGCACAATTTTGCACGTGAAATTACCAGCACAAAGCAGCAAATGGCTATAGTGACTGGGAAAAGGAAGGTGGATATTGAAGGATACATTTTAAAAGTTGGGGGCGGAGAGGGAGAGGAATTCTGAAACTGAGATCTTCAGCTGAGTAACTCTAATGAGTCCATAGAAAAGTAGGAAAAGGGACTGCAAAATTTGAGGCACCACAAATTTGAACAAACATTACTGAGCCTAAGTTTGCCCTGTTGGACAGATTGTTACCCTTCAGCCAAAGGACAGTGAAATAATAGGGAATCAACAGAACAGATTTTTTAAAATGGATAGCCTGGAAAACAGGACTTAAGTGGAAGAAGAGGGAGACACTGCACCGTAGCTTACAGAAGGAAGCATTCGTCAGCCCATAAGAGGCTTGCTGTTGGTTTTTTTTAACCAGCCCACATTTCATGAGGTAACCATGGAATATGATGGATTAAATTCAGTGTTCAAATTCTCGTGATGCACATATATACGCTTGTGCGTATTTCGCAGGCAGGCGCACACACCCCAGCATGGCCCGAAGCTACTCCACTAGTTTTCAAGAAGTACCGTTATGCAGTGGTTAAGCATCTGGTCTGGAGTGAAAAGCCCAAGCGTCACATACCAGATCTGTACACTGCTAACAGATTTGGTAAAAATGATTCGGTCTCTGAGCCTCAGTGTACCTCTGAAGAAGGGGATGATTAATGGAGAAAAAGCCACAAGGCGCACCAGACTAGTGCCCGGCACACTCCAGCTGCCGCACAGTTGTTCTTTTGGGAGACTTGCCTACAAAGAGCGCGTCCTTTCCATTTCTTGGGTTCTGCAACTGAAGCACAACACAAGTGTTCCCACTTCCTTTGGTCCCTCAAGGGAGGTGCTTCCTCAGTCTCTGTCTCCCTTGTGTTTTGTTGCTGGCGGGTTGCACAGCCTCTTGGTTCTGGGGCTGGAGAGGAGGTTTGGCTACTTGCCAAGGTGTGAGGAGGCGCCCCCCCCCCCCCGCCCTTGGGGACTGTGTCAGAGAGAGATACTAATGAGATCTCTGTTTAGCCAGCACTGTGAGCTCTCCTGGCAACTAGGGGAGGGCAGAAACACCTTGCACAACAATTAGTTTTTCACAGCCATTAGCAATTTCTAGTCATTAGCACCTAGAAATGCTGCAAGTAACACTCAGGATGCAAATACCACTGAGTGGGAACAGGGCTTCTGAGCAGCAGTAGCCCCCAGAGAGGCAGGGGTCTTTTTTTTTTTTTTAACATCTTTATTGCAGTATAATTGCTTTACAATGGTGTGTTAGTTTCTGCTTTATAACAAAGTGAATCAGCCATACATACATATATATCCCCATATCCCCTCCCTCTCGCATCTCCCTCCGACCCTCCCTATCCCACCTGTCTAGGTGGTCACAAAGCACTGAGCTGATCTCCCTGTGCTATGCGGCTGCTTCCCACTAGCCAGCTATTTTACATTCGGTAGTGTATATAAGTCCAGAGGCAAGGGTCTTAGAGGGTGAGACCCCCTGTCTCTGCCCACTCCAGCAAAAGGGATGTGTGACCCAAAGGGCCTCTGTCCCTTCCCATCGTACCTTTGAAGAAGGCTGTATTAAGCCTATTATTAGTTTCAGTGAAACGTAAATCTTTCTGAAGGAAAGTCCAGAAGACGTAGTATGTAATAAAGCGATTCTAAATTCCTTCACAGACCAAGAAACTTCCTAAACTGGGTATGAATAATTGAAATGTGAATTGCATGAAACCCCAGTGCAGTGCAGTGATTCAGCCCCAAAGCTGTTCATAGCAACACTGCTAAATACTGAAACCATCTATATCTGTAACGGTAAGAACTGGTTAAATAATTGTTATACCCTTTCAGTGGAATATAACACAGCCTTTTACAATAATATACTGGAATTTATAGGTAGATTATATTTAAAAAGGTTATAAAACAGTATTAACATATGACTTCATTTTTTGTAAAAATGATACACAATTTCTAAAATTTCAGCATTGGTTGTTCTTGGGTCTGGAAATAGTTTTAAATTTTCATTCTTCTGCTGCTCTGCTTCATATTATTGTTCTAAAATGACTATACACGTGTAAGTCTTGTGAATTTGAGAGGGAAAAAGAGCAGAGAAAGTAAGCCCTGCCTGGCTAAGTGGATTTAACATAAATGCAACATTTTAAAGTAAATATTTGGGCTTCCCTGGTGGCGCAGTGGTTGAGAGTCCACCTGCCGATGCAGGGGACGCGGGTTCGTGCCCCAGTCTGGGAAGATCCCACACGCCACGGAGCGGCTGGGCCTGTGAGCCATGGCCGCTGAGCCTGCGCGTCCAGAGCCTGCGCGTCCAGAGCCTGTGCTCCACAACGGGAGAGGCCACAACAGTGAGAGGCCTGCGTACCACAAAAAATAATAATAAAATAATAAGTAAAGTAAATATTTTATTGAAGTATAACCTATATACAGAAAAAAGACACAAATACTAAGTACACAGTTTCATAACTTTTCATAAAGTGCATAAACCGAAATGCAAATTGAGTCTTAAAAACAGTGATGCTAATCATTAGAGAGATGCAAATCAAAACCACAATGAGGCATCACCTCACACAGGTCAGAACGGCCATCATCAAAAAATCTACAAACAATAAATGCTGGAGAGGGTGCGGAGAAAAGGGAACCCTCTTGCACTGTTGGTGGGAATGTAAATTGATACAGCCACTATGGAGAACAGTACGGAGGTTCCTTCAAAAACTAAAAGTAGAACTACCATGCAACCCAGCAATCCCACTGCTGGGCATATACCCTGAGAAAACCATAATTCAAAAAGAGTCATGGACCACAATGTTCATTGCAGCTCTGTTTACGATAGCCAGGACATGGAAGCAACCTAAGTGTCCATCGACAGATGAATGGATAAAGAATATGTGGCACATATATACAATGGAATATTACTCAGCCATAAAAAGAAATGAAATTGAGTTATTTGTAGTGAGGTGGATGGACCTAGAGACCGTCATACATAGTGAAGTAAGTCAGAAAGAGAAAAACAAATACTGTATGCTAACACATATATATGGAATCTAAAAAAAAAAAAGGTTCTGAAGAACATGGCAGGACAGGAATAAAGATGCAGACATAGAGAATGGACTTGAGGATATGGGGAGGGGGAAGGGTAAGCTGTGACAAAGAGAGAGAGTGGCATGGACATATATACACTACCAAATGTAAAATAGATAGCTAGTGGGAAGCAGCCGCATAGCACAGGGAGATCAGTTCGGTGCTTTGTGACCACCTAGAGGGGTGGGATAGGGAGGGTGGGAGGGAGATGCAAGAGGGAAGAGAGATGGGGATATATGTGTATGTATGGCTGATTCACTCTGTTATAAAGCAGAAACTTACACACCATTGTAAAGCAATTATACTCCAATAAAGATGTAAAAAAAAAAACAAAAAGCAGTGATGTTTCTGCTTGTGGTTCCACAACCAGGAATCTGGATGGTGAGCGATTACAGTAGGGGGTCAGCTAAGAGGAGCTCAGCGATCCAGGTTGGCAAATTGGAAGCCGTTGATGGTAACTCTAGAAAGAAAGGTGGTAAATCTTTATTTTGTAGATGCAGCAGTTGGAACAAAGGGAGTAAGAGTAACTTGAATCCCACAGGTTCTAAATAGGGAAGCTGAGATTCATTCCCAAGCAGTCAGGCTCTGGAATCAATGCCTCTCCAAGAAGGAAAAATATAGCTGCGGCAACAAGCAGAAGGCCAGAGCTATCCCTCAAGACTTGATGACTGGATATCAGCAGAGGGGGAAAAGATGTACAGGAGAGCGCAGGAAGGCTTATGTTAGGAAGGGATAGAAAAACCAGTTCTGGCAGTTCTACAAAAGGCAGACCAATGGAGAAAGCAATACTCCTGGTCTGGTACCTTTGTGTGCTTATAGTCCATGCAGGAATGAAAGATGCCCTTGAGGCTGATGGGCCAGAGATGCTGAGCATGAGAGCTCAGGCCTTGTTCAGAAGTCACAGTCAGCTCAGGAGGACGGAATCTGATTTCTCTATCCTTACATTTGCTGATTCAAAAGGAAGTAAGGCATAACTCATAATCCCCTCCACCTTAAACATGCCCCCCCCCCAAATCTTCACTAAACTATCAAATTTGTTTTCCCCTTGAAATAACTGCTCTGGGTGAACCATGCAGAGGGTGCGCTTTGGGCAAGGAATAACTTTGGAGAATAGAGGGTAAATGTTGAGGATCTTGGGCGATGACAGCAGAAAGTCACCTCCCAAAATAAACTCAGCTAGGGAGGACCAAGCTTGGGAAGCTTTCATGGGCAACATTTTGTCAGAGATATATGCCTGGGAACGTGGTTTTCCTAATTAACTCAACGGTAGTACTGTGCTGTGCTAAGAGGGCTAGATATGATACCTTGTAAATACCTCTATTCACATTGTAACATTCTGTTTTGTCACCGTAAGCTTTTCAAGGATAAGGGCTATGTGGTGCATCTCAACATCCCCAATGCATCATAAAGTGCCTGGTAGATAAGGGATGTTAAATAAATCTTACTAAATGTATAGAACACACACCCTAGATTTTCTAGGGCAATACCACTTAAATATTCCATGGATTATGTACTCCAGTCTAAGTTCAGAAACATGGATCACCAGAGAGTTAGGTCTAAATGTGGCTCATGGGAATCGCTGGGAATTCTGAGGAGATATTTCTCAGCAGTAGCTGCAACATCCATCGCTTTTCATACTGTTTCTCAGTCATTCTTTGGCCCCAGAAAAGGTAGGATGAGACAGAAATCAAGAAGTCCCTGGCAGTGAGGGAATCAGGACCTTTATAAAACTTAAAATTGGATCCCAATATTCATACCTCAGGAACTTCAGAGGTTTTTTTTTTTATCACGTACACACCTTTTCAACAGGCATTTATTGAAATCTTACTAAGTGCCAGGATAATATTCAAGGCTAAAAGTACAAAAATTAATAAGACAGAATCCAGACATAACATATATAAATTACAACATGAATTGGATAGTGTTTATATCACAGAAGATGTCTTTGGCTGCAAGTAATAGAAATGAAATAGTGGCTAAAACAAAAGAAAATTTTAATCATCTCACAAATTATCAAATTCTGGAAGAATATGGTTGCAGATTAGTTCAGCAGTTCAACAATATTATCAAAAACCCATGTTCTGTCTTTTCACTGTTTTATCCTGTGCCCTTTGGCTTGTTGCCTCATGGTCACAAAATGGTTGCTGTCACTCCAAGCACCATGTTCTCACGCAGTTGCATTCAAGTCAGGTAGGAAGGAACTTACTGTTTCTCTTTGTAACAGACAGATCCCTTCAACAAACTGCCCCTTTGGTCTCAACGGTCAGAACTGGGTCACATGCCCACTTCCAATTCTATCACCAGGAGAGGGGAAAGGAATTGCTATGCTTGGTGTAAGCCAATTATGCTTCATTCTCTCAGGCTGGGGGAAGGGTTCCATTTTCCTTAAGTATGTTGCCACACCCAGAAGTGGGGATCCTATAACCTAAAGAAGATGGAAAGAGAAGGTAACCAACTATGCTTGACAACAGGTTAAGCAGAGTTGTGCCTATTTTGTACCTATTTTCCATGAGTTGTGCCATGTACTGTACCTATTTTCTCTTATTAATGACACGTGTTTAGCCCCACATGCCTTCCCTAGCATAACGCCCAAAGCCCTGGCCTTTCACTGATTCTGCCCTGGCGTTGACCGCCCCAGTGCAGGGAGTAAAATAAGCTGTGAGACTCAGCTGTGGCCTTATGTTGGGCTCCCATAACCTTAAGCTTTCACAAGTCTAACCAACTTCACAAAATGCAGTTTGTTGATGCGAGTGGGAGTTAGGAATGCTGGAGGGGAAGGGTGAAAGTCAGGTCAGTGAAAGAGATTTGAAGTGGATTTCCTTCTTTAGACAGAGGGTTCCTGTCAGGACTCAACTCCAGTGGCTTCTCCTGAGTGGCCCGGCCCAGCCACAGGTGTAGCTGAATGTCATTTTAGAGGAAGAACAAGTAGATTTTTCTCCCTGAAGAGCACTGGGTATTGCTTTTAGAATATACATGAGAGAGAAATAAAAAGTGGTCTGAGTCTGGGGAAAAAAAGGTGACTGGAAGAGATCTCTACGGGGGGATGTGACTTTGGTCAACACACCCATTGGCACTGGTTTTACAAGGCTACACTCTATACTGCTGCTATATATAATGTGATATGATACAATACTGTATATATAATATCATGTAATATCATGTAATACAATATAACCTAACAAAGAGTAACTAAAACTTACCGAGCATTCCCTGTGATGGACAGGTTACAGAGTACTTTCCTTGTATGATTACTTATGATCACATTCATGGTATAAGTTCCATTATTACCCAGAGGTTGGTAACTTGCCCAAAACTACTGCATTAGATGGTGGACTCCAGGGTTCAGGGCTGTCTGCCCCCAGAACCCGCATCCCACACCCCACTTTACCACTTTGCTGTCTGCTTCCAGTTCGTCTTTTTCCCACTAGGGTGTGAAGGAATATTGTGGCAACAAGGCCAGGTGTTAGCAAAAGACAAGACAGTGAGAGAGTTTATAATGAAAAATAGTTCATTTGGACTCTGGATTGGGAACAAATGTTCAACTGGTTAGAAAAATAAAAGAAATGACACCAAAAAGTTGTTTTAATCCTGCCCAAATGTTCAGAGAACAAAAGAGCTAAGTTAAATGTTTCTTCTTCTACAGAGTTCAGTAGACTAAAGAACAGAAGAGGAAATGCCGTACTAATAGGAATTAGATAAACAGATGAACCTCTTTCTCCAGCGTAGAATTCATGCAAATTTATTCATGCATCATCAAGGTTTTGCAATTCCCTTGTGTATTTCCACAATCATTCTCTACCCAGATAGTTCATTCATTAACTCAAACACTTTTCCTCCCTCCCTCCCTCCCTCCCTCCCTCCTTCCCTCCTTCCTTCCTTCCTTCCTTCCTTCCTTCCTTCCTTCCTTTTTTTCCGTTTCTTTCTTTTCTTTCTTTCTTCTTTCCCTAGTCATTTGTCAGATGTTTATTCAATCTCTTCCATGTACTGGGTACCAAGGAGGATAATGGAGGCTTAAGAATAAAAGAAAATGGAAAAAAAAAAAGCACTGTTTCCTGCCTTGAATGGAGTTTAAATATGCTCACAAGAGACGGCAGTTTTCTCCTTCGCATCTACTTTCAGCTCCGCGTTATCTGTGAATGGTTCTCTGCTATAGACAGACCTCCTTTAGTCCTCTGGCATGGCACTGCTATACTGGAGAGAGTTGCCTGTCCCTAATTTAGGATTGGGATACTGTAAAGAATGGAAGACATTAGATATGTCCTCTGTTGATCTGTCTGATTGGAGCAAATCCTGGTCCAGGGACCTCCTATGAGGTTCTGAGACATCAATATCCTATAGGATTTTGAAGACATCAAAGGTTCCAAGAACTGATCAGCCCAAAGTGGTCCCTTTAAGATTTCCCTCCCACCTGTGAAGGGGCTAGGCCGTGGGTAAGGCAGGTGTTTGGGGGCAGTCTTCATTCTCCAAGTCTACTCAAGAGATAAACCCCTGCAACTGGATGGCTGCTAGCCATTCCCCCTGGTCTGGTCTTTCAGCTTGACTCACAGATCCTAATGAAAGTCTCACCTCTCCAGTGCCTTTCTCTGGACACTGAAAAAACAGTGATGAGCACCGTTCCTGAAACAGCTCTAGAATCATCCACACCTCTATATGGCCTCCTGTTACACAAAGCCCCCAGAGACTGGGATCCCACCCTAACTATCCCATCCTGAGAAGGAATTACAGATCATTGAAGATGACCTGTATCCAAAAATGCTCCCCATGGTGATGGCAAACGTCCTCAGCAGTTTCCTATGTCGGAGGCAGTTCATGACCATAACTGGAACCCAATTATGATAATGCTTTAGAAAGAGCCCCCCCACCCCACCAAAGCCTAGGTATTTCTTTCTGCTCATTTCTCTGCCCAGATTTTCTCCTTTACAAAATAAATAGTTCAGACTAAGACGGGGCCTCAGGTCCTATCGAGCCTGGACAATCTATGACTTCTAAGTACTCGATGTATCTGCTTTGGCAGTTTGCCCTGAGAACTGGACTTCAGAGATGTAGCACGTCCTGAGGTTCACTCAAGTGGCAAGCATATTCGGTTTCCCTGGTATGCATCTACCAGGCATCTCTGGCATCTGGAGTGCCGGGGGTAGCTGGCATTCCCAGCCCAGTCCTGGGGGAGATGCAGCAGCTACTCCACTAAAGGACACTTTGGTCTCCATGGAGCAGGTCTGTCCTCTTGGCAGAGGGCAGCCTGGGGAGAGGAGACACATCCGTGTGTGCTGCAGCTTGGGCAGAATGCCCTGGGGGCCGCGATCCCAAGCGCCCATGAATGGAGGCAGGGGACAGCCAGTCCCAGTGTGCCTGTGTCCTGTTTGATCTTAGAAACTTGGAAGCCTTTAGGACCTGGAAGTGCTCACGTCCAGAGGCCGTGCAGTGTGGTGGAAAGAGGCCTGGCTTTGCGATCAGAAGTTCTGGTCTGAGTCTCAGCTCTGCCCTTACTGGCTACGTGACTAGGAGCAGGTCTGCTCACCCTGCCGAGTGTGGGTTTTCTTGTCTGTCCAATGGGGAGAATTAGATCTTCCCTGATGACCTCATGGGCTGGCCTTTGTTGGTTACTTTTCCTACACAGAGTGCACAACACTCCCTCCACCACAACCCGTGATGTCTTCATCACAATCTAATGACAATATTGCTGCAGGATGATGATAACATTAATATTAATCTTTGTAGCAAATAGAAAAATAACTATTGCTACCAGCTGAGCTCTTATTATGTACCACACACTCTGCTAAGGACTGTAGAAACATTAGGTCACTGGCCAAGGTCACATGGCTGGTAAATCTTACTGCAGGACTCAACCCAGACATCCCCGACTCCAGAGCCAAGATCTTAACCCCAAGAGCACTTCGCTTCATTCCTTGTGCCCAAACAGCCCAGTTTCTTTAAGTCCTGGCTGGCAGAGAATGAGTGAGATGTGCTGGCTTGTCTACTCACCTTGATAAACGAACTAAATTAATTAAATCCTTTAAAACAGCCAAACACAGCAACTTTGGAATACATATCTTAAAAGATATTTAAGGTGCATAGTTAAATAAACGCATGCATTTTAAAAAGCGTATTTTCACTAATAGTCAAGCAACATTGCCTACTGCCTTATGACAAACTTTTTCATAGGCTTGTACAGGGTGGCATCCATCCCAACCATCCAACACCCACCTCCAAATTCATTCTTTTAAGAACAATTTTTCGAGTGCCTACTCTGTGCCATGCACCCGAGAAGTGCTCAGATTCAGTGATGAATGAGGCGTTTGTGCCCTCAAGGATCATTCTGGTGAAGGAGACTGATAGACAAGTACAGCCTGAAAGTCCTTTGGGGTGGGTTGGGGGAGGACAAACAGAACCTAAGAAGCTAATCCAGTCTGAGAGCACCAGAGAAGACTTCCCAGAAAAGGTGAGAGCTAAGTTGAGTGAGGGTCAAGCTTTTGGAAGGGAGGGGGGCAAGGACATGGTGGGGAGGAAGGAAAGGGGCAGGACAGTTCAGGAAGTGGGAACGTCCTATGCAGTGGCTAAGAGGCAAGAGAGGCATGACCCATTCGGAGAGCCAAAAGGAGTTCAGAATGGCTGAAGGACAGAGTCTGAAGATGGGAGGTGAGAGCTGAAAAGGCCATATCATGCAGGGCCATATATATCATGCAAAGGAGATTGGACTTTATTGTAATCACATTGAGAATTAATTGAAAGGGTTCAAGCCAGGTGGTGGGGAGGTGGGTTCTAATCTGCTTTGTGTGTTGCAAAGATGAATCTGGCCCTAGCATGGAAAATAGATTAATGAGGGGAGTGGGGGCGGGCAGGTAACAGAAGATAGAGCTAATTGTTCCTGGAGTAATTCAACCAAAAGCTGAAGATGACTCAGCCTAGGGGACTGGCAGTGGGAATGGAGAGAAGCAGGTACTATGAAGAATGTTTAGTGAGGTGATGTGATTGAGTGAAGACGGGGGTGGGGAAGGCATGGTGTCAGGGATGTTGTGTCTGTGCCAGCCCTCACCATCCCTGAAAATCAGGGGTGGTCTATCTTGTTCCAGGCTCTTCCCAGTTAAGATGGAATGGTTTTGTGTCCCCCAATTTCTGAATCCATCATCCCATGCTCTTTGATGTCTCTCATCTCTTCTTTGGCCCTACATATTCTTTCATTTTTCAGTGTGATAACTAGGGCAATGTGAACTGTGGCATCAAACCCGGAACTTTCAGTGGCTTAGCACAATAAAAGTTTATTTCTTGCCCATGTAAGAATCTTCCCAGGTGGGCCAGTGGCTTTCCTCCATATGCACGTTCAGAAAGTAGGCCTCCTTCTATTATATGGCTTGGCCATTCCCTAGGGCCCCAGTGCTCTCAGTATCCAGTTTAGTAGAAGGAGCAAGAGAGATTGAAGAAAGTAACCTTGGTGCATAGAACCTCATTTGTATGTCCATTAGTGAGAACTCGTTGCATGGCCATATCTGGTTGCATAGTTTATACCTACACACGAACATGAGGGAGGGCACATGAAGGTTTGCTAGACAGCCACCTCTGACACAGGCCTGTGTATTAACTGATTTTTTTCACTTTTTTTTTTTTTTTTTTTTTTGCGGTATGCGGGCCTCTCACTGCTGTGGTCTCTCCCGTTGCGGAGCACAGGCTCCGGACGCTCAGACTCAGCAGCCATGGCTCACAGGCCCAGCTGCTCCGCGGCATGTGGGATCCTCCCGGACCGGGGCACGAACCCGTGTCCCCTGCATCAGCAGGCAGACTCCCAACCATTGCGCCACCAGGGAAGCCCTCCCTTATTTTTATTTAGCTGCTTCTACTCGTCGACATTTCCTGATCACCGGAATGACACATTTCATTCCTCTGGTTTAGACTTTGAAGGAGGATGACACTCCTCTAATGCACCAGAAAACAAAACAAAACAACAAAAAAAAAGCTTAATGGTTTTTGGACCCTTGGTTAGTTAACAGCTGGGTAGTTCTAATCTTTTCTGTTTTCATTGCCTTAACCACAAATTGTGGTGCTTTTTGTATATTTTATGTATAAATCACACAGTTGAATTCTGACTATTTTTAAGACAAAAGTCTGTTAAACTTTTTTATTGTAAAGAATATTTATTATGCAAATCTATTATATTTACTGCAAAAACTGTTGAAATGTACTCATGTCTGAATATAACAAAATATCAATACATAACAGAAAATAAGGTGACACGCAGAAAGTACATATGTTAACTATAATGCAGAAAATATATTAATGAAACTATCAAAAAATTTTTTATTTTATTTTATTGTTTTTTTTTAAGTTTCAAAATATTTATTGAAAAACAATTTACCATGACATTCTTATACCACAGGACTCTAAAAAACAAAACAAAACAAAAGACAAAACAGAGAAGGGACAATTCACAAGCCGTCCATCCCAGGTAAACCCATGACCGTTGTGCTGCCACTGAGAAAAGTCCACCTGAGAAATGGGAGATCTGGGTTCAAGTTCTGGCTCCATCAATAATTTATTGCATGACTTAAGCAAGTCACTTTTCCTCTCTGGGCCCCAGTGTTCTCATCAGTAAAAGGGATGGACTGGGCTACGCCAGTGTTTCTCTATGTCCTATAGAACATTAGTTACATGAAAAATTCTGTGAAAAACTCTTCTCTGGCCAAATAAGTTTGGGAAATACTGTGAATTTTAAACCTCTCCTGGGACATTATAATAACCTCAGAATAGAATTGAACATATTTCATACAAATTAAACATGTTATAATTATCTTTTACATTTTATACAGCTCTGTTGAGATATAATTTGTATGCCAGACGATTCACCTAAAGTATAAAATTAAATAATTATTAGTATATTATTACTTCCAAAAGAAACCCCATACTCATTAGTGATCTCCCCATTTCTCCCCAAACCCTCAGCCCTAGTCAATCACAAAAGTACTTTTTGTCTCTATAAATTTGCCTAAACTGGAAATTTCATATGAATGGAATCATACAATAGGTGCTCATTTGTGACTGGCTTCCTTTACTTAGCATAATGTTTTCAAAGTTTATCCAGGTTGAGATATGTGGGGTAGTTCATTCTAGTTTATGGTTGAATAGTATTCCATTATATAAATACACCACATTTTATTCATTCATCAGTTGATGGACATTTGAGTTGTATCCATTTTTTGGCTATTATGAATAATGTTGCTATGAATATCCATGTACAAGTTATCATGTGGACATTTTCATTTTTTCTTAAATTTATACCTAGAAGGTGAATTGCTGGGCAATAAGATAACCCTATGTTTAACCTTTTCAGAAACTGCCTGAGTACTTTTCAAAATGCACCGTGTTACATTCCTATGAGCAGTGTATGAGGGCTCCAATTTCATCAACATTTGTTTTTCTCTGTCTTTTTATTGTAGCCATTCTAGTGGGTGTAAAGTGGTATCTCATTGTAGTTTTGATTGCCATTTACCTAATAAGTAATGATGTCAAGCATCTTTTCATGTGCTTATTGGCCATTTGTATATCGTCTTAGGAAAACTGTCTATTCAGATCCTTTGCCACTTCTTAATTTGTTATTTTTCTTTTATTATTGTGTTGTAAGAGCTCTTTATCCTTTATCAGATATATGATTTGCAAATATTTTCTCCAATTCTGTGGACTGTATTTTAACTTTCTTAATGGTATTCTTTAGAGTGCAAAAGTTTTTAATTTTGATGGTGTACAATTTATTTTCCTTTTGATGTTGGGCTTTTAGTATTATATCTAAGAAACCATTGTCTAATCCAAGGTCATGAAAATTTATGCCTATGAATTTTTCAAAGTATTTTCTAACTTTAGCTTTTACGTTTAGATTGTTATATTCAGTGTGAGTTAATTTTTATATATAGTGTTGTGGTGTGTGGGTGTAACTTCATTCTTTGGCTTGTGGAAATCCAGTTGCCCTAGTACCACTTGTTGAAAAGACTGTTCTTTCCTCTATTGGATTTTCTTGTCATTCTTGTTGACAATCAATGGATCATAAATGTGGGAATGAAATATGGACTCTCAATTCAGTTTACTTGATCTGTATGTCTAGACTTAAGCCAGTGTCACACAGTCTTGATGGTTGTAACTTTGCAGTAAATTTTAAAATTGGAAAGTATCAAGTCCTCCAATTTTTTTTTTCAAGATTGTTTTGGCTACTCTGGGTCCCTTAAATTTCCATATAAATTTTAAGGTCAACTTGTCAATTTCTGTAAAGAAGGCTGTTTGGGTTTAATAGGAATTGTGTTGAATCTATAGATCAGTTTGAGGCATTTTGCCATCTTAACAATATTAAGTCTTGCAATGCATAACACAGGATGCTTCCCATTCAATTAGGTCTTTAATTTCTTGCAGCAGCATTTTGTAGTTTTCAGAGTGTGAGGTTTACATTTCTTTTGTGAAACTTATTTCTAAGTATTATATTCTTTTTGAAGTTATTATAAATGGAATTATTTTCTTAATTGCATTTTTTGGATTATCCACTGCTCTTGTGTAGACATACAATTGATTTTTGTATATTGATCATATAGCCTGCAAGCTGGCTGATTTCATTTACTAGTTCTAACAGCTTTGGGTGGATTCCTTGGGATTTTCTGTATACATGATCACATCATCTGCAGAGATAGTTTTACTTCTTCCTTTACAATCTGATGCCTTTTGTTTTAATTTTATTTTTTTGTCTAATTTGCCCTGGTTAGAACCTCCAGTGTAATACTGAATTGAAATGGTAAGAGCAGTCATCCCTGATTTTAGAGGGCAGCAATGAGATTTTCCCCTTTAAGGATTATGAAACATGGACCAAAAGGTGGCTCACCATGAGCAAATTGGAAATGCCAGACATGCCTTGATTTAATGTAGAGGAGAAAGGATTCAAAGACGTAGGGAGACTGGAATGTTAGAGTGGATTTTTCATTTAAGACTTAATTACCTGCAGTGGGAGGGTCCAAAAGATATACCTTTCACCAATACTTTGAGAAATACATTTGTGAGGGGAGCTTTGTGATTCCCTCTTCTGTGTAGGTCAGACCTCACAGTGGGAAATGCAGTCACTGAATTGGGAAACCTAAATGCAATGGAAGAAATTGGATCCCAGGGTGGCAGGGTCCAAGTGAAGACACTCAGGCACCAAAGACAATGGCGTCGTTACCATGATGAACAGCAGTCAAAGCAACAATCAGAATAGTTTGACCTGCACAGAGTTTTTGGTGCTGGCTAATTAATCATGGTGTTCCTAGAAGTCAAAGAGATAGAAAGGCTACTTATTCTTAATATGTATAAGCAGAAAATTTCTAAGTCAAGTGAACAAAAGTCTAACCCGAATCATAAAACACAGTCCTGGTCCTTCAGTCAATTCCCAGACTTGAGCCAGTTTACAGACCCTGAACTCCTTGGATGAAAGGGAAGCCAAGTCCCCTTGAAGAAAAATCTAAGTACTATCAAGTACTTGTATCTTGTACCTACCAAAAGTTTATAGAGCTGACCCTTAAACAATGTGGAGGTTAGGGGTGCTGACTCTCCATGCAGTCAAAAATCCGAGTCTAACTTTACAGTCAGCCCTCCATATTCACAGTTCCACAGCCATGGATTCAATGAACCTCAGATTGTGTAGTACTGCGCAGTATGTATGAAAGAAACCCACGTATAAGTGGAACACATGCAGTTCAATCTCATGTTGTTCAAGGATCAACTGTACTGTTAACCTTTCTCCCAGACTTCCCCTAAAGGAACCTATGACCTTTTACGAGGGTAACTGCATATTGGGGAAAAGGAAATAATCAGACCTTTCAGATCTGAACACTGGCTCCTAAATGACACTAATTCTAAGTGACACAATGTCAGCTGTGGTGCACCAGAGTAGCGGCTTATGGTGGTCTGGTGATCAATGGAGTTTTAGCATAGGTATCTCTCACAGTGGTTCCACGGGGTTCCTGAACCCATCTGTGGTTATTTCTCCAGTCTGAGAGTGCATAATTGGAATAGACATAAATAGCAGCTGGCAGAACCTTCACGCTAGTTCCTTTTAGCTCTGGGTTTTCCACAGGTGTCCTTTTACAGATTGAGAATGTTCCTTTCTATGCCTAGATAAGCGTTTTTATTATGAAGTGGTGTTCTGTTGTGTTAAATGCTTTTTCAGCAACTATTGAAATGATTATGTGCTTTGTCATTTTTTTATTTGTATAGCATTGATTGATTTTTGAATGTTGAACCAATCTTGCATTCCTGTGATAAATCCCACTTGGTCATGATGTATAGTCTTTTTATATCTTGATCATGATTTATAATCTTTTAAAATGTTGCTCAGTTTGCTTTGCTAGAATTTTGTTGGTTTTTGTGTCTATATTCATAAGAGATAATGATCTATAGTTTCTTTTTTCTTGTGATGTCTTCATATGGTTTGGGTAGCAGGGTAATACGGACCTCATAAAATGAATTGTTTCTTTCTCTCCTATTTTTTGAAAGAGTTTATGAAGTGTTGGTGCAAATTCTTTAAATATTTTGTAGAAGTAACCAGTGAAGCTATCTGGTTCTGGGGTTTTCTTTGTGTATAAGTTCTTTTTAAATTTGTACTAATTAATCTACTATTATATATCTATTCAGATTGTCTTTTGCTCCTTGAGTCACTTTTAGTAGTTTGTATCTTTCTAGGAATTTGTTTTATCTAGATTAACTTGTTGGCATACAATTGTTCATAGCGTATCCTTATAATTTTTTCATTTCTCTAAGGTTGGTAGTTCTGTTCCCTCTTTCATCCTGATTTTAGTAAAATGACTCTTCTCTCTTTTTTTGTTAGTTTAGCTAAAGGTTTTGTTGATTTTTTTTCAAAGAAAAAAGTTTTTTCTATTGATTTTCTCTTCCCATTTCATTAATTTCTGCTGTAATCTTTATTATTTATTTCCTTTTGCCTGTTCTAGAGTTGTTAGTGTGCTCTTCTTTTTCTAGTGTCTTAATGTGGAATACGAGGTTACTACTGTGAGATTTCCCTCTGCTACAAATTTCCCTCTAAGCTTTATTCACATCCCATAAGTTTTGCTATACTGTATTTTAACTTTAATTTCATTTCAGGGTATCTTCTGATTCCTTTGTGGACCTATTGGGTGTTTAGGAGTGTGTTTTTTAATATGAACATATTTATAAATTCTCCAAATTTCTTTCTTTTATTGACTTCTAAGTTCATTCTATTGTAGAGATCATCATTTGTATGATTTAAATCCTTTTAAACTTATTGAGGCTTGTTTTATTGCCTAACATATGGTCGATCAAGGAGAATCTATGTGCATGTGTGAAGAATGCATATGCTATGACTGTTAGGTAGAGGCTTCTATTAGGTCTAATCGGTTTATAGTATTGTTGAACTCTTCTATTTGTTCATCTTCTGCCTTGTTGTTCTATCCATTATTGAAATTGGAGTATAAAAGTCTCCAAATCTTGTTAAATTGTCTTTCTTCCTTTATTTCTGTTTTTGTTTCATGTATTTTAGGCTGTTTTTAGGTGAACATATGTTTATAATTGTTATATCTTCCAGATGGATTGACCCTTCTGTAATAAGAAAATGTCTCTTTATCTTTATTAAAATTTTTGTTCTAAAGCCTATTTTGCCTGATATATGTATAGTCAATCCAGCTTTCTTATGTTTACTGTTTGCAAGATGTATCTTATTCTATTCTTTTTTTTTTTTTCTTTTGAGGTATGTGGGCCTCTCACTGTTGTGGCCTCTCCCGTTGCGGAGCACAGGCTCCGGATGCGCAGGCTCAGCGGCCACGGCTCACGGGCCCAGTCGCTCTGCAGCATGTGGGATCTTCCCAGACCGGGGCACGAACCCATGTCCCCTGCACTGGCAGGCGGACTCTCAACCACTGCGCCACCAGGAAAGCCCTTATTCTATTCTTTTATTCATAATTATTTGTATTTTTGAATCTAAACTAGGTTTCCTGCAGACATCATATAGTTGGGTGTTGTCTTTTTATTCTGTCTGACCATCTCTGCCTTTTAATTGAAATGTTTAATCCATTCACACTTAATGTTATTATTGAAGTAGTTAGATTTACATCTGCCATATTCCTTTGTTTTCTATGTGCATATTAGTTTTCTAGGGCTGCCATAACAAAGTACAACAAAGTGGGTGGCTTAAACAACAGAAATTTGTTGTTACACAGTTCTGGAGGCTAGAAGTCTAAGACCAAGTTGTCAGGTTTGGTTCCTTCTGAGGACTGTGAGAAAAGGATCTGTCCCAGGCCCCTCTTCTTTGCTTGAGGGTAGCCATCTTCTCCCTGTGTCTCTATTCATATCATCTCCCCTCTGTGTCTGTGCCCAGATTTCTCATTCTTAAAAGGACACTAGTCATATTGGATTAGGGCTCACCCTAATAACCTCATTTTAAATTGACTACCTGTGTAAAGACCCTATCTCCAAATAGAGTCATATTCTGAGGTACTGAGGGTTATGACTTCAACATGTAAATTTTGTCGAGACACAACTCAACCCATAATAATATTTTTTCCACTAGTCTTCTTTTACTACTTGCTTTTGCACTAATGAATATTTTCTAGTGTAACTTTTCACTATACAGTTGACCTTTGAACAACACAGGTTTGAAATGCATAAGTCTACTTACACACAGATTTTTTTTTTAATAGTGAATACTACAGTACTACACAATCCATAGTTGGATGAATCTGCAGACTTAGAACTGCAGATACAGAGAAACTGCAGATACACAGGGACAACTATAAGTTATATGCAGATTTTCAACTGTGTAGAGGGTTGGAGTACCTAACCATTGTACTGTTAAAGGGTCAACTGTATATTTTTTGAGTTATTCTCTTAGTGTTTACTCTATGAATTACCATACACATCTTAGTTTTCAGATTCTACTTCAGATTTACCAACTTTATTCCAGTGAAATATAGAAAAGCTGCTCCTTTTAGTTCTATAGTCTCTTCCCCCCTTTTGTGTGATTATTGTGTGTGTGTGTGTGTGTGTGTGTGTATCTCACAAACCCAACAACACATTCTTGTAATTATTACTTTATATAATTTTATGTGTTTTAAGGAGGTAAGAGAAGAAAAAAGAGCAAGCATATACTTACAGTGTTTGTTATAGTAACTGTCTTATTTGCCATTTCTTGTTCTCTTCATTTGTTCCTGTGTTTTTTAGTTAGCATATGATGTTATTTCCTTACTACAATATAGCCTTGCTCCCACCCACCTCCTTTTTGCTGTTATGATCAAGTATATTACATTTCCATTATATAGTCCCCCAAATACAATTATATACATATTGCTTTACACAACTGCTTTCTAAATAAGAGAAAGGAGAAAAAATATGCACTTATACTGTCTTATATGACTACATAATTACCTCTATCAGTGCTCTTTGGTTTTTTCCACATAGATTTAAGTTACTGGTTGCAGCCACTTGATTTTATCTTGGAGAACTCCTTCTTTAGTATTTCTTGTAAGATACTCTGATAGCAATAAATTATCTGAGTTTTATTTATCTGGGTATTCTGATTTTTGTCTTTATTTTTGAAAGACTGTTTTACTGGATTTAAGTTTTTTAATTGTCTATTTGTTAAAAATTTTAGCACTTTGAATATGCCATCCCACTGCCAGTCTCATTGTTTCTAGGGAGAAGTCAGCTATTAACCTTTTTGGGATTCCCTTGTACATGATGAATCCATTTTCTTACTGCTTTCAAGATTTTCTATCTTTATCTTTCAGGGCTTCAATTATGAAGTGTCTGGCTATGGATCTCATTGCCTGTATCCTCCTTGGAATATGTTGAACTTCTATGTATAGATTACTGTTTTTCATCAAAGTTTGGGAATTTTCAGCTATTACTGAATATTTTTTCTACCTCCTTCTCTTTCCTCTCATTTTGCATCCACATTCTGTATATGTTAGTGCTCTTAATGATGTCTCTCATTTCTCTGAGCCACTGTTAATTTTTCATCATTTTTTTAATCTCTCTGTTATTTGGATTCTGCAACCTGTATCAAACTGTCTTCAAGATCATTGATTCTTTCTTTGCCAGTTCAAAATCACTGTTGAGTCCCTTTAGTGGATTTTTCATTTCAGTTACTATATTTTCAGCTCTAGAATCTGCATTCTGCTCATTTTTTAGTTTCTATCACTTTGTTATTATTCTTTATTTGATGAGACATTGCTGTCATACCTTCCTTTACTTTTTTTTAATACATCTTTATGGGAGTATAATTGCTTCACAGTACTGTGTTAGTTTCTCTTGTACAACAAAGTGAATCAGCCATATGCATACATGTATCCCCATATCACCTACCTCCCTCCCTCCCACCCTCCCTACGCCACCCCTCTAGGTCATCGCAAAGCACTGAGCTGATCTCCCTGTGCTATGCTGCTGCTTCCCACTAGCTATCTATTTTACATGTGGTAGTGTATATATGTTGATGTTACTCTCACTTCGCCCCAGCTTCCACCTCCCTTCCCCGTGTCCTCAAGTCCATCCTCTCTGTCTGTGTCTTTATTCCTGCCCTACCACTAGGTGCATCGGTACCATTCTTTTTAAATTCCATATATATGTGTTAGCATACGGTATTTGTCTCTCTCTTTCTGACTGACTTCACTCTGTATGACAGACTCTAGGCCCATCCACCTCACTACAAATAACTCAACTTTGTTTCTTTTTATAGCTGAGTAATATTCCATTGTATATATGTGCCACATCTTCTTTATCCATTCATCTGTCAGTGGACATTTAGGTTGCTTCCATGTCCTGGCAAATGTAAATAGTGATACAACGAACATTGTGGTACATGTCTCTTTTTGAATTATGATTTTCTCAGGGTATATGCCAAGTAGTGGGATTGCTGGATCATATGGTAGTTCTATTTTTAGTTTTTGAAGGAACCTCCATACTGTTCTCCACAGTGGTTGTATCAATTTACGTTCCCACCAACAGTGCAGGAGGGTTTCCTTTTCTCCACACCCTCTCCAGCATTTATTGTTTCTAGATATTTTGATAATGGCCATTCTGACTGGTATGAGGTGATACCTCATTGTAGTTTTGATTTGCATTTCTCTAATAATTAGTGATGTTGAGCATTTTTTCATGTGCCTCTTGGCCTTCTGTATGTCTTCTTTGGAGAAGTGTCCGTCCATTTTTTAATTGGGTTGTTTGTTTTTTTGATGTTGAGCTCCATGAGCTGTTTGTATATTTTGAAGATTAATCCTTTGTCCATTGTTTCATTTGCAAATATTTTCTCCCATTCTGAAGGTTATCTTTTTGTCTTGTTTATAGTTTCCTTTGCTGTCCAAAAGGTTTTAAGTTTAATTAGGTCCCATTTGTTTATTTTTGTTTTCATTACTCAAGGAGGTGGGTCAAAAAAGATCTTCTGTGGTTTATGTCAAAGAGTGTTTTTCCTTTGTTTTCCTCTAAGAGTTTTATAGTGTCTGGTCTTATATTTAGGTATTTAATCCATTTTGAGTTCATTTTTGTGTATGGTGTTAGGGAGTGTTCTAATTTCATTCTTTTACATGTAGCTGTCCAGTTTTCCCAGCACCACTTATTGAAGAGGCTGTCTTTTCTCCACTGTATGTTCTTGCCTCCTTTGTCATAAATTAGGTGACCATATGTGTGTGGGTTTATCTCTGGGCTTTCTATCCTGTACCATTGATCTATATTTCTGTTTTTGTGCCAGTACCATACTGTCTTGATTACTGTAGCTTTGTAGTATAGTCCGAAGTCAGGGAGTCTGATTCCTCCAGCTCCATTTTTCTTTCTCAAGATTGCTTTGGCTATTCGGGCTCTTCTGTGTTTCCATACAGATTGTAAAATTTTTTGTTCTAATTCTGTGAAGAATGCCATTGGTAATTTGATAGGGATTGCATTGAATCTGTAGATTGCTTTGAGTAGTATGGTAATTTTCACAATATTGATTCTTCCAATCCAAGAACATGGTATATTTCTCCATCTGTTTATGTCATCTTTGATTTCTTTCATCAGTGTTTTATAGTTTTCAGAGTACAAGTCTTTCGCCTCCTTAGGTTTATTCCTAGGTATTTTATTCTTTTTGTTGCCATGGTAAATGTGATTGTCTCCTTAATTTCTCTTTCTGATTTTTTTGTTGTTAGTGTATAGGGATGCCAGAGGTTTCTATGCATTAATTTTGTATCCTTCAACCTTACCAAATCCATTGATTAGTTCTAGTAGTTTTCTGGTGACATTTTTAGGATTTTCTATGTATAGTATCATGTCATCTGCAAACAGTGACAGTTTTACTTCTTCTTTTCCAATTTGTATTCCTTTCATTTCATTTTCTCCTGATTGCCATGGCTAGGACTTCCAAAACTGTTGAATAAGAGTGGTGATGAGAGTGGACTTCCTTGTCTTGTTCCTGTTCTTAGTGGAAATGCTTCCAGTTTTTCACCATTAAATATGATGTTTGCTGTGGGTTTGTCATATATGGCCTTTATCATGTTGAGTAAGTTCCCTCTATGCCCATTTTCTGGAGAGTTTTTATCATAAATGGGTGTCGATTTTTTTTCAAAAGCTTTTTCTGCATCTATTGAGATGATCATATGGTTTTTATTCCTTAATTTGTTATATGGTGTATCACATTGATTGATTTGCATATATTGGAGAATCCTTGCATCCCTGGGATAAATCCAACTTGATCATGGTGTATGATCCTTTTAATATGTTGTTGGATTCTGTTCAGAATTTTTGCATCTATGTTCACTGGTGATATTGGTGTATTATTTTCTTTTTTTGTGATATCTTTTTTTGGTTTTGGTATCAGGGTGATGGTGGCTTTGTAGAACTAATTTGGGAGTGTTCCTCCTTCTGCAATTATTTGGAAGAGTTTGAGAAGGATGGCTGTTAGCTCTTCTCTAAATGTTTGATAGAATTCTCCTATGAAGCCATCTGGTCCTGAACTTTTGTTTGTTGGAAGATTGTTAATTACAGTTTCAATTTCATTGCTTGTGATAGGTCTGTTTACGTTTTCTAATTCTTCCTGGTTCAGTCTTGGAAAATTGTACCTTTCCAAGAATTTGTCCATTTCTTCGTGGTTGTCCAGTTTATTGGCATGTAGTTGTCTGTAGTAGTCTCTTATAATTCTTTGTATTTCAGCTGTATCAGTTGTGATTTCTCCTTTTTTGTTTCTAATTTTATTGATTTGCATCCTCTCCCTTTTTTTCTTGATGAGTCTGGCTAAGGGCTTATCAATTTTGTTTATCTCCTCAAAAAACCAACTTTTAGATTTATTGATCTTTGCTATTGTTTTCTTCGTTTCTATTTCATTTATTTCTGCTCTGATATTTATGACTTCTTTCCTTCTACGGACTTTGGGTATTCATTGTTCTTCTTTCTCTAGTTGCTTTAGCTGTAGGGTTAGATTGTTTATTTGAGATTTTTCTTGTTTCTTGAAGTGAAATTGAGTTGCTATAAACTTCCCTCTTAGAACTGCTTTTGCTGCAGCCCGTAGGTTTTGAGTTGTTGTGTTTTCATTGTCATTTGTTTCTATGTATTGTTTAATTTCTTCTTTGATTCCTTCAGTGATCTCTTGGTTATTTAGTAGCACACAGTTTTGTTTTCTTTTCCTGTAATTGATTTCCAATCTCATAGTGTTGTGGTCAGAAAAGATGCTTGATATAATTTCAATTTTCTTAAATTTACTGAGGCTTTATTTGTGATTCAAGATGTGATCTTTCCTGGAGAGTGTTCCTTGTGCACTTGAGAAGAAAGGGTATTCTGCCTCTTTTGGGTGGAATGTTCTATAAATATCAATTAAATCTATCTGGTGGCATTTAAAGCTTGTGTTTCCTTATTTATTTTCTGTTTGCAATTTATGGAAGTGGAGTGTTAAAGTCCCCTACTATTATTGTGTTACTGTCGATTTCCCCTTTCATGGTTGTTAGCATTTGCTTTATGTGTTGAGGTGCTCCTGTGTTGGGTGCATGAGCATTTATAACTGTTTTATCTTCTTCTTGGATTGATCCCTTGATCATTATGTAGTGTGTTTCCTTATGTCTTGTAACAGTCTTTATTTTAAAGTCTGTTTTATCTGATATGAATATTGCTATTTCAGTTTTTCTTTTGATTTCCATTTACATGGAATAACTTTTTCCATCCCTTCACTTTCAGTCTGTATGTGTCCCTATGTCTGAAGTGGGTCTCTTGTAGACAGCATATATATGGGTCTTGTTTTTGTATCCATTCAGCCAGTCTGTGTCTTTAGTTGGGGTATTTAATCCATTTACATTCAAGGTTATTATCGATGTGTATGTTCCTATTACCATTTTCTTAATTTTTTTGAGTTTGTTATTGTGGGTCTTTTTCTTCTTTTGTGTTTCCCACCTAGAGAAGTTTCTTTAGCATTTGTTGTAAAGCTGGTTTGGTGGTGCTGAATTCTCTTAGCTTTTGCTTATCTGAAAAGCTTTTGATTTCTCTGTTGAATCTGAATGAGATGCTGGCTGGGTAGAGTAATCTTGCTTGTACGTTTTCTCTTTCATCACTTTAAGTATATACTGCCACCCCCTGTGGCCTGCAGAGTTTCCACTGAAAAATCAGCTGATAACTTTATGGGGATTCCTTTGTATGTTATTTTTTGCTTTTCCCTTGCTGCTTTTAATATTTTTTCTTTGAATTTTAGTGTTGTTAGTTTGATTAATATGTATCTTGGTGTGTTTCTCCTAGGGTTCATCCTGTATGGGACTCTCTGCACTTTCTGGACTTGGGTGACTATTTCCTTTCCCATATTAGGGAAGTTTTCAACTCTAATCTCTTCAAATATTTTCTCAAACCTTTCATTTTTCTCTTCCTCTTCTGGGATCCCTATACTTCGAATGTTGATGCATTTAGCACTGTCCCAGAGGTCTCTGAGTTTGTATTCAATTCTTTTCATTCTTTTCTTCTTTATTCTGCTCCTTGGCAGTTATTTCCACCATTTTGTCTTCCAGCTCACTTATTCATTCTTTGGCCTCGGTTATTCTGTTATTGATTCCTTCTAGTGTATTTTTCACTTCAGTTATTGTGTTGTTTATCTCTGTTTGTTTGTTCTTTAGTTCTTGTAGATCTTTGTTAAACATTTCTTGTATTTTCTCAATCCGTGTCTCCATCCTATTTCCGAGATTCTGGATCATCTTTACTATCATTACTCTGAAATCTTTTTCAGGTAGGTTGGCTATTTCCTCTTCATTTATTTGGTCTTGTAGGTTTTTACCTTGCTCCTTCATCTGTGACATATTTTTTGCTGTCTGATTTATTTATTTATTTATTTTTTAATGAGTGGGATTGTGTTCCTGTCTTCCTGGTTGTTTGGCCTGAGGCTTCCAACATTGGAGTTTGTAGGCTATTGGGTAGAGCTGGGTCTTGGTGCTGAGATGAGGACCTCCAGGAGACTTCACTCCCATGAATATTCCCTGGTGTCTGAGGTTCTCTGTTAGTCCAGTGTTTTGGACTCGGAGCTCCTACTGCAGGAGCTTTGGCCCACCCCCTGGCTCATGAACCAAGCTCCCGCAAGCCACGTGGTGTGGCAAAAAAAAAAAAAGAAAAAAGGGAGAACAATAACAAAGAATAAAAAATAAAATTAGACTAGGAAACTAACCAATATGTTAGAAAGAATATAAAAATAAAAGTATAGATGAAGCAACAACCAGAAGGTAAAACAGCACCACAAGAGGAAAAAAAAAGGTAGAAAAAGTCTTTGCTGTGGAGGGTGTGGCTTATGCAGTGGTGGGGTTTAGGTGGTGGGTGGGGCGTATGCTTAGGACCCACAGGGCTGGAAAAGGCCCTGGGGTGGGTGTGGGGTGGGGCCTAGTGTCAACGGAACAGAAGGGGCCCAGGTGTGCCTCTGGTCTCAGAGGGTCGGGGACCCAGCAGGCTTCCCTGGGCCTGAGCAGGCAGAGCAAATGCCCTCTGCTCCTCTCTCGCTCCTCTAGTCCTGGAGAGCCCCTCTCACCTGCCTCTCCTGCTCTTCCCCAGCCTCCTTCCTATGTTCCCAGGACCAATGTGGCCCAGAAGGGGACCTTGGAGGGTGGGGGACCTGGCCTGGGAGCTCAGCAGTCTTCCCAGGCTAATTGGGCAGGGGAAATCCTCAGCGCACTGCCCCCAATCTGAGCCCCCGAGGGTCCCTCCAGGCATGGGAAAGCCTCCCCCCTCCCAGCCACCTCTCAGGGGCACCAGTCCTGTCCGGCTTCCACCTCTCCTACCCCCTCAGTTCCCCCACGTCTTACCAGTTCGCTTGGGGGTTCCTCCCATCTCCTTGGGTGTCGAGGTTTCTCACCAGCGTCCAGCAGGTGCCCTAGTTGTCCCTTGCTTTACTTTTTAATGCATGGTTTCCTTTAGTTCTTTGAACATATTATGATGGATGTTGTGAAGTCTATTAAGTCAGACATCTGGGCCATCTTAGAGGTGGTTTCTCCTCCTCCACTCCCCAGCTGCCATATATTGGTCATACTATCCTGCTTCTTTACATTTCTCCTTTTTTCTTCCCCCTGGAAAACTGAACATTTTTTATAATATATTGTAGGAACTCTGGATCTGATTTCTCTTCCCCCAGCCTTCTTGTTGCTATTTATTTGCTTATTTGTTTGCTTATTTGTTTAGTAACTTGGCTGGAGTATTTTAGTGATATCTATGTTTCATGCATTGTGAAGTCTCCGATGTCATTCTTAAGAGGATGCAGGCTAGGCATGGGCACAGTTGCTCTGGGATGACTGGTTTTAGTAGGGCTCTCTTTGTCTATTTTTCTGATTTCTCTGTTAAGCTGTTCGTCTCTGTTGGTATTACATCCAGCTGTTAGGCTCCACTAATTCCTGGTTGATTTTTGTTATTGATAATGTCCTAGTACATACATTGCTCCACAGTCTGATACAATTAAATTTGGACCTCTTCATAGGGCCAGTATTTCAGGTGTTTTTTGACTCCAGGACTGCTCATCTTAGCAGTTCTCTCTTTACCTCGTTTCCTCTGGTAATCCAGCTGGCCTGTAGTTTTTCTTCTTGCTTTCATGGAGCTACCAACCTCCTCTGAATTGCTTACCACCAGAACCTCCATTGTTGTTTGAGAATACACGTAGGATTGAGCTTCTCCACATTCTGTTGCAAATCAATTCAAATTCATATTCTTTTGGCCTGCCTCTCCCTCTAAGCAAAATATCAGAGCCACTGCTTTGGATCTGAGAGCAGGGACAATGACCCACTTCTCTTAGAGTACCATTCCTGCTCTAATGAGGAGGGCAATGGGAAGGGGCGGTAGCCTCTTGTCCTCTCAGCTTTCTTCTCCCAGTGTGAAATATTCTCCCTATGAGCAAACTGTGGTGAGGGTAATTGGCCCCAGTATTATCAGCCCTCTTTGCCTGGGATAGAACCAGTGGGGCTACAAAAGGAGCTGGACGGAAGAAGGGAGCCCCTGACCTCATGACCACACTTGTCTAAAAATTAGCCTTTGCAGCAGGTGGCTAGGGGAGGGTGAGAAGTGTTGGCAGCCTGTCGATCCCAGAGAGATACTCTAGTGCTTGACTGGTAGCTTGGTATAGAGGGAGCCCCCTCTGAAGTGGAGTTTCCATTGTGCTGAGCCATGGGGGAGGAGCAAGGGAGGGACTAGACCCTGACTCAAGTGACATAAGTGCTCACTGTTCTGTCCAAGTTTTATCAGATTTTCTTAAATAAATGTTTCCTCAATTTCTGTATTTCCTTGGGCATTTTACAGAGATTTTAAAATAGTTATTATTATTTAAAATAATTTTGACCAATTAAGGTTGTTTTGGGGGAAGTTAGTTTGCAGAACTCTTCATATTGCCATTCTAGAAGTCATCTCTCTCTAATTATCTTTAGATGAAACTTAGCTGATTAGGGTAAAGGAAATAAATTGGTGTAAATACAAAGAGTTAGAACAAACCTGAAGTCTAACTAATTTGTATATTAGTAGTAATTATTATTTACAGATAGATTATTTGTAGCTCATTAACTGCAAACTTGCTTCATTTGTGTTGTAACCCATTAATCAAAAAAATATGTTGAGTGATGAGACTCTAATGTGGTTTGACTTTTTAAATAAATTCCAAGATTTGGATATCAAATTCCAGTGGAGCATTAAATAAGCACTTTAGAGGATTGAAGAATTGGTGATTATATACATTTTCTATAATGCAAATACTTTAGTATCTTAAATGTCAGTGTGCTTATCTACCCAGAGTCTGGGTAGGTTTTAATATGTCTGCTCTACACCATATCTCATGTTTGCCGAACTGGCACAGTAAGAAATTATTTTATCTTATAGAACACATAATCTCTGATTTAATTAGCCAAGAAATATTTATAGAGTATCTACTGCCTCAAAAGTCACTGTGCTACAAGATACAGCAAACTCCACAAATGTAGTCTAAGACACCTGTCTCCAAGAAGCTAATTACTGAGCTGGTAAGGTATTCTCTAAACACAAGAAAAAATAATTTCTAACTCAAGATAGCAGAGTTCAATGACAGATGAGTGGTACTAAGGGATTCAGAGGACAGTCAGGCCCTTTAGGGTTAAAGTCATATTAACCCTAAAGTTAAAACAGTGGCTTAGGGCTTCCCTGGTGGCACAGCGGTTGGGAGTCCGCCTGCCGATGCAGGGGACGCGGGTTCATGCCCCGGTCCGGGAGGATCCCACATGCTGCGGAGCGACTGGGCCCGTGAGCCATGGCCGCTGAGCCTGCATGTGTGGAGCCGGTGCTCCGCAACGGGAGAGGCCACAAGAGTGAGAGACCCGCATACCGCAAAAAAAATACAAAAAACCAAAAAACCAAAAAAAAAAAAAAACAACAGTGGCTTAAAACAATAGCATTTTTTCCCTCTTCCTCATAAATCTTCAATTTGGGCAAGACTCCTGGGAAAGGCTTGTCTCTACTCCATGCAGTGTTAGCTGCGGAGTAGCTGGTGGGTAATAATGATTAGCAGAGGGCTGGAGGATTTGCTTCCAAGATGGTGCCCTCATGTGACTAGTGAGATGGTGCTGGCTTTTCAAGGTGCTGAGATGGTGCTGAGAGCCAGAGATCTCGGTTTCTCACCTGGAAAATTCTAAAGAGGGAGCAAGGAAAATGAGGACTTAAAGAGGTCATTGGAATCACCTACATTAGAATCCAAGAATACTAGAATTTGGGGGAAAGAAATCAAATTGCAAACAGAGGAGGAAACAGAATTGAAGCAGGTTCATCTCTAGTCCAGAATGTAAATGCTTAAAGGCAACAGAGAGATTGGTTGGTAACCAGAGAAGACAGTTCAATCAAATAAGGGCTTTCTTTTAAGCTAAGAGAGATCATTTATCATAGAAAGCTGAAGAGAAAGAAGAACATTCAGTATGTAGCCTGCATTAGACTGGGTTTCTAATAGTACCGCATTTGAATACTACCTAAGGAATTTCTTGTACTCTTTTGGGGTCTTGATTTGTTGAGATACTTCTGTGCCTCCAAGAAAAGAGAGTCAGATTTTTACAGCAGTCCATCTTGAAATAACCTGAATCCAGTACTTTCAGAAGAGAGTAAGTAGTTCTCTATTCCTCTCCCTTTGGAGAATAGTTCCCTTTGGAGATTAAGAGAAGGCTGAGTACTTCTTGGCCTCAAGCAAAATAGAATATGGCTGAAGGGACAACCAAAAGTATAACACTGAGTGGAAATTTGCACTGAAATTGCAATAATGTTCTCCAAAGAGCTATGTGACTTTATTCATAATCACTTATTGGGTAGTCATAGCTACCTGAGACTGGAAAGCCCATAGAGGACCCTGATGATAATTTGCCTATTTACTGGCAAGAGGTCTCATTGCTAGGAGAGATGGCTAGAAGGCAGCTTAAGCGACCTACAATTGGGAGCCACCACTTCTAAGAGCAACTGCTGCTGCTGAGAGTTCCTGCTACAGAGGCTCCAGGGTGTACTGTTCAGTGGGGACCAACTTCAGCTCCTGACGGTTGGCATTGATG
Organism: Orcinus orca; assembly: GCF_937001465.1. Lineage (NCBI taxonomy): Eukaryota > Metazoa > Chordata > Mammalia > Artiodactyla > Delphinidae > Orcinus > Orcinus orca. Next base: position 67,819,389 of record NC_064564.1, on the reverse strand, counting down.
GGAACAGGCTCAACTGGGCTTTTCCTAAGGACACCACTAATTCGGCTGGTGCTGTCAATAGATACTGCTGTGAGCCACTGAGAGAAAACTCTCCAGGGGGCTGAACTTAGATTCAAAAATTGGGAGCATTCTTTGCAGGCCAGTGGTAAGCATTGGTCTTAACATTGGTGGGAAGAGCAGATAGTATGGTTGAAAGAGCATGAGCCTTGGAGCCTATTAGAGTTGGGTTTGTATCCTTGCTCTGATACATACTTTTGTGTCCATTGATGATTTGTCTCAATTTCCTTGTCACCAACATTTAGAAAAATCATGTCAGGATGTTACAGAGAGGGCTGAATGAGATGAGATAATACAGGTGATACCACTGGTGCACGGTATGTTCTCAGATTGTGATAGCCAGCAGTGTTCTTTCTTATCTGAACCCCATGTGAAATGGAAAGCATGAAACTCTAAGGCACCCAGCCAGTTATTGAATCCTTGAATTATAACTTGTTTCTTGTACTCCTATGGAAATAATCTAGAAGAGTGTTGTTTGGGAAATTTGTTAAATAAAGTATGAGAAGCAGGCCCTGTGCCTGTGAGAGCTAGCACTCTATTATAAGGAGGTGGACTTGGGATTGATCCTAGAAATTTCATGTGCTATAGAAGCTGGCATACCCCTTCTATTTTTCTTTCTTTCTTTTCTTTCTTTCCTTCCTTTCTTTATTTCTCTTTTCTTTCTTTTTCTTTCTTCCTCCCTCCCTCCCTCCCTCCCTTCCTCTCTTTCTCACTCCCTCCCTTCCTCTCCCTCCCTTCCTCTCTTTTTCTTTCTCTCTCTCACTCCCTCCCTCCCTCCCTCTCTCTCTCTCTCTGTCTCACTCTCTCCCTCCCTCTCTCCCTCACCCCCTTTCCTTCTTTATTTATTGCTGCGTTGGGTCTTCGCTGCTGTGCATGATCTTTCTCTAGTTGCGGTGAGCGGGGGCCACTGCTTGTTGTGGTGCACAGGCCTCCCATTGCCGTGGCCTCTCTTTGCAGCACAGCATGGGTTCTAGGCACGTGGGCTTCAGTAGTTGCAGCATGTAGGCTCTGTAGTTGTGGTGCATGGGCTTAGTTGCTCTGTGGCATGTGGGATCTTCCCAGACCAGGGCTCAAATCCATGTCCCCTGCATTGGCAGGGAGCTTCTTAACCAATGCTCCACCACGGAAGTCCTCTATGTATTTCTAATGATGACTTCAGGGCGATTATCATTAAACTGTTGAAAGAATTACAGTCACAAAGGATTTTGTTTCTGGAAAATGTTTTCAACATAAGCCTCCTTCAACTCATGTATAAAAGATGCAGGCCGAATTTCTCCTTTAAAAATCTACTGCTTGATTAATTTCCCCTTGCCCAAGTTGTGTAATAGCTAGATCACTTTACAATTCAAAATCTCAGCCTTCCAAAGATGCTTCTTGATTTGATGGCCTAGGTGGCTGAGAAGAAACGGACATTAAGGGATAGCCCGTGGCTTCCTTCAACAGGGTGGAGAATGTCAATATGCACCTGACATTTAAGACTCATATTTTTCTGATTATAGATACAAATCATGTGACAGTGGCAAGTAACTCATTCTTACACATATCCAGTGCTCAATTACGTCAGGGCTCAAAGCTGATTGGTGCCTCTGTGACTGGCATTTCAGAGGTGTATTAGTTTCGGTCCTATATTGCCTTTCTCTTTTAACTCCAGCCTCCAAGGAATTTAAACAATTTGGCTGGTGGGTAAAGGGGAAGTAATTACTCACTGTATATATGATCATTTACACATTCAGAACCCCCAAAATGTGCCAGTTTTTCACAGCTCGAATTTTGCACATAATTCATTTTCTAAAGATAAAATGACACGTTTCAAAAAATATTGCAAAAAACATGGATGTGAGCATTTGAAACATTGTTATATAATAAATAGCCATAAAGTTCCTACAAGTGCTGCTATTTTTGGTGTAGCATCAAATCACTGATCCACCAAGGCACAGTTCTGAACATTACAAAATATTTTCATCTAGTGCTTGGTACAGATAAAAATACTTTACAACTAAAATGTTTTTCACATACACTGCATTGTTAATACACTCAAGCTCAGTGAATTAGATTCAGATATTTGTTTTGCAAATATTTATTGAGTCCATTTTGTGCCAAGCCTTGAACTAGCACTGCATTTTAAAAGGTCTCATTATATCTGGATGTACAAACAATAAATTTTAGACACAAAAATAAAATACAGTGTTCTACATATTATAAAAGAAATAGTGTGTAGGGATAGTGAATTTTATGAGGTTTTAGACTGAAGAGTCAAGGAAGGACTCCCTAGGATTTAGGTGAAGGGACATTTAAGGTGACTATGCTGTGTAATATCACAATTACTAAGCATCTCACCTGAGGCCAGGTGGGATGAGATACTGGCATTTGCAAACTTGCTAATACTTGAGAGATAAAGTCCAGTGGTAACTATAAGGGCTGTGGAGTTGGCAGGCTCAACCAAACCAACCACTTATTCAGGGCATATGTGCAACTCAAGAGGCCTCTCTCACGGACTTAAAGAGATCCTGCACTACCACAGACAGAAGGCAGATTGGGCTGAAAATCAGGCCCAGGACCTGACTGTGAAAAACAAATTACAGAGAAGCCATAATATGTAGCCCCACCAAATCTCATACGCCAAAGTCAAGGTTTGATAGGGAACGCATGGGATACTGGGGCATAGAATGGGGACATCTAGATGGAAGAATTGAGTACTCTGGGTTCTCAGAATCCCTTGAACCCTCTGGGCCTTCAGAAGTGGTCCATTATTCCTTGCCTAAAAATACTACAAAGGCTTCCCTTGAGGCAGACGCCTTGCAAGTTGGAAACATTTCTTTCTTAAGATTTGTCTCCACCTCCTTCATGACATCCAGGTCAATAACCAGGATCAACTCCCCAAACAGCCCAACTATAAAATAATGTTGTGAAGGATAAAAGAAAACATATATAGGTTTTAGTTTTATATTGCTGCTGTAGCCAGTTACCACACATTTTAAAAATTCAATAATACGATTTACTGTTCTACATTTCTGTAGATCAGAAGTCTGGCAGAGCCTCAGGGGTTAAAATCAAGTTGTCAGCAGGGCTGCAGTCCTTTTAGAGGCTAGAGGGTAGGATCCATTCCCTTGCCTGTTCTAGATTTTAGAGGCCACCCACATTCCTTGACTCAGGGCCCCTTCCTCCTTCTTCAAAACCAGCAATGGCAGGTTAAGTCCTTCTCACTTCATATCACTCTGATCTTCTCTTGCGCTTCCATCTTCTACTTCTCGGACCCTTATTATATTGGGCCCACATAACCCATATAATCTAGGATGATCTCCCTGTTTCGCAGTTGGCTGATCCGCAACCTGCATTCCATCTGTAACCTTAATTCCCCTTTGCCATATAATGTAGCACATTCACAGATTCCAGAGATTAGGATGTGGCCATTACTAGAAGGTCATTATTCTGCTTACCACAATATGTAGAGATGCTAAGATAAGTTTCAGGTACATAGGAAATGCTCAATAAATGTTTGCTGTTCTTTTCTGCCTCTGTTCCTGGGCTTCTGCTTGCAGGTGGAAAAAATCACAACCATGAAAACCAGAGGCATCTCAAACCCAATGCGCTCCCCTGCCATCAGTGATATTTCTCCTTCTACTTACTTCTCTGATGTTCCCAAGCTACCATTTTCCCTCAGCCCTTTCCCCAGTCTCAATGTCCTTACTACCAGCAGATGTGACTTTGTAACCTACTTCAACAAAAACTGAAGCCGTCTGGCTTGAACTGTACCATCCTGTGGTGTTCCCACCTCCAAGTTTACCTACCTCTGCTCCCATTCTTGGATCTTTTCCTATGGTCTTGGAGGATTAGAGGTACTCATGGTCAACTCTTCCAACCCATACACTTGGCCTCCCATCAGCTTGAGGACATTGCTCCATCCTCTCTTCTCCCCACTTTTTAAAAAAATTTTTACTGAAGTATAGTTGGTATACAATGTTGTATTAATTTCTGCTGTACAGCAAAGTGACTCAGTTATACATATACATATATATATATTCTTTTTCATATTCTCTTCCATTATGGCTTATTATAAGATATTGAATATACTTCCCTGTGCCATACAGTAGGACCCTGTTGTTTACCCATCCTATATACAATAGTCTGTATCTGCTAATCCCAAACTCCTAATCCTTCCCTCCTCCACCCCCCGTCCCCCTTGGCAACCACAAGTCTGTTCTCTATGAGTCTTTTTTTGTTTCATAGATATGTTGATTCGTGTCATATTTTAGATCCCACATGTAAGTATATCATATGGTATTTGTCTTTCTCTTTCTGACTTACCTCACTTAGTATGATAATCTCTGTCTATCCATGCTGCTGGAAATGGCATTGTTTCATTCTTTTTAATGGCTGAGTAATATTCCATCATACATACATACACACACAGACACACACAGACACACACATACACACACATACACACACCCCACATCTTCTTTATCCATTCATCTGTTGATGGACATTTAGGCTGTTTCCATGTATTGGCTATCGTAAGTAGTGCTGCTATGAACATAGGGGTACATATATCTTTTTGAATTGTAGTTTTGTCTGTGTATATGCCCAGGAGTGAGATTTCTGGATCATGTGGCAACTCTATTTTTAGTCTTTTCAGGAATCTCCATACTGTTCTCCATAGTGGCTGCACCAATTTACATTCCCACCAACAGTGTAAGAGGGTTCCCATTTCTCCACACTCTTGCCAGCATTTATTAATTGCAGACTTTTTTAATGATGGCCATTCTGACCAGTGTGAGGTGGTACCTCACTGTAGTTTTGATTTGCATTTCTCTAATAATTAGCAATGATGTCTTCTCTCTACTTTTTCTCTGTACTTTATTGTTGAATATTACCTTCTCCTTGAGTTGCTGTCTATAATTTCTTGCTCTGCACAACAGGCTTCTCTGGCACTATTTTCTCCCAGTTCTATTTCTACCTCTTTCATCACTTCTTGATCCCCTTCAAAGTCTCCTTTTCCTCCAAGTACCCCTTAATCTATGGGATATCCCAGATCTTGTCTTTGGTCCCTACTGTTCTTATTTCATTGTCATTTTTTCTCCATCTGATAAATGGTGCTCACTTTGTTCATCCTTCTAAGACTCAGCAACTTCAGGAAGCCTTTCATTGACCTCTCCTCAATGCCTTTCCTCTGAGTTTCCATAGCACTCGTGAGTATCTGCATCTTAGAATTTATATACTATAATGTTGAAATTGTATCTTTGCTGGTCTGTCTTCCCTAATGTAGTATAATCTCCACCTGGATAGAGTATTTTAGTCATCTTTCTTTCTCTGGTACCAACTACAGAGGCTGGCACACAATTAACTCTCAATATAAATTTGGTGAGGTTTTGAAAATAAAAAACTCATGGTGAATTTATAAGGTCCTGGACTTAATCGTTCTTGTCCACTAGATCTACCTTCTGCTGAAAGATGTATGTTCTGTTATATTGAACATCCTCTGTAAAATAACATTTTCTAACAAATTTCACTAGTGTCATTCTACTTTGAGTATATACTTAACAAAGCAAAAGAAACTTTGTTAGGCTAGTTATAAATATAAACAATTTGATGTAAAGTAAATTCCAATACTGGTTCTGATTTCTGTATCTAAAATGCTTCCATTGCTTGCTCAACACATTTTTGGAACCCCATTTATGGAAACATTCTCATATTTGCACAGTGTTTATGTGGATCTGAATGGCCACAATATGGGTTTTTGTAATGGATGGCTGATTAAATGCTCTGGAAGTTCAGAAATAAGGTCAGATTTGCACAATACTTACTGTATACAGCCTCCATTCGATAGGTTGTTTCATTGACAATGAAATTTGGTAACTTAGTTCTTAAGTATCCTATTCATGTCAGGAGATCATGGAGGAGTAGACAGCTTTTTAAAATTTCTGACCCTCCTCTTAGCTCTGCAGTAAAATTATTAAGGTCTCCTGGGATGGTTGCTCTGTTTGACTTGTAAGGGGCATATGTTTTATTGGTGGATGAAGTGATGCATCCTTAAGCCAAGTATAATTTTCCAAAGTTCTTTGTGTAACAGATGTTACACAAACAAGAGAAGGCACTTGGAATAAATAGCAACATACAAGTGCAGCTTCCTTTGGAGCTTTTCAAATCTGGGAAATACTGAGTCAGGAAAAAGACAGAGTTCAGTAGAATCAGTTTGTGGTTCAACCTATTTACTGGGTCATCCTTTTCTAAATCAAGCCATATAGAGCAATCCATCTACACAATACTGGATGGCTTCAAAGAATAGTGGAAACATATTTAGGTCACCATGGAGTAATTCATGTTTTTTTTTTTACTTAGCATCGCAGGATGGAAATTGTCCCAGCTTTGTCAGTACAGGAAGCACTCAATAAATATTTGATGAAATAAATCCAGGTCAGACTCTGTCCCCAGTGCTAGGATAAAAAGTTAAATAAGACACATTCCACGCTGGAGGAGGTCACAGTTTGGCAGAAAAATCAAAGAAGCTAACAAAAGGGGATAATAAAATGTGATAGAAGCGAAGTGCTACGGAAGCGTAGTAAAGGGTAAGATTAATTGTTAGGTGGAATCAGAAAAGGTGACATCCTTCAAGCCCCAGTAGGCAGAGACGCCAGGGGATAAGGGAGAGAAGAAAGGATGTTTCAGGAAGCATCTAGGAGGTCTCAATGAGAGAGCATGGAGTATATTCCTGGAACTCTATGTAGTTTGGGCTAAACAAAGATGGTGAAGGGTGAGAGGTGGGAATAAATTAGGTCTGGAATGGCAGGTTGAGGTTGGGTTGTGAAAATCATCATAAATCGTGGAAAGGAGTTTGCATTTCATTTTCCCCACTGAAAACCTCAATTTTTAAAGATTTATGTTGCCTGTACGACTAGGTTTTCCAAAATCTGTTCCTGGGCATGCTAGTTTTACAGACTGTTAATAGGTGTTAAACGAAAACTCCTATTCAGCTTCTAGTTGAAGGTGGAAAGGTAATTGTCTGGAGCAGATAGTAGGGAGCCCACTTGAGAGAGAGTTTCCTGAAATGTGTACAGTCTATGAATGTCTTAAACCAAATTAGACTGCATAGCTAGACCCTATAGTTCTGTCTCTTCCTCGAATGGATTTTACCATTCTGCCCTTCGGCAAAATGAGACTGGCCTGCACTGAGAATTGTATCAGGAAATTATTTGATGTGACATTTATGTGTGCTTCCTCTGAATAGCTGGTTTTTCTTTATCTTAAAGGCAATATAAGTGTTGTAATTGATTGTGTGTCCTTTTTTGTCAAACACTAGGAAGCCTAGAGCCAAGTTTGTGGTTCACCTACAAACGAGGGTCCTCAGGGCATCCATTCTTGGGTAATGACTGAACCCAGGATTCTGTTTGACTTCCTACATTCATATTCCTTTTGCTAAAACGCCTTCATCTACTTATTTGATCATTTTGCAAGTATTTTGCAACGTCGCTCTGATCTTTGTGGGGGCGGCGGGGGAAAGCTGAGAAGAAAGAGAGTGAACATATATCACTTATCACAGTACCTGGCGTACAGTACATATGAAATGAGGTCTTTTTTCTTTTATTACGATTTTTTATCAGTCTCACCTACTCCACTGCACCATCCTCCGTGTTGACAGAAATGGAAAGGTAGCATATATAACAGAAATTATTTTCAAACGCTATTTTCATGATCTCAAGTCCTTTAAGCACAAAATTAAATGGACAGATATGAGGTGAACAATCACCAACTGCAAGTCCCTAAACCTTGTGCTGAAAAAGAGACAAGTCAGTAAGTCAAAGAGATGGTAAATGGAGCTTCTAATCTGATTAGGGAGATAGGATAGCACTATGGGCCCTGGGATCCTCATCTGTAAAATGGGAATAATAATACAGCCTAATTTATGGAGTCATTGTATGGATTCTGACTTTATATCAGTAAAGTGGCAAGAATAATGCCTGGCACATAAGTACTCAGTTAATATTTATTATTGCTGTAAATTATATTTCATGTGGGCACCCCCAGAATGTACAGTCATTAAGGGATCTAAAAATTGAAACAAGGGGGAAAGCACTTCTAGCTGAAGTCATCCAGGAAGGCTTCCCAGAGGAGGTGAGATTTGAACAAGACCTTAAAGGATGGAGATAATTCAACTAGGCAGAGAGGAGTAAGGGGAGTTGATCCCTTTGGGAACATCTCCCCCCACCAAAAAAGAAAAGGTAGAGAGGAAGGATATATCCCATCAGGAAGAGACCTCAGGAGAGCAGAGGACTCATGAAGGGGGTTCATGGGTGGCAGGGCTGGCACAGGCCCCCGTCCTATTGTATCCTCACTGTCCACAGAGTCAGCACTAATGCCCTGCCTCGCGATGGGTTCCTCCCCAACTATTCCCCTGAAAGAAAATCCACGCTGTTCTCTGAGAGACACTCGGAGCATCCTTCTGAATCCATTATCTACCTCGTAGCCAGTAGGAAAATTACTTCAGGGTGTGATGATTACAGGGAGCTCCAGAGACCCCGTCCATTCTCCCTGTAAATTCCTACACAGGGACTTAAAAATGGTGATTCTATTTTGGGCAGTAGAGTGCTTAGGAAGAAAAGTGCAGGAAATGTGAAATGAGAAGGTGGCAGAATTCCCATCTGTGCAGACACCGAAAGGCCTTTATTACAGAACTTGAGAGAGAAACTCGGTGAGTTCCCGCCCTGATGGCTGGATGGGCTCCAGCGTGGAGGCTGCAGAAGGCCACAGCCAAAATGGCTGCAATGATTTCAGAGACAAGGGTTCAAGGCTCCTTTCCCACACTGATCTGTTTAAAGAGAAGAAAATGTGTTTTTAAAGATGTCCCATAGTCTGGGATTTCTAGAGCCCTTAAGGTTTGGAAGGGAGGGAAAAAAATCCTATCAGCTCAAAGATGTTAATTTCGATAATTAACCACAATCCTTACACCAAGAGGAAAAAAAACCAATTTTAAACTGCAGCAGTGAACTGTGAATCAACAAAGTATACAGAAGGTTTGACTGATGTGTGCATGCCAATAAGCTTATGCCTATCGGTGACAGAAGCCTTAAAAGCAGAAGGATGAAGATAGCAAGCAAAGAGTGAAATTGCAGTTATAGCTATTTATTTATACCCTGACTCATTCTAAAATTATTTGAGCTTGCCGAAATTCAAGTGGCGAAGTCCAACTATTCAAATTAACACCTGCTGACACCACTGAGTATCACATTTAAAGCAAATGCTAAACTCTGTACGGGAGAGATTTTCCTTTTTTTTTTTTTTATTTAATTTTCCTTTCTGCCACGAAACACTGCTCTGAGTGGGGAAAAGAGCATTAGTGAAGCCTGGAAATTCATTTGAGTCAAACCTACACTCCCCACTTCTGTCACTGTCGTCAATGCCACAGAGAAACATGTTTCACAAGGGGAACGTCTCTAAATTAAAATTTTTATTAAAATATGAGAGACAGATACATGCCCAAATCATAAACATACAGCTGGATGAAAACTCCACAGCCAGCACCCAGATCAAGAAGTAGACACTACTGGGGTCCCAGATGCCCCTTCTGTCAGTTACCCTGTACGTTGGAGAGTAACTATTCTCATGATTTCTAACACCATATATAACTTTTACCTGCTTTTTGAGCTTATATAAATGGAATTCTACATCATTTATTTCTGGCTTCCTTCACTCAACATTACGTTTGTGAAATTCATTCACAGTCAGTCAGTCTCACTGTTGTATAGGATTTATTTATTCTAAATGCCATGATTTACTTACCCATTCTATGGTTACGAGACATTTGGGTTATTTACAGTTTGGGACTAATCCAGAAAATGCTGCTTTGAACAGTCTTGTACATGTCTTGCATATGCTGGGATTATACCCAAGAGTGAAATTTTTATTGGAAATATTTTTGAGTGCTTGCTATTGACTGGAAACGATGACAGTAGGCTAGGCACTGGAATAAAGTCATAGAAAAACCCAGCCCTTGCTTGCAAGGACCTCAAGACCCAATCAAGGACAGAGATGGGCCAGCAAATACTCTTAGCTGTTTGTAGGGGTCATGTGTGAGAGAGCCTTGGACTGAATCGGGGGGACAAGGGAGGTGAGAGGGAGGGAGGGAGAGGCAGAAAAGGTTTCTCTCAGTAGGGATGACACTCAAATTGAGTTTTGAAAGACAAGGAGGCATTGACGGGGGGACCAAGGGGAGAAGGGAAGGGAACAACCTGTGGAAAAGCAGACGCAAGTGAGAAAGCAGGTCAAGTCCAAATACAGTGTGTTAGAGAAATAGCGGAAGGTGGGAAGTCTGTGGTGACAGTGAGGGCTAACTCGGTAAGTTGGGGGCATATCACGAAGGACCCGGCTAGCCATCCAAGGAATACATGTATTATCCTGAATGTGATGGGAAGCCACAGAAGATTCAAGGGCCATGGAGTGACAAGATCAGTTCATTCAGGTGGCTCTGCAAAGGCAGGACTGGAGAGGAAGGACCAAGGAGTTGGAAAGGGACCAGAGAGTGTGCTTTATCTGGAAAGGGGAAAAGAAATATGGTATCTTAGCAGATGGAAACTTGGTGATTCTTTGAAGGTCTGCCGGTGGCCCAATATTGTGGCCAAATGGAACAGGCTTCTAATGGAATACAGAGTGTATGTTGGGGGGTGGGGGCAGGGAGGTGTGGATGTGTGTGGGTTCCATGTTTCAACGTGTAGAAACCACACACAGTAATTCATGCAGAAGGCTTTGGGGGACAGCAGGCCACCTGCTGACATCCAGACTGGTGCAGGCAAGGAGCCCTCTGCTTGATCGCAGAAAGGCAAACCATATGTGTGAGGAGTTCCAGCCAAAAAACCAATGCACTACAACTTGGGTCTGGAACAGGATCTCATCACTCCCCATCCGCACTGGAGACTAAGATGGAATGTTGAGTGGAAACCAGCCAGTTCGAATCCCACCCAGCTCCCTGCTAGACTCCTGAGAGGATTCTAGAAAAGTTTCCAAGCCTTTGTTTTCATGATTCAAATCATAAATTCAGTAGTAATATTTGTATGTAAACTCACCTAATGTGGTGGTCTGGTTGGAGCCCAGAAACTTGGCATTAGGACTCAGTGTGGACATGTGACAGAGCAGAGAGGTGTGTAAAATAGGATGGAAAGATGCTGATTACTTTATTAAGTTCAATTTTATATTTAAAAAATAAATTTCCTACTCATTCTTCTAAGAATAAAATTGGTAATATATTAGAAAGTATGAAAAAGTCATAAATAGAAAACATTTGCCCCATGTTTCACTGGCCAAAGAAAACTATAAGGAGCGAGTTTTCAGTCCTTCCTCCTTTTTTCCTTTATTTATATCCTTTATTCTTTTAATTTATACATAGTTGTAATCTTTTTGCCATATTTGGTATTATCTCATATTAAAAAGTTTTATCAACAAATCACTGTATCTTATTTTTGTTAAAAAATAAAATTTCATTACAAAATTTATAAGCAATACTATGCAAAAAGAAAACTAACCATAAGTTCCAACCACCCAGAGATAATCATTACCAATTCTTAGTACAACTCTTTCTTGGCATTTTATGTATTCTGATCTATAATTTAACAAAATTATAATATTTCACCTATTTTTCATTTTTTATTATTACCTATATATTATTAATATTTTTGCTAACTATATTCCATCATATAGCACCATATTGTATTAGTTACTATTTGGGGATATCTAAGTTCCCAATTTTTTCTTAATATAAACAGTGTTACACTTGTTCAATTTTTTAAAAAATATATTTCTATATGGATTTGCTGAGCAAAAAAAAAAGAATTAAGACTTTGCTTACATACTACCAACTTTCTGTCTAGAAGCTATGTACCAACTTATACTACCAACGGCAAAGTTATGCCCATTTCTCCACAATTTCACCAACACTGGGTATTATCAATCTTTTTTTTTTCAACTAATTTTTATCAGATGAGTGAAAAGGAAATTTTATTATTTCCTTTAATACTAATAAGGTTAAATATTTGTGTTTGTGGTACATTTTTATTTCTTTTGTAAACCACCTGCTCAAAGATAATTTTTAAAATGGCATAGTTCTGTCATGTGGATATAGCATTATTTATCTAAGCGTTTTCTATCGAAAAGGGAAAGCCAAATATACGTGTAAGGAGTTCAAGCCAAAAAGCAAATGCATTTCTACATGTGTCTGAAACAATTTGCCAAGATCTTAGTGCCCTCTGTCCCTTCTGGAGACTTGCAGATTTCCACATATATCTATATAATGCTGGAATGAATATCTTTGAATATATAGGCTTTTTAATTTAATTTTTATTTTATATTGGAGTATAGTTGATTTACAATGTTGTTAGTTTCCGGTGTACAGCAAAGTGATTCAGTTATATGTATACATATATCCATTCTTTTTTGGATTCTTTTTCCATATAGGTTATTACAGAATATTGAGTAGAGCTCCCGGTGCTATAAAGTAGGTCCTAGGTGATTATCTATTTTATATATAGTAGTGTGTATATGTTAATCCCAAACTGCTAATTTATTCCTCCCACCCACGTTTTTCCTTTGGTAACCGTAAGTTTGTTTTTGAAGTCTGTGAATCTGTTTCTGTTTTATAAACAAGTTCATTTGTATTATTTTTTTTAGATTTCACATGTAAGTGATATCATATGATATTTGTCTTTCTCTGTCTGACTTAGTTCACTTAGTATGATCATCTCTAGGTCCATCCATGTTGCTGCAAATGGCATTATTTCATTCTTTTTTATGGCTGAGTAATATTCCATTGTGTATATGTACGACATCTTCTTTATCCATTAATCTGTTGATGGATATTTAGGTTGCTTCCATGTCTTTGCTTTTGTAAATAGTGCTGCAATGAACATTGGGGTGCATGTACCTTTTCAAATTATGGTTTTCTCCAGATACATGCCCAGGAGTGGGATTGCTGGATCATAGGTAGTTTTATTTTTAGTATTTTAAGGAACCTCCATACTGTTCTCCACAGTGACTGTACCAATTTACATTCCCACCAACAGTGTAGGAGGGTCCCTATTTTTCCACACCTTCTCCAGCACTTATCATTTGTAGATTTTTTGATCATGGCCATTCTGACCCATGTGAGGTGATCTCTCACTGTAGCTTTGATTTGCATTTCTCTCATAATTAGTGATGTTGAGCATCTCTTCATATACTTTTTGGCCATCTGTATGTCTTCTTTGGAGAAATATCTATTTAGTTCATATGCCCGTTTTTTTGATTGGTTTTTTTTTTTTTTTGATATAGAGCTGCGTGAGCTGTTTTTATATTTTGGAGATTAACCCCTTGTCAGTCGCCTTGTTTGCAAATATCTTCTCCCATCGTGTGGGCTGTCTTTTCATTTTGTTTATGGCTTAAAAGCTTTTAAGTTCAATCAGGTCCCATTGGTTTATTTTTGTTTTCATTTTGATTACTCTAAGAGGTGGATCCAAAAAGATACTGCTGTGATTTATGTCATAGAGTGTTCTGCCTATGTTTTCCTCTAAGCATTTTATAGCAGCTGGCCTTACATTTAGGTCTTTAATCCATTTTGAGTTTATTTTTGTGTATGTTGTTAGAGATGTTCTAATTTCATTTTTTTTACATGTAACTGTCCAGTTTTCCCAGCACCATTTATTGAAGAGACTGTCTTTTCTCCATTGTATAGTCTTGCCTCCTTTGTTGTAGATTAATTGACCATAGGTGTGTGGGTTTATTTCTGGGCTTTCTGTCCTGTTCCATTGATCTGTATTTCTGTTTTTGTGCTAGTACCATATTGTTTTGATGACTGTAGCTTGGTAGTATAGCCTGAAATCAGGGAATCTGATTCCTCCAGCTCCGTTTTTCTATCTCAGGATTGCTTTGGCAATTTGGGGTCTTCTGTGTTCCCATGCAAATTTTACAATTTTTTGTTCTAGTTCTGTGAAAAATGCCCTTGGTAATTTGATAAGGATTGCATTGAATCTGAAGATTGCCTTGGTGAGTATAGTCATTTTGACAATATTGATTCTTCCAACCCAAGAACATTGGTACATCTTTCCATCTGTTTGTGTCATCTTCGATTTCTTTCATCAGCATCTTATAGTTTTCGGAGTACAGGTCTTTTGTCTTCTTAAGTAGGTTTATTCTTATGTATTTTATACTTTTTGATGCCATAGTAAATGGGATTGTTTCCTTAATTTCTCTTTCTGACCTTTAGTGTATAGAAATGCAACAGATTTCTGTGTATTAATTTTGTATCCTGAAACTTTACCAAATCATTTTTTAGCTCTAGTAGTTTTCTGGTAGCATCTTTAGGATTCTCTGTGTATAGTATCATGTTATCTGCAAACAGTGACAGTTTTACTTCTTCTTTTCCAGTTTGTATTCCTTTTATTTCTTTTTCTTCTCTGACTGCCATGGCTAGGACTTCCAAAACTATGTTGAATAACAGTGGTGAGAGTGGACATCCTCGTCTTGTTCCTGATCTTAGAGGAAATGCTTTCAGTTTTTCACCACTGAGAATGATGTTAGCTGTGGGTTTGTCATACATGGCCTTTATCATGTTGAGGTAGATTCCCTCTGTGCCCACTTTCTGGAGAATTTTAATCATAAATGGGTGTTGAATTTTGTCAAAAGCTTTTTCTGCATCTATTGAGATGATCATATGGTTTTTATTCTTCAATTTGTTAATATGGTGTATCACACTGATTGATTTGCAGATATTGAAAAATCCTTGCATCCCTGGGATAAATTCCACTTGATCATGGTGTATGAGCCTTTGAATGTGTTGTTGGATTCGGTTTGCTAGTATTTTGTTGAGGATTTTTGCGCCTATGTTCTTCAGTGATATTGGCCTGCAATTTTCTTTTTTTGTGTATGTGTTTTTTTGTGTGTTTGGTTATTTAGGATAAATTCCTAGAAGTGGTGCTATTAGTTCAAAAAGTATGGCTATTGTAACTATTCTAATTACACTCAGTATTACTTTAATGTAGAGTTAGCCTTTATTGTAAGAGTTAAACAACCACTAATCTGAAAACAGATGTCCATAAAAGTAGACTAAATTTCTTATATTGGTGGGTTAAGGTTTGTTTTGTATTTAATATGATAAAGCAAGTAAGACAGAAAGCATGTCTTGCCAAACACTCTGAAAATTTGGAACATTCATTAGTCTCATCAAACACACACCCAGGATTCTGAAGGTGTGAGGCAGAATGATGTGCCCTCTGGTTCTAGTCATAGGTACACTGGAGAAGACGGAAATGGGAAAAGATTTCGGAGGTCAGAGATACTTGTACTAACTCCTTTGCCTTGTTCTTTTGGGATCATCTTCTGGCACCATTTAGCATTGATTCTTAGTTATGGATCCAACCTCTCCATTTTTTTTTTAGGGGTAATCTCACTAAAATACAGCAGAGAACAATGTGTGTGAGCATACCAATGTATGTATGTGTTTATGTATTTGGTGCTAAGGAAAGAGGGTTTTAAACATACTCGATGACCCGAGAAGCTTTTTAAAATGCACATTCCTGAACAACATGCAAGGCATCTGGGGTAAAACCATAATACTGTAGTTTAATGTGCTTCTCAAGTGATTCTGATGATAAGTGAGAATTGTCTTCTGGTCTCTATTTCATTGATATCCTCTATTATTCTAATGATTGTTCCTTTGCATGTTATCTGTCTTTTCTCTCTACTACTTGCTTTTCAACTAGAGTTTGTTTTTCTTTGGTGTTCCAGTCTTCACAGGATTAGCAGTGGATTTCTATATTGTGCAAGACTCAGTGTGGTTCTTCAGACTGAGGTTTCATGGCTTTTCTTAGTTCTGAAAAATTCATAGCTATTTTCCCTTAAAATATTGCCCCTTCCCCATTTTCTCCTTCTGAAATTCCCATTAGACGCAAATTGAAACTTCTAGTTTAATCATCCATTTATCCTAACCTCTCTTTTGGGTTTCATATCTCTTTATCTCCCTCTGGGTAATTTTCTCACGTACATCTTTCATATCATCAATTCTCTCTATAACTAACTGTCCCAATCTGCTCTTAAATTGGTCATTGTGTTTAATTTTATTCACAACTTTTCATTTTGAATCGTTCTATTGGGTTGTGTTTCATATCTGCTTGTTCTCTTTGAATGCCCTGGTTTTTTTTATGAGGGTTGTTACTTCTCCCTTTATCTCTTCAATGATTGTAAATATACTTAATTTACAGACAGCTTTTGATCATTATATCTCAGGTTCTTGTGGTGCTTTTCCTCCCACATGTATCTGCTGACTCTCCCACGTTGTGAACCACTTTCTTACTTAATCTGTACTTTTTAATTGTGAGCGTATTTTCGGCTAGGTTATATTTCCCTGTGGAATCCCTGTATGTACTGTAAGATTTGGTGGTAACCATTCAGAGAAGTCTTACATTTGATTTTTCTGAGGATTCCAGGAGTTTCAGTGGTCTGAAATATTTCCAGTGTCTCCATCAGTATCTCCATTTGGGATTCCTATTCTATGAAAATAGTCTAAAATTTGGCTTCTACACCTGTGCATAACATAGAGTTTTAAATTGCCATTTATTGTGTGGAACTTCTTCCCATCCAGATATCTAATCAGTGAGAATTTTGCCACTTGGGCATTTGTAGTAAGTGAACGATGTTTCATAGTCCCTTTATATGGTGGGAGCAGCTCTTCCTCGGTCCTAGCTTTATGCATGAATTTCAGTTCCAACTCCTCACCTTTCACAGGCCCAAAGGCAAGTCTTTTGTTCTAGACATGTAAAAACCACAGCACCTAGCCGTTAGGTCACATAGCCATGTCTGATATCCTCTGTTTCGTTCTGGCATCAGCTCATGCACTTACCATATCGGTTACGAGATTCTTCTTTATTTTTGGCCTGTAAGAATCTCCTTTCTCTCTCCCTCCCTTTCTTCCTTGGCAATGTATATCATAGTTTTGTTATATTTTATCCAGCATTTCTGTTACATGTAGTACACAGAAGGACGTCAATATGTTAAGTAGTTGAAACTAGAACCCTGCATTAGTCAGGTTTGGAGACCACCAGCAAGTGCAGTAGAGAATATGTGATCTTTGAAACTGGAACCAGAGTTTGAACTGTTTGTTTAACTTTACTACCTTCTACTTGAGTAAGCTCTGCTAAGTCACATAATCTCGCTAAGCTTTATTTTTATCATCAGGAAACTAGGGATAATACTATTACTAGTTTTCCTTCTAGGTTCTTCCTTATTGCTCTAAATTCCTTCCTTTATAAATTCAAGCCATTTCTCCACCCTCCATACCTACAAAGGTGGGAGCAGACTGCAAGTTTTTTGGAGGCAAGAACCATAGACTATTCAATATTTTCTCTTACAAAGCAAATAATGAAATAGTAGTTGATTGAAGGACCGTGGGAGGAGACTGCAAGTTTCTTGGAGGCAAGAACCATAGACTATTCAATATTTTCTTTTACAAAGCAAATAATGAAATAGTAGTTGATTGAAGTACCTTGTTAATTTCCTTTTATTAATGTACTTTTCCGTACCGACCCACCGAGAAAAACTGGTTAAAAAAAGACAGACCTGGGATTGGAAGAAATGAATTTCATTTCTCAAGAAGTTTCCAAGGGTGAAGTGCGGGGTAGACTACATTTCTGTGGAGTTTCACTCCCTAGAGTTCTCCTTCTCTCCCTAGGGTGCATGTGAGTGAAAATGTATGTTGGTTTAGAGGCTCTGCTTGGATAAATGTTTCAGAGCCCCTAAATCTGTCACAGTAGCTCTCAGGCTGAGCCAAGGTGAACAGTCACACAGTAATTGCTCCAGAGCCTCAGGTATCAGGCAGCACAAGCAGGAAGGTCCCTGGATTCCTGCTCACCTTATGCCCAGGAGCAGAGACATCACCCCACAGGCCTAGGAGGAGCTTTCCCCAAATGCTGTGTTTACCATATGGTAAAATTCCTTGTCAAACAGCAGAGCAATGAGATGTAAAACACAATTAGAGAAAAAAACAGTAGCACATAAAAATAACCAGTTCGCTCAGTGATGCTGGTGGTTGGTAGACTCCAGGTGAAAATCAGTAATCATTACAGAAGGCAACGTGGTGGTGGTGCTCAAAAAGTTTAGTGTACACGTCCTTTGTTTCAGCTACTCACTTCTAGAAGTATATGCCAAGGCACACTCACACAGAAGTATGAGGTTGTTCATGGCAGTTCAATTTTTAATTTTTAGCAGTTTATTTCTCATAATGAAAAATGTGGAAGAGAATAAAAATTCTCATCAATTGGGAGCTGATAAGCGCCATCACACAATGGAGTGTTCTGTAGGTACTAAAATTACGCAGTAGATCTCTGTATACGCAAATGGAAAGGTGTCCGAGATACACTGCTTATAGTGACTGAGAGCGTGAACTTGGGAGTCAGTCTGCCTGAGCCCAAATGCCTGTGTGACACCAGGCAGATAGCTTCCCAGCTCTGTGCCTCAGTTTGCTCACGTATAAGATGAGGATAACAGTAATATTTAAGCCATAGGGTTATTGTAAGCACCAAAATAAGTTCATATATGAAGTGCTTATAACAACATCAGACTCACAGTGAAGTACTAAACTATCATTATGTTAGCTATTATGAGTAGTAACAGTAGTAACTAAAAATAACTAACGCTAACTGCTTATTTCTGGGGCTTATACTTGTGGAGTTTGAGGTGAAAAAGTAGACTTTTCCATTTTCATTTTATATCATTTGGATTAGTTACAGTGAACACAGTACTTTTATTAAAAAGAATAATTAAAATCATTATTCAAAAGTATACGGGATAAGAAGACACTTGTTTTGCAAGTTTGACATGTAACAGGGACTTAACCAAAATCACAATTACTGACGGCTGTATATTTAATACATTAGAAACTGATTAAGCAATCCCTTACATTTAATCCCTTGTATCTGTAATGCATTTTACACTTAGCAAAATGTCTTCTCATTCATGAGTTGATTTAATCCACCTAACTGGTTTATTAATAAGTTCACTTAGTCCCTGTGAAGTGAATTTTCATATTGTTATTCCAAATAAAGAAGGGACGAGAGGGACTTCCCCAGCAGTCCAGTGGTTAAGACTCTGTGCTTCCATTATAGGGAGTGCGGGAGCTAAGATCCTGAAAACATCCTGCATGCTGTGTGGGCAAAAACTAGAAGAAAAAAAAGGGGAGAGAGTGACAGAAAGTGAGAGAGAGTGGTTGAGAGGAAGTGAGAGAGAGTGGTTATTGGTATTTTTGGTTTTGTTGTTGTTGTTTTCTCCCTGCTCATGGCAAAGCTGGACAGGCTACGAAATTGAAGCTTAGAGTATTAAGGGCTTGCTTAAGCTCAGACAGCTTCTGAGTAATAGAATGGACGAAAAACCAGGCTTCCCAAGGCGAAGGTCTTTCTGCCAAACCATGATTACCCTGTAATCTGGGCCACTACCATGATGACAAAATAGATTTATAATTCTACCCTACACATAAACACTATCAAATATCTAGTTTGGTAAAAAGGTGGGTTTTTAGTGGGTCAGCAGGTGAGAACAGCCAAAAAGTCAGTTCTCTAAGTTTATAAAAAAAGCTTATAACTGCCCCAGGAAAAATATGACCTGTGTTAATGGCAACTGACACAATAGAATG
Organism: Orcinus orca; assembly: GCF_937001465.1. Taxonomy (NCBI): domain Eukaryota; kingdom Metazoa; phylum Chordata; class Mammalia; order Artiodactyla; family Delphinidae; genus Orcinus; species Orcinus orca. The sequence continues at coordinate 67,799,696 of NC_064564.1, read as the reverse complement.
TAGAGTTGGCTCCTATCCCAAACACCCCTGGGTAGGATAACGCTAATAAGATATGACCCTAAGGTGAGATGATGAACAAATGAAATTGGCAGAGCCAAGAGTATAATTAAAGATAGTTGCTTTGGGATGTAGTTGAGGTCACCATAACAATGAACAAATTTAAAACAATAAGCCGAAGAGCCTGAGAACTACATCATCTTTGGCAAGTCGCTTTTCTCTCTGGTTTTCTCACCTCTGAAAGTGAGGAAGTTGGACTAGATGGCCTCTAAGGCCATCTGTTAATCCATTCATTCTACAAATAGGCACTGAGTGATTTTTTTTTTTTTTTAGTTCCAGGCACTGATGATACTAGTTGAGTAAAGATGGATGAGGTCACTTCTCTCAAGGAGTGGTGGGCGTTAGACAGACAATAAACAAACAAAAATATCAGAGAGGAATAAGTGTTATCCATAGAATTAAAATAGGCTGATGGTAGAGAAAATGACTGAATAAGTACTCTAGGTGGGTACCCTGGGAAGGATTCTCTGAGGCGGTGACTTTTTAGATAAGAAGAGAATATTGAATGTGCGCTGTGAGAATGAGAGAGAAGCTCATTCTAGGCAGAGGAAGAGCTGGGTCAAAAACTCTAGGGAGGGAATGAGCCTGGTGTTGTGAGGAACCAAAGGAAGGGTTGGTAGACCAGAGCTAGAACATGTATGGTTCTGTAAATCATAAAGACTTGGAGGATTTTAAGCAGCGGCGTGATCTGATTTATGCTTCTAAAAGTTTGCTGTGTGCAAGCTTGGAAGCAGGGATCCCAGGTAAGAAGCTACTGCGGTAGCCTAGAAGAAATATTATGATGTCTTTGTCTAAGGTAAGAGTCAAGAAAATGCAGAGAATTGGACAGATTCACGGTATTTATGGGAGTAGAACCCATAGTGTTTGTAGATAAATAGTTTTTGTGGGTAAAGTGAAAGAAATGGATCAAGGGTAACTGTCAGATTAGGACCTTGAGCAAGTAGCTGGATTTTGGTGCCATTTTCCAAAATGGGAAGAAAGAGGTATGTAAGGGGTAGTTAGGATGTTATGCTAAGCACTAGAGGCGTATTGAACATTTGTATGAAGATGTCAAGGAGGCAGCTAGCGTCAGGAGTCCTGGGGATACAACACAGTTAAATGTCTGGGAGTCATTAGCATAAAAATATGGACTAGATGGAATCACCTAAAGAGAACTGGTAGACAGAAGAGAAGAGGTGAGTACAGGATCCGGAAGCACTCTTCCATTAGAGGTCAGGTTGAGGAGGTGGACCTAACACAGGAGGAGAGAAAAGAGTGGCCAACGTGACAGGAGGCAGCAGCAATATTGGGAGAATGTGGTATCCAGGGAAACTTTAAGAAGCAGAAACCAATCCAGTGTATTAAATGCTGCTAGGAGGTCAAGTTACAATAATACCAGAAAGATCAAGTATGTGAGTCCACATAAAGGAAATCACGTTTAAGGATCCAGCTCTGTCTACAACTAGTTTCTATAACCTTGAGGGCTTGGGGAGGAACTCTCAACAATATGTTAGACGAGAGGTCTAGAGCGTTAAATTGAAAGTCCCATAGCGGGACAGTCTAGTGTGACTGTCCCCAAATGGAGAAAATCTCAGGCATCAAGAGGATAAAGAAACATGTGGTTTCAGCAGAGTCACTGAAACAAGGAGAAGGAGGTACATCAAGATAAATGTAATTATCATGATGCGTAGAATGGATCTACATGCAGTAATTACAGAAATAAGGAGTATATGTAAATTGGCACCAGTCCAGAAGTAAAGTTTCTTGATAGTTATCATGTAACTACTAGAGTTTTCACCTCTAATAGTTGGGTATGTGGCACAAACTTAAGAATGATTCTTCTGGGCTTCCCTGGTGGTGCAGTGGTTGAGAGTCCGCCTGCCAATGCAGGGGACGCGGGTTCATGCCCCCATCCGGGAAGATCCCACATGCCACGGAGCGGCTGGGCCCATGAGCCATGGCCACTGAGCCTGCACGTCTGGAGCCTGTGCTCCGCAACGGGAGAGGCCCCAAGAGTGAGAGGCCCGCGTACCGCAAAAAAAAAAAAAAAAAAAAGATTCTTCTTTGGGCTAGAACTGTCTTCAGAATTCGTAAGAATTCGTGAAGCTGATTATTCTGAGGACATACGTCAGCATGAACCTAATAGCTCTACCTTAAAATGGGTACGAATTTAATAGTGGGGAGAGGAGACCATGATAAGCAATACGGTGGGGAAATAGAGTCCAAGGTGCAGAAATAGCAGGAAGAGCTTTAGGAACCCACCCACATATCTCACAGTGAATTTTTTGTTGTTTGTTTGTGCTGCCGTAATAGAAATTATCTCAATCTTCTCAAGACTTCAATACACATTTACAAAAATAAATACGTCATGTGCTTAGAGAACACTCTGTAGGTCCTGACACATAGGAATCTCCCAATTAAAAAGCCAACTCATCACCCAGTTACTCTACAGTGCACTTTACAGTTGACAAGCCAAGTGTAAGCACACAGAGCTTCCAGCATTCTAACTTTTACAATATGAACAGAAAACCAGTGATGGCTTGACAGTTGAAGAAAGCCTCTACCATAAAAGATAGAGACATCAAAACAGAAGCAAGGAGGAAAGAAAACTCAAAAAAAAAGAGAGAACGCACTAAAAAGAAGAAAATTTAAAAAAACATATTTAATGACCTCAGAAAGAGAAGATAAGCTATCGTTAAAACAAGGTCAGGATGCTATTAAGAAAAAGGAATAAGCAGACATTATTATTAGGATAAGAAAGCATTCTTAGAAATGTAAATATGAGAGCTAAAATTACATGGATAAATATACATTTATATGCGTATTGTATATATATGGCAAATAGGAACATACCTCAAAACCTTTAAAAAATGGGACAGAAAAAAAGAAGAAACCAGAATGTCAAGAGAAATAGTACAAGAACATTTTCTGGACCTGCAGAAAAGTCCTCCCGAACACCCAGCACAATAAATGAAAAATACCAACCACTGCTGTAAAATTTCAGAATACCAGGAAGCTAGTAAAAGACAGGTCACATGTAAACAATCGAGGATAAGAGGGCAGTGAACACTGTACCCAGGGCTATCAAACTAGAATACAAACACTTGCTAACATTTAAGATCTAACAATTATTTGTCTCCCATTCACCTTTTCTCAAGAAGTCTTCTAAAGGATTGGCTTCCCCCTAAAGCAATAAGGTACACCCAAAAGAAGTGATATCCAGAAAATGAGGAATCAGTACAGAAAGGAGATAGAGGAAATTCCCTTGACGATACTGAAAATCCATCCTACTATGACAGCAGGTACAGGTATAGTAAACAAGCAAAATCCACAGGAAAATGAGAGCACAGGGACATGCAGGAGAAAGAGTTCTAGTGTAAAAGAAAAAAACAATTGCTTATCGGGTAAACTTGCTTGTGTAGAGAGTTTTCTCAAAGGCTGTGCTGCTTCAGTTTGGGAACGTGGATACAAAAGCCAGACGGGCCGGGCTCAAATGCTGCCTCTGCCACAATGATCTTACATCCCCACGAAGCACAGGCAGCCTCCCGGTGCTTCATGTTTCCCGTCTATAAAATGTGGATCGTAATGTACCTACCGCACAGAGTTTCTTAAAAAATTAAATACATTACTTACTGTGTTAAAATAGTGTTTTGAATATTACAGGCTCTCGGAGGGACTGAAAAAACATTAACAACGTGTACAGAGAAAAGTAAGTACATTTCTAAAACATAAGTAATTTATCAGCTCTAGGAAAAAAAAACAATTGAATAAGAAAGGAAGCATAATGATAATAGACTCGGCTCAACAGTGAATATTCCATTGTCAGATAACACAAATAGTAAAAACTGTAGTGTAAAAAATTAGAAGGATGGAGGAAGGGTAAAGGGATATGACCTACCTCAGAGGTAGGCATTCTATGTAGAATGAGGAATATTAAAATGAATGAAGAAATATGTTTAAAATAGTCCTGAAAGAACAGGACATGGGTAATGATGGCCCTTTGGGTACCATGATAAGTGACTGAGTGAGTGAGACAGACGCAGAGGGACCAGGGGCTGCTCTGCTGCTGGGCTTCCAGAGCACCAGCTTCCACGAGGGACCTGAGGGTGAGGGGTCCACCATGGGGTTGGCACTGCTGGGAACAATGCTAGGAACGGAAGAGTTGCCCTCCTTAGCATTCCATCATACAAACCCCGAACATGGGTCTCGCCTATTCTGGGAAGGTTATTTTCTGGTCTGGAATAGGGCCTGAAGGGCAACCCAATCCTAAAAATTCATAGGGCAGAGCTTCCCTTTGTGACCTCCACCGCCTAGGACATAGGCACCGCCTAGGACATAGGATAAGCTTGGCTCGACACTACCACCATTCATTTAAAAAAAAATTACATTTTGGTTTGAAATCATAGTTTCTAAAACAGCAAGTCATGACAAAATTGATATTTGAAGGCACCTGACCAACACATAAATAAAGCAATCAATATCCCTGTTGTGCTCTGAAATTAAACAGATGAAAAGGATTGTGTCCATGACAAGTAGAAGAATGAGAGAGACGGCGTAGAGGGTGAAGCTTAAGTGAGACCTGATATTGCCTGGGCTCCAGCTGATGTTTCAAAGCCAAGCCAAGCGGTGAGTACCCTGACGACCGCCCCCAAGTATCAATGCTGGCTGGCACGCTTCCACCCCAGTGACCCATCCCTGGGCTTTGCCTTCATCCCTGGTACTCAGCTCCCACACTTTTTTTTTTTTTTTTTTTTTTGCGGTACGCAGGCCTCTCACTGTCGTGGCCTCTCCCACTGTGGAGCACAGCCTCTGGATGTGCAGGCTCAGCGGCCATGGCTCACGGGCCCAGCCGCTCCGCGGCATGTGGGATCCTCCCGGACCGGGGCACGAACACGTGTCCCCTGCATTGGCAGGCGGACTCTCAACCACTGCGCCACCAGGGAAGCCCCCACACACTCTGTAAGGGCTGAATAAAACCACAAGCCTAGCCAGCATGGAGGAAGTCACTTAATAAGCACTTTCCTATCTGGGGGGACAGATGTGTTTGGATTTCAGTGAAGGAAGTGAAATTTCAACAGCTGAGTTCAAGAAAGCTGCTGCAGAAACCCAGAGGGAGATGTACGGTCTTGTGTTTTGTACCGTATCTTGGCAACCCTCCTGGCTGCTGCTGACCCATGGCGGAGGCCCGGCTCCTTTTGCAATGGGCCTCAAGGTGATCTTATTTCCAACCGTGTCAAAAGTGTGCTATAGTCACGGGACTCCTTGCTTGGGTCACAGAAACACCAAGACACCACCTGAGAATGAAATCCCACAGAAAATAGAAACCAGTAGACATTTCACGGCACCCATGGGAAGTGAGGATTCCTCACCTCCTCATTCCTCACACTGAAGAAACAAAATAAGTGCAGATGAATTTTTTTTTAGAACAGCTGAAATCCTGAGTAAATGGCCTTGGATTTACAATGCCCATGGATGTTTGGTGTTTTAAGCATTTTCCTATAAAAAGGATTCACCCCAGCCATTTTTTCTAGACAGTACTTCACTTTCTCACTTTTTTCCCTCTAGGTCACAGCTATGATAAAAAGAAGGGAGACTGAGGAAGGGAACAAATATTTATCATGGCCTAGAAGCTTTGCCTGTATACCATGCTCCTTCTCACAAATGCAAACACAGACCTTTGCTTCCTCCTATGCACTGCCACTAACAAAGAGATTACATTCCATTTATTCATGGAATTCATCGAGGACGATACCATCAATTCAAACTGTGAGTGAATGCGCTCATCTCTTGGTTATCAAGATGCCAAGTATTTAAAACTCTTCATTATTCATTGTTTCTTACCTTGCCCAATGAAAGTTGGCAAGCACTGTTATCCTCACTTAATAACCCACGTTACCCAGGGAATAGCCTGGATTAGAAGCTATGATACTCAAAGCTCCTGGATAAGCGCTCTGAGTCTCCTGTCTAGACTCGATGAATAATTCACAGGTCTAGGTGGTGGGTGTCCAGTTAGGAGCCTGGCAGAGTTGATTGCTTCAGAGCCAAGACATCCAGGGCCTTACTCTTGCCTCATTTTCCTCCTTTCTCTCCGATTGCTTCTTCTTAAGGGAAATCCTCTCATTTCCCTATTCTTTTAAGAGTTGGTACAGCACAAGAGTCTGGTGCCAGCCCTCTCCTTGGTTATTCTCTTCACTCATTCAGCCAAAGAGCACTTGAACTCCTAGCACATGGGCATGGCAATTGCCTGTCGGCTTTCAGGTCTATTTCTGGCTCTTGCCCTGTTCTGCTGTGTACTATAGGCTCCCTTGCCCTCTAGCTTCTGGTAATTACTTCCAACTTATGGGAGGTACGGTGTAAAATTGGAGGGAGGGAAAAAGAAAGAAGACCAGATATTTCTTTCTCTCCCTCTTGCCCATCCTTCCTGTGAGCTTCAGCTCCTGGATCTCACTGGTCAACCCTCTGCACAGCCCCTACATGGTTCTAGCTCCTGTCAGATGATGGGTTCCCTTCCTCCACTGCCCCTCCAGCCCTAGTGGTGGTAGCAGCTTCCAGCTATTACCGACCTGTGAGTTGCTTCCTTTCTCCCTGTTTGGCTTGCCAGCTTTTCCATCACCCTTTTAACCTATTATCTGTATTAAATTATTAAACCCCATCTGCGTGCAAGATTTAGAGGACTGTTTTCCTGGCTCTATCCTGACTGACACAGACACCATTCTTAGTTACAAGCTACAGAAACCACCCTTGACATGTTGGCAGGAAAGGATTTTACCACGAAAGCTATTGGAGAGATCAAAGAATCTCCGAGAGGACCCCAGAACCTGGCTCCGAGACCACAAGGGGAAAGAACAGAGCTCGCAAATCTCCAGGCGACACTGTGTGGGGGAAGCCATGCTCGATGTCTTGGGTCGTGCCATGTGTACCAGCAACACTGGATGCTGCAAGGTGCCGTTCAAACTGTTGTCCCTGCTGCCATCTGTCAACAGAATCAAATCTGGGCATCTCCTACTTCTTCATGACATGAGCTTCCAATTTAGAGAGTGTGGAGATGGGTACATCTAATGCTCAATGCCCAGGTCATGTGCCCAACCCTGGCCACAAGTGTATCTGACATTTTCCATTCCTGTCATGGGAGATGGGCTCTTTATAGGCAGAATTCCCTAAACGTACGATAGAGATTTGGATGCCTGAGTAGACCTTGAGACAAGGATTCAAGTGTAAGTGGTTTCTTTGGGAGTTGTGAAAATCCCAGGAATCACTGGTAAGGAAGTGGGGAAAGGAAGGGAGGGTAACTTATCAATCGAGTTATTGCTATGAGGTAACTAGATCTAAATCCTCTACGGGGGACTTGGAGCCAGTGTAGAAGACATGTCTCAGAGTCATTCCAGGGCCTAGGAGCTGAGTTATTTATACACCAGCTCTACCCCAAGCTGCTGAGAGCAGCTGGGGTGGGCCCTAATTCTCCTGCACTCCTGGCTTCCCTCCCCTACTAGTGAGCTGAGTGGCCCTCATCGGCCAGAGCAAACCTTCAGGCAAATAAAAGCAGTGGGGAGAGCAGCTGAAAGTTGGGCAGGTGTAAGCTGAAAAGGTAAGGGAGAGATGATGTGACAGGGAACCTACCACATCAGCCACGGTGGATAAGAAGAGCGAAGGTCCACTAGGAACTGCTCAGCGTTGAAGATATGACAGTGGATAAGAGAGAAGCATTCCTGGCCTCACTAAGCTCATGGTCTCAAGACTCAGACATGACAACAGGCAAGTACAATATACAGTGGGACAAGAGCGCTAATAGAGGCAGCCCTACGCAGCTAGAGGTAGACCTCAAGCCTCTAAGACCCAGGAGCACAGAGACAGCAACCTACTCATTTTCCCATCCCCACTGCCTAGGATGGTACCTATTCACTACATGTTTTCTGGCCCAGGACTGACCTGCGAGGCACAGTTCTGGTGTGGTAGATTCATGGTCTCTAGGTAGGTGTGTCTCTATTTTACAGGGAAGAAAGTTAAGGCACTCGTGATTATTCCTCACCACCTGACTACCCCGAGTGATTCTTCGCACTTCAGCTCTGGTGTAATTTCTCCAGAAGTTTTGCCTGCATCTCCAAGCCTGGGCTAACCTACCGGAGAACATACACTCTGGAGTGTCACTGGCAACTCATTCTCAAGTATCCTGCCGAGCTAAGCTCTTAGAGAGCAGGAACCATATGTCCGTTTTGTTTAGCAACGTACACTCAGCATCCAGGCCACAGCTGGCGCTTTCTAGATGTGCAAGCCTCCTTTCTACTGATGATTTTTGGAATGATGTGAATAAATGAATAAGGCTCAGAGAGGTTGAGTAACCTGACCAGTCACACAGCTAAGACATGGCAGAACTGAGGCTTGAACTGCAGTCTGTCTGACCCCCAAATATCTCCTATGCCTTGCTGAGCATTAAGCAACTTATCTGTCTATGGCAACTAGAAAATTTAACTTGGCTTAAAGGTTGCTGCTCTAAGGTCAGAAGTCATGGGGCAGGAAGTGGCTAAGAACTTCCCATATTCATGAGGCTGAGGAAATAAGCAGAACTCTGGACCTAAAGCTGGAAGAAGGTTTTTACAGGATATGGCAGGATGGGACAACCTTTAAAATTCCCTGAAATTAGAACATTCTGTAACACCATACACAAAAATAACCTCAAAATGGATGAAAGACCTAAATGTAAGACCTGATACTCTAAAACTCTTAGAGGAAAACAGAGGCAGAACGCTCTGACATAAATCGCAGCGATATCGTTTTGGATCTGTCTCCTAGAGTAATGGAAATAAAAACAAAAATAAACAAATGGAACCTAATTAAACTCAAAGGCTTTTGCACAGTAAAGGAAACCATAAACAAAATGAGAAGACAACCTACAGCGTGGGAGAAAATATTCACAAAGCAACTGACAAGGAATTAATCTCCAAAATTTACAAACAGCTCATGCAGCTCAATATCAAAAAAACAAACAACCCAATCAAAAAATGGGCTGAAGACCTAAATAGACATTTCTCCAGAGAAGAAATACAGATGGCTAGATTCTTAACATCACTAATCATTAGAGGAATGCAAATCAAAGTTACAAGGCGGTATCACCTCACACCGGTCCGAATGGCCATCATCAAAAAATCTACAGACAATAAATGCTGGAGAGGGTGTGGAGAAAAGGGAACCCTCTTGCACTGTTGGTGGGAATGGGAATTGATACAGCCACTATGGAGAACAGTATGGAGGTTCCTTAAAAAACTAAAAATAGAACTACCATATGACCCAGCAATCCCACTACTGGGCATATACCCTGAGAAAACCATAATTCAAAAAGAGTCATGTACCAAAATGTTCATTGCAGCTCTATTTACAATAGCCAGGAGATGGAAACAACCTAAATGTCCATTGACAGATGAATGGATAAAGAAGATGTGGTACATATATCTGATGGAATATTACTCAGCCATAAAAAGGAACGAAATTGGGTCATTCGTAGAGACGTGGATGGACCTAGAGACTGTCATACAGAGTGAAGCAAGTCAGAAAGAGAAAAACAAATGTTGTATGTTAACGCATATATGTGGAATCTAGAAAAATGGTACACATGAACCAGTTTGCAAGGTAGAAACGGAGACACAGATGTGGAGAACAAACGTATGGACACCAAGGGGAGAAAGCAGGGGCAGTGGGTGGTGGGATGAACTGGGAGACTAATAAGAACCTGCTGTATAAAATAAATAAAATTCAAAAAAGAAAAGATACACGCACCCCAAATGTTCACTGAAGCACTATTTACAATAGCCAAGACCTGGAAGCAGCCTCAGTGTCCATCAACAGAGGAATGGAAGATGTGGTACATACACACAATGGAATACTACTCAGCCATAGAAAAGAATGAAATAATGCCATTTGCAGCAACATGGATGGCCCTGGAGATTATCATACTACGTGAAGTAAGTCAGACAGAGAAAGACAAATACATGATATCGCTTATATGTGGAATCTAAAAAAATGGTACAAATGAACTTATTTATGAAACAGAAACAGATTCACAGATTTAGAAAACAAATTTATGGCTACCAAAGAGGAAAAGTGGGGGGCAGGGATAAATTGGAGTTTGGGATTAAAATATACACACTACTATATATAAAATACATAACAAACAAGGACCTACTGCATAGCACAGGGAACTATACTCAATATCTTATAATAACCTATCATGGAAAAGAATCTAAAAAAGAATATATCTACATATATATCTGAATCACTTTTCTGTGTACCTGAAACTAACACATCATTATAAATCAACTATATTTAAATAAAGATCATACCTGTTTTTCTGAAAACTGGTGAGCTCACCTGAATGGAGAATATTGGAGGAAGAACATTCTCTGCAGGATAGTGAATGAACACAGGCATTACCTGAAGTGTCCTGGAGAAGGATGCGGGAAGTCTGGACAGTGGCAGTGGGTATGCAGGAGACAGAGGGGCAGAGCGTATACACACTGCTGTATATAATGTAGAAAACCAACAAGGACCTGCTGTACAGCACAGGGGACTCTACTCAATCTTCTGTAATAACCTAAAAGGGGAAAGAATTAGAAAAAGAATGGATACATGTATAACTGAATCACTATGCTGTACACCTGAAACTAACACCACATTGTTAATCAACTGTACTCCAATATAAAAATTTTTAGAAAAGACTTAACTTTCTAAGGTTTTTAATCTCTAGGTAAAAATGTTCCGTCTAGCACCAGCAATGATTGACGTCATTAGCTTACTAAACCAATTTTAAAATACTGGAAATAAAGTGATTGTAAGCAGCTGATACATCATTTTTTGCTCCTTTAAGACACTGCAGAAAAAGTCATGACCCACTTCCAGCTTTCAGATGTTCACGGAGCCCCATTCAAAATGCAGGGGAAGAGGAGAGATGGTTTCGAAATCTCCAGTCAAAGCAATTCTTCTTCTGCCTTATTTATCAAGTTCTCATTCTCTCCTTTTGGCAAAATCAAAGAAAGTCATCCATCCTCCACGCATGCACTTTCCACACTTCCTTGATTCTAAAATAGCCAAGAAGCAGCATAGATTTATTAACAGCTTTTTGGTATGGGGAGGCCAGAGAAGGAAAAGACACGGAAAATGCAACACGAAATGTTCACAGGGATTACAATGCACATAGCCCGATTTCAGAGTGTTAAAATGTGGCCCCAAGAAAGCCTTAGGAGTGAAAGCACATGCTAATTAAATATAAAGTCTTCAAGTAGTATTAATGAAGAGCCTATATATTTTGTCCAAGTGAGACTGCTAGATGTAACCAAAAAAAGTGGGAACAACAAAAAGAGCTTTCACAGAAATTAGTTTTGAAGAAGTAAATATGCATTTTAAAATTTCCTTGCAGCATGTTAAGTATTCAGATTTGTTTCTGAAAACTGGTAAATTGATTAGATCAATCAATATTTACATGTATAATAATACAGGTGCTTTGACAATCAGTGTAAACTTTTCTTGGTAAAACTGAAGTAGGGCCTAATTTCTATGTTAGCTCTTTTTCTTCTGGAGAAACATATGTCTGTGCCCCATCGGCTTTTAAATGGAAATCCATAAATGCAGCAAATCAGCTTAACAGTTCATTAGTCACCCTTTGATTCGATCGCTGATTCAGAAATTCAGAAGCAAACACTGGGTTGTAGTCATCTGGTTCTCACCACTTCAATATGTTCCAGCAAAGTCCACTCACAGTGCCCACCCATAGGGTTAGAAGGGCAGCCAAAGGCAAAACACCTTTCTCAAAGGATCAGTATTTCATGAACCCCCTCAAAGATCAATATATAATCTAAGATACCACAGGGAGAATTAAAATCAGGACAAAGACATTGAATGTATGTACCAAATTAAGAGAAAGTGTGGAAGAAAACACTAAGATCAAGAATACATGCCCAAAAGGTACAGCACGTAGACTAGGAATAGAAAATACACTGATTTTCTGTTGCCCAGTCTTCTGGCCATAGCTGATCCCTAATCAACCTCAGAGCCAGATGCATCCTCAGAATCCATCTTAACATACTTTTTCAAAAAGCCACTCCAGACAATTGGAAATAGAACCGAGACAGAATTCTTTGCCCCCACTGCTGAAGATTGAATATTTTAAGCCATGGATATCTCCCATTATCTCGTACCCTGGCTACGCTTACCTACATCCTTGAATGTGCCAGGCAAGTTCAAGCATCTGTGCCTTTGTTTATTCTGTTTCCTCTATCTGTAGAAATCTTAGGTATCCTTTGTGGCTCTATACAAAAATTTCCACTTTTATGAGGCATGCCCCATTCATGTCCTCTAACCATAATAAATTGTTTGTAGTTCTTCATTTACCTCATGAGTTCCAGCTAGAGGAGCCTAAAGGATGTAACAGAAAAATTTTACCAGATAATGACAGTAATCATTATTATTATATATAACATTATTTACATATAAAATATATTTCAGCCCAAATACAAAGCTAGAGACGGAAATAATGATGAGAGTTATGAACTACATCTCCCCCCCCTTTTTTTAAATAAAGCTGTAGCTTCTACTGTAAAGTCAATATATGAAAGTTTAGATAAAGCCTGAATTCCTATTGTAAAATGTAACAAGGATAGAAATTCAAACATAGTATCACTTTGTTTTGAGCTATAAAAACCCTATCAAGGCAAAACATCTTACTTCACAAAAGTTACTTTAAAAGTTAGCAAATTCTCATTCAGTCATTCCCACCATGGGCTGACGCCCAGAATCATAAGAGGGACTTTTGTAGAGTATAGATTCCTTGGCCTCATACTTGGCCTGTGAGCCAACATCTTCCGGGAGTGGAACAAAGAACCAGTATTTTATAAAAGCTCCCCCAGGTGAGCTGAAGAACAACCATGTTTATTGTCTTGGCTAATGGTTCGCATAACTGTCTGAGCTGGACATATCAGTAAATGTTCTTTACAAGGATACATCAATGAACGTAAGAATCTGGGCTCACAATGTTTGAATTCCATTTATGCTGTCAGTTTCAGGGAAGATACAGGCACTGACCTTGCTCCTTTTGTTACTTTGGAGCTGTAGTGGTGGCAGAGAACAGACTGGAAAACGTTTCAAGTCTTTAACAAATTTCTGAAGAATAAAATGTTGACTGAGCTAAAACGAAATGTCTTACGGTTGTCTTGAGTCTAAACAAGAAAATATTAGGAGGCAAAACTTTGTTAAAATTCAATTTGACTGATTTACCCAACCATGGATACAAGCTGTTTTCCGCACTTTAAAAGGCAATGTGAAAGTCTGGTTTTTTTCTTTTTTGTTTGTTTCACATGTCAATCACCAAAAGAGCTTAGTTTTTAAGACTTTGGTTACATGATGACCACATCTTCAATGAGGAAAGAACTTGGTTGTGTTCAAAGAAATAAAAATTAACAGTAATAGAGTTTTTAAACATTAGAATCCCTGCAGATCTAATTTACAGCTGATTTGGGGAGAATAATTCATACCATAAAGTAAAAGGAGATTTGAACTTAGTAGACTCCATTAATTGGATGTTTTCTGACAGTTCTCTAAGTGCCACTCTATGTAAATATGTTTTCTATGCATGCATGCCCCAGTGGGAACCAAGGACACTAGGGATACAAATGAGTAAGTTGACTCAAACCTTAACAAAAAATGAGAAAGGCATCTGACTCTCAACATATTAAACTTAACATAGCCTTGGGACTTCCTTGGTGGTGCAGTGGTTAAGAATCTGCCTGCCAGACACGGGTTAGAGACCTGGTCCAGGAAGACCCCACGTGCTGCGGAGCAACTAAGCCCGCGTGCCACAAGTACTGAAGCCCGCGCGCCTAGAGCCCGGGCTCCGCAACAAGAGAAGCCACCGCAATGAGAAGCCCGCGCACTGCAACGAAGAGTAGCCCCCGCTCGCCTCAACTAGAGAAAGCCCGTGCGCAGCAACGAAGACCCAACGCAGCCAAAAATAAATAAAATAAAATTTTAAAAATAAACAGACTTAACATAGTCTTGAATAGCGTGGCTGGTAGGTAATAACACCAATGTGCATTTAAGAAGAATATTTGAAATTCCATTGCAAACCATTCATTTCCATGAATCTCTCTTCTGTGTTCTATCTTTTGTTGTATTTGACAAGTAAGCTCAGAGATAAAAATAATACAAACCCCCCAGGCTTCCTGAGTCCAACCAATAAAGGTAGACTTTCACCATCCCTGTAATGTGTCAATCTCCCTTTTAGGTTAAGGCAAATTTGACAGTACACAGGGAAATTGTTTTAAAAACCATGGTTGTGCTAAGCGTGGTAAATAGAATCTTATAATACTAAAATTCTTTTTGTTTCTTACATAAGAATTTACAGCTTTCACAATGCATGAATATGGTTTTTGGAGTAAAGGTGAAACTGCAACATACTCACATGTAGCAGGGCAGCCAAGAGGATCTGGGCACTTTTCCATATTTGCTCTGTACATATGTAGTACAGACCACATTAGAAAGGAGAGGACTTATTGGGGCACGTTGTATTTTCCAAAAATGGCCACGTTAGTATTCCCAGTCCCACACGTTCTTGTAGAACTTGCTACTTACCCATCAAGAGATAGAGTCCAGTTTTCCTCTCTCGGCACCTGGGCAATGCTTTGCGACCACCTTGAGTAAGAGAATGTGAAGAAAGTGATGCTGTGTGACTTTCAAGGTTAGGTCATAAAAGCTGATACAGCTTCCACCCGGCTCTCTCTTGGGACACTCACCTTTGGAACCCAGCCACCATACTGTGGGGAAGATGAGCAGCCGTATGAAGGGCCACACGTAGGTGTTGCAGCCACGGCCCCATGTTGGTCCCAGCCAACAGTCAGCATCAACCACCAGACACGCGAGTGAGTGCCCTTCAGATGATTCCACCTTCCGCCCGCCAGTCACCCCACCTGATGCCAAGTAGAGAATGGACAAAATGTCCCCACCCACCCCACCCCACCCCACCTGCAAATCTGTGAGCAAAATAAACACTGTCATTATTTTAAGTTGCTGTTTTGGAGTGGTTTGTTCTACAGCAACTGGAATACTTGTCAAGTGTCTTGATTCTATTTCATCTTCTGTCAACAGCTGAAGTCACTTTTCACCAGGAAAACCACCTAACCATCATTTAACGATGACTCCATCTACAATGATTCATATATTATGGTACCTGACTCTCCCATAATAACCGCCCTTTATCTACTAGGCATTTGGTCACTGTTGGACTGCCATCATGTGAGAGAGCTATGCTTGTTTAACTTGGACAGTGCAAATTTTCTTCAAAAATTATAAAATTAATCCATACTCATGAAAATTCAAACTACAGATTTTTAGTAAAAGAAAAGAAAAAAAGTCCCACTTTGATAGTTAACTTCCACTCAATCCCACATCTTTTTGAGGTAACCATACCAAATCCAGTGTGCATCCTTTCAGACCCTTCTCTGCTTTTCCTTACCTTTATACGCACACACTCACACACTCCTAAACACATGTCTTGGACATTTACCTCCGTAGATCATGAGTTTCTTTTTAGTATGTTGTTAAAGCACAATCATCATACACAATATTGATGAGAATTATGATCGAGACAGAAAGATGATGACGATGGTTGCCATGTTTGAGTTCTGACTCTGTGCCAGGTAGTGCAGAACATGGAGACCTTGAAACTGGCAAATACTCAAAAGACAGGGCTTTTGTTTCTGGAAAACCAGTTGTTAAATTTACCAGCAAGGACCATGTTTGTCTTTGCTTATTAATACACCCCCAGCACCTAGGACAGTGTCTAGCGCATGGAAGGCTCTCAATAAGTATTTGTTGAATGAACAAATGAATGAATGTTTTAATCACAGCCTCACACAGTATTCTAATTGATGTACTTCTGAAATGAATGTGACCTACCAGTTTTATGAATGAGCTTAATTCCAAAATATAACTGCTATTTATTCTTTGTTTTCAGACATTTCTTTACCTGGATAATTGGATTACCCTCTCTGTGGGTCACCAGAGCCAATGGCATGGCTGGAGCATGCATTTCACAGGAAGGCACAGTTCCCCAGTGGTCAAGTGTTCAGGCAAAAATAAATTCATACCTCATAATCAAAAAGTACCATCCTTTCTTCCTTCATATCTTTTGACAGCTTTTGTTATATTAATGGTTTCTTAGGAGCGACCTGGTCAAGGGAAAAAAAAACATACTGAAGTACACTTATACTGTGGGTATATGTGTATTCACGCAAGCAAACCTGGGCATAGCTAGATCTTTCTGGAGGAATCTACATACATATATAATAAATAATATCTTCTTTAAACAGAACTGGTAGGAGGGTTGGTAGGAGATGAGGAAGAAAGCATGAATAATGAAACATAAAAAGGATAAGAATCCAGGCTTTGTTCTCTGTCAGCAGAAGAAAATCATACCTGCAAGGTGGTTATCTCCAAAATTAACCAACTACCCAGATAAATATAAGCAACTTATGTACTTTAGGCCTAAAAGACTCAAGGCAGTGTGGTAACGATCAGGTGGGGAACGAAACCATTCCCGGAGAGCAAAACTATGGACATTATTTAACCCTCATAACATGCTCCAGGTTTCAGGTCACTGACAATAATCATGATTTGTAGAATGACAGACGTCTACATGGCACTTCCGCAATTCCATCTCTCCTCAAAATACAAGTGCTTCGCAAAGCATATTTATCTTTTCAATTAATCTTCTTGGCTTAAAAGAAGATTGTGGGCTCCAACAAATTCTTTTGCGTCAGGCTGATCTGAAGGAGATGAAGGATAGTGGTATTGGTGTGGGTTTACTCACCAATTATTCTTTAAGGCTGCTCCCTTCCAATGCTGGGCTAACAAACAGGCATTTAGTTGAATTTTTTTTTCTTGCCCTGTTTTTTGGGAAGTTCCAAGAAACATTAGGAATCTCTGTTCTGTCTCTATGAAAAAAACTCATTAGGGTGTTATAAATGATGGTGTGGCTTTCATTTATGAGAGTCATATATCACCACTGGAAAGTAGATATCCTGTGATTCCTTGCTTCTGAGACATAGCAATAATTTCCACCACTGAAAATGCAGCCATCATTCTGGTGGTACTTTCAAAGGCACTGGAAAAATGCAAAGAAGTGAGGAGAAAGCCATGTATTCCCCCTGTAGAAATCAAAGAGAATGAAATTAAGGGAATGTCTAAGAAAATTTCTAACATGTCAAGGCTTTTTCAGATGAGCAAAATAAATTAACTTATCAAGAAACCTTGACTTACTTCACTTAGTATGATAATCTCTAGGTCAATTCATGTTGCAGAAAGTCAAACACAGAATGATGAATATCATATGATCTCACTCATATGTGGAATCTAATTTTTAAAAAAAGATACAAATGAACTTATTTACAAAACAGCAACAGACTTACAGATATTGAAAACTTACAGTTACCAAAAGCGAAATGTGGGAGGGATAAATCAGGAGCTTAGGATGAACAGACACACACTACTATATACAAGATAGATAACCGACAAGGACCTACTGTGTAGCACAGGGAACGCTACTCAATAATATTCTGTGATAACCTATATAAGAAAAGATTCTAAAATAGAATGAATATATGTATATGTATAACTGAATCACTTTGCTGTACACCTGAAACTAACACAACATGGCAAATCAACTATATTCCAATAAAATTAAAATGTTAAAAAAAACTTATCAAGAAATCTTAAATGAAAGAGTAGAGAAATCAAAGCAGGGCACATTGCAAAAGTCCAAGGATGAGTCAATATTAGAAAAACCTATTAGTATAATTCACTAAATTATAAGTCAAAAGAGAAAAACAGCTTTCTCCTCCTTCTCACCTTGTCCCCCTTCCCTTCCTGACCAATTCAATCCAAAAGCCAGTAGCTAGGGCCAAGAAGAAATGGGTGTGTGTTAGAACTTGAGTGTGGTGAGAAGGGCAAACACAGAGGAGAGAACAGTGGTGGTAGATGGAAGACTGGTTTTACACAGGGTTTCATCACATAGGTAACGCCCTTACTGATAACAGAAGTCAGATTTCTTACTCTCAGAGGAGGGAGCTACAAATGTGGAAACGCAGAACACTCAAACTTATGGAGTTGGAATGGGGTAAAAGTATCTCTATAAAGTCATGGTTTTTGACATATGGGTGGATGGATAAACACAGATAATACAGAAAATCACATACATATAAGTGTGTGTGTAGGTACACAGAAACCTACATATATCCTCTAGCTCAGTCCACTGAGAGGGGTTTGGAGCAGTGAAACCCCAAAAGCAGCGAGCATACCTTAGAGATCAACTCTTAGTTTCTAAATAACATTTTCTCCTAAGAGGAACTGGGGCTTCTTGGGAAAATGGCTGATTCTAGGGCTGGGGAAGGCAAAGTACAAAATGAACTAGAGCATCTTCTTATACCAGAGAGTAAGGGATCATTCACGGAATGAAGGGGATACACTAAAAGGACACAGATACCAGCTTGACGGGCTCCCGTGGGTCAAATCTGGGATAATTTGACATCAAAAAATTAATTTGAGTAATGGATCATAACATGACAAATTAAATATGAAAGCATGGGTTCACACTAACATAATAAATGAATACACCTTTGATAAAGAATGGGATTTTTATACCCTTTCAAGGTATCTTTCCACAAAATAAAATTATTTAAAAGGGAAAGGAATAACTCCACAGGAGATAAACCTGACAGATAACACCTTAATCAACTGATCAAATTGAACGTCATCAGTAATGGGACAAATCGAAATCATGTACCACTTGATAAGATACAATGTGAAGAACACAACCTAAAATTGAGGAACAATCTACAAAAGAACTGGCCCATAATTTTCAAAAGTGTCAAGGTCAATAAAGCCCAGAAAAGACTGAACAATTGTTCCATATTGAAGGAGACCAAAGGGACATGAGAAGTAAATGCAACATACAAGTCCTTTCTTTAATAACGGCCTTATGAAGATAAAATTCACACCACATAAATTTCACCCTTTCAAAGTATACATTTCAATTTTTTTTACTACATTCACAGAGATGTGCAACCATCACCACCATTTAAGAACATTTTTATCACCCCCAAAGAAACCTTGCACCCATTAGTCACCCCCATTCCCTCTCCCAACACCCCCCAATCCCTAGGTAATACTAATCTACTTTCAGTCTATGGATTTGACTATTCTGGGCCTTTCATATAAATGGAATCATATCATATGTGATCTTCTCTAACTGGTTTCTTTTGCTTAGCATAATATTTTCAAGGTTCATCCATGAACCTTGTATCATGTATCAGCACTTCAATCCTTCTTTTCTGGCTGAATAATATTCCATTGCATGGAGATAACACATTTCATTTACCTATTTATCAACTGATAAACATTTGAGTTGCTTCCATTTTTGGACTATCATGAATAATGCTGCTATAAACATTTGTGTATAATTTTTCTGTATGGACAGCATGTGATTCTGGACTGGGTGTCATTGCGAAGTGGCTGGGACATTTGACAGAACTTGAATGGGATCTACAGATTAGATGATAGTAATGTTTCGGTGTTTAGTTTTGGTGGTTGTATCTTGGTAATGCAAGAGAATATTTCTTGTTTGTAGAAAATATACGCAAAAGTATTTAGAGTTGATGGGTATTATGTCAGCAGCAAACTCTCAAATGATTCTGGAAAAATAGTCATTTGTACTGTACTCACAACTTTTCTCCAAATTTGCAATTGTTTCAAGAGAGACAGAGAGCTCATGAGAGAGAGACCACATTCATATAAACAGATGCTAAAAATTATTTGATAAAATTCAGGAATTACTGTTAAATTTTAAAATTGTAAAAATATCTAATAAATGGATATTTACTTAGCAAATACATACTTGTTTTGACACATATCTCACACCAAAAGCCAGTATCATGTTTAATAATTAAACTTTAAGGTATTCCTAAAGTCAGGAACAAAGCAAGGATGCCCATTACCACCACTATTATGTAGCACTGTTCTTGAATTTCTAGCTAATACAATAAGACAAGAAAAAGATATGAAATTCAAAATTAACTTAGAACACGTTTCAAATGAATATGAACGTTTAGCAAGCTTACCAGTTAAATAACACATACACACACACACAAAAATATAACTTTTCTATAAATCAAGAATAATCTGACAGAAGACATAATCCAGAACACATCCCGTTATAATGAAATACAAAACTAAAAAGCAAATACAACTGAGAAAATTGTTTGGGATAAATATTCTTTGCACTAAAATAACTACTCTAAGCCATCAAGCCTTTAAGAAAAATAAAAATGCCCTAACAGAAAAATGAGCAACAGATATGAATAGTTAAGTCTCCAAAAGATAAAGTTAAAATGGCAATAGACAAGCAAAAAAATGTTCACTCTCACTAGCTATTAAAATGCAAATAAAACAATGGAATATCGTTTGTTTTTGTTCTTCAAACCATCAGACTTTTTTATGATTATGAGTGCAAGTGTGTAGAAAAATCGGTGTTCTTATTGTTGCTAGTAACACATCCATATTAGTACAATGTTTCTAGAAGACAATATGACATATACAAACAAACGAAACAACTTCAAATGTCATATCTTTTAGCTCAGTGATTTCACTCCTAGGAACTTACCTTAATAAAAAATGTATATATATTTAGGTTCTTGACTCACAGACATGGAAAACAAACATGATTACCAAATGAGAAAGGGCAGAGAGGAGGGATATATTAGGAGCTTGAGATTAACAGATACGCAGTACTATACATAAACTAGATAAGCGACAAGGATTTACTGTATAGCATAAGGAACTATATTCAACATCTTATAATAACCTATAATGGAAAAGAATCTGAAGAAGAATATATATATATATATAAACACGGAATCACTTTGCTGTACACATGAAACTAACACAATACTGTACATCAACTGTAGTTCAATAAAAAAATGAAAATAAAAAAATTTAGGTTCATGGATGTTTATTAAAGCATTGATCACAATGACCAAAAAAAAAATCAAAACCTAAATGTCCAACAGCAGGGAACTAGTTGAATAATCTACGAAGTTTTGATATGATTAAATATGTAGCTGATAAAAATGTTGTATGAAACATGTTCACAGAGGATGGTTCAGTGCCATTGCAAAACGCCACTGACAATACGTATGCATCTCTGTGCATAAAAACAATTAGGCTTACGTACGTCAACATGTTCATAATGGTCATTTTGCTTGTTCACATTTTCCACGTTTCCAAATATTTATTTCATAACCAGAAGTCATCCCAGCTTCTTTTTTTAAAAATAAAAATAAACTCCGGAAGTGCTAGATGAATCAACAGCAAGAAAAAACAGGGCTTTTTCTCATCAACCAAGTTCATTCTGAATCTAAAGTCTCACATGGCTGCCAACCAACCAAGACTGAGGACTCGCCGGCAGAAGCAGAGAATCAACAGCTAGGGAGCTAATAAACCCATTTTACATCTTGATGTTTGGACAAAGCTTGGAACATTGTGAGAGGTACACTTTAGGAGAGGTACACTGTTTCCTGGGAGAGTCCAGAGGGTTCTGTGATTAATAGCTAAAGGAGATGAGGAGATTTAACCCATTGAAGAGTAGAGTTAAGGGGAAGATACAAATGCTCTTCAAATTTCCAAGTGGCTATCATGAGAAAGAGAGATTAGATTCATTATTGTAGTGGTTCCAAAAATAGATCAAGGACCAATGCACAGAAATTTCCCAGATAGCATCTAGGGACAAGGCAAAACTCTTCCAACAATCAGACTCACCCCACAAAGGAACAGAAGGTGAGGCACACCAGAGGTCTTCCTGCAGAGGCTTCCAATTACTTTCCAGGGCTGTTGCAATGGAGATTGCAGCCCTGGATAAAGGACTGTACTAAACAGACTCTAAGACCTTGCAGCTCAAAGTGAGGTCTGTGGGCCAGTGGCATTAACATCACCTGGGAGCTTGATAAAAAGTGCGGTTTGTTGCTTCCATCCCTAGACCTAATGAATCAGAACCTGTATTTTCACAAGATCCCATGTAATTCTTATGTGTATTAATGAGTGAGAAGCAGACCTGGAAGATACTCTCTAACTCTCCAGTTTCTCCATCTGCTTCGGTTTTCAGAGTCTTCTTTTGCTACTCCTCTTCCACGTGCTCTTTCATGGTCTACTAAATAACCATGTAATAATTAGTTAGTAATGGCAGAAGACCTGAGGGTGATTTGTGATAGAATGGTATAATGCACTTCCAAATTAATATAATATATTTCTTATTGGTGGACATTTATAGGGGGAGGAGTCCTACTGACATCCATTGACAGGTCAATGAGTGTGAGTGCAGCCATGTATACTCTCCTTGAACCCAATGAATGAGAGCAAATCAAAAGCTCTGCCTTCCTATATTGATTCTCATTCACTAGTCCTACACTCTAGGCAGCAATTTTAGGCTGCCTTTCCACCTTTAGGACTCACTGCAGAGGGGACAATGGCATCCTGCCTTCCAAGTATCATGTGTGCATTCATTAGTCCCGTCCTCTGGGAAAACCCTATTCTTGTACAGACATAACTTTCCAACTCTCCACGGCTGATAGTCTAAAACTTCAAACAATAGTGGAAACATAACCAGACCTCAAGTATAAGACAAGAACCAGAGCATTTAATGACAGCTAGATGTTAAATGATGGGAAAATTAGACCTCACTTCTCTGGTAGCTTTTTCTTCCAGTCCCCAACTCACCATACTTTATGCTGTGGAATAACCAACTGCTTCCAGTGCCTCATAAACACCATCCTTTCCACGCCTTCCTGTTACCTCCATCTGGAATGCCCTTTAGATTTGTCGTTGCCTGGATAACCTCTGCTCATCCTTTAAGATTCAGCTCAGGATGCATCTGCTCCTTCAGGAAGCCTTCCTTCAACCCCAGGCTGCATGACGTGCCTCCCTCCTACACCCCGCTTGAACTTCCATTGTATCATCTTAGACTAAGTGCTATCCAACAGAAATCTTTAACGGGAGCCACATAATTTTTTTAGTAGCACAGTTTTTAAAAATTGAAAAGAAACAGCTGAAATTAACTTTAATTATGTGTTTTATTTAGCCCAGCATATCCAGAATGTTATCATTTCAACAGGTAATCAATATCATATTAAAAATTATTAATTAGGTATTTTACATTCTTTTACCATTTCAAGTCTCCAAAATCCACTGTGTATTTTACATGTACAGCACATCTCAATTCGGACCAGCCACATTTCAAAAGCTTAATTAATAGCCACTCATGGCTAGTAGTGACTGCACTGGACAGCCAAGCCTTAAACTGAAATAATCTGCTTATGGGTTTGTCTTCCCTACTGGAAGGCAAGCTACTCAAGGGCAAGGTCAATTTCTTGCTTGTAGTTTCGTCAGTGTTTCATCAGTGCCTGAGATATATTGAGCACTCAGCAAATGTTTGCTCAACGAAACTGACCTGAAGGTATTTTGAGAGAAGGTGGAATTTTAGCAGCTGCTCAAATGTAGAGCAGCTTATGTGTACTTACAGTAATAACGGTGATAGGAATAATGGCTAATATTTTTGTCTTGGACCTCGTTCTATGCTCTCTAAATGTATTATCTTGTTGAGTCCTCACAACAACCCCATATACTATGCAGCATTATAACCTCCGCTTTATGGATAAAGAAACGTGCCTCAAATCATACAGCTACTAAGTGGAAGAGCCAGGACTTACCGAAATAGTTATTGAAAAACAAAGTAAATGACAATTAGATGCACACACACATTGCGTAATAAATAAAAAGTCAAAAATAAACTATATTCACAGATATTATAGGCCTACTTCGACAGGTAGACCTACCCTTGAATCTCCTTTACCAACCTCACCAGCATCTTTTCTGGGGCTTCTTGATCTGCTGAGTTTTGCCTTATCCAGGGGGTACCTCTTTCCAAGTTTCTGAACCAACTCCTTCTGGCTTGAAATTTCATATCTTTCATACTTGCCTTCTAAGCTACTTGCATCCTGCCTGTCTCGTCAAAATGGCAGCGCTTTTCACAAGCCACTCCAGTGAAAAGTCACCTCAGTGCCTAATCTTCTCCCAGGATATGGAGAGAGAGTGGGGGCCTAAACTGTTTTCCTCCACACGCTGCCCCCAGAGGACCCCTCGGTCTCACCCACGTGGCCTGGGGGAGGGGGAAGTGAGCCATCACTGCTGATGTGCGCTTTGTGTAAGGGAATTAGGCTGAACTGTGCTTAAGAAAAATGATGCAGATTTCAATTTTTGTGTGTGAGTGTGTACAAAAATTCCATTATCTCTAAACCACAGGAACCAGAACCACATCTGGCAAAGGAAGTAAAGCTGGAGACGCGAGGAAAGAATAGATTAGGAGAAGCCTTGAAAACAGGCCACCGCGTTTAGATTTGATGTGGTGGGAAATAAAAATCCCTGGAGGGTTTCTGAGCAATGGAGTGATGTGATGAAAACAGTGATTAAGGAAGATGAAATGCAAGTGGGACAAATCAAAGGGAGGAACCAGGGGAGGCAGTCTTCTGGGCGTTGGAAGGCAGGGAGAGCGAGAGAGAAAGCATGGGGATTAGGGGCAGGAACCAGGATTCTCTATGAATTAACATATGCCACCCGGAAGTCACTTTACTACCAAGTTACCACCAGTTTTTTAGGCTCATCCCCTATTTGGGAAGGCAAAAATCAACCCACAAGGAGCTGAATATTGTCATTAAAATGACAATAAAATTTCCTCTCTGTGAATATAATGATTTAACTGTATGTGTGCCCTGCTGAGTAAATAAGCTTTACCACGAGCCTGTAGGACGGTTTGCAGGGCAGAAATGGAGCTCAGAGAAATTTATATTAGGCCCTTATTCACCAAATAAACAAGCCAGTGAAAACAAAGCAACTTTTTTTACAGAGAAAGACAAATATCATATGATATCACTTATATGTGGAAAAAAATTAGACCAACATTTACAAACCACAAACAGACTGACAGACATAGAAAACAAACTTATGGTTACCAAAGGGGGAAGGGGGCGCCCATGAGCTGAAGGAATAAATCAGGAGTTTGGGAATAACAGATACACACTACTATATATAAAACAGATAAACAACAAAGATACACTGTATAGCACAGGGAACTATATTCAATATCTTGCAATACCTATAATGGAAAAGAATCTGAAAAAGAATATATATATATAACATACAATGTTTATATTTTATATATATATAAAACTGAATCATTTTGCTATACACCTGAAACTAACACAACACTTTAAATCAACTATACTGAAAAAAACCCCAAAATTCTTTAAAGCAGCCTCATGTGGATGAAGCCCATGGGACAGGGTAGAAATGGCTGTCCCCAAGGTGGCAGCCCCAGCCCAAGAGTGCCCCAAACTCACTGCCCCACAGGACTCTGAAAGCATCCTTTACAAGTCAGATTCTACAGTGGCAGAAATCCGCAAAGAACTTGGGTTAACCGACACTATTTGCCAACGCCCCATGCCCTAAGCCATCATGTTCTCTAATTCTGGCTGCAATTTTAAATGGTCCAGAGACTCAAAAGTTATTTTCATTCCAGTTTAGATCTGGAAAGAGCCTTGGAGAATATCCAAACCTATAGTTTAAGAATATTTTCAAGCTGCACACAGTGGAAATACAATGGATAAATATCAAAATGAGCTCCTTGGGTAGGGACTGTTGCGAAAGGCCCAGAATTCCACCTACTCATTCTCTTCCTTTCGCTACCCTAGCCCCTCTCTCCCCACAGCTTACACACGTTACGGCAGACCCTGAACCCCTCCCCAGGACCTTGGGGCTGAAAAGAAAGCAGTCTGCAAAACACTGAAGAGCCCACTATTTTTGTTTTGTTTCCGCTTCTTGTGACAGATGAACAAATTGAAGCCCGGAAAGCTAAAACGGGACTTCCATTTCCAGCCACTAAATAACTCAAAAAGCCGCATCTTAGAAACCCCTACAATGCTGGCTAAATGCAAATATCCATTTAAATGCATCAAGTGAACTCACAAAGGCATAAATTCCTCAATTTGAAAACGGCTATAACGTAAGACCCAGCAATTCCATGTCCAAGTGTGGACCCCAGAAGAGTGGAGATGAACCACTGGGTCATGGAATCATTTAGTAAATTGCAAACAGCATATTTTTTGGTGTGTGAAATAGACCAGACCAAACTGGATTATAGCTGAATAGACAAGGGTGAGTAATTATTCTGAGAAATTTTATTACACATACACTGTGTATACACACAGACACACAGAAATGTAGCACACGTATGTGCTGGGTTTCCATGTAAAGTGTATGTTTAACTGTGGGCGTAGACAAAACATTTTGAAAAAATGCTATTTTTGAGAAGCTTTTGTATGTCAGTACAGGAAATAAACAAGAACACTCATCGAAGCATTGTTTATCATAGTGCAAAATTAGAAACAATCTCATTATTCATCAACAGGAGAATGGAGATAGATATAGATGGATAGATAGATAGACAGACAGACTGACGTCTGTTCACAAATCATTACAATATATAGTAGTTAAAATGAACGGATCAGAGCTTTGCTGCCAAAATCTAATGCTAAATTAAAAAAAAAAGGTGCAGAATGATATGCACGTTGTATTTAAAGTTATTTAATGTTTTAAAACATGCAAAACAAGAGTACCTATTGTTGAAAACATGTATACGGAAGAAGTATGAAAGCACGCAAATTCAGGACAGTGTTAAGCTCTGGGGTAGGAGGAAGGGAAATGGGGTTAAGGAGGAATCTACAAAAAACTCAGCTCGGTCTGAAGCGAACTCGTCCAAATGTCAGGATTGCCTAGAACTCAATGGTGGCACACACAGTTCTGTTATTATATTCTCCCTATTTGTTGTTGTGGATTAAAAACAATTTTTTTGTAAGTCACAGATACTTACCTGAGACCAGATGGCTGATGGGTGGGGTCATCTGGAAGAAACCCAAGCAGGACCCCGAATCTGATTTCCATTCCAGTCCTCTTTCCACGTGGCTCTCAGTTCAGGATCTGCCTGCAGATGCAGGATTTACATCATTTTGGTGTTAATCTTAGTAACCTATTTTTACCTGAGAGACACTGTTCCTCACGGCCCATCAAGGCCACATCTGCCCTGGCCAGAAAGAGCACAAAGCGCACTTGCTCTGTGAGGCTGAGCTGTTGCTTCACAGTGTGTCACTTGGGTCTGTTTTCCAGCTTCGCTCATGCGTTGCAACAAAGTGCTGAGCCACTGAAAGGCTGGTAGAGAGATGGTCTAAACATGCAAAAAGTATATGCAAAAAAAGAGAGAGAGAGAAACAGAAAGGAGAGGGAGAATCATGTGCATGTGAGGAAATAGACAAAGTCAGTCACAATCAATACTGCTCAGGAACCATAAAACACCCAGGGGGGTTATTTTAGATGATGGGAAGAGCTTGAAATAATGGCATTTCATAGCCTTTAAGTGCAAATACACAATCTAATGGGAAGGGGTTTGTTAGCATTTTTTCTAGTCTATTTTAAGACAAAAACAAGAAGACAAATGATACCTTGGCAATGACTGCAGAGTCTTATGCAGAGAGATTTATTACACCTTGGAAAGTTCAGGGCAGTGTTTTCTGTTTTCTTCAGTGGCTTAAAACAATAAAAGTTTATTTTTCATAGTGAGTCTGCCCCAGGCTCTTCTCAGTATCATCATCATCTTAGCTCCAAACCCACGCTGATGAAGCATCCACTCTGGAGAATTTTGGGATGTGATGGCAGAGGAGAAAAAGAGCGATCTCGAGGGTGTCATGTCAGCAGTTGAATCCTCAGCTGAAAGTAGCACACGTCACTTCAGGGCAGTGGTTTTTATCATTGGATCCTTGATGCTCTTCAAGTTACCTAAGAGGCTCTTCCCTCTTTTTCTTCTCTAAGCATAACTTCCAGGTCAGCTTTTCAGTGCATGAACCAAAGCTTCCTGCTGTTGGAGAAGAAGATAACTCTTGTAGTAGAGTGCCCGGAACAAACCTTCTCTGGAGTCAAGGAGTAAACTGTATATGATTATGTTTTTAGATACTTCTCACCCTGGAATGCCTACCTGTTATCATGAGCTATGAAAGTATTCTTTTCATACTGCTGGAGAAAACTCAGATCTGTGACAGAATTCCTCCTGCTGTCTCGAGAGCCAATATAGCAACAACTAACATTTACTGAACACCTACTCTTCTCGGGAAGGCACTATTGCTAGCCCATTTTACAGATAAGAAAAGTGAGATAGATACCAGAAGGTTAAGTAATATCCCTCAGGTCACCCAGAAGAAGCGGTAGAGCCAGGATTTGAACCTAGGCAGTTGGTTCTAACAGCCTGGGCTTGTAATACACGCCACACTTTATCCACGAGGTGCTATTTAAAAATAACTGAAGGCAGCTATTGAAATGACAGCACCAGGTTATGTTAGGAGCCGTGGGGCCTCTACTTCAGATACAGGGGGTCTAGGAGGGAAGTATTCACACACCAGTGAAGGTGACAGTGGTTTGATAAAAATCAGAATCCTTTCCTTAGGGCTCGTAGCAACCTAGAACATTAGCTTCAGGGCTCCTGTGTATTCTACCCTACCTAAGTTATGGCTAATTTCTGTTATACCCCTCAACCCCCAGAGAATGAAAATGGAGATGGACTTGGAAATGATATCAGATAAAAGTCAGAAGTCTTAAGCTTGAGTTCAGTATTGCCACTTAACTAACTACATGGATTCATTTTCCTCACCTTCCTCATGTGTGAAATGAGAAAAAGAATTCCTGCTACATAGGTAGTGAGAGTCGAATCAAACAGAGGCACAGAGAACTGTGATTGTACACATTCACACTGTTGACCCAGGAACTTGTTTTCCCTTTATTCCACAAGTCAAAGGGAAACAACAAAATGCTGTAAACATGTATGAAAGACTCATGTGAATGCCCAAAAGCCTTCTATTGTAGAATTAATATTAACCTTGGTTAAGTCATTTTCCCTTTTCTTTCCCCATCTATAAGAGGAGGGATACTAATCACTGAAGTCTCTTCCAACTTTGATACTGTGTGATTTGTTTCATCCCAGAACTAGGAGAAGTGAACCAGAGTTTTTAAATGGTAGTTTGGCTACTTGCGGACCACCTTACCCTCTTAAGGTGAACACATGCCTAGGGTCCCACCAATCACACAGGATCCATGGGAAAATCTAACAGCTCCAAGATATAATTCATTGCCCCCAAGTTTACGTGTTAAAGAGAACTGGATTCTGCACCGGAACGAGGCGGGTATCCGGTTTGGCAGGGAACCTGCTAGAAATGGGGGTGGTGGCATTCCAGCACTTTTGTTCTGGGTAATGCCAGACACATGAGGAATGCAGGACACGACGACCTTTGAGGGAGCTTCTAGCCCTATGATCTCATGTGACTGCCTCACTGATAAGTATCACTTGAAAACGATGTTGGGTATGACCAGGCATAGCAGGCTGGGAGCCAGAGCCATGTCTTTCCACAGGCAGTCACGTCAAATGTGGCAAATGTAACTTGAGGGAGTGACTGGAGTGTGGTCCTGAAGCAGCTGTGTGCTCTGCCGGCCCCTCCAGAATAGGGTTGACCCATTCCAGGGGAAGCCAGCCCCCTGGGGAGCCTACATGCTGTGGCTGAGAACGATGGGTCCATTCTCAAAGGGAAAGGGCATGATCAGTTGCTCTGATCATAGTCTATTACATGGACCCTCCCCCCAGCCATCCCATCCCAGCCTGAAGCAGATGATAGGAACAGTCACCTATGCAGCATGGAGCCCTGTCAGCAGCCTGGAGATCCATCATAACGCCCGCAGGCTGAGTGGCCAGTGCGGTCACACTGAGATGAGCACGGGTGGCCTCCCGAATCACCATGCACTGGACGCCCATTAATAATTCAGTCTGTGCCTCTAGCAGGCCGTGCTCATCCCTGCCTAAGGGCCTCTGCACTGGCTGTTCCCTTCTGAAAAGCCTGGCCCCCGGGTCTCACACAGCTGGCTCCTTTCTGCAATTCAAGTTTTCTTTCCAGTATCGCTTCCTTAAGCCTTCTAGGCACACACCCTCCCAAACTCTCTATCACAACACTCCATTTTATATTTCATATAGCACTTCTCATTATCTGGAATGGTTCTGTTCATTTATTTCTCTGGTTTATTGTCTATTTCCCCTGTAAAACGTTAATGAGAACCAACGTCTCCTGTGTCTTCTCCAACCTGCTCTCAACACCTAGAAAAATATCTAGCAGATAATAAGAGATCAATAAAAAATTAGCAAAATGAATGCATTAGTTAATGAGTTAATTCCATCTAGGAGAGGTGTGGACCAGCCCAAAGAGGGCTCCCCTCTCCGTGCTGTGTAGCAGTGGTAAGAATTCACGGCTCCAGGGGAGCTTTCATAGACACCCCTCCCCATTTCATGAGCCATCCTCTGTCCTCTCCCCCATTAAAGATCTGAGAATCACTCTCTGACCCATAGGGATTAGCTCCCGACATCTATATTTTAGGAATGATTTTGGTTGCAAAGTAACAACAATAACAACAACCTATTGTAGTGCACTGTAATTTCAACGAAGGGGTTATCATTTTTCTCGAGAACAAATCAGGAGGCATTGGGCCCGGTGTCAGTGTGGCAGCCCTGCTGTAAAGACATCTTGCCTCTCCCTCCTTTAAAATCCCTGCTCCTAGCACACAACTTTCATCTGGTGTTTGTCACATCACAGTCACAAGATGGCTGCGGCACCACCAGGCATCATGTCTGAACTCCAAAGAAGGGAAAAGCAACGGGAGAAAGAGCCGTGCTTTGTGAATTTGTTGTTCCTTCTTATTGGGAAAATAAAAGCCTTTCCAGAATCTATATCCAGCCCCCTTCTATTTACATCTCCTACCTTAGTACTGGGTCACAAGGCCACCCCTAGACCAGTTCCTGACACAGGGCAATGAGATCACGGTGAATGGTTTATAGTGTCACACTGCATCCCCTGGGGCTGGAGAAAAAGACCCATTTTCCATGAGATCAAGGTGTTGCCACACTCTGCCGAACAAACCGATATATCATAACTAAATGGCCTAGAGTGGACATTTCACCCAAAATTAGAGCTGAGGCTCACATAAACTGAGAGTGAAAAGCAGATGCCTTGAGCCATCATGCTTCTGAAGTTTCTGAAGCTTTGGCTGTTCCAAGTGTTTAAATTCCATCAGATGCTGAAATATCTACCCAATATATTTTCTTTTTTTTCTTAAGCTGGCCCAAAGATAGTGTCTGTTATTCAAAACCAGAGGGTCTTCGTTACAGGAGCATCTAACCACCAGCATCCTGCATGGCCCATCAGGCTGCGCTGCATGGTTGCTGTAGGGTGTTAGACAACCCATTCCTATCTCCCTCAGGAATGACAGCCCTTTGGACCAAACACTCTGCTCCCCCTGCGGTGACCCAAACGCTTAGACGTTACGTCATCAGCCTGACAACCTCCCCCTCTTCACCTTCAGACAGTATTTGCTGAGATCCCCAGTGTACAGGGAGGCCCGCTGGGTACTAAAGGCCTGCCTTGTGACAGAGGGATGGGGTTTGTGCAATAACACCCATACTCACTAGTGGAGGAGATGTCATCTCACATCCATGACAAAGGCCGAAACATATCGGGCCTTCTGATTGTGAGCCCAGTACATTTTTTTCTTTTTTAAGCCATCTGATTCTCCGGGACACACACACACTCTCCCTCTCTCTCCCCATTTCGCTCACATACATATACACAAAAAACAGTCACCCACACCCTCACAATTAAGAAAGATCCTAATGGGGCTTCCCTGGTGGCGCAGTGGTTGAGAGTCCGCCTGCCGATGCGGGGGACACGGGTTCGTGCCCCGGTCCGGGAAGATCCCACATGCCGCGGAGCGGCTGGGCCCGTGAGCCATGGCCGCTGAGCCTGCGTGTCCGGAGCCTGTGCTCCGCAACGGGAGAGGCCACAGCAGTAAGAGGCCCGTGTACCGCAAAAAAAAAAAAAAAAAAAAAAAAGAAAGATCCTAAAGAGTGAAAAGTCTGGCCAGTCCAGCTTAGTATTCCGCCCCTGCTAATCAGCCATAAGGAATATTTGGTGGAGATTCTAAGAATTGTCACACAAGTATCTAGAGAGAGATCTCTTGCTCTATTTCCTACACATTTATTCTAAATTCTTTCCCAATGTATATATCTCTTCAACTTGTGCAAGTTTTAGACAGGATTTCTCAAAATGTGTTGCTTGCAAATGACAGGTTTACATGGACAAATGGTTCCCTAATCAGAGGACTTTGGATACATCTGATTAAAGGAAGTTCAGTGCTTCTTCTTGAAAGACACTGCAAAGCCTTCTGTATTCCAGAATGCATGATGAGTAGCTACAAGAGGGATGCGGTGTGTGGCATCTTTCGAATTTCTTTAACCACTGAAATTTCTCCCTTGGTGTATGTTGAAAGGCTGGTGATGCAAGAGATAAGCTTTGGGAAATTGCTAGGGGAAGGGGCACAGAGGGGAAATCCTAGAAACTACTACCTCTTTTAAGTACCAAGAGACACAGTGTATGAGTTGGTTAAGTAGGCCCCGTGCCATGTTATGAGTACCCCTAGTGGATGTCAGCAGATCGTAAGAAAGGCCACCTAGTCCACTGTTCCCGAGTTCTACATCGCAGCTGCTGTCCTGGGTGAAAAGCACGTTAGTCTAGCGGAGAGTGCACGTGTGTTCTTGGGCTGATCACGTTATTTCTCTGATCATCAGGTTTCCCTCCTTCAAAATGAGCACTCTAGACCACAGATCACAGAAACGACACCTGTTCACACCATCTAGAAAATGAAACCAGAGGGATAGGAACCAAAACCCATTATTTTAAAATACTTATTAATAAATTAAAGACGGTGACTATGTAATCTGCTGTGATTTTTAAAGACTATGGTCATTGTTTGGCTGCACTGCGCAGCCCGTGGGATCTTAGTTCCCCAATCCCCTCGGCAGTGAAATATGAGGTTCTAATCACATCCCTGTATCCTACCTCTGTGAAAAAGAAAATGGTCTTCTGTGTGTCCGAGGGAACAAGAACATTAAAAGGCACATGGTGTAGTAGGGGAAAAAACCTAACAAGGGCATCAGAAGACCAAAATTCTAGTCAAGCCTTTAGACAGCTATTGTTCTGAGTCGAATTGTGTCCCTCCACCCAGTTCATATGTTGGAGTCCTAACCCCCAGCACCTTAAAATGCAACTTTCTCTTGGAGACAGGGTCTTTATGGAGGTAATCAAGTTAAAAGGAGGTCATGAGGGTAAGCCCTAATCCAGTATGACTAGTAGACTTCTAAGAAGAGGAAACTTGGACACAGACACACCTAAGTGGGAATATGATGAGAACAGACACAGGGAGAAGATGGCCATTGATAAGCCAAGGAGAGATAAGGCCTGGAACAGGTCCTTCCCTCACAGGCCTCAGAAGGATCCAACCCTGCCAACACCTTGGTTTTGGACTTCTAGCCTCCGGAACTGGGAGACAATAAATTTCTGTTGTTTTAGCCACTCAGTCAGCAGTACTTTGTTACAGAACCCTGGCAAACTAATACAGCTGTGTTCTTGGCTAAGTCTTCTAATATCTCTGGGTCTCAGTTTCCTCACCTATAGCATTAGGGGGCAGATGACCTTTGAAATTGCTTTTATCTCTAGTGGTTAATGGTTAAGGATGAATACAGCCTCTCACTAGTTCTTCTGAGATATAAACATGTACCATCTTCTGAGAAAAGCTTTCCCTCTTGTCTACAGAACAATGGATTACAGACAAACTGACACCATCTTTGATAATCCTGTCTGGCCATCCAAATTTATATTTCAGTAATGACTTTGGGAAGCAAAAGAAGGAAGAAAGGAGGGTCAAAGTAACTCTGATGAAAGGCTACAAACGGATAAGTTCATCCCTTTCTACAGGAAATTCATCATTTGAAAAAACTGGCTTATAACAGATTCCAAGGAGGTGCTGGGGCGGGGGGGGTGTTCAGATGGAAAGAACAATAACAAATGTAAGTTTCATGACACCATTCCCCATGGCAGAACCTCTGTAAACAATAAAAGCACACATCTGTGCTCTCTTCACAACTCATTTCTGGGTGTTCTCTTCCCCTCTTCCTCTCTCTTTCTTTCTAGTGTTTATCATGAAAGAATATATGTTTCAGGCACAACTACTGAACTGGGTGCTACTATCCTGTTCCATCTCACCAATGAACCAGTTAATAACAATGACTTTGTGCAACCTTTATTGACCTCACATCAGTATTATCATCTTGGTATAAATCCCAGGCTATTAATGAACCTTCAAAGCCTGGAATATAGTATTAATGCCAGAATGATAATTGGTAAGAAGAACATTTTGGCAACTGAAATTGCAATTCTAAATGCTATAAAACAACTGATGTGCTAGTTCCCCTTCTCTTTAACTCATTGAATGTATACTCTCCTGCCAAAGGAAATATGAAGATAAGCATTCTAGTCTATGATATGATTAAAAAAATTTTTTTTTTCTTTTCTTTCTTTTTTTTTGCGGTACGCGGGCCTCTCACTGCTGCGGCCTCTCCCGTTGCGGAGCACAGGCTCCGGACGCGCAGGCTCAGCGGCCATGGACCACGGGCCCAGCCGCTGCACGGCATGTGGGATCTTCCCGGACCAGGGCACGAATCCGCATCCCCTGCATCGGCAGGCAGACTCTCAACCACTGCGCCACCAGGGAAGCCCTATGATATGATTTTACCATCACTAAGAAGCAATGATAGGGTGACCTTCTTAAGAAGCAGCTGGCTATATTACATTAATATAGTAGCATCAACTATATCAAAACAAAAATCAACATACTTGGCAAGCATCAATCCCACATTTAAATGGACAGTGCTTACATTAGTCAGGGTCCCCATAAGATGGAATACTCTAATTAGATCATTCAAAGGCTTATTTACCAAGGAACCTTTTACAAAGGTGTACACAGGTTGAAATAAAACCACAAGGAATTGTGGGCAATAATCTGGGGTTGGGAGCTCAGCCACTGTTACCAACCCTAGGTACAAGGAGACAAGGAGGAGGGGTTGGCAGAACCTGGAAAAAGAAAGCCATAAAGAGAAGACTGCCTTGAAAAGAGTAGTGGTGTTCCATCTAGGGACCTTGCCAAGGTGTCCCCACAAGGACGGAGTAAGGAGGATAAGTACTCTGACCTCACTCACCCCCCTCCCTTCAGTGTTCTGCCAGGGCTCTCCACGGATCAAATTCAACCAGAGACAGAACAGGGTGCCCACTGACGTGGTCCATAAGAGTCAGCCTGTAAAGACCAGGGTGAGTAGATCTGGAGGGGCAACTGGAGGACATCCAGCAGAGTGCTACGTAACCCAACAAACTCATAGAAATATTTGTAAATTTTGTAAGAGCAGAAAATGTCTGCTCTTGTTCACCATTTTATCCCCAGCTGTGTCATTCCAACACTAACTTTCCAATTCTCTGACACCGACTGGGTGCCCAATAATTTAATTCAATGTGACATTAACTACCCAGAGTTAGCACAGACCCCAGAAGGTAAGGGCTCAGTCCCACTTCAGACACCAGCTGCAAATGGGGTCCCCAGACGACCTTCACTTCTGCCCAGCCGACTATACATCTGGAGGTACCCACAACCCCTACTCAGGTTCAGTAATTTGCTAGAACAACTCACAGCTCAGGGAAGCTCTCTACTTTCTCTTACAGTTTTATTATCAAGAGTACAGCTCAGGAACAGCCAAATGGAAGAGATGCATAGGGCAAGGTACAGGAGTAAGTAGGGCACAGAGCTTCCACACTCTTTTCAAGGGCACACCCTCCCAGCACATCAACGTGTTCACCAACCTGGAAGCTTCTAAATTTACTAAATCTTTGGCCATTACTGCTTGAACTCGATCTCCAGTCCCTCTCTCTTTCCCAGAGGTTAGAGGTGGGACTGAAGTTCTACTCCTCTAGTCACATGGTTGGTTCCTCTGGGGACCAGCCCCCATCCTGAAGCTTTCTAAGTACCCCATCTATAGTCACCTCATTAGAATACAAAAGACACTCCTATCACTGGAAATTCCAAGGATTTTAGGTGCCAGGAGCCAGGACAAAGACCAAACATATCTTTTTATCATGCCACACCAGCACGTTGTACCACAGTGTCTGGCACATAACAGACACTCTGTATTTGTTAATGAATGATACAGTCTCCAGTGGGTCACTCTGAAGTTCCTTCTCCTTTCCTTCTTTCCTTTTGAAAGGCGGTTAAATTTTTTAAGCCAAAACTATACATGGCTTTAAGCTTCTCCTTCCCCTCTAGTCAGATCATCTAGAGAAGACAAACCCTAACTGGCTTGCAGAATCCTAGGGCATTTCAACACCTCTGATACCCAAAGCAAAGAGAGACTCAAAGGAGAAACAGTCACACAGATTTTTTAGAGAAGGAACCTAAACTACTGATATACAACCTGCCCCAGTCTCCTCAGAGTTGTATCCCTTCTTGTCACCTTCACTACAAACAGATTCTGTAGTCCTAAACAGAAGTAGGAAGCTAGGGCTGGACATTTGCTAGAGGAGGTACGCTATTTTTGCTTATATAATATATTGTACAACATGCCACCAAAAGGACTTTATTATGTTTTGGATAGTTTCCCAATGAGACGAATCCCACCTTATACTTTTAAAATCCCAAGGTAACCAGCATTTTACGTATCAGGGAAAACTGGATCTCTACCAGGAAAATATCTGAAACCAGGGATGAAGAAAATACAGAACATAGTAGAGATATTCTAAATCCATTAACAGGAAAAAAAAAAACCCCAAAACCCCACAAAACTGAAAAACAAACAAATCCATTCAAGGCTGATATGCCTTGAAAATACAGTATGAAATTCTACTTTATGTAGCCCATCAAGTTCTCAGGGCAGCACCCTCTCGCCCGCCTGCTTGTAAGCCTCACAAGCGTCCTATTTAATAAATCACTTCTTATCTATCAAAAAAAAAAAAAAATGAGGGTTAGGGGAAGAGCAGTGAAGTTTTCCATCCATCAGTAGACCTAGCTGTCAATGGGACTGGACTGTCGTGAGGCTTCTCTACAGCAACAGCCTCCTAATATTAACAAAATGAGCCAAGCCCTATGACCAAAATCTGAAGCCTCAACCTAAACAGTTATCCAAAGGCTTGATCAGGTCCCTTTGGAGAATATTTTTAGGCTGTTCACACACCCATGACCCATCTTTCTGGGGAAAGGGGCTCCTGAATTTCCTCAGCTGAGTGTCCTCTCTGGCCAGTGCATCCTCTGTGCACGGGACACCTCCTTTGATCAACAGCATCGTTTCAGGCACTGATCACAAAAGGCGTCCAAGAACAGATTGTGATCACTTGCAAAAGCTTGCTAGACACACCTGATCGTGGAAAGAAATGCCTAAGGCAGTTGTTCTAAACCCAGTTGATCATTCTAAATGACCTACGGGGAAGGGAAGACGGGCATGGCCAGAGGTTGCTGGAAAGAAAGACAGTGAGAGAGAACTGAGTGGATATCTGGGCCCACCCAAGTGTACGGAATTACATCTGGAGGTGGGGACCAGGTGTCTTTTTTAAGTCACACCGACCTACCCCACTATCACCCCATCACACAGTGGAAGAGACACAAAATTTTCCTTTTCATATCTCTAAACGATACACTGGATTGGTTAGACTGGAATTACGTGGGGAACTTTTTCAAAATATACATGTGCAAGACCCTCCTTACCCACCACCCACCTCACCATCCTGAGAAACCTTACGTGGTGGCACCCTATGAATTTTGCAAGAAAGAGCTCCCTAGGTCATTTCGACCCTCCCCCTCCTCCCTTCATCCTGCCCCATCTCCGGTTGAGATCCACTAAACACTAGTTCCCTATTACACTCAATTACTAGAAAGAAATATACTTGGGTCACATATCTTAATTCCCTGCTGACACACCTTAATGGAATTAATATTTAACAATACACACTTGACTTAGATCAGAAATGCCTGATAAAGGTTATCTACTTGAATTTTACATTGTTATACCTTCTGGAAAATCATTTTCAATCATCTGATACATTACTCAACATCCATTACATAAACCTTCACAAAACGCCATGTCTAACAAGAGATGGTCCCCCCCCAGCAGAACACGTCTGTGTCTTTCTAACAGACAGTGATAATGAGATATTGCAAAGCATTTGCCCTGATGCCTCAGCTGCTAGAAAACAAGCCTTTAAAAAAAAAAAAAAAAAAAAAGCAATAACTAATACTGGTGAGGATCCTTGGAAATGGCTTGTAAGACAGCGCTATCGATAGAACTTTCTGTGATGCCAGAAATGTACTACATCTGCACTGTCCGATTCAACAGCCAATAGGCACATGTGGCTCGTGAACACTTTAAATGTGAATCGTGTGACTGAGGAGTGAATTTTAAATATTATTTAATTTCATCTAATGTAAATTTAAATAGCCGCATGTGGCTAGTGACTATATGGAACGGCATGGTTCTAAGGCCACTTTTCATATTTAAACTTAGAGTTAATACATACGCATAAGTAAGATGACCCAAAAATCTGACAGTAGTTTCAACTTAGGTACAAATGTTATGTGTAAATTGTAAGAGTGTCCTCGGCCTTTAGCAATATTATTCAAAAGGATTTGTGCATTTCTAGGGTTGACTATAGAAACTTGGCTGCTCTCAATAAAAAGCAAGCTCAGGTCATCTCTCTGATGCAGCCTGATTTAACCTGACATGCCTTTTGGCCTGGGCTGTTACTGTTGGAACTGCTGGGACCTGATGGCAGAAGAGCTGACCTTCCTCTGAGCAGGGCCACCATAACCCCTCTGAATGGCAGGGCAGTGACATTTACTCTCCCCTCAGCTAGGGACCCTCCGCTGTTCCAACCTCACCTGGTAAAGGGAGGGCAGGAGGTGGCTTTAGGGCTTTGTTAATTCACACCTGGAGGGTGTGTTCTCTTTCCAGTGAAGGGCCCAGTGGGTTTGCAGGGTTTCTCAACCTCGGCACAGGGACATTTTGGGCCCTATAATTCAGTTATGGGGACTGTCCTGTGCATTGGAAAATGTTTAGCAGCATCCCTGGCCTACCCATTAGATGCCAGTAGCATCCCCCCAACTCTCCCAGTAGTGCCAACAAAATATTTCTGCAGACATTGCCAAATATTCACTGGGGGACACAAAATCACGCCTGGTTGAGAGCCACTGATCTAGACAGTAAGTTCTTGGACTATGGGTTTCTTAATAAAGCAGACCCATCTTAGTCTTTTGTTTACTCTTTAAAATCTCTAGTACCCAGCAGATGCCTGTATGTGACACACACTCAATTAAGCACTGCTTGGATGCATGAATAAAAAGCCAACATTATTTTTTAACTTTTAAATATCTCCCCCAGTGCCTAGAATAGTGTAAGACTCAATCAACAAATGTTTTCTGGTTTGTTAATAGTGTTATAGGTTTAAAAAAAGTAGGAATTCCTATTAATGACTATTTCTGAGGAAGAGAAATGATGGGAAAAATACATCTTTTTTTGCATCCCTTAATGTACATGAAGCAATTTCCTGGCCTGTTAGGGTCTTTAGTAAACAGAGTAAGTCCCAACACACACACTCACCAGTTCCAAATTAAGTACCATAATTGTCTGTGCATGAGGAACCAGGGCTCCATCACCTCAGTCTCCGTCTTTTCACTGAAGCTGGTTGGGGGGCTGTGGTCAGTAGGACCCCTTCCTCACTGACTGGTGGAGCCAATCATCGCCAGTGCCAGATATGATCCCCAGGAACCCCTGCTGCCAGGTTCCCTGCACGAGAAACATTGATGGCTCAGGTCAGTTGTAAGTCCCTGAACATTCAAGCTGTGTTTGCCAGCACGCGATGCTTTTACCTCATTTGTCACAATCAAACACCAGAAAATAAGCCTCCTGTCTAATTAAAGGCAAACCTTTGCACCTAAAACTTAGCAGATCTTTTACCTCCATGTACACATGGCATGTGGCACAGCACTGCAGAGAGAAATGAAAGGCATTGCCACTAGGTACAGATTTAAACCAATGATACGTTCAGCATAGTCTAGCCTACCCTGTTTACCTAAACAGCTGATGGTATTTTGAGCTTCTTGGACAAGATTCTTTTATTGAATGGGAAATATCACTAAGTTCCATACTGCTGGCTGTACATTTAAAGAACTGCTTTATTCAAACAACCGAAATCATTACGTCACACTGCTATTTTACTAGGGACAAGGTCAGAGCATTTATTATAAGTAGAAAGGAAAAAAGAAGTGCAGCTGGTTGTAAGAGCCCTCACTTCCCTTAGAGCAGTGACTTGCTGGCGACATATTAGAATCACCTGGGCAGCTTTTTAAAGTCCCAAGGGTCAGGCTACAGACCAGGCAAGTTAAATCAGACTCTCAGGGTAGCACTCGGCATTGCAGATTCTTTTATGTAAATGTTTTATTTTAGAACAGCTTCAGATTTATGGAAGATTGCTAACATAGTATAGCCATTTCCCATATTCCACACATCAGTTTCCCCAGTTATTAACATCCTGCATTAGTATGGTATATTTGTTACAATTAAGGAGCCAATATTGACACATTATTATTATTAACTAAAGTCCACACTTTTTTCATATTCCCTCAGTTTTTTCCTAATTTCCTTTTTGTATTCCAGGATCCCATCTAGGATTTACATTTAGTTGTCGTGTCTCCTTAGGCTCTTCTTGGTTGTCACAGTTTCACTGACTTCCCTTGTTTTTGATGCCCTTGATGGTTTTGAGGAGTACTGGTCAGATATTTTGTAGAACGTCCCTCGATTGGGATTTGTCAGCTGTTTCCCTCATGACTGGACTGGGGTTACATGCTTGGGGAAGAAGACCACAGAGGTAGAGCCATTCTCAATATGACATCACTACGGACGCTGATCCTCATTCGGCTGAGAGAGTGTTATCAGGTTTCTCTGGTATAAAGTTGCTCTTTGCTCCCCTTTCTCATACTGTACTCTTTTGAAATAAGTCACTATGTTCAACTCCAACTTAAGACGTGGGGAATTCTATTCCACCTCCCTGAGGGTATAGGATCTAAATAAAATGTTTAGAATTCTTTGGTACAGAACATTTGTCTATTTTCCTTCATGTATTTATTCAATAATTGATTCATATCCGTATGGACTCATTTAGTTTCTACTTTGGGTTTCAACCCTACACTACTTCATTTATTTTGCTGCTTACCATTTCCAGCCTTGGCCATTGGGAGCTCTTTCAGGTAGCTGTGTCCCTCTGACACATCCCCATCACTGCGTTGTTGTTTTTCTGAGCACTTTCTTTTCGGCGCTATAAGATGCTCCAGGCTCATCTTGTTTATTTTCTACCCTAGTCCTAAAATCAGCCATTTATCCAAGTTCCGGTTCCTTTTGTTGGAGAATAATATTAGAAACCAAGATCTGGGGGCTAGGTATGCTCGTTGCTACTGGGGTGTC
The DNA here is from genome assembly GCF_937001465.1 of Orcinus orca. Classification (NCBI taxonomy): domain Eukaryota; kingdom Metazoa; phylum Chordata; class Mammalia; order Artiodactyla; family Delphinidae; genus Orcinus; species Orcinus orca. Next base: position 67,758,067 of record NC_064564.1, on the reverse strand, counting down.
ATTGCCTCTAGGTCCTCTCAGGTGACAGAACAAGGAAGTACAAATGTATGTACGCTAACCCATGTATATACACATATCTATAAGTATTTCTATATGTAACCATCTGTGTCTATATTAAGCTAACATGAGTCCATATTGATGTCTCCAACTCTAATCTGTTATCGCATGGATGATTCCAGCCTCCTCCTTTTACTTATCTGTAACCTCCAACCAAACTTGGCTCCCACCATTGTGCATGCATTTACTTAATTGTTGAGTTTCAGTATGCATGTACAGTGGCATTAAAATCATTAATCTGTACTCCCCTGGGACATAGCATTATCAACGAGGGTAGAGTGCTTACATACAGTTCATTTTGTCTTTAGTCTTACAGACTCCACTCATTTCTGAGATTACTTAGGTCAGCACCTTTTTTTCTCCACAGCCTTCAGTGAGGTTGTTTAACACATTTGTAGCACAGTTATATTGTTTTATCATAATTCTGCATTTCATCCTGGCATACCCAACATACTAAATGATTTTTTAAATTTGCATACATTAAGGTTCACTATTCTATAAAGTTCTATGGGTTTCTGACAAATGCATAATATCATGTGCCCACCATTACAGTTATCATACAGAATAGTTTCACTCTCTTAAATAATCCCCTGTGCTTCACTTATTTCAACCTTTTCCCATTTTCCCTAAGCTGCCATAGAACTAGAACAAATAATTTTAAAATTTGCATGGAAACATAAAAGACCCCTAATATCCTGAACAATCTTGAGAAAGAACAGAGCTGGAGAAATCCCATCCCCGACTTCAGACTATACTACAAAGTTATAGTAATCAAAACAGTATGGCACTGGCATAAAAACAGACACATATATCAAAGGAACAGAACAGAGAGCCCAGAAACAAACAAACAAGCCCACGCACTTATGGTCAATTAATCCACGACAAAAGATGCAAGAATATACAATGGAGAAAAGATGGTCTCTTCAATAAATGGTGCTGGGAAAACTGGACAGTTATGTGTAAAGGAAATTAGAACATTTTCTCACGTCATGAATAAAAATAAACTCAAAATGGATTAAAGCCCTAAACATAAGACCCGAAACCATAAAACTCCTAGAAGAAAACATAGGCAGAACACTCTTTGACATAAATATTAGCAGTATTTTTTTTTAATCTGTCTCCTAAGGCAAACGAAACAAAAGCAAAAATAAACAAATGGGACCTAATTAAAAAGCTTTTGCACAGCAAAGGAAACCATCAACAAAACAAAAAGACAGATTACTGAATGGGAGAAAATATTTGCAAATGATATGACCAATGAGGGGTTAGTATCCAAAATATATAAACAGCTCATACAACTCCATATCAAAAAACAACCTGATTACAAAATGGGCAGAAGACCTGAATAGACATTTTTCCAAAGAAGACATACAGAAAACCACAAATAACAAACACTGGTGAGGATGTGGAGAAAAGGGAACCCTAGTGAACTGTTGGTGGGAATGTAAATTGGTGCAGCCACTGTGGAAAACAACATGGAGGTTCCACAAAAAACTAAAAACAGAGTCGCCATATGATACAGCAATTCCACTCCTGGATATATATCTGAAGAAAATGAAAACACTAATTTGAAAAGATACATGCACCCCAATGTTCATAGCACCATTATTTACAATAGCCAAGATATGGAAGCTATCTAAGTATCCATCAACAGATGAATGGATAAAGAAGATGCAGTATATATAAAAACAATGGAATACTACTCAGCCATAAAGACGAATAAATTTTGTCATTTGCAACAACAGGGATGGACCGAGATGGTATTATGCTTAGTGAAAAAAGTCAGACAGAGAAAGACAAACATTGTGTGTTATCACTTATATGTGGAATCTAAAAATTAAAATGAACTAGTGAATATAACAAAAAAGAAATAGACTCACAGATATAGAGAACTGGTGGTTACCACTGCAGAGAGTGGGGGAGGGGCAATACAGGGGTACGGGATTAAGAGGTACAAACTATGTATAAATTAAATAAGCTACAAGGATATATAGCACAGGGAATATAGTCAACATCTTACAATAACTATAAATAGAGTATAATCTATAAAAATTTTGAATCACTACGTTGTATACCTGAAACTAATATAATACTGTAAATCAACTATACCTCGATAAAAAATAAAATAAAATAAAATAAAAAACTTACTGGCAGGGTTTTGGTAAAAGCAACAGTTTGGAATACCCCAGCATAGGGATGAGCATGTAACAAATGACCAGTCAAAATGAGTTCCCTTTTCTCCATTTTAAATGCTTTCTTGACTGTTTTCATGGTATACTCTTTGACCATTTTATTCCAAACATTATGAAGGACTGGCATAGTTATTATGAAATATCTCCCAATAGATGCATAAACATGCAAGATGGGTTATAATCTAGAGTTTTGCTTCTCTTGGAAACTGGCTACCTAGAATAAAGAAGTAAGCCTATTTGACAATCTTTTTTAGAAGGAAGTGATTCATGTTGAATCCACAGGAAGTTAATACTGGTCTATTTTTTAACTATTAGGGGAGGGGGTGAGAATTTACTAACGTCATGGAAACAATAATAAGTAGCAAATAGCACATATGATTAAAAAAAGGGGGGGCGAAGAAAGTGATGTGTTTTTGTTTTTTTTTTTTAACAAGGCAAACAGGAAAATAACCAGGAAGAACATTTTTTTGAAGCAACAATGGACCTTTTTATGATGACACCTTTGTACTTTTAAATTTCTGGACCCATATACAGGCAAGCAAGCAAGTGACAACAGAACTAAAAGCCAGAAAAGGTGAAAAGAGGGAAAAATAAAAGAACTGCATTTATCAAGTCTTTATGCTCCAGGCACGCTAGGAATTACACACGTTTAAATTATTTAATCCTCATGACATATTTATACCATTCTCACTTTATAGATGAGAACTGAGGACTCAGAAAGCCTAAGTAACTTGCCACATATGGTTCACATGGCAGAGACAGGAAGCCAAGTGTGCCTCAAATCCAAGCTGTCTAGTCCCATCTCAAAATCATTGTACCGTAAAGCTCTAACTCTTTAATTTCTGAAAAGGGGAAAGAGCGTGGAAAATTTAATTTCCCAAAAATACTGCCAACGTTCCTAGATATTTTATAAACTCAATCCTAAATTCTGCTTATTTTCTTGTATGGATAGCCTAAGAATTCCTTTAGCAGTTCTGAAAGGAAAGAAATCACCTTTCATTTCTTGTAAGATACGGACTGGTGCATTTTCACAATGACCTCCCTAAGACAGTAACCCTCCTCTTGCATCTCCCCAGTAGTCATTAGTGAATCCCAGAGCCCTCCATTCCTGCTTTCAAAAGATCTGCCAGCCCAGCAGTAGTGGCACTAATGAGAGCTGGCCATGGCGTAACAGACGCCAGTGACTCATGGGAGAGAGGGGCCAGGTCTAGCGATGCATCTCCCTCTTGTTGCAAACATTAAGCCCAACCAAATTCTTCACAGTAAAACTGATGATGAAACTCACAGAAGGGAAAATGTCAGGGGGTCAGAAGTGGTCACTGAAACCAATGTAGAACCCAATTAAAAGTGGGGATTTTCCAGCTTCCCTGTGACAGGTATTTTTGTGAACATTCCCCTCTCGTTTCCCCAAGGAGAGAGAGGTGGTGAAATATAAACCAAGAGTAGGAAACACTGCTCTAAGAAAGGAACTTACAGAATTTACAGTAGTGGGTGCAAAGCAAATTAATTAGGAGTAATTAAAGATACTCTAAGAGAAAACAACCCTCTGTCATGTCAACTAGGCTGAGATGGGGAAATGGTAACTGTTAACTTTTAGAGATTTTATTCCCAAGAGAGAAATAGGGCTGTCTCCCCACACTCATGCTGAGAATCTCAGGTGGGAGTGTTTTGAAAGCCACTCATCTAGGGTCTGATCTTCCATTTTGCAAGTCCAGAAATTCAATTTTGTCCACATATTCAAAGCTACTCAGGTTCTCAGGGACTTTCCTGCTCACTGACTTATAAGATCCTAAAACACAAAACAGAATGCCAAAGGTGTGAGGTTTCTTTTCACTTATAATATTTTTGTTTCTATTTTTTAAATTTAAAATAGTGGACAAAATTTTTTATTAGTTATAATACTAATATCAGGGAACCCTCTTGTACCAGCTAGCTACTGCTGTATAACAACCATGTCAAAACTTAGAGACGTAAAACAACAAGCATTTGTTTTTTCTCACACATCTAAATCCAGCAGCGCCGTTCTGGGCCAGGCTCAGCTGATCTCTCCTGGTCTCACACAGGCACTTGTGGTGAGCTGGTGGTTGGGCCATAGGCGGCTGATCTAAGATGGCCTCACACACATGTCTAGTGTTACGTGGCAATCAGCCATTGCAATATGAGTGAATGGGCCTCGTTTCTCATCACTGGGCAAGTTGGCCTGGGCGTGTTCCCGTGATGGCTGTGCAAGGTTCAGAGATACGGAGGAGTATTCAAGACCTCATGAGACCTAAGCTTAGAACTGGCACACCATCACTTCCACCAAATTTTACTAGCCGAAACAAGTCATAAAGCCAGCCTAGGTTCAAGGGGTGAAGAAATAGTCTCTACCTATTAATGGGGTCAGTCACAAAGTCACATACATGATATAGGAAAGGAAATCATTACAGCTATTTTAGCACCAATCTTCCATACCTCCCTTTCTCAGGTTCTTAGAATCTGAATTAATAAGCAGAGGTCACTTGATAAATACAAAATCAAATCTAGTTGGACAGTGCTCTGGGGTTATTTCAACCAAGCTTCAAAAGAACTTGATCAACTATACTTGCTTCAAACCCAAAATGTACCGAAACGCCAGATTGTCCCTCTCCCTCTCCTGCCACACCCACACGCCCCAAATGTCTACTTGGAGATTATCTCTCAGACTGGACTCTTTCTGCAGATGCCTTCCATTCTGCATTGTTCTTTGTTGGTTTCACTCTTCTGGTGACACCTGTTTTCACATACTAGATTTACTTTCTGTAGTCTCCACAATAATTACTATTTTAGGTTTTCAGTCAATAAAAATTTAATTGCTGCTAAAGTTGATGCAGGAAAAGATAGAGGAAAACATTCTTCATCTCCCACCCCCTCCTCAGGGGTACCAAGGCAACAGCACTCCAGAATCTGGAAGGAGAATCCTTTTCTTTTTGCTTTCATTAGCTATTGCTGTAATGACTGGGAATTTCTGGCCCTATGGTTCATAATTCAGTGGAAGAGCCCAAACATCTGTGGACCACAGGTTTCCTGCATACACAGGGACATTTCCTCAACTCTACCGGAACTGAAACCAAGTTATTTTGCAGAAATTCACGGAGCTCGAACCCTGTGAGAGTAAATTAGCATTCAGGTATTCGACACGGCTTTGGGATGAGTCTTTCAGTCGAAATTAGTTTTCTAGGCTGCTATTCCATTACACGGTGCCCTCCTTAGGAGAGCCCAAGGGAGAAATTTCTCTCTGATCTCAGAATGGGAAATAGTTGGGCTGCTTCTTAGTACTTGGAGTGGTTTTGTGGTGGCTGTTACTACAGATAATGTAGATCATGCATATGAGGGCATCTCCTTGGTGTCGCGCCTAATCTGAGACCCATTTCTAGGAAATCTATAGGACTTTGGGTGTGAATTTTAGATATTAACCTCACACCTGACTTTGCCTTATCTTTTCTAGTTCTATATACTCTCTATTCTGCTTCCCTCATTCAATTACTTTTTTTATTTTTTTGGTCCTACTTAAGATACTTATATAAACAGACTTAAATGCCCTTCAGAGCTTCAGAGAATAAACCAGCAAACAAATAAGTGCCAATTTCTCAAGAAATGTATAATATTTTAAACACTTTAAAAAATTCTTCAATTTAATCTATTTTGACAGAACACTCCCTTTTCAACTTCAGATACTACGGCTAAGTTAATCTTCTTCTCAATGGTTCATTATCATCTTTGGCTTAAGACCCCTCACATCTTTTTTTCCCCTATATCCCACTGCTATTCCTCACCTAGCCCAAGGCAACCATTTCAATGTGCTCAACGCAAGCCCTTTTGTTAATATGTGTTCTTATAAAACATATAGTTTTATATGCATGGATCGTAACAGTGTGTAAATATTGTTGTTGTAAACCTCTATCTCTCTTCTTTTTTCATCCAGCACTATGTTTTAAAGATCCAAATATTTTACTATGGGTACATCTAGTCTCTTACTTCTTTCTGCTGAATAGCATGAACCTAACACATTCTGCCTCTCTACTCCCCAAAGTGCCTCCAATCCCCTACCACCACAGAAACACTGTGAAGACAACCCTTACACACAGGGTGAGCACTTTTGAGGAACAAAAGGGTGCTATTCATAATTCCACCGAGACAGCATATGTACACTATAACTGCCCCAGACAAGCTAAAATGCCTTGTCACCTTACTCATACAGGACCTTAATAAACTCTGTGAGAATTCCTTCTGGATATGTACCCGGGATGGATTTGCTGGGTCAAGAAGTATACCTAGAGCTAACTTGCTATTACCACCAGAATCCTCTGCAGAACTTCTACACCAGTTGTCCTTCCCATCAGCAGTGCATAAGGGTTCCCATGGTCGCACACCCCTGCCAACACTTGGTATTATCCTAATCTTGCCAGTCTAGTACATGCAAAGTGATATCTCAAGTTATCTTGTATTTTTCTGTCAACTAATGAGTTTGAGCATTTCTTCATATTCTTACCTTTTTGTATTTTTTCTTTCTGTGCCTTTTGACTCTACCTTTGCCCATTTTCCATTGATGTATCCGTTTTGTTGATTTGCGACAGAAATTTTTCTAAAGTGAGCACACACTTCTTTGTCTCCATAGTGTGTAACTAGCATGACTATCTTTTCTGGCAGAACTAGAGTCACATGATGATGAGTATAAGTAACAATGCTGGGGCTATAAGATGCTATAGAATCTAGAGTTATTTGGGTACACACCAATTGTTATGGATTGAATCATGCCCCCCACTAAATGCATATGCTGAAGCCCTAACCTCGCATGTGACTATATTTGGAGCTGTGGCCTTTAAGAAGGTAATTAAAGTTAAATGAGGTCACAAGTGTATGGGGGTCCTACTCCAAGGTGGCTGTGACCCTATAAGTCGAGAGAGAGACACCAAGCAGGTGGGGCACACACAGAAAAAGGTCATGTGATGACACAGTAAGAAGGCAGCCATTTGCACACTGAGGAGAGAGGCCTTGGGAGAAACCAAACCTGACAACACCTTGATCTCAGACTTCTAGCTTCTAGAACTGAAAGAAAATAAAGTTCTGTTATCTAAGCCACCCAGTCTGTGGTATTTTGTTATGGCAGCCCTAGCAGACAAATACACTGATCAACATATAGGAAACATCTTTACATTTAGTCATTTGCATCTTCCTCTTAAGATAAGATGAAAGATGCCCAGCTGTGTGCTATACCTGGCTCTTTCCGGAAAATCATTTACCAAGTCAAGAGCAAAAGTAGCCATATTCCAAATGATTTCCTCAGACCCCAGCAAATCTTTTTTTTTAATTGCAGGTATCAGTGTCATCTGTCTTAGCAGCATCTTCCAAAGCAGCACAAACAACAGATCATGCGTACTGCCAGCTCTCTTTTATATAACTCACTCTGCTTACTCAAGGGTTTGAAGGAGGATTATCTCTCATCATTTAAGAATTTGAATGGAATTTCAGGGGAAGGAGTTTGCTTGAAAACATCAATTCTTCATCCTCTGGGGGAAATAACAGTTCTGAAGACATAATACCAGAAGAAGGATGGAAAATAAGTTTGATTTCACATAACACCAATCAAATTGACAATGGTGGTGCAGAGTGTCCCGTTGAGAACAATGCAAAGGTGAACATGAACTCAGTAGGTAAAAGTGCCATAATGGATTAGTAATGTCTGTCATGGCCCTGGGTGTCAGGTGGGGTAGGCCATATGTTTGTCATCTCTGTCTGTGTAGACCTTCACTTTGCTTTTAGTGTTTGGCTATGAAAAAATTCCTGATGTAGGCATCTTTCAAAATTTCATCTTGAATATTATGAGGCAGGAAGTTCAGTATGTTACTTACAAGTTGAAGAAAACCACTTGGGGGTTTCACCTCTCAACTCCATTTTCTTTTCTGGAAAATGCTTGGTTAATAGCAGCCTTGAGCACTTTTATGTACTTGGCACTGACGTGAGCACTTTGTATCTATTAACTCAAACTACACAGAATCCCCTTTTTACAACTAAGGTCACTGAGGCCCAAAGAGGTTAAGCAACTTTTCAAAGTCTTGGAGCCAAGAAGTGGGGATTCAAACCCAGAACTGTGATCACTTTTAAATATTACATCATTTTGATGCCTGCAAAAAAGATGGTGAACACCTTAATAGGAATTAACACTATTTTTCGCAATGAGCTGACAATAAAAATGGTTTCTTATCTTCAGGTAAACTCATGGTACTGATGTAAAAATTAAAAGGAAAAATCATGGAACTAATCAGAAAAAAAATGTTGTTTATCCATCCATGTGTTTCTGGAGTGTCCGGGATATGCCATGCCCTGTGTTGAGCTTCATGTAGATTATCTCATTTAATCCGCTAAACCATCCTATGAAGTGGTTATCCCCACTTTACGGATGAGGAAGTGAAGGCAGAGAAGTGAAGTAACTTTCTTCCAAATCACACAACTGACAAATGATGAAGCTGGGATCCCAAACTGCGCGGTCTGACTCCAGAAGCTCAGTCTTTAAAACCACTCTTTACCCTGAACCCAAAATTTGCAGTTTCACTAGGTGGGTCTCCAAGTTAGATACAGGTAAAAATCTTAAACTCCTTTAAATTGCTTACCTCTTTGGGCACTTGGAAGCATCAAAACTTGCTGTGTGACACTTGGAGTGCTTTATAAAAATTAATCAGTTCCGTCATTTCTAGGAAACTGTTCAGGATATAGACTGTGTTCAGAAATCAGGTCTTTCTTCCCCTGGAAAAGTCAGTGAATTCTTTTTCAGCTACGTGATTTCCTTTTTTTTTTTTTTTTTAAACTTATTTTCCAACGTGATATCCTCCTCTGATTCATTAAGACCCCCGAGAGAAAATACACACGGCTCCAACACCTGTGTTCTTAAAAACCTTTTGCTTCTGCTATTTATAATGGCCCAAAGATGCTGGAGGGATCTATACTTTTTCCAGCTGGAGAAAGTTTGCCATAGGTCCTGTAGGATGGTTTAGGGGACACTGCTAATTATTTTGCTGCTTGTGTGTATGCTACTGGCAACGTGTATAATCTCAAAGATTACGATCAGGGAACTGACTGCAAGCTGCCATCATAAACTCCACCAGAAATGATTTACAAAACCTGATTTAACACCATGTTTCAGAATTCTCCAGAACTGACCTTATCTTGCTGGCCTGTTCCCTATCAGACTTCAAATCTCCAAGTCACCAAACCCTTCTGGAGAGCACCCTTGAATTTCTAATGAATGTCCTGTGACTCCACAGAAGTTAACAGCACTTGGTCCAACTTTTCACTAACTGGCACCCTCCATCACCACCTTTGCCACCCGCAGACGCCGCTGGCGAGCGACTTCTGATCCTTTAGAGTAGCATCTTCCCTTACACTTAAAAGACTTCCTCTTTTCCCCACTGTGGTATTGCTTTATCCTTTTTCCCCCTCTCTTCGCCACTGTATTTCTTTTGTTTACTGTTAGTATCATATCTGCTACTTACAACCTTCATGGCCACTCTGTTCTCTCTTCCTTCCCCTCCCACTCATATATTTTCACTTTCTCTTTTGACTTCTGTCTTCTCCCCCTATTGCTTCTCTCGTGCTCCCTGGCTTTGGGCTGAGCTGAGAATCCATTTGAGCGGCTCTCTCTTAGTTTGGCCCTATAGAGTGGCTCCCCTCCAACCCCCACTTAGAGAAACCCCCTGGAACTGCCTGGCAAAGTTGGATGTGTGTGTACCTGTGGATGCATTTTTCTGGGGAGAGGACTGTGGCAGACCCTATGGACGGTTTACCCCCGCACAATTCACCATTTCCTATGCCCTTGACTTCCTTTGTCAAAGAGGCCAAAAAGCTAAAAATTTCAATTTCTCGACTTTTCTCATTTGACCAATGAGAAGGAAAACATGCCTTTCTGAATAAAAAGCAAAGCTTCACTAGGAGAAAATCCCTTCCCCTTTACTTTTTCCCGTTACTCCTGTCTGGAATGTGGATATAAAGGTTAGATGTGCAGCAGCCATCTTGCAAACATGAGGCTGCCAGCCTGAGAGTGAAGGCCTGTATGTAAGGTAGAAGGGCAGAAAGTTGGAAAGAGCTTCAGTCCCTGGCGGCACCCTTGAGCCACCGTCCCAGCTCTGGATTGCCTACCTCCAGACACAGTTTTACACGTTATGAAATACACACACACACACACACTCACACACACAATTTTTAAAAGGAGAGGTGAAAGTATAAACAGGAATTCTAAAATTTTCTTCCTGCTTCCCGATAGATTATCTTGCATGTGCCCAAGGGGCAAGCATCCCATTTTGGAGACCTCTGCTAAACAACCAAGGCACTATTATGTTAACAGAAATCCGCAAAACTTAAAACAGCAGTGATAAGGAGGGGGAAAATATACCCAGGAAAGTACACTATAAGACAGGGCGGGCTTCCCTGGTGGCAGCAGTGGTTGGGAATCCACCTGCCAATGCAGGGGACATGGGTTCGAGCCCTGGTCCGGGAAGATCCCACATGCCGTGGAGTAGCTGGGCCCGTGCGCCACAGCTACTGAGCCTGTGCTCTAGAGCCCATGAGCCACAACTACTGAGCCCACGAGCCACAACTACTGAGCCCATGAACCACAACTACTGAGCCCATGAGCCACAACTACTGAGGCCTGTGCACCTGGAGCCTGTGCTCCGCAACAAGAGAAGCCACAGCAATGAGAAGCCTGCGCACCGCAATGAAGAGTAGCCCCCGCTCGCCGCAACTAGAGAAAGCCTGCGTGCGGCAACGAAGACCCAACGCAGCCAAAAATAAATAAATTAAAAAAAAAAAAAGACAGGGTGATACTGTGAGGTCATTTGTGTCTTGTATATAAATGACTAGAAGGATGTACATAGAATGTTAATGGTAGTTGTTTTAAACTACTGTATGTTCATAGTTTTCAGCATCAACCATGTACTGGTTTTCTTATTTGCAGTAAGAAAAAAAAAAAGGAAAAAGAAATGTTACCTTAAATACCCCAGTAGTTCAAGACAGGCCTTCCCCACTTTATAAAATCACTTTTTCCTTCAAGGTGCCCTTGTCGTGGAGCTGAGTGTCTCTCTGCCCTGCACAAACATGTTCTACCGTGAGCTCCAGCCAGGCAGGTGGGGTGGTAAGGACCCGAGATGAGATGACAGCTCATTTCAAGTGGCCTCCAGCCTGCTCTGGGGGGAAGGAGGTGATCGGAGTTGGGAAAATGAAGGCCCTGTGGGACGTCACCCTTGGTGACCAGACCCCCCTCCCGTGTATCAGTGCACTTTCCCCACGGCTCACTCTACTTGTCACAAAATTGCCCTAATTTCCATCCCTGTCACAGAATCATGGGCTTTTATCCTTGGAACACTGTCTAGTCCACTTCTACCTCTTCAGAGCTGGAGAAGAGCAAGCTCTAAAAAGCTGAGGGTATGTCCAAGGTCAAAGTGGAGACATCAGCAGCAGAGTGGGGACCAGAAATCATTTAGTCGTTAACAAGCACCATACAGAATCCTCCCTGCAAGCCGGGCACTGCCATCTTTCTTACCCACACAAAAGTCCTACAGGACAGGTGTTGTCATCTCCATTTTAAAGCGGAAGAAACTAAGGCTGAGACAGATCATATGATTTTCCAAGGTTAAGAAAAGAAGCAGAACCAAGAGTTGAACCCAGCCCTATCTGGCTTCCAAATCTGGGCCGTTTCCACCATTTCAGCTGACTCAACACAGTGCTTGTGTGATCCTGTGTTACAGATGTATCCACAAAGCAGTTTACCACCATCCCTCTATAGGTGTCCTTAGCTACTGGAGCCTCAGAAAATCCATTTCAGTGCCACCTCCCTCTCCTCCTTGGTATAGGAAACGCTTCCTGAAAGCCTGTTCTCTCAGCAGCTGGTGATATTTGGTTTGATTGACACCCTGGGACCTATCACCAGACTTAAAGATGATGCTTAATTAATTGCTTGCATTAAAGAGCTGGCACTTTCTGCATTCGGGTCACACTTCCAGCCTCAATCATGTTTTCATTTCAGCAATAATATTTACATGATTAGCAAATAGTCAATTCATACTCTGGTGTGGACTTAAGCTGTGTGTGGGACTTCCCAAAGCAGATGTCCTTGACAGGTGTAAAGAAATAGGCTTTTTTTTCACAGCAAGAGCCATGAACAGGATCTTCTGCTTATTTTTCAATGAAAAATTGTGCCTGGATCAACAAATATTCATGGAGCACTGACCTCGTCTATGTGTCAGTCAACATTTCCAAGGTCCCATGGGAGCTAAAAAGACGTGCACTCACTGAGAAGTCACATTAGATTTAACTCTGTTTTTGTTTTCCCATTTTCTGGTCCAAGACCTAGATGCATAGATTAGGAAAGACATTTTATATTAGACATCTGAGTCTAATATAAAATAGATATTCACATTCGCTAAGGTTTCCCAAAATATTATCATGCAAATGGAAGAAATACATGGCCCGCATGACACTACAATTAAGTGAGTTTGTGATGTTAAATGACACTAGGATGTGAAGAGAGGTCAGACTGGAAAGAGGTGATGTACCACAGTATTATCCTATGCGATATTTTTTCATCAAGAACCTAGATAATGACACAGAAAAGCATGATTACATCTTCCAATAGCTGCACGTTGGAAGGAATAAGACAGCATTTTGGATGACAAAGTTCTTGACAGACTGGACAGTGGGCTGAATTCAAACACCATGAAATCGTGTAGGAACAAATGCCATAGAACCACCAGAACCAGTGCTGTACGGGGAGGGCATGGCTCTGCGGGGTGCCATCAGCCACCAGCTTCACATGAGGCAATGGTGGGATGTGTGCCTCAAGTCACTAACGCATCTGCTTGACTGCACGTGTCAACTACCGAGATGGAGGACAGTGAAAGCCCTGCTCTCGTTTTTACTTCTCAGCCCACCCTCAGATAGTGCAGTCGGTTGTCGGTTGTAAGTAGGTTGACCACATATGATAATATTCTAATCAGGACAGTTTTTAGAATAAAAGGGTTTGCAGGTGATAATTAAGCCTGGAAAACAGGCAAAAACCAAGACTCCTGGATAAACTGGGACCAATGTTACCTAGTTATAAGGGATATAGACAGATGGGAGGGGATTCAGAGGAGAAACTGCAGGATCAGCAGGTCTCAAAAAAAGAGATTATGGGGACTTCCCTGGTGGTCTGGTGGCTAAGACTCCACGCTCCCAATGCAGGGGGGCTGGGTTCAATCCCTGGTCGGGGAATTAGATTGTGCATGCCGCAACTAAAGATCCCACACGTGGTAACAACGATCCCGCGAGCTACAACTAAGAGCCGGTACAGCCAAATAAATAAACATAAATGAATTAATTAAAAAAAGAGATTACGGTACATCTTTGAAGAGAAATGTTTCGCCTGAGGAAGAGCCGAGAGAGGTTTATATGAAAGCTGTCTTGGGATATTCAAAGGGCAGCATATGGAAGAGGTGCGGGACTTGTGATTATGGGTCTTCAGGGATTCTGCTGTGAGGTACCCACTATAGAGAAAATGACCGCTTCTCAGGGGTACTCCCACCCAAGAGGGGGTAATGAACAACTGACCTCCAGCTATTAAAAAAAAAAAAAAAAAAACGTTTTGGAAGCCTACCTGGGTACATCCATCAATTCCTGTTCATGTGCTTACTTAGTTCTCCAAAAAAATTCCAATAAAATAGGAAGAATTCCTTGTTAATGAAATCCAGCTTCTTTTCTTTTAAAATATGACAATTGTTTAAATATATGGTGGTTCTTCTCTCTTTTTTTCAAAGAGAGCATCCTTTATGGAAATAGACACACACGGGTCTGTGATTCCCTGGTCCTCCTCTATAGGTTTATATATACTTTCTGCAGGAGATAATTTAGAGGAGAACTTTCTTCAATATTCTCAGTTGTAAAGACCAACACAAATACCATATTACACTGAATCTAAGACACCACTGATTATAAGATGCATAACTACTGTGGGGCATTTAAGAGAGAAAAAAATGCTGCCAATGAACTATACCCTGAACTTCACATTTAGATTCTAACCTTCCTGGGCCAACTCAAAACTGTCACATTTGTTTCGGTTTTTCACGTGATATTAGTATCTGTGTCATCGAGACCATTAAAAATGCAGTATTCCCTTTAAAAGCATTCCACTGTTATCTCCAGAATTTTCCCCCAAGCAACTAACACTTGATCTAAAGCTTTTGATGTTGTTGCTTTTTTGATCTAACCAGCAAAGGACAAGAGTAAGTTTCCAGACAACAACCAGGATTTTATTCTTTCTTCAAACAGTCCTTAAATTGTTTGCTGACTGAAACACTGAGGAAGTGAAGTCGTCCAGTTATGTCACCAAGAATAACAATAAAATTAGCTCTACATTGACAATGACAGCTCCATCCCAATTGGCACCCAGCAAACAGATGCCTGGGATGCTAAAATGGGAAATACGGATGTTTGAGAATTGATAACAGACAGTACCTCCATCTCCCTATCTGCTTTGTGGTCCTAGGTTATGCCCTTCGCCTGCTAATCCCCTGCCTGCTTTCCTTATTGGCTGTGAGAACCTCTCCTAGCTCCTCTTTCTTTAGCTGAGAGTCTCCTCAAGTGCTCTCCTGGGTTGTCATTTCTATTTTATGCCCAACTTTGTCTACTTTGGAAGTATTTCCAATCTTTCCGTTTTAGCTACTTTTCCATTATATGCTCATCAACTGGTAGAACACAAAGCAAAAATGAAAACGTCAAGCAAGATTCTGAATCTCAAAAGAAGACACGCGTCATCTCTCACTGTTTTTAATAAGAAGCGCTGTACAGCTTTATGGTAAAGAGGTAGTTCTTAGCTCTGGCTGGGAAGTAAAATAATTTGTAGAGATTTTTTAAATGTAGATTCCAGTGGGCTATCCCAAGTCCTACTGACTCAGACTCCCAGGGTTGGGAGTGGAATCGGGGGGAAGCAGGCACTTGTAGTTTTTAACAGAGTAACGTGGTACGCCACCTACGTTGTAAACCGTTAGGAGGACATTAGGCATTTTCCCGTTCATGCAGGGATAATTCTACTGGCAAACACCAACACAAATTTGAAACCAAGAGCCCCAACTCTACGTGTGCAGCAAAAAAAACAATTCATATGGACAGGCCACAATTTTATTCATTCAAACCATAGTATTCATACCATCCTGTTTTCAACATGTTTAAACTAAGGGGTGTGAAGGCGATCGTAATGATTGGGCATGGGGATGGGCACGGTGGGAGCACATGCTGGAAACAAAGAATGAGATTGCCTTTTTCCAGTCTTGCAACAATCCCCGATGTTGACTGGTCTGAGGCCATGGGGAAGGAAATCTCATCCTTCACACTCTTGCTACAGCTTTCCAGGGCCATTTCAGGAACAAAATGATCTGGGCATAATTCTGATTCCCTGATCTGAGGCTATTCTCTCACCTGAGAGTGGAAGGCTGTACTAGTGAGGGCCTACACTCAGGAAACATATGCTCGGGAAGTGGTGTTCAGGGCTGCAGGAGAGTCCCGATGTTCTCTACGAATCCTCTCCGTTTTTAGAAAAGGTTCTTCTGCATTTCAGGCAAGCATGAAGATCCCCCACCTTGTGTGGTGTAAGTAGATAACTGGTGATTCGACTGCTGGCCTTTTCATTGTGCCGGGGAGTTCAGAATGCAGTTTCCACACCAAAGCCCAGATTCCTCTTGCTTACCTCTTGGAGCCAGGGACCTCATGCTCATAACCAAGGAAGAGTCTGAGATTCACTGTCTCTTACGAATTTCTTTTCCTTTTGGGCCTACGGCAGAGGCTGCAAGCAAGAACTCTAGAAGCACAAACCATGCAAATCCAGTGCCGATGGCTGAAATAAGTATTTACATTGTACTTTGTCTCTGGCTACTATGTAGTGAACACACACTCTGTGCCTGGCCCTTGATCTACATTATCTCCTCACCACGACCTGTGAAATAGGTTTCAGGGGCCTCCTGTTCTACAGAGCGGGAAGCAGATGCAGGTTAAGCAACACTCCCAAAGCCATGCAATGAGTAAGGGCCGAATCCAGGAATGAATCCCGGGTCTGATTCCAGAGTCGAAGGTCTGTCAAACATCGGTTGTATGTGAAAAGCAGTGAGGAAAACCTAATTTGGATTGATGGCTAGATGGACAGATAAACAAGTAATACTACATAAATATATAGATACATACATATAATAGAACGTACATTACAGAACCTAGGTGGTAGTTATATCGGTGTTCTCTGAAAGATTCTAAGCGAAAGAGTAGCATTGACATATATGCACTACCAAATGTAAAATAGCTAGCTAGTGGGAAGCAGCTGCATAGCACAGGGAGATCAGCTCCGTTCTTTGTGACCACCTAGAGGATGGGATAGGGAGGGTGGGAGGGAGACGCAAGAGGGAGGGGATATGGGGATATATGTATACGTATAGCTGATTCACTTTGTTATACAGCAGAAACTAACACACCATTGTAAAGCAATTATACTCCAATAAAGATGTTAAAAAAAAAAGTTTTGTATGTTGGAAAAAATTTGAAATCAAGTGTTGGGGAAAAGAAAGAAAGGGAGTGAGGGAATCAAAGATATAGCCAATGAAACATTCTTTCAAGGACCTGTCTCATGTTTCACTATGTATCTTAGAATTTTAAATTCAACTTAATTCGACAACTATGTATTGAGGCTTTATTGTGTGCCAGGCACCAAAACACCTGCCAGCCTAGGGTGCTAAATTCATGGCAGGTGCTGTAAGCACACACAACAGAACACTTCTGGGGTTCAAACCCAGAAGCTCACCCTGACTTAACCTGCAGTACGAGGCTGACTTTGATAAAGGGCTGTAATGAATGGGTGAAGAGCTACAGAAACACGAGGACAGATACACTAATAACTGACAGGTCTGGGAAGATGCCTGGGAACAGGTGAAATGTGAATTGTGCCTTGGAAAACAGGGAAGACGTCAAAACGTCTGAACTGTTTTTACTCAAAACTCTTCTAACCCAAACACGTGGGTTTTTTCCCCACACCAACCAATCCTCTGATACCACCTGAGTGTCCTACAATGCAATTCAATTTTGATACTACCTGCTGGAGGTAGAGTCAGATCCCATAAGCTAAGGGCTCAGTCCCCCCCAAGACTGTCCCCAGTTTACTTATTTATTTTATTTTTGGCTGCTTTGGGTCTTCGTTGCTGCGCGCAGGCTTTCACTAGTTGCGTCGAGCGGGGGCTACTCTACGTTGCGGCGCGCGGGCTTCTCATTGCGGTGGCTTCTCTTGTTGTGGAGCATGGGCTCTAGGCACGCAGGCTTCAGTAGTTGTGGCACACGGGCTTCAGTAGTTGTGGCACACAGGCTCAGTAGTTGTGGCGCACGGGCTTAGTTGTTCCGCGGCATGTGGGATCTTCCCAGACCAGGGCTCAAACCTGTGTCCCCTGCATTGGCAGGCGGATTCTTAACCACTGCGCCACCAGGGAAGTCCCTGTCCCTAGTTTAGATGCCAATCGAAGGTTGTGGGTCCTTTGTCATAACACTGGTGGCACTTTTGAACACAGAAGACTCACAGCCATGTGCTGTGTGCACTCAACTCCAGGAAGCTAGCTCAGACTCTCTGTACCTTAGATACCACCCAGCCATTTCTATCCTGAGGTTTTGCAGTCTCCTTGGGTTCTACTTGGGAAGTCATGACACCCCAAGTCATGTGGGGTTTCTGCATTTACCACCTTTCCCCCTGAGAAGCAGGGCCAAAGCCTCTTTCTCAGAAGGGAGAGGGGCCACCAGCTTCTGAGAGCTCTCTCTGCTCCCCTCTCCCTTTCCACCTACCCTTCCCTCCTCCTTACCAGCACACCTGGAAAACTGCATGTTCTCTCAGAGGTAAGAAGCCTTGGTCCAACTCATCTTATAATTTCTATGCCAAGTGCCTTTAGAGTCTTGACTTTTGAAAATCAAAAGCTTCTTTTTTTCCCCTGTGCTTTGGTGAAACTCCTTTTTCCCCTGATACAATAAATGATGCCGGAATGAGGTTAGGGGGAGAGGTCAAGGCAACAGGAGCTGCCAGAGGGGGAAATTTGTTCATATATTAAAAACATCACTCTTCCAGTGTCCTCACCACCCTTCAAACTTGATTCATCCCTTGAGCAGAGGGCAAAGTGCACGGTGCATCCTCCCTGATAATAATTACCCCTCCCTGTTCTTGTGTCTCAGAAGAATGTCAGTTCCAGGTGACCTGCTCTAGACTGGCTGCAGATTGAATCCCAAGGGAAGTCTAAAACCTAAGAATGACGCATCTCACACCTCGAAAGTTGCCTCAGTCTTAGAGTAACTTCTGACTCTCTGGAGGTTTTCTCAAGAAATTCAGCAGACAGGTCCCCAAGCTGCTAATCACCAAGGTGTGTAAATGACTCGAAACATAACTATCTTAGTTGTATGGCTGGTGTGCCCGCTATACGGTCTTCGAAAAATTATTATAACACAAGATCCTTCAGTGGGGGCGATGTGCTTCTCGAGCTTTCTGTGCCACCACAGCAAATTAAATATTTCTCATCCTCCTACCTGGCCACGCACAGCTGGTCTCGTGCCCTGTTCGTTGAGACATCTGCTCCCTGTCACCCCTTGTGGCATGTCTTTGGCTAGACACTATGGTCCTTCCTTTGGTTTCAGTTACCCTTTCTGGTTCATATGACAGTCTTTTGTATCAACTATGAAAGAGAAGTAACTTGTCAGTTGAAAAAAATCTAAGTCAAAAATGCAGATGTTTGAGAAAAAGATGAACTTGATGCTTTTATTCACCAGCTGCACACCCCAAATGAGGACCTAGAGAGTTTTAGTTCTGAAACATAACTATATATGAGAAAGACCCCTCAGTTCAAGTTAATAAATACCCATAGGGTCTCCCACCATAAACGCACACAGATAAAAATCAGAGATGCTCCTCCGCCTTCAGCAGAAAGAAATTTTCCTTGTCACAAATTAAATCCTCCCTTATGGCTGTGGATTCATCAGCAGACTTGCTCATAATGGGCACCTTATGAACGACAGCTGGGAACAATAAATCATTTCTTGTTACAAAGGCTGCTCGATGTGGTTCAAAATGGCAGACTTCCTGCTGGAATGAACCTTCTCTGGGCCAATAATAATATTTCTAGGGAAAAAGTGGATAGGATGGTGGCTGCAGTAGAGTGAGACACACACGTGCAGGATCTGAAAGGGAACATTCAGCAGCTTGTGGCTTCACCACCGTACATCTGTTCTAAAACAACACCCAGAGGAGATATCGACCTCAGATATGCTGAGTTTTTTCACCCACTCAGAGTTGAACATTAACTATTCAACTGAACTTTTATTATCTAGTGAAAAATAATACAAATGCACAAGATCATTCAGGGAGCATGTTGTACGGCTGATACCATACGCCCTCTGTTCCTCCCTTCCACCAGGGATGAAAGAAGCTTTTCACTTCAAGAACAGAACTTTAAGACATGTGACCAATAATGCTAGAAGATATGAATAAAACATTGATTGGGCTTTGCGATTCTGAGAACAAATCACCAACAGCTCAAGCAGTGATCGTTTAACCAAGACCCTGAAATATATTTGTTTAATTTGGT
The DNA here is from genome assembly GCF_937001465.1 of Orcinus orca. Classification (NCBI taxonomy): domain Eukaryota; kingdom Metazoa; phylum Chordata; class Mammalia; order Artiodactyla; family Delphinidae; genus Orcinus; species Orcinus orca. Next base: position 67,738,185 of record NC_064564.1, on the reverse strand, counting down.
GTTTTATCAATCACTTCCATTGTCTTCTTGGCACTGGGAGAAGTGCACAGGCAATTTCTCTCCCCACATACTCCCCGCCTCAAAAATAAAGCACATGCTTACAAAAAATCTCTCTTACCTAACCAGACATTTTCTGAGAAGCACATACGATGGTGTTTTAAACTCAAGGCAGCACTCAGACCTGTGAAACATTTTTCAAAGCCCCTGAAAACTTCACTAAAGAAGCAGAATCCACATACTTCACCCAGTCTGCCTGACTTAAAGTAGCGTGAGGCTAGAATCGTCCACATGTAGAGTTAAACAATAACATTCTCCCAGGAGATACATGCTGTGAGAATCAATAACCTCTTCTCAAACCAGCAAATTGGTTTCAAGTGTTTCGGTTCACTGGCTACATCCAACAGCCACGGATAAGAGGCCACCTTCCGAGTGAAAGGGAAGGGGGTGATGAATTCCTGAAAAATACGTTCTCATCAGAATTCGTGTGTTTCATACTACATGGGTGGTGTTTGTAAAAATCTTTGGAAAGTACACTGGGGTTTACTGTCAGGCAATCCTCTTTGCTGGAATTTTAACAAAAATGCTTTTCTCAGAGCACTGTGTGTGTACTGTCTAATTTCGTGAAAACAACTCACTGCCAAGTAATTGTTTAAATAATTTGATATCTTCAGGATTTCAGGTTTTCCTTAACTTTGCAACCGTATTATTCTTTCTAAAACAAAACATATTTTCTAGAAAAGTTACTGGCCCTTCTACTGAGCTACGGGCTCCGGGAATATTTGTCAGAAAATCTGGTCATTGAACTCGCACAAAGTTCATGTCTCTCATTCTCAGGCAAGTAGCCTGTGTTTTTTCTTTCTTTTCATTCTCTGAGTGCCTTTCACCCTTCTCTCCAGCAATGTCTATCATCACCTCCATAAGTTGACTTTGCTCCCCTGTTCAGAGGGCTTCTATACCAATCTTTCTAACTTTGGAAACACCTTTCCTCTTCTTCCTCTTAGAGTGGAATATTTAGACAGAAAGTCTAGCTCAAAGTACAGTTACTTCTATAGTCTAGATGCATGAAAGGTCTTCCTCTAGAGGAGCAGCTGTATCTTCTACTTAAATTCACACACTTTCAAAAGGGACATACACAGAATAAAGGAAAAGGGACTTATGCTAGCCAGTCCTATCAGCTGGCTTGCGAGGTTATTCTTCCCCTGAATGGTCCCCAAGGCTCCTCTCCAATGCCATCTGCCCAGTCCCATGCTCACTACTAGAATGGCAGACCTCAGGACACACCTATCAGAGAAGCCTTCCCCTATGGAGTTCTGGGCGTTTCTAGTAATTGGAGTCCTCTTTCCCTCCACATCCCCTAAGTCCCTCTCAAGGCCCACAGGGTCTTAGTAGATTTCAAGGCTTGAAACTATGGTTTTAGTTCTATTCTTAATATTTTGAGGAATCTCCATACTGTTTTCCACAGTGACTGCACCAATTTACATTCCCACCAACATTGTATGAGCGGTTCCCTTTCTCCACATTCTCTCTAACACTTGTTATTTCTTGACTTTTTGATAATATCCATTCTAACAGGCATGAGGTGATATCTCATTGTGGTTCTCATTTGCATTTCTCTAATAATTAGTGATGTTGAACATTTTTTCATGTGCCTGCTGGCTATCTGTATGTCTTCTTTGGAAAAATGTCTGTTCAGTTCCTCTGCCCATTTTTTTAATCAGGTTGTTTGTTTTTTGTTGTTGGGTTGTATGAGTTCTTTATATATTTTGGATATTAACCCCTTATCAGATATGTGATTTGCAATTATCTTCTCCCATTCAGTAGGTTGTCTTTTCATTTTGTTGATGGTTTCCTTTGCTGTGCAGAAGCTTTTTAGTTTGATGTAGTCCCATTTGTTTATTTTTACTTTTTTCCCCTTGCTTGAGGAGACAGATGCAGAAAGGTGTTGCTAAGACCAATGTCAAGGTGCGTACTGCCTAGGTTTTCTTCCAGGAATTTTATGGTTTCAGGTCTTACACTCAAGTCCTTAATTCATTTCAAGTAGATTTTTATGTGTGAAGTAGTAGTCTAGTTTCATTCTTGTGCATGTGGTGTCTAGTTTTCCCAACACCATTTATTAAAGAGACTGTCTTTTCTCCATTGTCTGTTCATTGCTCCTCTGTAATAAATTAATTGTCCATTTATGTGTGGTTTTATTTCTGGGCTCTCAGTTCTGTTCCACTGACTTATGTGTCTGTTTTTTCTGCCCATACCATGCTATTTTGATTACCATAGCTTTGTAATATAATTTGAAATCAGGGTGTTTGATACCTTCAAGATTTGTTCTTTTTTCTCAGGATTGCTTTGGCTATTCAGGATCTACCATATAATCTAGCTATTTCACTTCTGGGTATTTATCCAAAGAATATGAAAATACTAATCAAAAAGATATGCACCCCCATGTTCACGGCAGAATTATTACAATAGCAATGATATGGAAACAACCTAAAAGCCTATCAACAAATTAAAGGATAAAGAAGATGCGATATAGGGGCTTCCCTGATGGCGCAGTGGTTAAGAACTTGCCTGCCAATGCAGGGGACACGGGTTTGAGCCCTGGTCCGGGAAGATTCCACATGCTGCAGAGCAACTAAGCCCGTGTGCCACAACTACTGAGCCTGTGCTCTAGAGCCTGTGAGCCACAACTACTGAAGCCCACGTGCCTAGAGCCCCTGCTCCACAACAAGAGAAGCCACCGCAATGAGAAGCCCGCGCACCGCAACGAAGAGTAGCCCCCGCTCGCCGCAACTAGAGAAAGCCCGCGCGTGGCCAACGAAGAACCAACACAGCCAAAAATAAATTAATTAATTAACTTAAAAAAAAGATGTGATACACACACACACACACACACAATGGAAAACAAGTCAGTCATAAAAAAAATGAAATCTTGCCATTTGCAACAACATGAATGGAGGTTGAGGGTATTATGCTAAGTGAAACAAGTCAGACAGAGGAAGGCAAACACTGTACGGTATGATTTCACTCATATGTGAAATATAAAATAAACAAACAAAACAAAAACACACACATAGATACAGAGAACACAGCAGTGGCTACCAGAGGGGAAGGGAATTAGGGGAAGGGCAAAATGGGTAAAGGGGGTCCATAGCATGGTGACAAATGGAAACTAAACTTTTGGTGGTGAGCATGCTGTAGTGTATACAGAAGTCAAAATTGTAAACATGGAAGTTATAGAATGTTATAAACCAATAAAGAATAATTTTAAAATTTTCAATTACTGCTTTAGAGACACTATGGGTTCAACAGGCCTTTGTGAGCTATCCTAGGCATCCTACTGACAATAATTATACTTTAGCTATTGATAACCTCATGTACCTACTACATTTAGAGATGGGTTAGATATGATGGCCAATGTTCAGAAAGCATCGAGGAATGACTCACAGGTTTCTTAGGTATCCCATTTGAACTATTTGGTCCTTCGCTTAATCATTGACTACCCCTCTATGGTTTTTAGACTTATTATTTTTCTTTCTTCACACTCTTACTTCATCTTGAAGGAAAAAATTCCTACTACTTCAAAATTAACAGTGTATACGGCCCTTCAGCATTATTCTACCAATCCCCCAAATCAATTTTAATACATATAATTCCCAATTGATTTCTGTTATAATTTTTAAACTAAGTTTAGTCTTTCCCCCTTACATATTTTTTCTGTTTAGTATAATTTCCTTCATTGAAATGAGAAAACTGAATTTTGATATAGTGGTAGAAGATCTTGAGTTACAAATAATGGGAACCAAACTTGAACCAACTCAAATACAAAAGAGAGTTTATTCAAAGAACATGACGGAGTCTCACGGATCAAATGCAGAAGTGCAACCAAGACACTGCCCATTCCAGAATGGGCTAGAATCCCTTGGGAATTTCACTCAGTATCCTGTCTGCTCCTCTCTGTATGCTGGTTTCAGCCTCTTACCTTAGAAGTCTAGCTTTCTCCAACATTCAATCTATAATACGGCTCTGTTACAGCTCCTGTATTTTTATGTTCTGGGTTTATCCACAGAGGCTGACCCTCAGCCCCTCAGTGTCTCTATTCCAAATTTCAAGGAAGGGAATGTGGCCCTGATGTAGTCAGGTGATCAGCCCTGGTCAGCTGACTATGACTGGATGTGGGTGGGTGCAGGAGTTCAGGGAAGAAATAGCCAACACCAATTCTGAGTTCCCAGAGAAGGGAGAATTGTTACGAACTTGGCAGACACCCCATATGGAGACGGAGGGAAACAATAGCTCCTTTACTTTAGTAAACATGTGTTAAGCGCCAATCATGTACCAGGGCCAGGCTAGGCTCATGGTCACAAAAATAAGTGCAGCAAATTCCACCTTCAAGGAGTGTAACACCCCACACTTCCTGTGAACACCCTGGCCTCCACATATGGTCACAAACCTATAGCAAATAGCTAAAAACTCAGTGCACTATATATAGACCCAACATGCAAGATAGTCATTCTGTGGAGTCAACGTTCAGCTCTCATCTTGGACAAGAACAAAACATTTGCAGACAGAAAACAAACAGTTAAAGTTTTATTTCCAGTTGCTGTCAGATGCTAACAAACGAGCAGAATAAAATATAAAATTTATAATGCAGATAACTGGTATTTCTATTTATCATCATTCATACATCTTCAAGGGAAAAAGGTATATGTCTATATGTTCACCAGTAGGAAAAAAAAATGCTAATTGAAGATCTACAACATGTCAGTCAAGTTGCTAGATAGGCCCAGACACAAGAGTAGAGAGCGCATAAGATTCTGAGCCAGAAGACCTGGAGTCTCATTATACTAGCTGTGTGACCCCAGAGGGCCATACACGTTGTACAGTTTTACCTGTAAAGTGAGGCTCTTACCTCCCTAACAATGTCAGCATGCAGATGTAAGAACTAAAAGGAAGAGTAAGAAAGTAGAAAATGAAGCACTGAGAAGGCAATCCAAATAGAAGTATCAGCTACAAACAGAAGTAAGGAAGCAGGAACCCACAAGAACTACTGGGAGGTTGGGAGGCTGACCTGAGGAGAAGAGAGGGTCTGTAGAGATGCTGTGGTACGATGTAGGCTGAAACCTCAGACAGGACCCTTCTGCTGAGGAGTGAGGAACTAAGGGAGTAGATAAAAATGGGCCAGGCCACATAAAGATTCCTTCCAGACCTATGGCCTGATGACCAGATAGCTAACCTATAGGCCCTAAGCTTCCAATTTTCCCTCACGTGTGACATGCCCCTCTCTTTGCAGATTTCGTTGTGCTTAGTCTTTCCTTTTCAAACAAAGCGGGGTGGGGGGGGAAGCTCCCTAGTTAATTAGTAACTTTCACCTACAAAAATAAATGTTACGAGCTTCCCTGGTGGCACAGTGGTTGAGAGTCCGCCTGCCCATGCAGGGGACACGAGTTTGTGCCCCGGTCCGGGAAGATACCACATGCTGCGGAGCGGCTGGGCCCGTGAGCCATGGCCGCTGAGCCTGCGCGTCCGGAGCCTGTGCTCCGCAACGGGAGAGGCCACAACAGTGAGAGGCCCGCGTACCGCAAGAAAAAAAAAAAAAAAAGAAATGTTACTATTATTTCCTTCAGCTTCCTTATCCAGCCCAATTTCCCTTCCCTCCTATTGCCTCTCAAACCTTTCTTTTATGTTTCCTTTTCATGAGAAGCTTAAATTCAAATTAGCTGCCTCTCTAGAAAGCTTTCATCTTCTCTTCAATTTCTCGTATTTTTGCCCTCTATCAGATTTTATTTTTGCCTTTTCAGACTTCACTAAATCGCCATTCATTTGCATGAGCATTGCTGTCCATTTAAAGTGCTACAGACATTTGATCCTTATATAGCCTATAGGCACTTTAAATCAGCAGAATTGTTTTTGAGTTTTCTATTGCTATCTCATACCATCCCAAATGCAAAACAAGTGATATTAAATGACTTTTAGTTTAATAAGTAATTAAAACATCATAAAAAATATTTTTTACTTTTATAATTCATTCCTCTTTTATTTAGAACATGCCTTCTCAGTGATGGTGATATTGCCCCAAGAGGATGAAAATTGGTTCATGTGGGGCAAACTTAGATATCACAGTGGTTTGTGGCCCTCCAAACCTTGAACCTATCTAACTAGATCAATAGACACACAGCACACTTGTAGTATTAAAATTTCATGGTGGGAGAAAGCAATCAGGGAAGAAAAGTATCTACAGAGGCACCGTAGTAGGGAAATAATGAAAAAAATTTTAAAGGTTGAGGAAAACAATTTAGAACTAACCTACACTTGCATAGTACATCAGTTTATAAAAGCATTGAAGTCTTCCGTTTAATGTCCACAAAAACCAGGTGAATCGGGTACTATTAACCTCTTTTCCAGACATGTAAATTGATGATCAGAGAGCTTACTTCCTAATTGTAAAAGTGTGATGGCCAATTCCCCCTCCATCTATGACAGTACAGCATGTACATTTAAAGCAGGGCTCCTCAACCTCAGCACTATTGATATTTTGGGGCAAGATAATCCTTTACTGCAGGGGGCTTTCCTCTGCAATGTAGGATGTTGAACAGCATCCCTGGCCCCTATTCAGTAGCATCCCCTCGACCACCACCTCCACCAGTGAGGACAAACAAAACATCTCTAGGTACTGCCAAATGTCCCCTGGGGAACAGGGTGGGGAAATCACTCCTGGTTGAGAATCACTGATTTAAAGCCTGCTTATGAAGAGAGACTACCATCTACTATTTTTAAATTTGTATATAGTGTCATGAGAGCTAAGAGTTATGGAGCAATTACCAACGTACCAGGCATTTTATATGTATTGACTCATTTAATCCTCCCATCAACCCTATGGGGTAGATAGTAGCATCCATCGTGCCCATTTTACAAACAAGGATACCAGTTGGAAGGACTGCAGTCAGTAAACTGTGAAGCTAGGATATGTAGATACTGCTGTTGCACTATATCACAAAGAAGTGTTTAAACTATTGACCCAAATATAACTATTTAGTCCATGCAAAATAATCTGCATCATGATTATGATTATGTTGATTTTGAATTTAAACCCAGAGGTTGCTGTAAATGGCATTATTTCATTCTTTTTTATGGCTGAGTGATATTCCATTTATATATTTATGTGTGTGTATATATGTGTTTATACACACACACACATATACCACATCTTCTTTATCCATTCATCTGTTAATGGACACTTGGGTTGTTTCCATATCTTGGCTACCGTAAATAGTACTGCTATAAACATTGGGATGCATGTATCTTTTTGAATTAGTGTTTTCTTTTTTCCAGATATACACCCAGGAGTGGAATTGCTGGGTCATATGGCAGTTCTATTTTTAGTTTTTTGAGCAACCTCCGTACTGTTTTCTACAGTGGCTTTGCCAATTTACATTCCCACCAACAGTGTTGTTACACAAGGTCCCTAAATTCAAACTGCTTACAGGCTAGCAGAAGAGGAATACCATGTCCACAGATAACTGGAGATTACACCAGTGGTTCTCAAAACTGTAATTCTCTAATAAGACTGAATAATAACCTTTTCCAAATTTCAAGTATAATTAAATTTAAAAAGAGAATTTAAAGTTTTTTACTTTTACATTTTCTTTAAGTCTTAGATATCTGCCTCTTCTTGTTCCTGAAAAAACTACAAAAAGGCAAAACATGAACAAGTATGAAAATATGAATGAGTAGCAAATAAATGTCTGGGGCAGAATTTGGACACTTGAGTAGCTTAAAGTACTTATTTTGTGGACTAGGTAGTCATGCAATTTATATTATTTCCTATTTTGATGATAAAATTAAATATGAGTATTTCATGACTTCCAAACACTCTAACATCTAAATAAGGTTGAACTAGATTGATTTCCAGGGTGGGCTCTGCCCCTGATTTTCCTTTACAACCCCCATTAACTGGCATGTTGTATAAACCCTTTATGGTATTAATGGGTTTAATTATTAATAATGAATACAATGAAGAAAGAATCTTAAGAAGAATAAGGAAAACAAATGGCATAAGAATTCAGAGAAGAGACTCCAGGCTGAATTGGTGAGAGAGACTGGCTAGTTGTTCACCAAATAATTTCTCTCTTTTTTGCTTTTTTTTTCAGGACACACAAAGTTAGACATTTACCAGCATATCTTGCATTTAGAAATAGAAATACAAGTGATTTACATCCAAGGGAATGTGGGAAGAAGGCAGGAAACCATTTCTAGACCTGGCCCATAAAACCCACCAGCTGAGGAGAGAGGATTTTGAGGAACTGGAAGTTCATAGAGCCACTAGCTGCAAGCAGCCTTTATCCCTGCAACACTGCCTGGAGGAAAACTACCCAACCAGGAACAATGCTTCCACAGTTTATGAGGAAGAAAAAATGTCTTATATTAGGTCACTGGGATTTGGGGGCTCTTTGTTACATTAGCTACCCTGACTAATACATTTGACTAAACCTGAAACCAACCATCCCAATGCTCAAAACCAACCCTGACACTGGAGTCTTTTTCAGATAAGCTGCTTCATAAAATCCCTAACACTTGCCTCTGTTTTGCCTCTAGAGACAACAGTACCACTATTTTTAGGATAAAGATAGGTTTGTGAATAGAACACCTAAGGTCACACCTGAAATAAGCCTTGTGGAATAAGGAAACTCCATTGAACTAAATGTGCTTTAAAAAGCCTGTCTTCATTTTCATGTACCTTTAAATACTACAAAGAGCATGCCTGTTTTCCCCATGCGCAGGAGATAAACATTAACATCCAGAAATATGTCAAGAACAAAAACTTGTCTGTGAGAAAATACAGACAATGGTTGCCCAGCAGACCCACAGTATTTAACTTAGATCCTACCCTGCCCCATCCCACACCATCCCATTTCTGATTAAGGCTTACTGAGCACCTACTGTGTGTGAGCCACTGTGCTTGTCACTAGGGACACGAAGATGAAGGAGGCAGCCACTGTCTGCAGGAAATACCCTGTTCAGGAGACAACTGTGTACACAATCAGTTCTACAGTGTGAAGTAGATATTTCTAGTCTATTCAAACAGGGCATAGTGACAACACAGAAAAACAGTGTTTACCACTACCTGGGAAGAATTCCCACAGGAAGTGCTCCATAAGGGTCCCAAGTCCCCCCCTGAAGTGGCAGCTTCTTTGACTTTCCTCCAATTATATATAAACTGACAGCTTTGACTGAACACTAGCTAATTATCCAGATATGAAAATACAGTAAAAAAAATTTGGAGGCCCCCCCATCATCAAGAATTTGAACACTGCCACCTATTTATATGTATTGGTAGTTAACATCTGCTAATGCTATATAAATATTAGAAACATAATGATGCAATGTTAACTTTAAAATAAATATTAAAAACCATTTTTACTGAAGTATAGTTAATTTATATTAGTTTCAGGTGTACAACATGGTGATGCAATATTTTTATAGATTATACTCCATTTAAAGTTATTAAAAAATAATGGCTATATTTCTCCATGTTGTACAATATATCCTTGTTGCTTATTTATTTTATACATAGCAGTTTGTATCTCTTTATCCCATTCTCCTATCTTGCCCATCCTCCCTTCCTTCTCCCCACTGGTAACCACTAGTTTGTTCTCTGTATCTGTGAGTCAGTTTTTGTTTTGTTATATTCATTAATTCTATTTTTTAGATTCCACATATAAGTGAAAATATACAGTATTTATCTTTCTCTGTTTGACTTATTTCATTAAGCACAATACCCTCTAGGTCCAACCACATTGTTGCAAATGGCAGAATTTCATTCTCTTTTATGACTGAGTAATATTTCATATCTTCTTTACCCATTCACTTGTTGATGGACACTTAAGTTGCTTCCATATCTTGGCTATTGCAAATAATGCTGCAATGAACATTGGGGTGCATGTATCTTTTCAGAGTAATTTTTTTCTTAGGATATATGCCCAGGAATGGAGTTGCTGGATCATATGGTAGTTCTATTTTTAGTTTTTTGAGGAACCTCCATACTGTTTTCCACAGTAGTTGCACCAATTTACATTCCCACTAACACTGTACTAGAGTTCTCTTTCTCCACATCCACACCAACATGTGTTATTTGTAGACTTTTTGACAATAGATAGCCATTGTGACAGGTGAGGTGATATCACATTGTGGTTTTGATTTACATTTCTCTGATAATTATTGTTGTTGAGCACCTTTTCATGTTCATCCTTTCATGGTCTGTTGGCCATCTGTACGTCCTCTTTGAGAAAATGTCTATTCCGGTCTTCTACCCATTTTTTAATCGGGTTTTTTCATTTTTTTAATATTGAGTTGTATGAACTGTTTATATATTTTGGATATTAACCCCTTATCAGGCATATCATTTGCAAATATATTCTCCCATTCAGTAGGTTGTCTTTTTGTTTTGTTGATGGTTTCCTTTGCTGTGCAGAAGTTTTTTAAGTTTAATTAGGTCCCATTTGTTTATTTTTGCTTCTGCTGCTTTTGCCTTAGGAAACAGACCCAAAAAATATTGCTACAATTTTGTCAGTGTTCTGCCTATGTTTTTTTCTAGGAGTTTTACGACTTCAGGTCTTACGTTTAGGTCCTTATACACTTTGACTTTATTTTTGTGTATGGTGTTAGAGAATGTTCTTATTTCATTCTTTCACATGTAGCTATTCTGTTTTCCCAGTACCACTTATTAAAAAGACTGTCTTTTGTCCCTTGTAAATTCTTGCCTCTTTTGGCATAGATTAATTGACCGTAAGTTCATGGGTTTATCTCTGGGCTCTCTATTCTGTTCCATTGACCTATGTGTCTGTTTTTGTGCCAATACTATGCTGCTTTGATTACTGTAGTTTTGCAGTATAGTCTGAAGTAGCATAGTCGGGGAATGTGATACCTCCACCTTTGTTCCTTTTCCTCAAGATTGCTTTGGCAATTCAGGGTCTAAAATAAATATAAATTGGCTATATTTTCCCCTATAGTCAACAAATGTCTTGGGGGAGATACTTTGAGACTCTGCAAATCCTTCTGTTCCTCAAACCTTTGCCCAAGGTTCCAGCATCCATCAGTGGATCCATCTATAACAATGATTCCTGTGGGGGTTACCTAGTGGTAATTTTCTAGACGCTTCATTCTTTTCACATTTATTAATTGGAATTCTACTGCAAAGAAGAGCTGTCACTTCTCCTAAATATACAGTCCATCCTTGTTATTCACAGATTATGTATTGATATTTGAGAATTTGCCTACTTGCTAAAATTTATTTGTAATGCTTAAATCAATACTTATGGCACTTTCTTGGTCATCCATGGACATGTGCAGAACAGTGAAAAATTTAAGTCATCCAAAGCACACATTCCCAGCTGAGGCTGGAGAAGGCATTGTTCTGCCTCCTTGTTTCAGCCCTCATACTGTGAACAAGAGTCCTTTTCTTGTTATATTTAGTGCCACATTTTTCACATTTTGGTGCTTTTTGTTGATAACGTCACTGTTTAAAATATCCCCCAAGCATAGTGCTTAAGTGCTATTCCTAAATTCAAGAAGGCTGAGGTGTGTCTTACAGAGAACATATGTGTGTTAGATACACTTCATTCAGGCATGAGTTATAGTGCTGTTGTCTATGAGCTCAATGTTAATGAATCAACAAAATACATTAAATAAGGTGTCTTTAAGCAGAAACTTAAAAAATAAAGCCAGGTATACAGCAAAGTATATTGATCAATTGATGAAAAGGTTTTGACCAGAGAATTACAGGAACCTAACCCTGTACTTCCCCCAGGAGCAACAGTTCAATATTCACAGGGACTTTACAGAACATAACGACCGCGAATAATGAGATTTGACTGTATCTATTTTAACAGTTACTTATTTATATCACTATGAACTCGTAGATATTTATATTATCGTATGGGTTGCAATCTGGCACTATCATTATCTATTTTATTGCTCAAAATGTTCCATCCTTAGCCATTTTGGGAAAGTAACTTCAGAGTGAAAAAGTCTAGTAGTGACTCTCTTGGCCAATCAAGATCAACAGCACCAACAGGAATACATATCAACATCATGAATGCTGTGATATGATGTACTGAGAAGGATGAGGAACCATTTCTGCGGCCTTTTTGATGGGGACCTCAGTCCAATCATGAGAAGACTCCAGACAGGCCTGAATCGAGCGGCATGCAGCAATATGATCAATATTCTTTGGGGGGTGTCCAGGTCACAAAAGACAAGGAAAGACTGAGGAACTGTTATAGAGTACAGGAGACCAGACAGAAATAACTAAATGCAGTGTGGAATCTTAAATCAGATCTTGGGAACAACCACAACAGCAAAAAGATATTAGTTGGACACTTCAAAGTGAAGTTCAAATGCAGTCTTTAGTTCATGGTACTATGCCAATGTTAATTTCCTGGTTATGATAATTATACTACAGTATGTATGATGCTAACATTGGGGTATGCTGAGACAGGGACATATAGAAATTCTCAGTACTATTCTTGCAATTTTTCTGTAAGTCTAAAAGTAATTTGAAAGTTGACCATTGGATGGTCTTGCATACCCCTGGGTGCAGAAGTTGGAGAGTTGCGGGCAACTTCATTTCAGAGACTGTGGAGACAGGAAAGTGCTCAATTTTCCAGAGAGTCTTTCTACATTCAAAAACCTTTAGGGAATAGTGGAGAAAATAAATACTTTCTACTTTCAGATATTATAGAAGGTTTGGTTGTTCAAAGACAGGAGACTTCTCTTCTAGCTGTTGACCTTGGGCAAGCCATACACATAGTTTCTTTATCCATAAAATAAAAGGGCTAAAATGAATAATCTTACCTTATATCTGTTATATAATGAAATCTTATTATTCTAAATTAACCTTGTTATTCAGCATTTGAAATCATGTACTGTAAGAATATCCTTTTAGGATGCTTATTTATTCTACTTTCTTAGTAATAAGCAGTAGTAGTGACATCTCACAGGAACTCCAGGAATCAAAAGGCAATAGTTTGAAGAAATTCTGCAGCAGTGCCCCCTGAAGCTCATTTATAAATGGATATAGTTTACATACTCACAAACAATATAAATATATCTAAAGAATCAAGAATTATGCAGCCCTCTAAAATGTGTAAGTCACGAGACCATTACATGGAAAAGCAGATCATAAATGTGTATAATGATTTCAGATAACATTTTCCAACACAAATATTTTTAGATGGAGATAAGGTAGAACTTCTAATTATAGTCTGAAAGAGTATTATTTTAGAAGACATAAATCACTGACAGAAGGAAATACACATTATATACTGATAAAACATAACATTTGGAACAATATTTATTACATTTAATCTACTCTCTATTATAAGGGAAATCATAATGTTGTCAGATGTTGCCAAGTTGGCTGAGAACTTAGATTTCCTGACCATTTCATAATTAATACCATTGGGGAAATATTAGGAGACTGGATTGAGAAGGAAGCAATGGATTTGATATTCATGAGTGTGTAATGGTCACTCTTCCAGGGCAACAGAAGAAGTGAGTGAAGGGAGTAGGGGAATGTGAATCCTTTGTGGGTTAATGAGATGATTTCTTCTCCTGACAAATTCATCAGTTCTCTTAGGACAGTTAAAGAAGAAACGAGAAATGAAGAAAATGACAAGTTCAGTTTATGGCATCTCATATGGGTAATAATTCCCTGACCCATTTTATGGAGGACAAAAAAGGTGCTGTTAAGAAATTTATGTATTTTTAACCATCATTAATACACATTAAATTATTTTTCTCAAAGATAATAACTCTTTAAAAAATTAATCCTCTAATCACTAATAAATTTAATTAAAACAATGAAATCTAGTATTAATGAAGTAGAATGGTGACCAGAATAGTGTATCATTAATACTGTGGGCTCCTCTCTGCTTGAGTTTTCATCCTTACTTACTTTGGTCAAATAATTTCATTCTCTGAGCCTTATTTCCTCATTTAACATGAGAACAATAGGTCATACTTCATAGGGTTATAATGAAGATTAAATGTAATAATGTGCATAAAATGCTTGGCATAGAGCTAGTACACAGTATAAATATAAGCTATTATTATAATGTAACTTTTTAGCAGAGAAATTGTATGCAGGTATCTGTATAATTAGCATAGAGATGAAGGAGACAGGAAAGAAATACAGCAAAGTATTAACAGTGGTTATCCTGTGTGGTAAGATTATGGGTGATTATATTTTGCTTTATTAGTGTTATTTTGCCAAACTTCCTACAGTGGACAAGTACTTCTTCTATAATTAGGAAATGCACGTTGTTTTAAAAACCAAGTAAGGTGAACAAGAACTGTAAATTCACATATACTTTCCTTTATGTCCTTTCTTTTCAATAATACATTATCTAGTCATTTCTGACCCAGGAACAAACAAAGTAGGCTATAGACAGCTCACTTCTACTTGATCAAAGTTAGGCTGGGATATAAGGAATCTTCAAGAACGGAATGAAATGATAAAACTCGATGGGGGAGGGTGGAGAGCTCCCGGGAGCACGGAACTTGAAGAAATAGACACAGGGGAGGACACGCTAAGAGAGGGAACACTGCCCAGATTCTCACAGGTCAGAGAGGCTGCCAACAGAAAGTCAGAAGAAAGAAAAGACCAGATATTTTAGTGTGGAGAATCTTATGTAAGAACCATCCATAGGAAGTTTTTTAAAAAATCTATTGTATATCTAAAAAAGAAAATTAGAGTCTACTGTGGTGAATGAACCTTGCCATGCCACTGAGTAACCATTCTCGGTGGCTCTTTTCCAATCATGCTCACAGGTTGATGATTATTTGTATTTCATTTCAAAACTTTGTGAAGAAACTTCTGACAGTAATAAGGATCCAAACAACCAACAGATTAGACAAGGAGCTTTCTATTTGCCCTTTCTACTCCTAATTAAACGTCCAGTTTATTCTTCATGACTGTTATTCCCAGTTTTGTATACAACTGCAAAACTCACTCCTTGTGGTACAAACTGGCAATGACCTCACATAACTGGGTGTGACCAGAGTAGCAAGGTAGACTAGAAAGTAACCTCCACTGCCTTATCTTGGGTTATGTATTTCCTTTACCAAAACATGATGCTACTGACCTACCACTCATCACTGGGATGTATTTTCCAGTGAGACTAAGATATTTATGCTTACCCAACCACACATGCTACTACTCAATCTTTCCCAGGGACCAATCTGCCCCTGGTGAAAGGTTCAGCCTGTGGCCACAGGAGAGAATCAAGAATGACAATGAAACTAGGGATCGAATCCATGACTTGGTTTCATTGACTCTATGAACTAGACGGCTGCCCATCAGTCAGAAAGGGGTATGGGTTAGGGTGAGACAAAGGATAATTCCACCAACTCATTATAAATGGCTAGAGGCTATTTACTGGTAAATTACTAAATGAATGACTAAGGGTTGTTAAGTGTGTTATTAATAAACTAAACTTAGTATATTGCCAAAATTTACTATGAATTTATTCTACATTCTCTTAAGATGGCTTAGTGCCAGGCAACACTTACCAATGTTAAAAACAAACAAACAAACCAAAAAACCCTCCCACCAGGCATACCCCACAAAGAAACAGAATTTCTGTAAATTTTTAGAAAGGATATTTAGGGAGGACCCTCACCACTGTAGATCTGAGCTGGTGAGGTTTTTAATTACTGTTAATTTTCCTTTTTAATTATAAATGCTCTTAGTTTAGCATCTTCATTATAAATTTAGTTTGTCGTGGGTTGTTTAATAATAACAACTACTGTTTGAGTGTTTTTTTTAGTCCAGGCCCTATGCTGAGATTTTACGTACTCATTTATTGCTCTTAAGACCCCTTTGAGGCAGGTAATGGTATTGTACTCATTTTACAAATGATGAAACTAAGGCACAGAGAGGTTCGGTAACTTGCCTGACATCACACAGCTGGCAACCACAGAGACAGAATTTGAACTCAAGGATCTCTACTCTAGATTGGGGGTCAGCAAACTTTTTCTGTAAAGGGTCAGTTGGTAAGTATCTTAGGATTTGTAGGCCATATGGTCTGTACTCAGCTGTGCTATTGCAGCCCCGAAGCAGCCACAGACACTCGGTAAACAAATGGGCATGGCTGTGTTGCAGAAAACCTTTCTTTATAGTAACAGGTAGCATGCAGGATTTGGCCTACGGGCCATAGCTTGTTGACCCTTGCTTTAGAGCCTTCACTGTTAACCACTATACCGTTAACATCCGCCTTCTGAGCTTCCACTGAAGCACATATGAGATTAGGAGACTAAAATATTCTAATAGCTATACTGACACACTCAGAGACACTGCAATTCAAATATTAATCATTCACGCCCTTATTGATAAAGATGTAAGATATATGCTTGTACATTCATTGGAGATGTGAGAAAATTTTGTTTGTTTTTTAAATTGCAACATATGATCAAGATGAGCATAATAAGATTATTTGATTAAGTCCATGGTCTAGGTTGTAAAGATCTATGACATAAAAATCTATACATAAGCTCATCATTCGATTTTAAAGTAAACATATGATCCACATATTTTGAACCCAATTGCTTTATATATTCTAGCGGAGCACAGGAAGTAGGGAGGGCAAAGGACCTTCTGAGCTACCTATAATGGCTACGGTCCAAAAATGTTTGAGAGTCAGCACTCTAAAGGACTGAGCCAGGGAAGCTTCTGAGTCCCGAATACGTCTGGGAGGAGATCCCAAATGGGAACAGTAAGGCATGAGGGCATTTCGTTCCATTCAGCAGCAGTCTAACTCAGTGGTTCCTGTGAACCACTGAACTGAACTGTGTCCCCCCCAAATTCATATGCTCCAACGTGACTATATTTGGAGACAGAGCCTTTAAGGAGGTAGTAAAGTTAAACGAGGTCATAAAGGTGGGGCACTAATCTGATAGACCTGGTATCCTTCTAAGAGTCACCAGAGTTCGCCCTCTCTGCGTGTGACAAAGAAAAGGTCACACACAGTGAGAAGGCAGCTGTCTATAAGTCAGGAAGAGGGCTCTCATCAGAAACCAATCCTGCTGGCACCTTGATCATGGATTTCGAGCCTCCAGGACGGTGAGAAAAGAAGTGTTCATTGTTTAAGCCACCCGGTCTGTGGTTTTTCATTATGGCGGCCCAAGCAGACTAATATAGTTCCCAACCTTATAATGTAAAAAAAATCATATTAACTTCCACAAGGTATTAATTGGTTGAATATTCACTATCTGTTGACTGAGGTTATATATAAATACATATATACACACAATTTGATATGATGAGTTCAGTAGTGCCTGTTACTAATCATAACAGTATATAAAAGTCTTCGGGAAAAAAGTTGTATATACATTTGGGAGATGTTATTTTATTCAGTCTGCAGCTATGTTTTCATAGTCAACCCTCTACAATCAGTAACCCTGTTGACCCCCTGGCATCTTTGGTCTTTGGGGTAGGAATCACCTATTCCCAGACCCTTTTAAGTCTGGCTAAATTTGCACTACCCTTGACTCAGTCTCGCTCCCTCACAGGCCCTCTGACTGAGGGCACGGCACACACAGAATGACATGTGTCAGTTACAGTTTGAGAAAATGATCTAGTTGCAGGGATCCCAAGAGCCAGGTCAGATTGTAGGCCAGGGAGGAATCATGGCAGCAATCGGATTGAAAGCTGACCTGTTGCTATGTAACTCACCACATCAGTGTTATCTGCCTGAAGCTCAATGAGAAACTACATCATCTTCACCTTACATCTCTTTCTCTATCCCTTGTGGCATTTATCATTGTAAGACCTTAATTAATATTGTTAAACAGTAGAAGGGTCTAGACCAAGGGTTTCCGAACCTGGCTTATCATCAGTATTACCCAAGGAGATTTTATAACTATGGGTACCCAACCCCATCCTGAGCATCTCTGAGGGGTGGGGATCTGAGGACCTCAAGTTTACTATCCTCCCCCTCGCAACTCTGCTGCAGCTATCTTTTTTTTTTTTTTTTTTTTTTTTGCAGCACGCGGGCCTCTCACTGTTGTGGCCTCTCCCGTTGCGGAGCACAGGCTCCGGATGCACAGGCTTAGCGGCCATGGCTCACGGGCCCAGCCACTCCACGGCATGTGGGATCTTCCCGGACCGGGGCGCGAACCCGTGTCCCCTGCATCGGCAGGCGGACTCTCAACCACTGCGCCACCAGGGAAGCCCATGCTGCAGTTATCTTGGCACCATTTCTCAGATTTGCATTCAACAGCTGCATTAAATAAATAGAACCAATAGCCTCAATTAATGGCCACCCATATCCTTGCCCTTTGCCCTGTAACTCTGCAATACGCTGTCACTCTGAGCTTGCCCAAGTGACTTGTTCTGACCAACAGAATCTTAGGAAACTGGATGCAAGCAAGTGTTTTAGCAACTTAACGCATGGAAAAGTGTTTGCTTTCATGTTTCTTTCTTCTCTTCAACTCCTGTCACCACAATGAAAACATCCTAGGCTAGCCTGCTGGAAGGATATGAGAAGCACATGGAATAAAGCTGAGTCATCCCAGCCAAGGCTAGGCTAGACCTGACATACCACAGCCTACTCATCACTGCAGATGCATAAGTAAGCCCAGCCAGGATCAATCATGACCAGCCCAGATCACCAGAATCACCCAGTGAACTGTAGACATGGGGGAAATAATAAATGGCTATTACTTATTATTAACCACTAAGGACTGGAGTGGTGTGTTCCACAACGCAGCTGCATTGCACCAGCAATCAGGGGGACAGAGCATCTAAACTAAAGGCTGGGCATTGATGGTGCCAGAGAATCTTGCAGAACTTTTTCATTTATATTCTGTAGGATGGTACTAAAAAGAAGAAAGGGGTTTTTCCAAGATCAGGTGTCTGGGAAATGCTAAGTTAAAGTTTAGTTCAGCTGGTTTCTTTGCTGCAGAATTACAAAGCCTTTCATATGAGTCATGATAAATCTTCCAAAGGAAGAGCTTATAAGCAATGTTTCCCAAACTTACTTGACCAAAGAACTTCCCCTGTCCCCCATCCCCACGCTGAGCGTCATACAAAATGAATATCCCATAAAACACACTCGGGATATGATTTAAGAGGAATTGGTCTTTGTCTTGCTTCAGTGTTGTTTCAGAGAGTAGAACTGCACTTAAGGCATGACAGTTACATGGAGCAGGATGGGAACTATGCAATATTACTCAGCCATAAAAAGAAAGGAAATTAAGCTATTTGTAATGAGGTGGAAGGACCTAGAGTCTGTCATACAGAGTGAAGTAAGTCAGAAAGAGAATGACAAATACCGTAGGCTAACACATATATATGGAATTTAAGGGAAAAAAAAGGTCATGAAGAACCTAGGGGTAAGACAGGAATAAAGACACAGACCTGGGTTTCCCTGTTGGCGCAGCGGTTGAGAGTCCGCCTGCCAATGCAGGGGACACAGGTTCGTGCCCCGGTCTGGGAAGATCCCACATGCTGCGGAGCGGCTGGGCCCATGAGCCATGGCCGCTGGGCCTGCGCGTCCGGAGCCTGTGCTCTGTAACAGGAGAGGCCACAACAGTGAGAGGCCTGCATACCGCAAAAAAAAAAAAAAAAGACACAGACCTACTAGAGAATGGACTTGAGGATATGGGGAGGGGGAAGGGTAAGCTGTGACAAAGCGAGAGAGTGGCATGGACATATATACACTACCAAACGTAAGGTAGATAGCTAGTGGGAAGCAGCCGCATAGCACAGGGAGATCAGCTCGGTGCTTTGTGACAGCCTGGAGGGGTGGGATAGGGAGGGTGGGAGGGAGGGAGACGCAAGAGGGAAGAGATATGGGAACATATGTATATGTATAACTGATTCACTTTGTTATAAAGCAGAAACTAACACACCATTGGAAAGCAATTATACTCCAATAAAGATGTAAAAAAAAAGATTTAAAAAAATAGAAAAATAAAATAAATAAATTCAAGCAAGGGCTTGTCAACCATAAGAGTTATCCAAAGATGGACCTGCCTGCCTTATGAAGCAGTGGCTCAAAACCCCAGGACTGAAAGCATTCAAAGAGAGGCAAACGAGGTTTAGTAAATTTTTGTGACTACAAGTTACCTTTATTAAGATTCTTATTCAATAACATGCTAAAATAACATGCTAAAAAATTCAGATTACTTCTTTTAGTTAAAAGTAGTAAGATAGTTCATTTTATGTGTCAACTTGGCTAGGCTATGATGCCCAGTTGTTTGGTCAAACACTGACCTAGGTGTTGCTGAGAAGGCATTTTGCAGATGTGATGAACATCTACAATAAGCAGTCTTTAAGTAAAGCAGATTACCCTCCGCCATGTGAGTGGGTCTCATTCAATCAGTGGAGGGCCTTAAGAGCAAAGACTGAAGTTTCCTATAAAAGAGAAATTCTGCTTCAAGACTGCAACATAGAAACCCTGTCTGAGTTTCCAGCCTGCGGGTCTGCCCTGCTGATTTTGGATTTGCAAACCCCATAATCACATGAGTCAATGCCTTAGAATCAATCAATCTCTTTTCTCTCTCTCCTCTCTTTTCTCTCTCTCCTCTCTCCTCTTATCTTTGTCTCTCTCTCTCCCCTTCTGTTTCTTTGGAGAACCCTGACTAAATACAAGCAGGTAGCAAACATCATTTATATTTTGTCACAATCCTAGATTAAAAATAGCCTCTAAAAGTTCTACTCTGACTGCTTCCTAACACTTGCCTTGGGCAAATCAAAGTGTTAGGTTTCCCAGATTTCTCTCTTGGTTCTTCTGAGGACTCTGGGTAGTCAGCTGAGAACTAGACTCATAATTGCATTCTAGTGATAGCCAGGAGGTGACATTTCTAATAGTGCCTTTTATAGGGGCAGATTTTATGAGTCACCTTGGGTGGCACAGTCATTTTGCAGCTGTGTAGTGTTTGTGAGGAACTGACAGTCCCTTTTGAGCAACACAGTGACCCAACCTGGCAGGGCCCCAGCACCTATTTATGGCCTGAAATACAGGGAAAGAGGTCACAGGAGATGGTTCTCTCTTCTGGAATTGAGTCAGACAGATGGTAACTCTCCAAGTCAGAGTTAACACAAAGTCTGATTTACTGCATCATGTTCTCTGAATGACTTCCTGGGAGCCTAACTGAACTACTACAAATCCTGGGTTGATATCTAACACTTAGTCGTTTAGAAAAAGAAAGAAAAGAACTGGAGGAGGTCAATAAAAGACAGGACTTTAAAATGGGAGAAATAAGTAAGAAAGAGACCAAGTGTAGTCCAGTGACTGTCGGGACACAGAGCTGGAACGACCACCCTGTGAGGTTAGGTGCCCTGTTCAAATATTCATCATAAGACTTCCCACACTGTAGCAAGAGCCAGCCATAACTGCTCCTTGAGGACAAATCCTTTTGCCAATCCATCTTGTATTTCCTGTACCTAGTTCACTTCCTGGTACATAGCAGGAACTTAAAAAATACTCACTGAGTGAACGAGCTAGTAGAGACATAAAGCACTTCACATCCACAGAGCTGGAGCATCCAGGATTATTTCTCATCCCATCACTATGCTTAGCAGCCCAGCATGATCCCGCACCTGAGAATATTTCTTTCTAAGCTAGCCCTGATACATATGTGCAGTTGTTGAGTACTTGAAATCTCTAGCGCTAGAGTCCTTTTACTTTGTGTATTGTGTCATTTTGCTTGGGGTGCCATCACAAAGCGCTACAGACCAGGTAACTTAACCAACAGAGATGTATTTCCTCACAGTTCTGGAGGCTAAAAGTCTGAGATCAAGGCGCTGGCAGGGTTGATTTCTTCTGAGGCCTCTCAGGCTTACGAGAAATGGCTGTCTTCTCCCTGTGTCTTCACATGGTTTCTCCTCTGGGCCTGTCTGCTTCCTAATCTTCTCTTCTTATAAGGATACCAGTCATGTTGCTTTAGGGCCCAACCCAATAACCAAATTTAACTTAATTACCTCTTTAAAGACCCTATCTCCAAATATAGTTACATTCTGAGGTACTGGGGGTTAGGACTTCAACATAGGAATTTGGGGGGGACACAAATACAGGTTTACCTCAGAGATATTATGGGTTTGGTTCCAGACCACAACAATAAAGCAAATATCCCAACAAAGTGGGTCACACGAATTTTTTGGTTTTCCAGTGCTTATAAAAGTTATGTTTACACTATAGTATATTCAGTGTGCAATATGTCTAAAAACTGTAATGTACTTATCTTAATTTAAAAATATTTTCTTGCTAAAAACTGCTAACCATCATATGAGCCTTCAGCAAGTCCTAATCTTTTTGCTGGTGGAGGGTCTTGCCTCGATGCTGATGGCTGCTGACTGGTCAGGGTGATGGATGCTGAAGGTTGGGATGGCTGTGGCAATTTCTTAAAATAAGACAACAATGAAGTTTGCTGCATGGACTGACTCATTGTTTCATGAAAGGTCTCGCTGCAGCACGCAAGGCTGTTTGACAGCATTTTACCCACAGGAGAACTTCTTTCAAAACTGGAGTCAATCCTCTCAAAACTTGCCACTGCTTTATCAACTAAGTTTATGTAATATTCTAAATCCTTTGTTGTAAGCTGGGAAGAAGTGAGAGAGTGGCATGGACATATACACACTACCAAATGCAAAAGAGATAGCTAGTGGGAAGCAGCCGCATAGCACAGGGAGATCAGCTCCGTGCCTTGTGACCACCTATGGGGTGAGATAGGGAGGGTGGGAGGGAGACGCAAGAGGGAGGGGATATGGGGATATATGTATACGTATAGCTGATTCACTTTGTTATACAGCAGAAGCTGACACAACATTGTAAAGCAATTATACTCCAATAAAGATGTTAAAGATAAATAAATAAATAAATCATTTGTTGTCATTACAACAATCTTCATAACATCTTCACCAGGAGTAGATTCCATCTCAAGAAACCACTTTTTTGTTCATCATTAAGAAGCAACTCTTCATCCATTAAAGTTTAACCATGAGATTGCAGCAATTCAGCCACATCTTCAGGCTCCACTTCTAGTTCTCTTGCTGTTTCCACTCTATCTGCAGCTACTTCCTCCACTGAAGTCTCAAACCCCTCCAAGTCATCCATGAAGGTTAAAATCAACTTCTCCCAAACTCCTGTTAATGTTGATATTTGCACCTCTTCCCATGAATCACAAATGTTCTTAATGGTATCTAGAATGGTGTATCCTTTCCAGAAGGTTTTCAGTTGAGTTTGCCCAGATCCATCAGAGGAATCACTATCTATGGCAACCATAGCCTTACGAAATATATTTCTTAAATAAGAAGACTTGAAAGTCTAAAAAATTACTCCTCGATGATTAGGCTACAGAATAAATGTTGTGCTAGCAGGCATGAAAACAACACTAATCTTGTTGTATATCTCCATCAGAGCTCGTGGATGAGCAGGTGCACTGTCAATGAGCAGTAATATTTTGAAAGGAATCTTCTTTTTCTGAGCAGTAGGTCTCAAGAGTGGGCTTAAACCATGTTGTAAACAGAGGTGCTGTCTACCAGGTTTTGTTGTTCCATTTACAGGGCACAGGCAGAGTAGATTCAGCATAATTTTTAAGGGTCATAGGATTTTTTGAATGATAAATGAGCATTGGCTTCAACTTCAAGTCACCAGTTGCATCAGCCCCTAACAAGAGAGTCAGTCTGTCCTTGAAACTTTGAAGCCAGGCATTGACTTCTCCTCTCTAGCTATGAAAGTCCTAGATGGCATCTTCTTCCAATATAAGGCTGTTTCATCTAGAAAATCTATTGTTTAGTGTAGTCACCTTCATGAATTATCTTAGCTAGATCTTCTGGATGACTTCCTGCAGCTTCTAAGACATCAGCACTTGCTGCTTCACCTGGCACTTTTATGTTATGGAAATGGCTTCTTTCCTTAAACTGGTTTGATCTTCTAGTCAGATCACTGAAGTTGTCTTCATATCAGCAATAAGGCTGTTTCACTTTTTTTTTTTTAAATCATTTATGTCTTCACTGGAGTAGCACTTTTAACTTCCTTCAAGAACTTTTCCTTTTCATTCACAGCATGGCTAACTTTTTGCCACAAGAGGGCAAGACTTCAGCCTATCTCAACTTTCCACATGCTTTTCTCACTAAGCTTAATCATCTCTAACTTTTGAGTTAAAGTGAGAGACATGAGACTCTTTCTTACACTTGAACACTTACAGGCCATTGTAGTGTTAGTAATTGGCTTAATTTCAACACTGTTGTGTCTCTGAAAATAGGGAGGCATGAGGAGAGAGGAGAGATGGGAGAATACCAGTCGATGGAACAGTCAGAACACTCACAATATTTATCAGTTTAATTCCCTGTCTAGATGAACATGGCTCATGGCACCCCAAAACAATTACAACTGTAACATTTAAGGTCACTGATCATAGATCATCATAACAAATATAATAATAATGAAACAGTTTGAAATATTGCAAGAATTACCAGAATGTGACACAGAGACATGAAGTGAGCAAATGTTGTTGGAAAAATGGTGTTTACAAACTTAATCATTACAGGGTTGCCACAAACCTTCAATATGTAAAAATGCAGTATATGCAAAGTGCAACAAAGCAAGGTATGCTTGTATATATGTGTACACACATATGCAAACACACAAGATATACATAATATATATGCAAATATTTTCATTGCTTTAAGGTCAGGAAGGAAGGGTCTCTCCATCCATTATATCTTAGTACCATCTCTCTCATTGCACAGACACCTCATTAAGTGTGAAGGGAGATGAACTGCATGGTATGCTCTCTGTATCTTTCCTCTAACTGATCATTAAATCATTAAACCTTCAGACTAATCAGTTTCTTTTTCATTTATCTCACTTTTTATGTTCCCTTTTATAATTCTTGAAAGCTGAAGGAAATAGGAACACAAGAGTCTCGAAGTGACCCACAATGAAGTCACTAGACACTGAGCTTCCTGAGAACTGTCTGACCTTGTGTCTGTGTGTCACAGCATATAACACACTACCTACCGTATAATAGGTGTTCTAAAAATATATGGTTAAAATGATGTTTGTAGGAAAAAGGACCTCTTGCTAGGTTCCTGTTTTCAAGTTCCAGAGTCACACTTGCCCCCTAAGCAGTATTCCCACATGCTGACTCATGCTGAGCCCATTGCATCTTACTTTTTTTTTTTTTTTTTTTTTTGCGGTACGCGGGCCTCTCACTGTTGTGGCCTCTCCTGTTGCAGAGCACAGGCTCCGGACGCGCAGGCTCAGCGGCCATGGCTCACGGACCCAGCCGCTCCGCAGCATGTGGGATCTTCCCGGACCGGGGCACGAACCCGAGTCCCCTGCATCGGCAGGCGGACTCTCAACCGCTGTGCCACCAGGGAAGCCCTGCATCTTACTTTTTAAAAAACATATTTATGTAGAGTCACTTATTTCCCATAGTTTCAGCAGACTTGTGCTGGCAGCTGTTAAAGTTAAAAGAGGGGCTAGAAGACTTTAGAATTTTATCTACACATAAACAAAAACCAAATGGCATCAACCTCAGACAGTCAGCATTGTCCATTCAGAGACGAACCACACTGACACAGAGACCAGCAGCCAGCCATGGAGCCCATTTGGCTTCCAGTTGCTAGGGCAATGTGGTCGACAGGTGCCCCTGACCTTGCCTTTGCCCTGGCCCACGAGGCGGCATTAAGAGGCAAGTGTGGGCACTTGGTTAGTCTCTAGAGTCCTCCTTGTCTAACACCAGATACTCCTACAATGGGGCAGTAGTCCATCGATAAAGAAGACCTGACTGCTGAAAATCCTGGAAACGTCACATCTAACACTCTGTATCTTGGACCTGTAGCTGGTTATGTGACTCCGATCCCTGAATGAACAATTCTGATCTGGTTAACCTCCTATTTTCTGGCTCTGGATTCAGTCTGTATATACTCTAGGTCCTGTTATTGTTATCTATCTGGGAAAGGGTGAGGAAGTAAGTAATAACTACCACAACACAATGTCCAATCATTAAGTTTCTGATCTGTTAATTCAGAACAGAATGTCAAGAAAACAGAAAACTAAACTCCGCATTCTCCATGTTGAGACTGAGGAGTCCTGATTGATAGATATGTGGATGGGCCACAATTTAGCTTCTTGAGAAATTTCATCATCAGCTGTAAAATCAGCAATAACCTAATGATTCTGTGCTGCCACTGAACACCAATGGCCAGGTCCTGGAAGGCCACCTCCCAGCACTCACTGACATTGCCCTATAGCTCCACATCACTAGATGGGGGTTAAAAGTGTGCTGCACAGGGAGATCAACTCAATGCTTTGTGACCACCTAGAGGGGTGGGATAGGGAGGGTGGGAGGGAGGCTCAAGAGGGAGGGGATATGGGGATATATGTATATGTATAGCTGATTCACTCTGTTGTACAGTAGAAACTTACACACCATTGTAAAGCAATTATACTCCAATAAAGTTGTGAAAAAAAGAAATAAATGGACAATAAATGCTTTATAAAAAAAGCGTGCTGCACTAGACACTGAACACCAAGTCATGAGGACCAAAATCCAAAACTCAGCTCTGCAGTATCTACATTCTCTAAGCAAGTTAGTAGGCCTGCTTTTTCAGTTTCTTTACAAAATCAGATTACAGGCACCTAACCCCTAAACGAAGTGCTGTGAGGATTCAATTAGATAAGGAATCATTCTGTCAATTAGCCAACAAATATTTACTGAAGGCACACTAGTTGCCAGACACTGCTCTAGGAACTGGGGATATAGCTGTGAACCAACTCTAGTGGGGATTATGTTTTAGTGGAGGGAGTTGAACCAAAAAATCAATGAGCAAATAAATGATCAGGGCAAGGAGAGACACAGAGGAATACAGCATAGGGTGGGAGGCTCTTATTCTAGATAGGGTGGTCAGGGCGGGCTTCTCCAACGACAGGACATATGCACAGCACTCTGAATGAAGTGAGGGACCTGGACATGCACACATCAGGGGAAAAAACAGGCCTACCCGCTGCATGCTCCACCACCACCACCCCCGCAAGGGTACAGCAAGGGCAGAAGGCTCGAAGCAGGACCGTGCTTAGCATGTCGAAAGAAGCATTTGGAGGCCAGCGAAGAGGGTGAGCAAGGGGGAGATGTTAGAAGATGAGGTCAAGAAGGTGCCCTTACACCAGGTAGGGCCTTGTATCCAGTCAATGAACATTTGTATTTTATTCTCTCATAGGAAGCAGTTGGATGATTTGAGCAGAAGAGTGATATGAGTCTATCTGTATGTGGTTGCTGTGTTGAAAAAATCCCAACAGACAAGACTGGAAGAAGGGAGACTGGTTAGGAGACCATGGCAGTGTCTAGATGAATAAGAGTGGAGGCCTGGGCTAGACTGACAGCAGTGGAAGTAGGAGAAGTAGAATCAGGATATATTTTTTATATCCACTAGGCTTTGCTAATAGATTAGATGTGGGTAGCAGATAAAGCACTTGGTACATAGTGTTATTCAGTACCTGTTGATTTGGGGGTACTACGCTGAGGCATCCTCAAGAACACAGATTTAAAAGAATAAGACTATACCCAGGCATAAACTCTAAAATCAGGACGTAATGGCTCATAACCAAGATCTGCAGTGTCACCTTAACAAGACAGCCCAGGACCACTGCCAGCAAGATAAGACCAGACCTCAAAGATTTTAATATAGCTAAAGAGGGATGTATCAGCCAAATGGGGTTTTTTATATATGAAAACATATACAAAAAGAGAATTATAGAGGCAGAAGCCGACTATACCTTTCCAAACATCATCCAGAGTATGGGAAGGCTTTGCCAAGCAATGTCAATTACTACGGTCCCATTGGCAAGGCCATCTCTAGTGTAGGGACTGATATAGGGAATTGCAGCCAATGGTCTTCGAGTATCCTCGACTTTTGGCAAGATAAGCCTCACTGCGGAGATGGATGCTGATTTGTTGGTAAGTATGGCAGGCAGCAAAAAGGGAAATCTGGCCATTGCAATCACAATAGGGTCCAGAGAAAGGCTACTAACAGGAGAGAAGGCACTAAGACAAAAGGCAGACAAGTCAGGAACTCATTGTTCCTTGGCCCAGGTGGAAGAACTATGGTCAAACATAAGTTTTCTCTTCTATTGTACCCCTGATCTCTACTACCACCTTTAAATTAAAGGGCAATGAGATTGGTATGCATAGACATGCTTGGATAAAAGAGCACTGTGATAAATTTTTTCTACCTTGGTGCTAAGTAGTGAAGAACCTGATGGATTGTTTTCAACAGCTGAAATATCAACACTAAATTTCGTGAGCTCTTGCATAATTCAGTTTAAAAGAAAATTGTTCTTTGGAAATGGTATCCTACTGACTGACCCTAAAAAATACGTATTGTTTATTAATGCATGAGATTTATCAGGTTTCAGAAGACCAACCATTCCACATAAATGGATGTTTCACAGGACTGATTGCAATCTGCAGACACACCAATATTTTAAGTACGTTGACAACAATGAATCTAAAATAGATTACATTCTTTTCAGTGCCCTCTTAAACAGAGGGCACTGAAGATATTTCATCCTTTTTTTAATGAATCAGACTCATTATTATGAACATGAGTAACCATGATGCCCTCTGGAACCACTCACCTCCACAGAGCAACATGTTCCTGAACTAAATGGTCCCTTTTAACAATAAAATGTTACAGTAGTTCTTCTTTGATCCCTCCCTATCAAGGGATTACTTTCTCTTTTGGCTGCTGCTGGTATATCTGACTTTTGCAGAGCGCTATGGACTGAATTTTGTCCCCCTAAAATTCACATGTTGAAATCCTAACTCCCAATGGTATGGTGATGGTATTTGAACATGGGGCCTTTGAGAGGTAAGTAGGTTTAGATGAAGTCATGAGGATGGGACCCTCATGATGGGATTAGTGCCCTTAAAAGAAAAGACACCAGGGAGTTTGCTCTTTCTCCTCACACACGTGCTCTGAGGAAAGGCCACGTGAGAAGCTGACTGTCTGCAAGCCAGGAAGAGGACTAGGAAAAATAGGACTGCACCTTCACCTTGTTCTTCCAAGCTTCCAGAACTGGGAGAAATAAGTGTCTTGTTTAAGCCTCCCCATCTATGGTATTTTATTATGGCAGTTCGAACTGACTACAACACAGGGCAACCACATTTCCATTTCCGAGTCACTACTTCTAATCTGCTATGAACCACTTGCCCAAATTTTGCTTAAAACAGAAGTTTGAATGTGATCCATGGAGGCTATTTCATTTATTTTGACTGCCTCAAGTTTCTTCATTATCCACTTTCAAATTCCAAGTTAAATCTTGGCATTCAGAAGTTCAGTATTTACATTTATTTTCTAGGCTTCTAAAAGCTGAAAACTGGTTAATAAATTTAAAAATCTGTACAGACCATAATTTGTTTGTTTGTTTTAAGGAAGGGAGAAAGTGTCCAACTGTCTCTCAGGTCTGAGTTAAGAGAAGATTCTTAAAGTCCTCTTAAGTTCAGAGTAAGCGCTCTTTTTGAGAAATCATGATGATATTTTTTCTGACTTTTAGCATTTTTGGTGTGATGGCTGAAAGATTCGGCAAGGGTGGGAGCGAGGTGGAGGAACAAATGTAAAATGTGTACGCTGGAATTTATTTTGTCTTCGAGGATATAGTTAAGATGGTATTTTTAGACATTCGGGAGTTTGGGAGTATTGGGGGCAAGGGAGGACTGTTGCTAATGAAACTTCTGGAATAATAAAAGTAATTAGTATCCAGTTCATGTCAAACATATTATTACTGTGGTTGGGTGACAAGATAAGCATAAACTGCAAAAGACTATTATTCTGAGAGTAAATAATGTGACTTCTGACCAGTTTTAGCATTTGTTCTGGATAGGGGAAGCTATTAGCTTGCAGTAGGTGTCAGGGGAGGCTCCCTTGAGCTGGTTTTTTCCCCCTGATTTTTAGTAGGTGGCTTAATAATGATTGGTGAAGATGCTTAACAGAATGGAGTCAAGGAATACCTGATGAGGACCCTGCTTGGGAGATAAAATTTTAAGATTGTCAATTGCTAATAAGGCCCCAGAGAGGAAAAAAATGTACTTTGCAAATAATGACTTGTTATTTCATGTACATTTTATGCTGTGTATATATTATAAGGACTCCAGGATACAAGAGAGGGAAGGAGATATAGTTATAATAGGAACATTTATTTCAACTTCCACCTTTGGAGCAGAGCCAAGCGCATCGTGTGAGCAATATGTACAATGAATGCAAATATTCTATAAGTCAGTTTTAGGAGTGGCAATTGAAAAATGAAAAATAAAAAAGCAAGAAAGAAAATTATGTGATTCTCCCTTGCCTGTTTTATAAGGACAAGGTCCTATGTAGAAGTACCATTAGGTGCCTACGATCTCTCCCCCAGCAAATTTTCTAACCTGGCCAAGCACAATAGCTTAGACATAGTGGGGCAGCTCAAAGGTTTGTGCAAGAAATAGCTACATTTGTAAGAGTTTACTAAGCACTTTCACCTAAATTATTACAACAGTCTCCTACGAGATTGCAATACTCTTAATAATTTCTAGATAAGGAAGGTGAAACTCAAGAAGTTAAATGCTTTCCCCAAGATCAAATAGCCAAGGAAGATCCAAGAGGGGTCTTCAAGTTAGATCTGACTCCAAATTCAATGCTCTTTCCACTGACTGCCCAGAAACAATATACACCAAACTAGAGGAATGTTCATCCCCCAGCATTGGGCTTGACCACAGCCTGGCAACACGATAAAAATGAGCTCCAGAGTAACAATCCACATACAAATAATTGGTTTCACACAACACCTTCTATCTCCCAACTTACTTCAAATGCCTCAGTCCACCCAAAAGTAGAGTCACATCCTGGCTTAGAAAGAGCATTTCATCATGCACCCATCATGAACCCTTATTCACTGGAAAACTACGTATTTGCTCAAGAGTTCTTTGACTACCACTCATCGCTCAGTTTTCAATTGGTTGTCTGTTGGTAGCACCTGAAATGACAGAACTTGTTTGCAGTGAATGACAGGGTTATTTCCAGTGAAGCTCAAGTTTATGAACTAGTAAGACCAAAGGTGTAAAGTGAGATTGAAAATGCCATCACAGGAACTTCCCTGGTGACACAGTGGATAAGAATCCACCTGCCAATGAAGGGGACACAGGTTCGATCCCTGGTCCAGGAAGATCCCACATGCCACAGAGCAACTAAGCCAGTGCGCCACAACTACCGAGCCTGAGCTCTAGAGCCCGTGAGCCACAACTCCTGAAGCCCGCGTGCATAGAGCCCATACTCCACAACAAGAGAAGCCACCGCAATGAGAAGCCCGTGCACCACAATGAAAAGTAGCCCCCACTCGCTGCAACTAGAGAAAGCCCATGCGCAGCAACGAAGACCCGACGCAGCCAAAAATAAATAAAATTAAATCTTAAAAAAAAGAGAAAATGCCGTCACATCGGTTTTAAAGGTTTTTCGAAGTTTAAAGATTTTTCAAAGCATGCACAAGAATCACCAAGTTACTCATATATGTCATTAGTTTGAATGGAAAAATAATTTCAAAAGCTACTTTTCCACGCAGATTTTGATCTAGAGTTTTGTTTTCCAGAAACTTCTCATTTCAGCTCCACCTGGAGAGTTTTCTATGTTATTCTACCACACAACCTGACTTACCTCCACCAAAAGGTCCTGAGGATTCCAGGGGTGTCTCCCTTCCTTGAGTTGCTTTGGCCTTCTTGTGTAAATCCATCAAGGCTGACACTTAACACATGGTCATCTGTCATTTCTTCATATACAGACGTCATTTGTTCCTTGTCAAGACTGTACCTTTCCTGCGGATAAGTACTGCGTATTACACGTTTTGTACTGTAACAAAACCCTATAGACAGATAGAGTAACTGCACTAGGTCTTTAAAATAGGGGGTATTATTATATGGTGGGAATTTGGAGGTAAATTTAGAGGTATCACTGATTACACAGTGATAGAAGGGTTGAGAAGCCAAAAAGAGTAAGGCAACCCACAGGTTAGCAACTGTAGGAATACTCTATCGTTTTTAGGGGTGGGGGAAACAATGGGAGGAGATATGTTACCACAACCCAGAAGCCAGAGCCTTTCAGTAAGAGCTAGACCATGAAGGAGACCCAGCTACTGCCAGAGACACCAAAGGAAGCAAAAATAGAGGTAAGAATACCCTGACATCTCTGCCCTACTCTCACCCTCCAATTTTCTACCAGGGCCTTCTTTGGGTACACCTACTTGGAAGCCAAAGAGTCAGAGAGCCTGTATTGTGACACAAATCAGAATGAGAAAAGGACCCGAGAGCAAACAAAGAGCTTACAGAAACAGCGATTAATAAATTCTTACTGGTAGATATAGAAATCAATTAATCCATAAGCAATCATTGTATATTACAATTCAAGCTGCCCTTTAAAAATGATTAGTAAAAAAGACTGTAGGATGAGAGATTGTGTAGAATAGGCTTTTGCTTCTAGTAATGGAAGACCAGCAGATCTGGACCAATCTTCTTTCTGAGGATAACTAATGTACACACACATATTCATAATACACATGTATTTATTCTGCTTGAAAGCATTGGACAGTTAATGAGATAGTAAAGATCTAATGTTTGGGTTTTTCCTCTGACGGAATTTACCAATTCAGGAAGAGGCAGCCAAAGGGCTATGCAGCACTTTTAGCAGTTTCATGGAGATAAAATCACAAATGTTGTAGTCTTGGACTTGGTAAGAGAACCTAGGTCACCCTAACAGAGTGACCCAAAGGAGACTGGTTCTTGCAGCAGTTTCAGCTCAGCTTTGAATCATCTTCGTCCCTGAAATTGGATTAAGATGATTCCACATTCAAGAGCTGCCAGGCATGTAGCAGAAGAAAACATAAATCTTCCCTACAGAAAGAAATTATCCTACACATCAAATTATTTCTACAAATAATTTTTCAATACAGTTTCTGAAACCCAAAGAAATAGTAGCAAGAAGACAAGAAAAAGAGACACAGAGCCAACAGACAATGGAAATAGACCCACAGTGGATCCAGGTATTAGATTTATCAGGCATGAACTTTAAGATAACTATGGTTGCTAAATGTTGATAATTGTTGAAACTGGGTAATGGATTCTTGTGAGTTCTCATACATTTTCCTCTACTTCAGTACAGACTGTGAATTTTTCATGACAAAAAGAAAAAAGTCTATGAATCAATCCAAAGAGAATCTTAGTTGGCTCTTTTGATATCACCACATCAATAACACATTGAATACCATTGTCTAGGGAAACATCACATCATCTTTCTGACATTCATCGAAGTATGGTATGTCATGAATAGCAACAAAATATAGAAAGCATAAAAACAAAACTATGCTTACTCTTCTAAGGAGTTAAAAGACCAGATTATGAATTCAGCACAGAATAGAATTTATTTTTAAAGGACATTTCAAATTGAAAAAGAACTAAGTAGAAATTCTAGAATCAAAAAATACAATAACCAAAATTAAGACCTCAATGGATCAGTTTAGAGCAATTTATACAGAATAGAAAAAAGACTTAATGAACTAAAATTAGTGAATAAAGTAAGAAAAAAATACTTAACATACAGAGACAAAAAGTTGGAAAATATTTTTTAAAGAGGGTAGAAAAAATAGTGAGAAACTCCAACATACTTCCAGAATCCTAGAGAGAAAGGAAAGAAAAAAATGAGTCCAAAATAACACTTTAAGAAATAGTGGCTGACGGCTTCCCTGGTGGCGCAGTGGTTGAGAGTCCACCTGCCGATGCGGGGGACACGGGTTCATGCCCCGGTCCGGGAAGATCCCACATGCCGTGGAGCGGCTGGGCCCGTGAGCCATGGCTGCTGAGCCTGCACGTCCGGAGCCTGTGCTCCGCAGCGGGAGAGGCCACAACAGTGAGAGGCCCGCGTACTGCAAAAAAAAAAAAAAAAAAAAAAAAATAGTGGCTGAGAATTTTCCAAAATGATGAAAAACAATAAATTGTGGATTCAAGAAGTCCTGTGAACTCCAAATAGGATAAATAAGGAAGTCCTCGCCTAGGACTTTACTAGGCAAATCACAGTAAAACTGCTGAAAGCCAAAAACAAAGAGAAATTTTAAATGCAGTTAGCATACAAAGAAAATTACTTTTAAAGAAGCAACGAGACCAACAGCCATCTTCCCAAAACGTGAAAATGAATGCCGAATGAAATTGCTTCAAAGTAGTTGCTTTTTGAGAGGCACAAGGAGTGACTGGGAAGAGACATGAGGAGGACTTAAGGGCTGCTCTCAATATTTTACTTCTTGACTTTGGTGTGCTTACGTGGATATTTACTTCATTAGTAACCATTGAGCTATATATTTATGTTTTGTGTACTTTTCTGTATGTTTGTAATAGTTCATAATATGTTTAAAAAACAGACTGTGGTAAAAAGAATTCTAATTATTAAATAATCATGCAATAACTGTCATGCTGTGCTTAGCTCTATTTGAAAGCCAACTTTATTGTACAATAAAATTTTAGGCTACAGAAGGAAAATCCTGAATATCTGAGATAAAAAAAGTTTTAGGAGGCCCAGGTAGGTAAGTAAAACCAGCCTATCCTCTTCTTCCTTATTTGTGATCCTGAAGAAGCCTGATTCTAATGACCAAATAAATATGCTAATCACAAACAGCCGTGACAATAATATGTTAAATACGCTTTCAAAGTGCTTAATTGAAATCTTTGAAAGCCATTTGCCTCCAAATATATACTATATTTAACTATACACCATCTGCTATTATTTGTTTGTCCAATTTTACATTACAAAATTTAATAAATAAAGGGGCAAGACTAGGTCTTTTACAATTATTTCATCATTAATTGTACTACCTTTGATAGCTGGCTTTTCTCTAGAATAAAATATGTATACGCTATCAAAATTATAGGATAGAAATGGATTGATGCCATTCATTCTCGAGTAAGCTGCATCCATGCTGCTTGTCATACTCCCCAGCACTGCCATGAAAACACAAAAAGCTAATTGCATAGAGTAAGAGTTTTAATTGACGAGTACCTGACCATTACAGAAATTTCTACTTCCAGAAGCATCCCAGCTGACATTGTTATAGAGTAACATAACTGAAAAGAGTGGGACTAATTGGAACAATTAATTAAAAATACATAATTAGCTTCCACGGCAGAGATATTTTTTTAGTTCTTACCCTCATCACTTGAGGCCTGGGAGGATTTTATAGAGTCTTATCACATGGGGGTTGTCTGTGCTGATAATTAACAAGGAGAGACTGGGAAAGAGGGGGAGAACTCACAGGCCAACCAGGTGATGGAGTCTGGCCCGTTTCCTCTGGGATGAGCCAGGAACAGAGCAAAGGCCAGGAGCCTGAATGACAACACAGGATGGGGTCTAAACGAGAGCCCCAGAAACTGAGAGGTTTAATTCTCTTGCCAGTTCCTCT
This sequence comes from Orcinus orca, assembly GCF_937001465.1. Classification (NCBI taxonomy): domain Eukaryota; kingdom Metazoa; phylum Chordata; class Mammalia; order Artiodactyla; family Delphinidae; genus Orcinus; species Orcinus orca. Next base: position 67,702,723 of record NC_064564.1, on the reverse strand, counting down.
GTCGGTATAGAAGTAAGGTAACTACTTACTACCTTGTCTACTTCCTAAGAATGTGGAGAAGACTCAGCAATGACTTCAGTATTGTCAGGGAAGAACACTGCCCCTTTGCAATTGACCATCACTGCCACCCAGCCTGAGGTTGGGGGACTTCAAGGTTTGGCAGCGGGTTTCTAGAAAAAAATCTGATTTCTTTGGTTCCAAGTCTGAATGATAAGAAGGAGTCAGAACATCTCTAGAAGGACATGAAGAGTCAAGAAAGGGACATAGTCTCCTCCACTCACATCCTGATCTCACAGGGAACTGACCTAGCTCTCACCTGAAACATGCAGAGAATATACCAATGAGCCTGGGGTACAGGGTAGACCACAAAAATTCCTTTTATATATTTAAAATCAAGATGTCAGGGTGAAGCCTGCACCCAGTTATCAAGCCACAAAGGAAGCTGAAAGTGAATAAGTAAAAAGGAAAGTTTCTTATTAGTAAGAGCCTTCTCTGGGAGGAGGTCACTACATGATCTCATGTGTCCACGTGCAAAGGACCTACCTGGGTTTTCCTTGGCACCCTTTTCCTGGGCACTCTGCTAGGAAGTAACATTCTACATAGGCTCGCTTCCTTCCATGATCAATCTCTGTTCCAATCAGATGGAGCTAGAATCATGGTGACAGCCTATGTTAAGAGGACGCTCCAGAGAGCAAGTAATATGACTTAGTCTCCAAAGAAAGCTCTTTGTCATAGCTGTTTTCACGGTCCAGTACATGTTACATCTGAAAAACACGATGAACTGGGTGATTCTTGGTTACAAATAAACCAGGTCTTTGCTTCAGCAGTTTAGCTCAAGCCCAGAATTGTAAATACCTGTTTTTACATGATACTTCCACAGACCTAAGATGACAAGTATAGGGGCAAAATATGGATCAGTTCTATAAATTCCTACACATTTAATAGAAATAAATCGTGAACAGCTAGAAAACAACACAAAACCAGTCTAAAAATCACTTAGCTAAAAATTTGAAATAGGTAAAGCTAGTGATGATTATATGGAGGAAAAGGTTAAATTTACCTTTATTTTCCCTCTTGACTCAACACTTAGCTACTATAGCAATGACTGGATGTTTGGTACATTTCTCTTTAACCTCAAACATACTTGCATTTTCTTTGCCATCCTCTAGTTGAACTCATATAAATCACATCTACTTGTGCTCAGTAAATACGTTCATCACATAGCAATCAAAAATTTATGATGCTTCAGTGACTGATGAAAAATGCCAAAACATTTTAATTGTTTTATATACCTGTGGCTTCAAGCTCACTCTAACAAAACCAATTAAGGCACTGGCATAACATTTGGTAGCACAGAACAAATAGATGTAACCTCAAATTACATTCATTCCCACAACTATGTCAGTCATTAAAGATGAGGGAAATTGTGTCAAATTAGAGTAATACAGATGGACTTAGAGCAAAAGAGGTACCAATATCCTGCTTAGATATCAGCTTCCCCACCTTACCAGGATTGTAAAAGACAGAAATCCGCAAGAAACAAGAGCAAAAAGGAAGCAAACAACTATTATTATGTGTGTCTGTGGGCCCAAAATCAATAGTGAAAAGCTTGGAGAAGTTGGTATAGACAATAACTTCCCATTTTTTTCTATTTGAATTAAGCCGAAATAGCTTTAGACTAAAGCAAGCTGACCTACCAGCATAGGCAGAGACATAATCAGAGACAGACAATAAGAAGCAGTGACTTTCCCCAGTTCTTAGCCCCAAAACTGGCCCAAATCTGACCATTGCCGAAGGGAGAAGAGAATAAAAGGCAGATAACGAGATAGCTTGGCCTTGCCCCCTGTAGGAATGGTCTTGGACTTTAAAATTCAGCTCTTATACAGAAGAAATAGGAAATAACAAGCTACGATCAATGGCTAAACGTGATACTGACTAATATCTGCGTGAACCAGGAATGCTCTCAGCTGAGTGTAACAGAAAATCCATCTAACATTGACTCAAATAACAGCATGTTTACTTCCCCAAAAAAGTCTGGATGCAGGCAATAGTTAGTGTTGGTCCACCAGCTCAAAGATAGCAGAGCCATGTTTGCTATTCACTTGGTCTTTCTCTCGGGTCTGTTACCTCATGGTTGCAACATGGCCATCAAACTCTAGACGTCACATCTAAATTCAAGGCTAGAAGGGAAAGGGGTTCCATTATCACTGCACTTTTATTTGGAAAATGAAACTCCCAAATCTGCCAGCAGAATTTTGTTCACATGTAGTTGGACAAAACTGTATCATAGGGTCACTCTTGGCTATAAGAGAGTACTGGGGATGTGGCAAAGGGACTTCTCCTTCTTGGGTAAGAGTGAGGTGTGGCGCCAGGGGCAAGATAGAAATGAGGAAATAAAAGCCTTTAAGGAGATTAAGTAATTATCTGGCATCAGAGTTTCAGGTAAGATCACTAGACGTGCGTAGGAAACATTCCCTTCCCTATTTCTCATGCACAGGAAAATATTTCACCAAAGAGCAGACTATTTCACACCAACTTACCCTAATAGGGTGAGCGTCAAAGGTTTCCCTGGACTAACAACCAGAAGGACCCAGAACATGCCTGGAGCATCATCAAACCTGACAGGTCAAACTACTTACAGGCCTTCTTTAGTATTTCTATCAGGCTATTTATAGCCTTCTTTAGTATTTTTATCTACCAAACAACAAAAAAGATGGGGAAATGCTGTTACACTGAAATACAGAAAGACTCTTGCATGGACAATGCACGGCCTGGTGCAGAAAATGCCAAAATAAATGAAATACTTGATAAACAACTGAAGAGCGATGAGAAAGCCAAGACAATTAAAATGTACTACTTCTGAAGGAGCCTCAGAGATAGAAAGTTTAGAGATGAAATCGGAGAAAGTAGAAAAGGCCCTGCAAAACTTTTCTAAAAACTAATTGGTAAGATGGTAAGGAACGGGGGGAGCTACTTTGAGGCAGAGATGACCTTATTTTTTTCCAAGCATGTGAAAATCCACTTGGGGCAAAATATTTTGGCCAGACCCTAATTGCACAGTATGTTTGTTTTTCAAGCTAATAAGGCAAACATATACCACTTAGATTCTAATGTGCTATGATATCAAAGGGCTTTGAAGTAGTTTTCATTTACTCAGTTAGCAAAGTGGTTCTCAATCCTTTCTATCCACTAGATGCATTGGGGAGCTTTTAAACTTACAGATGCCTTGGCCCTCCAACTCCCCAGAAATTCTGATTTCATTGGTTTACGGTAGAGCTCGGGCATAGGCTTGTTTTGTTTGTTTGTTTGTATTTGTTTTTGTTTGTTTAAAACTCTTGTACTGATTCCAAAGTGAAAGCCAGAGTTGAGAAAAACTGGATCAAAAAATAATACTCCGTGGCATTGAGGGTCCAGTGAAGTCAGAACACACAGAAACACTAATGAGTGAAAATCAGTATCATCTGTCTGAAATGCAATTTAACAATATGTCAGACGCCTAAACAAATTGATTCCCTTTCTAAGAATATATCCTAAAGAAATGGGCAGAAAATCAAAGATTAATACACTGAAATGTTCACTGCAACATTAGTTATTAACAATATCTAATAATGGGTACAATTAAATAGCCTGACACATCTGCGTTAAAACGTTTTCAAAGAAAAACTTCAAAAGTGCTAACAATGGTCTCATAATGGGGTTACATTACTAACGTTCATTTCTTTATAGTTTTATGTACTCTTTCAAATAATCTATGTACACATGTTAATTTTACAATCAGGAATAAAACAAAAAACATTTCTTTCCAAAGCCTTTGGTTGTAGTATTTGTGGGATCTTCTTTTGGCTGGAAAAGTCTGATTACTACCATATTTCCTGAGTATCAGGCTTTTAGGTTTTAGTTTGAAGAAAAACTTAGGTTTTCATCATTAAATGATCAGGTCAAATAAGCTGTAGAGAAATACTCAGAATACTTTTTAGAGAAAGCTTTCATAGCTTCTTTATAAAATTAGCTCTTCTAGTTCATGAAAAGTATAATTTAATCTTCAAAATATAATTTTAAAGGAATATAACTATACACAGTCATTATGTATAATGAAATTAGCCCAAATTTTCTATAGCATTGTTGCCAAAGATACTATTCCCCTAGGAGAAGTTTAACCAGAACTGTTTTTGAATATGTTAAGTATACCAGATGATGCATGATACAGTAAACAACACAGAAAAGCTGTGGGTATTCATTTATAAAGGTGTTCCTCCAGAACTGGACACTTCATCTTTTTCTCTCCTTATTCCGTACTTCTCATTTTGTCCCCATGATCCTTTCCCCAAAAAAGAGAGGTAGTCTACTGTCCCTCTGAACTCAAATATTTACAATATTTACAATTGCAATATTTAGTTTTGCTTCGTGGAAAACTCACAGCTGAGCCAAGCACACTGCAGCTTTGGTTTCCAATTTCACATTCCCCAGAAAAAAACAGCTAGCTTAGTGTCATGGCTATTGAGTTAATTGCTGTTTTGATGACTTGGGGTAATGACTTGCATGAGCCCTTAATTTAAACCACTTCAGAAAATGTGCACAAGCTCTTCTGGGTATGGACAAGAGTCCAGTCTGAGTCACTATGTTACAGAGAAGGATGACTGTTGCCACACTGGCTGAGAAGGGAGAAAGAGAACCCGACCATGCTGTTAGCACTATGGGTGAGAACCACGGGCTATTTGCTTAGCCGTCACGGGTAAGGAAAAGGGTCCTTTCTCAATGGTTTGGGCGAGTCAGACGTGAGCTACTGTTAAGGTCACAAGCCTCGAATTCGCTAGAGGGGAAGAACACGTCGTTACCTCTGGACACACAGAGGAATAGTTTATTTGGACTAGGCTCAGCCAATACTGCATGAAAGAAGCCGAACTAAGAGCGGGTGTGGTTAGAGAGTCTCCATCTGCTAAAGGCAAAGACAATGGGCTGTAGACTGCAACCTAGGGAGGCCCAGCAAAGGAGATGAGTGTAAATGAGCTCAGGAAAACCTATAAAACAGGCAGTTTGATGTGGGTACTTTCCACCCGCTCAACATTAGATGCTGAGCGGCTCCCCAGGGCCCACCCAGGTCCTGTCTTTGCTTTCACACAATTGTCAGTTAATTCCCACTAACTCGAAAACGGCAAAGGCAGGGCTGGCTGACAACATCCCAAGTGGTGACACTCACTGCGTCTATTTACATTTTAGACAGAGAGGAGAAGGGACGTACAGAAACCCAGGAAAAACGCCGGCTGCTGCCCAGCAGGACTGGCAGCTCCCCTCCTCCCAAGCCCTCAGCAGCAGCTTCGGTGAAGGGATCTAAGGCAGCTCCATTTCTCTGTCATCTTCTAGGGATTGAGGGTAATGAGGACGGAGACTGTAATAGAACTAAAAGGACCTTAGGGATCACTTGAGACTCACTTAAATTTAAATGAACGAATCAAGACAGCATGTCTTCTCTGAAAAGTCACTGATTATTCTTCTAAACTTCATATATATTTCACCCCATCCCCATCTCAACTCCACCAGCACCCCAGAACTTCAGCAGGGATCTAAGACTGCCATCCTTGAAAGAATATTAATAATCATGTTATAATAACAACTGGTGAACATTTACTATGCTTCAGGCACTGTATTAAAACGTGAACTCGAGTATGTCACCCTCATCATCTCCACCATTATCGATTCTCAGATACAGAAACAACCTCAGAAAAGGGGAAGGTTTTATCCCAGGTGACATAGCAAGAATGGGTGGGTCCAATATCAACCGCAGGAAACCCCATGACAGAGCCTTGATTTGAAGCACTCACTATAGGAGGGGGACGAGGGGAGAGGAGAGGAAGCAGAGGTGAGCCAGCCATACCTGAGCGCTGACTGTATGCCAACCTCTTTGCTAAGCACCTTTCACCCACTTCGGCTTATTAACAACATCCTAAGATAGGCTTGTTTCATCAACTCCTATGTTACACACAAGAAAACTGAGGTTCAAAGGGGTTAGATGATTTCTCTCTGGTCCTCCCAACTGGTAAATGCTGGGACTAGCATTAGAATCCAGACAGCCAGATGCCCAAGTGTTTTTGGACCCAATATTCTTGCTGCTACCAGGAAGAGGAACTCACTGAGACGTCTGGCTGGTAATTTGAATCTCGAGCATATTCTAATCTCTAGGAGGATACGGAAAGTTGCGTTTTGTGTTGTTTGATGTTTTATTTTATTTGGTTTGTTTTTCTTAAAAAGCATGAAAAGGGGGCAGTTAAGAGGGTCCTCCAACACTGTAACTCCACCCTAAATAGAGATGGTGCAAAAGCACAGAGAAAAAGTTGATCGATTACTCTTCCTCATGAACCGCAAGTTTAATCACTAGGGGGTTGTAAGACCAAAGAACACTAAAACTAGTACATGTAAAAGAGGGTTGTTCTTTAGTACTATTATCTTTTTATAGACTCCAAATAAAACTAATTTCCCCACAGTAAATACAATCTACAGCATGAGACCTGAATCACAGATGCCTGTTGGAGTCCATTACACACCATATTATTTCCCCGGTATCTGATGAAAGTGAGAAAGGATGATGAACATTTTGGCATGCTTTATACAAGGCTGATCAATATTTTCCATTTCTCCAGTTGTGTGCTACTACAATTCACCAGCCGAGAGGACAAGTTAGCCGGATACAGCAGGAGAGAGCAGGCAGTAATGGAAGAAAGGTGTGCAGATCTGGGGATAAAGTCCAGTCTTAGCCAGGTGGATTACCAGCAACTACCTATCTCCTAGTATGCTCTGGTGGGTTAGCACGAGGAGACTATATTGGAGCCCATCGTTGAGTTCCTTCAACTAAATAAAGCAGAGCTTGGGGATACATTTAAGAATATCAAAGCCAAACCATCACATGACCAGGGAATCAGGAAATGGCCACGAGGCCAGGGTTAGAAATGTGGACATGAGAACCCATAAGAAGCCAAGAGAACAATGAAGAATGAGGTCAGGAGTGATGAAGACCCAAGTCAGGTTTCCTGGGAAGAAAAGGAAAATCAGGGACAGTCACTAAGGCTCTGGCTGCTCATACACATGGGAGACCAGGGAGATGGAACTCCAACAAGAACATCTCCTGTGGCTTCAAAGGACCTGCTGCACCTGCTCAAGTCTCCTAGACTTGATCCTTCCATGAATTTACCCCAGTGGCCACTCGATCTGCTTGGTTTTTTGTTTGTTTGTTTGTTTTGCAGTATGCGGGCCTCTCACTGTTGTGGCCTCTCCCGTTGCAGAGCACAGGCTCCGGACACGCAGGCCCAGCGGCCATGGCTTACGGGCCCAGCCGCTCCGCGGCATGTGGGATCTTCCTGGACCAGGGCACGAACCTGCGTCCCCTGCATCGGCAGGCGGACTCTCAACCACTGCGCCACCAGGGAAGCCCCAATCTGCTTGTTTAAAAGTGGATGTTTATTAAATTTGCTTCTGGGATACCCACAGCCCTCACTACACGTAATAAACTAATGACCCACAAAGCAAGAGGACAGCCTGCTGTGAAGCTCCAGTTGACATGACTGTCCAGACGAAGAAGGGCCATCAGATGAATCTTTGGCCTCACGGGATACATACTTGATAAGGGTTATCTCTAGGAAGGGCAAGGAAGAATATGGGACCGAGGCATCAAAAAGGGCTTTAATTTTACCTACAATGTTTTATCTTATTAAAAAAATTCGGAGTTTGAAATGTTAATTATAAATTTTACATGGTGGAAATTGCCATATTATGCTCAGCGCTTTCCAATATTTTTTCTAATGAATCGAAATAGAGAGAAAGGAACCAAAAAAAATTATGAGAGCGAGGAAGGGAGGATTGGGGGATAGGAGGGGGAGGGGGAGGGGGAAATAACAGGAAACGGGGGAGCTGGATGGGAGTGAGAGGAAAAGAGGAAACATTCATGTGGAAAGGCTCTGTGAGGCTATTAGAGAACCTAGGGCTCCACTGACACTGAAACCCAGCTCCACAGAGGTCCTTACAAGTATCTAAACTAAAGGGAGAATGAAGAAGTGTTAGAAGCCATGAACATCGAGACAAACATTCTTAGAATCCACAGATAGACCCAGAGTCCTCTTCCCAGGAATAGTGTGACCCGAGCCTCTAAGGGAAAGAAGAGAATTACAGGTGAAATCCATTGATGTTCCCAGAATTTCAGGGACCCAGTAACCCTCTGAACCAATCATCACACGTTTTTGAAGTCATTTGTCTAGTCTAGCAAGGCAGTTTCTCTGCTTTAGAATAGAAGCTCATGAGAAAAGAGGAAGGATTCACTTTGCAGTTAAATGCTGAACCAATTTGTTAGGAAATTGACAGTTTCTATGATGGAGTACCTATACCACATTTACATTTCTGAAACAGAAGTATGAGCAGTAAACATACCACCTAGGGACAGCCTACCTCTTATGCTAGAAGCACAAAAATCCATTCCCTCTTGCGATAAGAAAGAAAACTGGAGTTTTTTCTCTTATAAGACTTTAAATATCCCAAACTAGCAGCTTATAAAATTTTCAATGTTGGAGAGAAGAAAAAATCCCAAACATGTACAGATTGTTTCCTTTCATCAACTGAATCCTGGTAACAGAGGAGGATTCATAACTGCAGGCAAAATACATTCTCTCATTAATCCCAGCTGCTTAATTAAACCAAATGAAAGGTTCTAATTTTATGACGTCTTTTCAGATACTTAAATTCATTTATTGGGAAAGGAAGAATTTAGAAGGTTCAAGTCACATTTGGTTAAATTTCCTCAGAAGAAATCATCTTTTAGTGCAAAAGGGATTGTCTGAGACAACCTACTGATGGATTTCCTGCCCCCCACTTTTTAAGGCTGTCAGAGAACAAAGCAACCATAACACTGGGTCTGATTTCTACAAGCCACATATGATAGGAAGAAAAAAGCTTAGCTTCTTCACTGGAAAGTCACATTTCAGTCCCAGGTGAAGGTAAAATCCGACCACGGCATCTGGCTAGCAGAAAACTACCTCAATTTAAGAAAATGCATTTATATATCCCTTCCTGGAACAGAAGGTAATTCAAAGTCACAGAGAAAAAAGTGACACATTTCAAAGCCATACAGTAAGGAGATAAGGAAATCTACACAAGGTCAGCAAAGAAACATCTGAACCTAGAGGTCATTCAAGACATGAGTTCAGTGCATTTGCGTTTGTATTTAAGCATCAGAAATGTTTTATTTCTGGGAGGGAGAAACACAAAATTGAAAGAAATGAGCAATAGATTATTGGGAAGTTTTGTATACGGGGACTAGTTTAAATGTAAACACCAGTGTCTAACTCTATAATCAGTAACAAATTTTTGCCCACCCCGCCCCCAAAAAAGAAAAATTCTTGACCATGAAAAAAGGGACTCCTGGGAAAGCTACTTTAAAAGAGGAGAAGACCTGCTAAATAGTACCACTCTGGTCTCTTTACTGATCACCGATCCATTTAAACAGCCTCTTTTCCTAATTTTCCCAAAGCATTGTTTTCTCACAGCATGTGGGTGTATAGCATTTCATGGAAGGCCTAAAACCATGGTAGGAATTATATCACAGCACCCTACATGCCCCAATAATAGAAAATACAATCACTGATTTTATGCAGCTTAGTTAAATGAAAAATGATATAAAATTATATGCAAATTCTAATTTTGTTAACATTACCCATGGTAGATGGCGGGCATGGGGAGGAAACATACAAAAGTGTTAATAGCAGTTACCTTAAGGTAATAAAATTATCATTAACTTTTTTCTTCTCCTTCCCCCAAATTATCTACATCTTCTCTGATGCACCTGCCCTTCAACACGCAGAAGTAGAAGGCCTCCTCTTCGCCTCCCACACCTTTGCGTTTCCTTTTTACATTTATAAAGGAATGCCATCTCTGCCCCAGCTTATCGAACCATTTCAAGTCTGTGTCTCTGCACTTTCCCATCTACAAAGAACTGCCTTCCAGTTACTTATCCGAGACGACCGCCAACTCTTTGCTGCTCAATATTTTGCACAAGTTCATTTGAAAATACATAGTATAAATGGAGAATTGCCTGAAAGCTCTTTCTTTTCCTTTATAGAATCACACTTTGGCAAAATGCCAGCAATGAGGGACATTCTATAAAGCACTCCTATAGAATTCAGTGGCAGTCACTGTGGGGCATTTGAGAAAATTGATCCTCAGAGCTCAAAATATCCTCTTTATTTGTACCTGTGAGAAAAACGTAATTCTGTTCTCAGTGCCAGGGACAACTGAGCTCCTTCTAAGAAACTTTATTTTTAAAAATCATGTAACCAAATGAGATCTTCCTCTTTGCCCTGGTTGCCAAATTTTCATCCCACAAGCACACATTTTCTACCCCCAACTTTGCCTTATTTCTCATTGTCTTTAGTCCTCGTTATATTTTATATTCTTTTTTTTTTTTTTTTTTTTTTTGCGGTACGCGGGCCTCTCACTGTTGTGGCCTCTCCCGCTGCGGATGCGCAGGCTCAGCGGCCATGGCTCACGGGCCCAGTCGCTCCGCGGCATGTGGGATCCTCCCAGACCGGGGCACGAACCCGCGTCCCCTGCATCGGCAGGCAGACTCTCAACCACTGTGCCACCAGGGAAGCCCCTATATTCTTATGTTTTAATTATCTTAGTCTTTATGAAACAAGATAGTTACAAGAAAAGCACTTGCCTTAATGTTATAAAGAAAATCAAGTTTGAAAAAGTGTCCATGGACTGATGGAAGCATATGATCAGAACTTCCTTTCACTCTTCAGTGAAAAAGACATCCAGCATCTTCTTTGGCAAAACAACACTGATAAAGGAAAAGAATACTTCTCCAACCTTCAATATTTTCTCTAAGAATCCTGGGCTGTTTTCCATAAGAAAGCTGGATCTCTTTAAGAAGTTCTGAGCTAGCAAAATGTTTTCATTAAATACATCCAAACAGTTTTTCTCTGTGGTTTGTCCCAGGGAAATGTGTGCGCATGAGAGGACCTGCTGGTTGCTTGTTTTGCATCAACAGAAGCACACATTATATTCGCTTTGGGGGGAAATAGCATAGATAAGGAAGACTCCCATGAACTTCTGTTCCAGGTCCTTTCCAAACAGAATAGTAATAGGTTCTAACTCTGCTTAGCTGGAGACAAGTCAGCATGACAAGGCAAACCTGTAATCCCAAAGCAGCCACTGCCTATACCCCCAATTGTATAAAGGTTATTGTATGATGGTCATTACGCCATGGCTGCTCAGAGGTCCCTTGGGACTGAGGATGCAGTATTAAGAAGAAATTCCCTTAAGTATTAAGGGTCAGAGGGAAGATGTCTGCTTTCATATTTAAAACATTCCATGCAACATGATCCAGAGTTGGCTGGTTTTCCCCCTAAATTACTTTCCAGAAAAACTCCCATCACTTTTTGCAGAAGTGGAGCTGTACCTTGTCACAGGGCTGTTCTATGCTGCCTCAGTTGTGACGAATGCTCTTCCCCACAAAAATGAGTCCTCAAAGGATGACTGTTTTACCAGAAGCAACAACACAAATTAATGGAGTGAGTTCTAACCAAGTGCCTGAAACCCTGCAAAGCTTTTTACTAAAGATCTCATGACTCCTCACCAGCAACCTTCCAGGTAGACCTATGCCCATTTTCACACTGAGGCTCAGGCTGCCGAGTACCTTTTCCAGGGTCACACAGTTACCAGATGACTGAAACAGGATTCAAACCCAGATCCGTCTAACTCCCAAGTACACACTCTTAAACATGACTTGATTGGGACTCTACTTGTCCAGAAGAGCAGAAAGTCTACATTCCCTTTCCAGCACCTGCCCACCCCAAAAGATCTAAGAACTCCCCAGGCACTTCCTCATAAACAAGGGGTTTCTTCATCCCTCTTGTTTCTAGGTAGCCCCTAGAACCAGAACTCAGATGTCTCCTTTGATCCCAGAAGCTCCCGACAGAAGATGGTTGCTTTAGAAAACAAAGACCAGAAACCTGGTGTTATGGACTTATTGTTTTCATCACCCCAAACTTCATACACTAAACCTGAAGGTAAGGTCTTTGGGAGATAATCAGGTTTAGATGAGGTCATGAGGGTGGGGCCTCCATTATGGCATTTGTGTCCTTATAAGAAGAGGAAGACAGACCAGAGCTCTCTCTCTGCTACGTGAGGACACAGAGAGAGGCAACACCTATAAGCCAGGAAAAGAGGAACTAAATCAGCTGACACCTTGATCTTAGCCTTCCCAGCTTCCAGAACTTTGAGAAATAAATTCCTGGTATTTAGGTCACCCAGTTTGGTGTATTTTGTTATTGCAGTTCAAGCTAATACATCTGGGGTCCCATGAAGTTCAATAAGGTCTTCCATTGGCTATTAATCCCTTCACTAGAAGGCCTGGTCATTTCCAACTGTCTCCAGAGCAATGGAGGTGAGCTGGACCTCTACCCTTGTGCTTCTCAATGAGAATGGCATGACCTACAGAGGGTGTTTTAAAATTAGAAGGGCACATTTTGGTTGTCACAATGACTGAAGGTGTGTTACTGGCTTTTAGTGGGCAGAGCCAGGGATTCTAGACATCCTGCAACGCAGGTGATACATCTTACTCATCAAGAACAATGACCTACATGACTCAACCATCCAAAAATACTCCACCAAGCATTAAAGTTTTATCCCCTGTTTATAATTATCTGAGCCTAGATCCTGATTCTGTTTTACATATAAGCACAAAAGATCGTGGCAAGGTTTTAACATACACTGAAATTTCCAGGAATGCAGCTACCACGTTCAGTAAAGGGAAAATTATTGGGTTTTTTGTTTGGAACGTCACCAGTTGTGGCTCACCATTTCAGAAGATTGTATCACTAACAGCTAAGCTGCTTGTATTATGACAGTCTTCAACCCACTATACCTGTATCAGTTGGCCTATGTGGCCATTGTGCTCACAGAGATTCTACACGTGTAATATCTGACTTTGTATTGTGTCTTCTGGTATAGTTGGGCCATATTGCTTTATTACAAATTGGTTTCCATTCATTTTTTCTTTATATTATACTTAGGACATTAGGTTATTTTTTGTAGATCATATATGTGTATATGTGCTATTATCTATAACTTTCATTTCAAGATAGAAAAGGAGCATTTTAAGATATTTCTTATTAAAGGGGTAACTGATAGCACTGGGAACCACTCTACTCTCCCACCAAACAGAGTGCCAAATCCTGATTAGGCAACATGGATCTTCAATTAGAAAGGAGGAGGGTTCCCTACTCAGAGTTATCTCAGCTGTGGGTGCCACATGCCAAACGTGACTTGGGCTCCCAACTGCCATCTCTTTAGATTCACTGACCCAAGACATTTGCTCAAGGCCAAACCCTTTGCTTTTGGGAACAAGGCAACATCCAGCATCTCTGCTCACATCCAACACATCTTTCCACCCTGAGTGTTTTCACAGAGGCCTTTTTATACTCCTATGGTACTAGATCACTCAGCCCACCCTGAAGGTTTCTATAGCCTGAAATTACTAGGAAAGAGGGTTGAGATTTTGGTCCCTTCCTTCCCAGGAAGGTTATCAAAGTCCTTATGCAAATTTACTTACCCCTACCTACCCCTTCACATGCACCTTCTCTCTTTGGAGCCAGATGAAATGCTGTAAGAGATAAGTAGGACAGGAACTATCTCCTTTCCCCAGTTGAAGAAAGTGAGGCCCAGGAGGAGTTCAGGATCTTACTCAAAGACACAGAGCTCCTGAGCAGCAGAGTCTAGACTCCAACCCCAGTTTTTGAATCCAAATGCCAGCACAGGTCATATCACATCAAAGTGATGAAAATGGAAAACGTTGCAAAGCCATCCCAGAGTCAAACAAGCCCCTTCTACAACATGCTGTTAGATGTATTCATTCTTTCTTAAACAAGGTAACCAGAGTCACCCTCCCTAGACAAGTAGAGAGGATAGGACTTACAATTTGGACAGTACTGGGTCACCAACAGGAGCCAGAAATTCTTTTAACACACACACACACACACACACAAACTCCCACCTGTTACTTACTCAGCTGCTATTAATGGAAAATGCCCAAGCAATTTAGAATTTTATCTAGGGGCTACAAACTTCACATGGGAATTATCAAACACCACTGCTTATTATCCCCTGCGTTGCTGAACTCAAAGGTCCTGCAGAGCCTGGGAAAGAGCAAGAAGTTTCGAGGATGCCTCTTTTTCGTGTGTGTTCCTCATCACAGCAGGAGAGCTAAGGCCACTTTCTGCTCTGAAATTCCATATCGCTTTGACAGAAGTTATTCCTCCTTTCCCTTACCAAGCATGGGCACCTCACCATTTCTCTTCAGTGGGTGCCCCTGAACTCCAGGAGAGCACGCCAGGAGCTGATGGGACAGCCCTCCCACTTGCCTCTCAGAACTAACCTAGATCTGTGAGCAGAATGCCGCTCTGTGAGTGAGAAGGGCTGTGGGCTTCGGGGATCTGGAAACCAGTGCTTGCTACAAGCAACGGGAGCACCTCCAGGCTGTATGCATGGGACAGATGTGCACCCCTAGTGCCCACCCATCAGAGTTCATCCCTTAAGGATGGCACTTGTTCTGCATAATCTCTATCAATGAACAAGTACCACAGATCACATTCAGTGGTTCAAATTACACACAGTGGAACCCCACTGTTAACTTCTCTCCACAAAGCAACTTTAGCACAACGTAAATGTTTCTTGTGTCCAGTCCCCAACTTAAACTGCCAAGTTACACAAGGATTCCGGTACAGAGTGTCACATCTACGAGAGGTCCACGTTACATGCTCCAAAGGACAGAACTTGATGAAGGCTTCAAGCATTTGGGGTCTCAGTTCTGATTCCAGTAGGAATTTCAGTAGGTTACAGAAGGTAAGTCAGTACAGGCTGGGGACAGACATTCCTCATGTGTGTATGTGCTGAAGCCTCCCAGCGTGGGCACCATGGTTGTGGTCCCAAACATTACAGGGATGTCGACACAGTTGAAGAGATTGGACAGCCTTAAAAGGTTAAAAATAACAAAAGGAGGGCAAAGTTACACAGCAAACAAAGAGCAATGTTTTGTGATCCCCAACCTTATTGAATATGACATGTATATAATGGCCAAAATTTCATAGACCCCATCTCCCATGACACTAGCAACCAAAGACCAAAATAAGCCACGAGAAAACACGTGACCATAGCAGGGGGTTCTGGGTGGGAAGAGAGGGTGATGCACTCACAGAGACAGGTGGGGGCAGGAGGCTCCAAGTGTCCATAATAAGGGGGTTAGCCTTTGGAAGGAAAGACACTGGAAATTTCTCAGCAAGAGTAATGTGTACAGTAGGAAAAGCTGAGAAGACGAATTTGGCAGTCCATCTACACATGACCCTTGAACACATGTGTATGAACTGCACGAGTCCACTTATATATGGAGCTTTTTCAATAAATATATTGGAAAAGTTTTTGGAGATCTGTGACAATTTAAAAAACACGCAAGCGAACTACACAGCCTAGATATACCAAAAAAATTAAGAAAAAGTTAGCTATGTCATGAATGCATAAAATATATGTAGATACTAGTCTATCCTTACACAGGCACAAAGGTAAGTGATATTGCATATAAAATTAATCACATATTAGTTTCCTTACTGTTTTATAACTTCGCTTTCAAACAATTACATTACCATACAATATGCCTCTCTCTGGTAACTGGAGAAACTGCATATCAGCCTATCATCACAGGTAGGTGGGTTTTGAAGTGTAACAATGTTTCCAATACAATATCCAATATGAACATCACTGTAATACTGTATGCTATAAAAATTTTATAACGATTCATTCATTAGTGTACAGGTTAGGGTACTGTGAAGCAATCGTATTGATGACACTAGGCTACCACAGGGCAATCATATTGCTGCTTCTTTGTTATCAACGCATGAATCATTATACCATATGTCATTATATCATCATAAATATGAATTTCTTTGTACACTATCTTTTTACTTTTGATGCTAGTGTTAGTATAACATCTACACTGTTTTATATCATATAAGATGGTACTGATGCAGGTATTAACAGACAAGGCATCTTGTAAACAAAGTAAACTTACAGTATGGATAAAAACAGTACAGTGTTGTAAATGTATTTTCTCTTATGATTTTCTTAACATTCTCTTTTTCCTAGTTTACTTTATTGTGAGAATGCAGTATATAATACATATACAAAATATGTGTTAATCGACTATTTATGTTATCAGTAAGGCTTCTGGTCAACAGTAGACTATTTGTAGCTAAGTTTTGGGGGAATCAAAAGTTATATGCAGGGCTTCTCTGGTGGCGCAGTGGTTGAGAGTCCGCCTGCCGATGCAGGGGACACGGGTTGGTGCCCCGGTCTGGGAAGATCCCACATGCCGCGGAGCAGTTAGGCCTGTGAGCCATGGCCGCTGAGCCTGTGCGTCCGGAGCCTGTGCTCCGCAACGGGAGAGGCCACAGCAGTGAGTGGCCCGCGTACTGCAAAAAAAAAAAAAAAGTTATATGCAGATTTTTGACTGCATGGGGTTGGGGGGTTGGCACCCCTAACCCCTGAATTGTTCAAGGGTCAACTGTATAAATAAATGCCACAAACCATCACAGTCTCTTTTTCAATCCAATTCAATCAATCAAAGACTCCCACTATACCCACAAGAAGTTTTTTTGGTTTTGTTTTTTTTTTAATTAACAAGGGAGTATTTGGGGAGAGAAACACGAAGAGCCCGCCAAAAATCCTGGTGAGCACACAATAAGGCACAGGGCTTGCTGCTGTGATTGTAAACCTAAGAAGTACAGTGTCATGTCTAGATACAGGACAAGTATTTATAGCATGATTTAAATGGCCAGCACCATTTCCTTCCAGAGGTACTCTGGTGATTAAGAAAATAAAGATTCTAAGGGAACAGCTACTTCATCTGACAGAGTATCACACCTGTCAGTGGAAAAAACACTGAAGCCAGTTCATATCAGCGTCAAAGGAAATGGGAAGAGAATTTGACCTATACTGCTGAACAGTTCCTGTTTTCACCTTCAATTTCTAAATAACCGTTGTTGCAATACTTCCAGTAATTCGTCCAGTGAATCTTCCCCTGAAGTGGACCTTGATTTGAGGAAATGATTTAAGATCTACGAGGCACCCTTCCATTCCTCTTCATATCCTGTGAATTTTCTGCCATGGGCAGGACCTCCCAAGATTTCTTAAGAGAGCCAGGCAGAAGGCAGGGCAGGGACTGGGAAGTGGAATGAAGAAAAGAAAAATAAACAAACTTCTTGGATGCGATTACATTTCCCTTGCAAAGGCAGAAAAAGAAATAACTACCGCATTTGTTCTTTCCTTCAAGTTAAAAGAATTTCTAATTACCCTACTTTGCCACAAGATCCTAACCAGAACAACAGAGGGAGGTACGACGTTTCCATTTCTCTCTTCAAGGAATCTTCTCTAAGACTCCAGGTTTTGCTGAGGTGAGTCAATTTGGTGTTGTCATGATAACACAAATACTTCTTGGTGTCTCTTGTTTGGTTCTGTCGTTTTATTTTTGCCTTACTCCAAAAAACAAACAAACGAACAAAATGGATGGAGGCTAGATTGAAGCATGGCCATTTGGGAAAAAGAGTAAGAAACAAGAAAAACATACAGTGTGTCTTCTTAAAGCATGAGACATAGAGTTCACCAAGAGACTGCAACGTAAACTTTATCTGGCCGTGTTTAGTATTAACACCATCTTTCTCTATGTGAGATTGAGAACTCAACCAATCTGGGACACTTGCTTGAGCTGAGTCTGGACACTGATCTCTGCTTGAGCTCCTTCCGAACTGCTGAAGAGGGATTATTCCCCTGAAAGTCTGTCCACAGTCTCCTCCCAGGGAGCAATGGTGTCATGTTTGTAGAGTACTTTGAACATTCTCAGAAGAAAGGCAGTGCACAAATTCAAGACATTCTTCTCACACTATGTAAGACATAACCATCATTTTTTGTTGTTGTTGCACATTTAGAAAACAGCCCCACCAGCCAGGCAAGTGCTATGGAATCACTATAAAAGGAAGAGAAGATCTTCCATGACCTTCAGAGATTTTCTGTTGGGTGTTCCGCATAGTGTTTGTGCCAGCCAGCCTGCCCTTTCTCCCTCATCTCTTTGTTCTTTGTTGGAGTCTCTGGCAAACGGAAGAGAGGAGTAAAGGAATGTCGGAAGAGAAACCTCAGCAATTACCCATCTTCCTTTCAGTCACTTATTCACAGAAAGATGCCTTTCTGGAGCTCACCAAGAGAACCTGATTAAAAGACCTGTTCATATATTCCAATTCAATTTCACAAACATGGCAAACATTTAAACCATAATTTCTGCTTACTATTTACATCAGGAAAGCAGTAAGTTTTGATTGCAAAGAAGAATACTGGTGATATTGGGGTGTTATGGTTAAGAAGGTGAAAGGCAACTATTAGATTCAGTAGAAGTCTCAGCTATGTCTCATTTCCCAAGCTCCCTCATCCCAAACCCAGTACCATCCCAATTCCATCTCTATCTACATAAGACCTCTGATCTGTGCTTCCCAATGGCCTTCTGTTATCTTCTTTTATTTTTTTTAAAGGTCCACATGTGTTTACTTAATTAATTTATTTATTTTAATTTTATTTATTTTTGGCTGTGTTGGGTCTTCGTTGCTGCACATGGGCTCTCTAGTTGCAGCGAGCAGGGGCTACTCTTCGTTGCGGAGCACAGGCCCTAGGCACGCAGGCTTCAGCGGTTGCAGCAGTGGGCTCAGTAGCTGTGGCACGCAGGCTCTAGAGCACATGGGCTTCAGTAGTTGTGGCGCGCAGGCTTAGCTGCTCCGTGGCACGTGGGATCTTCCTGGACCAGGGATCGAACCCGTGTCCCCTGCATTGGCAGGCGGATTCTTAACCACTGCGTCACCAGGGAAGCCCATGTTATCTTCTTCCCAAGTCAAATCCAAGGAACAAGGTCTGATTTGGGTCACTAACCATCAATCGTCCTTCAGTCTGGATCAGTAACCATGAACCTTTCTTCAACTCTAGAAGGAAACCCCTCCCAAAGGGTGAAGCTTTTTTATTTCCCTCACATGTAAGAATTGTCCATCCAGAAAAACAATCAGACCCAGAAAATTACTATGGTAAACATACTCTCTGAGAGAGTTCAATTTCCCCTGGGGTAGGGGGAATAATTGTTAAGATCTCAAAATAGAATTTCAATTTCCACCAGGTCTTACATGAGTTCCCACCACGGTTTAGAAAACAACCACAACTTGCACGTTGTTAGTCTATGAGATGATCAGCTGAAATCACTATTCCTTAATGTTCAAAAACATACTTTGTCTCCCACACAACTTATTCAAACGCTCCTTTAAGACTTCAGTGGGGTCTTCCCTGGTGGCGCAGTGGTTGAGAGTCCGCCTGCCGATACAGGGGACACGGGTTCGTGCCCCTGTCCGGGAAGATCCCACGTGCCGCGGAGCGGCTGCGCCCGTGAGCCATGGCCGCTGAGCCTGCGCGTCCGGAGCCTGTGCTCCGCAATGGGAGAGGCCACAACAGTGAGAGGCCCGTGTACCGCAAAAAAAAAAAAAAAAAAAAAGGAAAAAAGACTTAAGTGGAAAACCCAGCTCTTGCTCAAATTGCCTCTCCTAGTACAACGGAATCCCCTTAACTCTTTGATCTGTCTATCCATTTATTCCAGACTTCTGACTCTAGGAATCATTAAGTGGTCTTTCCTCTCTTAGATGGCAAACTCTGTCATGCTTCATAATTGAGTGGGCACTCGATAAATGAATGCTATAGTGCTAGGAGGAATAATACACTTCCTATTGGCAGCAAATCCAAGAGAAACTTCCTTAGAAGGAAGGACTGTCAATTACCACTTAACAAGCCTGAATTTTGGCTCCTGTAGAAAAGGCAAACAAAACAATAACAACTCACTCCTCAGTGGCAGCCACATTGCTATCTGGTTGCTGCCCTCCAGTCACCTGGCAGGCGGCTGGGCCCCAGAAAGTGCTCAGCAAGTCCTTGCTGGGGGATTGATGTGCAAAGGCATGAGGCTGGTGATACATAATCTATCACTGATGGGGAGACACCAGCTGGGTTCCTAGCAGTCTGGTTGTGCAGAGCTTCTGACTTCCCATGGTCCTTGGCTCTCTTACAGCTGACAAATCTAGCTGAATGTGGGATGCCAGGCCAGGAGCAGGACACACAGAGCGAGGACAGCGAGGCTGTTCTGGAACACAGACAGGGGATTTGCTCGTGTTTCCTCTGCAGCCGCCGCCATGGCATCCCTGTCGCCCTTGGGGTGAAGTTCATTCAAGTGTTACCACCCAGCTTTTCCTGCCTCCTCTGGGCCAGGCAGGGCATCAGGCCTGACACCAAGTGAGTCATAATTAGAATGCAAATCACTTGGGAAGCTTAAAAATGCTCACGTCTAGGCCCTGTTTCCAGACAGTGTTATTGAATTGATCTTGAGTAGGACTCCAGGGTTGATAGTCTTAAAAAGCTCTCCGGGGGATTTTAATGTGCATATGGGGTCCAGTACCACTGCCTTCCAACGTTCCAATCCTGGGCCCACACCTGTAATCCCTTTGCCTCTCTTTTACACGGGAGGTGCTGATAATAATAAAAACAACAACAAAACAATAAATGTCATTACTATTAACAAGAGTCACTAACAATTCCTGAGCATTTATTATATGCCAGGCATATTTCTAACTGCTTTACTTGTATCAATATGAGTGCACTGAATTCTTTTTTTCTTTTTATTTATTTATTTATTTTTGCATTACGCGGGCCTCTCACTGTTGTGGCCTCTTCCGTTGCGGAGCACAGGCTCCGGACGCGCAGGCTCAGCGGCCATGGCTCACGGGACCAGCCGCTCCGTGGCATGTGGGATCTTCCCGGACCGGGGCACGAACCTGTGTCCCCTGCATCGGCAGGCGGACTCTCAACCACTGCGCCACCAGGGAAGCCCTGAATTCTTAAAAGAAGTGGGCATACTTGTTATCTCCATTTTTCAGGTGAAAAAACTAAGGCATATCGAGAGGTTAAATAACTTGCCCAAAATTTCACAGCCAGTAAGCGATTGAGCCAAGCTTTGAACCCAGGAAGACTGGTTCCAGCACCTTCTCTCATAATTGTTAACCTACATTGCCTCCCTGCATGCATTGAAGGCACAAAGGCTTTCAGGGACCACATAGGGCGACCTCTGGATCCTATACAGCCATAATCACCTTCTCAAATAATCATATTTCTGAAGACATATATCTGATCCATCATTTCTTGATCCAAAACCTTCAATGGTTTACTAACTGCTTATGGGATACAGATCAAAACGATATACAAATAACTTCCCCAACTGTACTTGGCTACCCCTCTGGTATCTACTCCCACCTTAAGCCACTCTACCCTTCAACAGTTCAGAATTACTTGCACCTCCTTCAAACAACCATAAAAAGCAGGCTGGAAAAGCCAGGCTTCCCTCCACACTCCAGACACAGTCATCAGCATTTGAACTCCTCGTAAATGTGTTTCTAAACGATTTAGAGATGCTAGGACAAAACCTTCTCAAAGAGCCAGGTTGGACAGAAGCATATCCATGTAGAAACTCAGTCCTTCAAGGAATGCAAGCAGCCATATCACACGAATTTAAACTACATACAGAGCCAACTAAAACAACATTAGATATATCAACTATCCATTTCCACAAAACTCCTAAAAGTTTGAAAATGGAACTATCCTGGTGAAATGGTACATTACTCATAACTTGCAGATTAAAATTCTTATGTTCTAATAAGCATCTATACTTAGCTAGCACAATAGGGACCACAAAGCCCCTACCTCCAAAAACACTCCAGTTGTAAGAGTGTTTTAAATGCTATAGCACTACATTCTAAAACCTCTTGTAAATTGCATTTAGGACAAATGAAAGCAATCAAATTTGGGACAAGGATCAGAGGAATTAACTATCAGAATTAAAGTAGAAGTGGTCAAGCACTTCATCCCTGCCTTGAAAAACAAAACGAAACCCTTGCAAACTAAAGGGCACTACGAATTCACAATGCAGCCAAAATGTAGACAGCCTACATTGGTCTACCTCAATTTGAATGGAATCTACTCGTCGTTTGCTTTACATCTCCCGGGTCTGTAAATCTACACATTGCCCTTTGATACTGCATTCACAGCTGTCATCGACTGGACAAAACCCAGTTTGTCCTTTCGTTGTTCAAAGGGAGAACATCCTTCTAACGGGCCATCCAAGTTCCAAATAATGTTCCCCTACCCTGTTCGAGGTAAAAAGCGCATACATTTCAGAATCACCTGACTTTACCTAGTCTAGCCCAGGATATCTCCACTGTGGCACCACTGATACAGATAATTCTTTGCTGAGGGGGCTGTTCTGTGCACTGTAGGATAAGCAGCAGCAGCCCTGGGTGCAACCCCCTAAACAACTACAGGAAGGCATGACAACTCAAAAATGTTCACTGGGGGCAAAACTGTTCCCCGCTGAGAATCACTGGTCCACCCTCATACTCAACCCATTTTGGAGTTTCTCTCTAAACATCACTCTATTTTTACCACATTTGGCCACACTTTTACTCTCTGAAATTCTTCAAAAGCTATCTGCAAAATAGTCTTTGGCCTTGGGATTTCAAAAAAAAGTGTTCTTATTAGATCGTAACCCTCAATAAAGGTTCATTTGTAATAAGCCCACATGGAGTGTTTGATTCAGGGCTGAGGTATGGCGGGAGTCGACTCGGTCAGGATGCCCAAGAGAGCAACTGTTTAAGACGGTCCTTACTGATACCTGCATTCCTCTTCCAAAACCACGCCAGAAGGGGTGGGTGTGTTATTTCCACTGTAAATACGTCCACAGGTGGAGTTTTGCCCAGTGCTTTACCATATACACGCTACTTCCTTCAAGAGGGCACCTCTATCAGCTAATTACTTGTTAACAATGGAAAACTCAATCCATACTGGGCTTAAGCAACAAAGGGAATTTATTTGCTAAGAAAAGTGAAAGTCCTACAAATGGCAGCTTTCAGGAGAATCGCACGTGGGCCCCAGCTCCAGTTTGGGTGCTGTTTCCCTGATTCTCTCAGCTTCCTCTTCTCCACGAGTCAGCTGGTCTTCAGATTGGCTTCCTTCACAGTGGCACAATGGCTACAGAAGTCCTGGCCTAAGTCCATACACCACATTGCTTATAAAAGAGTGCCTTGCCATAGAGGGAACCTACCTCAACATAATAAAGGCCATATATGACAAACCCACAGCCAACATCGTTCTCAATGGTGAAAGGCTGAAAGCATTTCCTCTAAGATCAGGAACAAGACAAGGATGTCCACTCTTGCCACTTCTACTCAACATAGTTTTGGAAGTCCTAGCCACGGCAATCAAAGAAGAAAAAGAAATAAAGGAATACGAATTGGAAAAGAAGTAAAACTGTCACTGTTTGCAGATGACATGATACTATACATAGAAAATCCTGAAGATGCTATCAGAAAACTACTAGAGCTCATCAATGAATGCAGTAAAATTTCAGGATACAAATTAATACCCAGAAATCTGTTGCACTTCTATACACTAGCAATGAAAGATCAGAAGGAGAAATTAAAGAAACAGTCCCATTTGCTATCGCATCAAAAAGAATAAAATACCTAGGGATAAACCTACCTAAGGAGACAAAAAAACCTGTACTCTGAAAACTGTAAGATGCTGATGAAAAACAGCAAAGCTGACACAAACAAATGGAAAGATATACCATGTTCTTGGATTGGAAGAATCAATACCATCAAAATGACTATACTATCCAAGGCAATCTACAGATTCAACGCAATCCCTATCAAATTACCAAGGGCATTTTTCACAAAACTAGAACAAAAAATCTTAAAATTTGTATGGAGACACAAAAGACCCCAAATAGCCAAAGCAATCTTGAGAAAGAAAAACAGAGCTGGAGGAATCAGAACCACCCCCCCCCGCCAACTTCAGACTATACTATAAAGCTACAGTCATCAAAACAGTATGGTACTGGCACAAAAACAGAAATATAGATCAATGGAACAGGATAGAAAGCCCAGAAATAAACCCATGCCCCTATGGTCAATTAACCTACGACAAAGGAGGCAAGACTATACAATGGATGAAAGACAGTCTCTTCAATAAATGGTGCTGGGAAACTGGACAGCTACATGTAGAAAAATGAAATTGGAACATTCTTTAACACCATACACAAAAATAAACTCAAAACAGATTAAGGACCTAAATGTAAGACGAGATACTATAAAAGCTCTTAGAAAAAAACAAAGGCAGAACACTCTTCGTTGACATAAATCACAGCAATATCTTTTTGGATCTGTCTCCTAGAGAAATGGAAGTAAAAACAAAAGCAAACAAATGGGACCTAATTAAGCTCAAAAACTTTTGCACAGCAAAGGAAACCACAAACAAAATGAAAAGACAACCCACAGAATGGAAGAAAATATTTGCAAACAATGCAACCGACAAGGGATTAGTCTCCAAAATTTACAAACAGCTCATATGACTCAATATCAAAAAAAAAACAAACAACCCAGTCAAAAAATAGGCAGAAGACCTAAACAGACATTTCTTCAAAGAAGACATATGGATGGCCGAGAGGCACCTGAAAAGATGCTCAACATCTCTAATTATCAGAGAAATGCAAATCAAAACTACAATGAAATATCACCTCAGACCAGTCAGAATGGTCATCATCAATGGCCATCATCAATGGCCATCATCAAAAATCTACAAACAGTAAATGCTGGAGAGGGTGTGGAGAAAAGGGAACCCTCCTACACTGTAGATGGGAATGTAAATTCGTACAGCCACTGTGGAGAACAGTATGGAGGTTCCTTAAAAAACTAAAAATGGAACTACTATATGATCCAACAATCCCAATCCTGGGCATGTATCCAGAGACAAACATGGTTCAAAAGGATACATGCACTCCAATGTTCATTGCAGCGCTGTTTACAATAGCCAAAACATGGAAGCAACCTAAATATCCATCGACAGATGAAAGGATAAAGAAGATGTGGTACATACATTCCATGTATTTATATGTGTGTGTGTATGTGTGTGTGTATATGCGTGTGTGTATATATATATATACACACACGCATATACACACACAATGAAATATTACTCAGCCATTAAAAATAATGAAATAAGGCCATTTGCAGCAACATGGATGGACTTGGAAATTACCATACTAAGTGAAGTAAGTCAGGCATAGAAAGACAAATATCATATGATATTGCTTATATGAGGAATCTAAAAAAAAATGATAAATGAACTTATTTACAAAACAGAAACAGACTCACAAATTTAGAGATTGAACTTATGGTTACCAGGGGGAAGGGGAGGGGGAGGGATAGATTAGGAGTTTGGGACTGACATGTACACACTACTATATTTAAAACACATAACCAACAAGGACCTACTGTATAGCAGAGGGAATTCTGCTCAATATTCTGTAATAACCTAAATGGGAAACGAATTTGAAAAAGGATACATAGATATGAATAACTGAATCACTTTGCTGTACACTTGAAACTAACACAACATTGTTAATCAACTATGATCCAATATAAAATAAAATTTTTAATTAATTAAAAATAAAAATAACGACACTGGAAAAAAAATTAAAAATAAGAAGTCAGTGAAAAGGAAAAAAAAGAAAAAGAAAAAAGGGTGCCTTTCTAACCAAGCAAAAATCCTGAACTTCATTATAACTGGATTGACTTGAATAATGTGCTTAGGACTGAAGTATCCAATCAGTGTGGCCAGAAGACCACAGGCTGACTGGTTGAGACCCTTGAATTGATCACAGTGGCTGAGGGGGGAAGTTATGCTGATGGATTTAGAGCGATGGTTCTCAAAATGTGTTCCCTGACCAGTGACATCAGCATCTCCTGGAAACTTGTTAGAAATGCAAATACTCTGGCTCCACCCCAGACCAGCTGAACCAGAAACTCTGGGATGGTGCCTAGCAATTCGTGTTTAACGAGTCCTGCAGGTGATTCTCATGAAAGCTAAAGTTTGTGAGCCACTGGTTTAAACCATCAGATCCTACGTGTAAAGCCTAGAGTGGGGTGAATCCCGTTTATTTCACTGGCTGCCACACAATTAGAAAATGGTGGAGTGGAGGCCTGAGAAAGTACCGTCAAAATACTGTAGAAGGAGAAGGCTCCAGAAGGGGACAGTTCATTTCACTTCTTACTTCCTATGGTAAGGCTATGAAGCAGAAAACACAGTGATGAGTGCTTCAGCCTAGCAACATGGTTTGAAGATGACTTCTGCTGCCCATATTTATTAGTTTCCAGGGCTTGAAGAAAAAGAAATGCCCAACATTAACCCTCCCGTTCTCTGTGGGCCCTAACCCACTTTCCCTGGGGAAATTGGACAAATATATACATACAGGTTTGAGAGAAGTAAAGCTACTTAGCAGTTAAGACTGCATTGAAGAAGACATTCTCTAGGAAGGTTTCTTAATCATGGCTAATCCTAAGAGTCGCCTGGAGTAAGGTTACAAGTCCAGCCTCTTGGGCTGGACTAGACCTACAGAGTCAGGATCTCCAAGGGAGGGACCTGGGAATCTGTGTTTTTAACACACATTTCCAGGGATTCTTTTTTTTTTTTTTTTTTGGCGGTATGCGGGCCTCTCACTGTTGTGGCCTCTCCCGTTGCGGGGCACAGGCTCCGGACGCGCAGGCTCCGCGGCATGTGGGATCTTCCTGGACCAGGGCTCGAGCCCGTGTCCCCCACATTGGCAGGCAGATTCTTAACCACGGTGCCACCAGGGAAATCCCCAGGGATTCTTACGGATTGACCATGGTTGGAAAACACTGTTCTAAAAGCTGATGCAGGGCTTCCCTGATAGCGTAGTGGTAGACAGTCCGCCTGTCGATGCAGGGGACACAGGTTCGTGCCCCGGTCCGGGCAGATCCCGCATGCCGTGGAGCGGCTGGGCCCGTGAGCCATGGCTGCTGAGCCTGCGCATCCGGAGCCTGTGCTCCACAACGGGAGAGGCCACAACAGTGAGAGGCCCGCGTACCGCAAAACAAATAACTAAATTAATTAATTAATTAAAGCTATATGCAGAGGACTGGGGAGAAAAATCTCATGAAAGAATTACATGAATATTTCTGACTGCAAATAATAGCTTCTTCCTGTCCTTTCTTGGTGCCTTCCGTCACTCCCAGGGCCTCTAACTGTTCTTCCTCTAGTCTCATCCTACACTGCTTCCCAAAGAAGTCCCCCTACAGACCACTTCACGTCAGAGTGAACTTTCTAAAACACACGGAATGTCAGGCCTCTGATCACAATCTATCACGGTAGAAATCCATCACAAGTCCTCACCATGGCCAACAGCATCAAGTCCGAAGTGTTGGCATGAAAGGGGGGGAGATAAATTAGGAGTCTGGGATTAACAGATATGCAATGCTATATATAAAATAAATGAACGACAAGGACCTACTATACAGCACAGGGAACTATATTCAATATCTTGTAATAACCTATAATGGAAAAGAATCTGACAAAGAATATATACATATTCTCACATATATGTATACGTGTAACTGAATCATTTTGCTATACACCTGAAACTAACACAACATTGTAAATCAACTATACTTTAATTTAAAAAAATTTTTTTTAAATGCAAAAAAAAAGTGTTGGCATTTCATACACATTTCCATATAATCCAGGCCGACTTTCTTCCTTAGCCTTACCTCCTGCTGTCAGCCCACTGCAACCCCATTATGGAACCATCCTGAAGCCCCTGCATTTCCTCAACACTTGATGTTCTCTTTGCCTTTGTTCCCTCTGTTCACCAAGGTCTTCCTTCCCCCTTCACCCAGAGTATCAGTCAAGTTAACGAACGAGAGGTCATGCTGCGGTAACAAAAGCTCAGTAGATAAAGACAGCAAAGGTTTATTTTTCACTCAATGTCAGGAGGTGGTAAGTTTTTTCTCTAAAGACCCAGATGGTAAGTATTACACACTTGGTGAGCAACACACAATTTCTGTTGCCTTTTCTTCTTCTTCACTTTTTTGTATAACTCTTTAAAAAATGTAAAAACCACTCTTTTTCATAGGTCATATAGAAACAGGTCACTGGCCATCTGCTGACCTCTACGCTACATGATCATTGCCAGAGACATGGAGACAGCAGAGAACTACTCAGTCTAGTCATTCAGACCAGGCTAATGGAGCAGCCATCTCTTGGGCATCTCTAGTCACCATGCAGACCAAAAGAGAGGGTCTCACGCAAGTCCCACTAAATGCCCCAGTCCAGAAGTGACACCCTAGAACTTCTGCTCACAAATAATTGGCCAAAATTGGTCTTTCAGCCCCACCTAACTATAATGGAGCCAGGAAGTGCAATCCTACCATGTGTCCAGCAGTAAAGAGAATTGGAATGGCTTGGTAAAAGTCATGACTTCAGCTCAGAGACAAGTGCTCTGGAAAGCCTTTTCTGACCCTCTGGTCCCCGAGTCAGATTAGCTACTCTTTCCCTATAACCTTATAGCACCTTGAAGCCTAAGCGTGTGCTGTGCATAGGGTACCACAATCGCCAACTTCTCTGTCTCCCCCACCAGATCCTGAGCTTCCTTAGACAAACATCTCTGTATACCTACTGCCTAGCACAGCGCCTGCTACCCAGGGATGCTCAGTGTGTGTTGCTTCAACAACTTAACGAATGTGGTAGATTGTGGGAGTGGGGTTGCCTATGCATTTACCTGAAGGCTCTGTATGCAGCAGTGTCAGCCTCTCTGAGCCTAGTTCAACCACACCCATCTCCACTCATGATAAATTTATCATTTTGGTTATTCGGTTACTTTCTATATTAATCAAATTCACTCTTCCTTACAACCTTTCCTTCTAATAATCAACACTTTGCAGAGAGCTGGTCCTTGAGGCCACAGAGCACTTTGACTTTATGTGAACTGGTTTTGTGTCCAGTTTGTAGGTCAGAAGGCAGGCACAGACAGGCACTGAGATTTTCCCAAGTTACACAGCCAACGAGAGGTAGAGCCAAAAGTTATGCTTCCTTTTGATCCAACAAGAGAGCTACAGGGTTGAACACAGAGGCGCAGCTAAGTGCACCAACAGGTTATTTATATCCTTTGGAGAGATAGAAGGCATAACGTGTATGTCAAAGGTAAATCTTATTATACCATATCAGTGTTCAGCTTATAGTACACATATTTCTCTCTGAGTAAAATATTAGAAACAAACCACACGACTATATTAATGTACTCTTTCAGAACCCCGAGAATATTGAAAATGCCACACACCTGTTTTACCACCATCCCTTAATGCCTGCTAGGTGAGCAACACCTGCATGCATCTTCACTACTAATGGCATAAAGCAGAGCTCAACTGTTTCACACGCAACACATGTGCGTCTGCTGCAGTTTGTATCAAACGTGTAACCACAGAGCGAGCAAACCAGAGTTCAAAATGAACTGTAGTGCAAGTCTCCACCAATACATATTGACAGAGTTAAGCCCCTTCGTGGAGACCATTCACAATCTGGGTATCCTCTGACCCCACCCCAAAGTGTATCCTGACCTGGAATTTTCCTCTCCTCTCCATCTCCTGGATCCAGCAAGTTCCTAATAAACATCCCATCTGATGGTTAGCCTTGACAAATGCCCTGGAGCACCAAGACAAGAGGAATATAGCTAGCCAGGAGCCCTCTACTTCTCTCATCATCGACAGAATAGCGTCAGAGCTGGTCCTATTGAAATCGGTGGAGTTTGAGTCGTTCGAGATCGAAACTACTTTTTAAAAATATACAAACCCTTTATTTAAGAAGGTGAAATAGCCCGGCGTGTCCTCCCCGTCTGGTTAAA
Source organism: Orcinus orca (assembly GCF_937001465.1). Taxonomy (NCBI): domain Eukaryota; kingdom Metazoa; phylum Chordata; class Mammalia; order Artiodactyla; family Delphinidae; genus Orcinus; species Orcinus orca. The sequence continues at coordinate 67,672,824 of NC_064564.1, read as the reverse complement.
TGGGGACAACCAGGGGAAATTGTGCAAGAAAACTCAAGTACACAAAAGCAAATTACAGGCTCAGTATTGCCAGACACAAAACAGGAATCAATCCTTTACAGGAGTGTTGCCTTTGCTTCCTTCTTTCTTTCCTTGAGCCTTGTAATTGAATGTTGCAAACTATATCAAGAAGAATAAACCGGGTTTCCCCTCCCCCAAGCAAGAAAAGGTTAAGCTTCTAATTACAGGCCCTCTGACTATCATTTGTGCAATTAGCCATCAACTATAATCGCTGATGAGAGAATGCAGAGCTGCGCTAGCGATATCCCCCTCCTCCTCAGCCCAGACTGGGTTACTTTCGTCCCATTCTGTTACAGAGGACCAACCACAACCGCGCGCACTCTCCTTACACACACGCTCACTTAAAGACACATTTAATTTTTAGCAAAAATGGCATCTTAGCGTTTGACTGAGACAGGCATCCCCAAACCCACACCAAAGTAACCCAAACGTTTAGATCCACTCCTCTTCATCACTTTTAAGTGGAGAGAGGAGGCCCAAGAAAGAAGCTACCTACCAGCCTCACAGGACCAGCCCTCTTTGAGGCGCAGGAGAAGGTGGTAGAGAGACGCTTGTTGCCCCTGGAAACTGCAAGTCCCCCCCTCCGGGCTGTAAGCCGCGTTACTGGGAAGGCGGTGGCAATAGCCTCAGTAGTTGCATCAGTGCTAACTGCTGCTGCTGCCACTGCTGCTGCCACTGCTGCATTTACGGTTGGCGGCTGCCGGGAAGGTACAGTAATGACTGTAGGGAGCGCACAGCTGCTGCGGCGGCAGGTTCCCTGGATCAGGAAATTAGGGCAGGCACCGGGGATTGGAGGCGAGGGCGGCGCGCGAGCCAACCAGCGGCCGCCCCGGGCCCCCGTGAGCCCCGGGCGGACGCGCGGAGCAGCCGAGCCCCGGGAGCACTCCGGGTGGCAGCGGCGGCCACGGCCACTCACGCTCACACTCGAACGCACACTCACACAACCCCGACGCAGGAACCTGGCTGCCCCGAGCTTATAAGAGGAGCGCGTCGAGGGTGGGGAGGGAGGGCTGAAGCCGCCGCGCCCGCCCCCATCCCCCGCTGACCACTCCCCCTCCTGCCCCCTCCTCGCTCCTCACCCCGCGCTCCAGCGGCCGCCAGGGTGGGTGCTCAGCGGCCGGCTCCTCTCTCTTCTGTCTTCTCCGCTCTTGGCTCCCCACCCCCTCTCCCTTTCTCCCCTCCTCTTCCCTCCCCTCCTCTGCAGCGCCTGCATTATTTTCTGCCCGCGGGCTCGGCTTGCACTACCGCTGCAGCCCGGGGAGGTAGGTGGGTGGGTGGGTTGGCTGGTGGGGGGTAGATTGTGCAAGTTGTAGGGGAGGGGGTGCGCCTCTTCTTCCCTGCTCCCTTTACCCCCCTTCGAACTCCTTCCCCTCCTCCCCTTCCCCCTCCTCCCTCCCCGCCCCCACCTCCTTCCTCCTTTCCGAAGGGCTGGTAACTTGTTGTGCGGAGCGAACGGCGGCGGCGGCGGCACCATCCAGACGGGCACCATGGGCACGTCCGCGCGCTGGGCGCTCTGGCTGCTGCTCGCGCTGTGCTGGGCGCCCCGGGAGAGCGGCACCACCGGAGCGGGTGAGTGAGGACGCGCCCCTCCGCGGCCTGCCCGGACCCAGCCGGGGCGCCAGGGGGCCCCGAGGCGCGGGTCTCCTTTTGCCCACCCCCCTCCTAGGAGGCGCCTCTTCACTCTCGTCGCCTTCTCTCCCTCCCCACCCTGGTGGCGCCTCTGAGCTGTCAGCACCGCGGCTCCCGGGAGCCAGGCTGGGGGGATAGTGGGATTTGGGGTGTCCTAAAGCCTTGCCCGAACTAGTCTTCATTCCCTTACACTGCCTCCCCTAAAACCTGTGCTTTGCCTCGTTTTTCACTCCGCTTGGCCGGGGATGGGGAATATGGGCTTCTGAGCTGTTGAACAATGGTTGTGTCTCTTCTGCCAGGCGGAGTGTTAGGAAGGAGGCAGGGGGCCGGGTGGGCCGGGACGTGCGCGGCAGCCCCCGGAGCGCCCCTCGGACTTCACGGAGGGTGGGAGCGGGCGGTGGGTGAGGAAGGGCGCCTCCGGCGATGCGGGGCGCCGGGTGCCGACCGGGAGTGGGGTTCCCCGCGGCGGTGAGGAACCCGCACGTTCGGTGGGCTGCCGCCGGGAGTCTCCGCCGAGCGGCTAGAAGTGCGCAGCCTGCGCACCCGGACTGCGACTCCCCGGGCGCCGGGCAGTCTCCGTGTAGTGCGGGTTATAGGAAGAGTGAGACTTGAATCAAATAGGACTCACCTCTAGATGTTTCTCCGCTCTCCGGGGAGCGTTTGTAAACCTCTCGGGTCTCCAGGATAGCTGAACGGGGGAGGGGAGTGGAACGAAGACTTAATCAGGTTAGTTTGCTGAGCCTCGTTCCCGGTGAGATTTCCTCGAGAGGAATTGGGTCCTTATCTGGTGACTGTAATTAGCCTTCATTCTAACCAGTAGATCAAATGGAGTAGCACGAGAGCTGGGAGAGCTGGTGTGTGACTGTGGCTTGTTGGGGAGGGCGGTGGGGACAACTGTCGGGTCCCCAGGGTGTGCCGCACTGGGCCTGGGAGCCCTGTCCTCAGCCACTCTCTCATTTGGGGCCGCACAACTTTCTCAGGCAGGCGACAAGAAGCCCTTCTAAGAGGATTCGGTGAGAATCCTGGCAGGTCCCTGAAGTGATCTCGACATGACACCAAGGGGCTGGCTCGCCACCTCTGGGGAAATGGGACGGAAAACTGCCCCCGTCCTAAGTACCCACTCCAGAGTCCCTAGCTCCTGTCGCCCGGTGGCTTGGGAGACCCTCCTGCCCGCAGTCACGAGTCTCCTGAAGTGAGAGCGAACTTCAATGTATGGTCAAGCAGCCCCTCAAGCAATACTTGTGGGGGTTGAGTCTCCGAATGCCCCCTGCCCTTAGGTTCTGACTGTCCCGAGCGTGAGAAGCTGCGACGGGCTTTTCTGCGCTCTGCGATTGGCTGGCCGCCCGATCACGTTTAGGTTGGTCACGTGGCTCCGCGGGCTCGTAATTTAGCAGCCTGAGAAATGTTATCTTTAAGGGAACGTGAAAAACTGACAGGCTCCAATGGACTGTTCTCTCAAATGCTTTCCCCTGACTGGACTCCTTGAAAAACGGCGAGTGTCTAGTGAAGATGACCCCTGATGTGTAACCAAACTAAGAGATTGGAAAAGCCCTGAAAAGTTTTCAGACTCTAACATTAATCATTAATGGTTGAGCAATACTAACTTATTAAACGATTTCTCAGAGTAGTGCCATGGCTTACATTACACCTTTCATATCATTTCAAAAGACTCCGATATACCAGAAACCACTGATGACTGTCCAGAAAGGTGGGAGAGAAGATTCGTTTTTGCTGCGTTCTTTTCATATTCTTTTAATTTAATGTATAATAACTGTCCACTGGAGGTTAACTTTATCCTATAGAACGCTATGAATGCACCTAAATTGTTGAAATGAGTTAGTTGAAGCCGTATGTTCACCTTGTATCAGGTAGGTGAGCCTCCCTTTTGCTCCCCTAGGTCACATGTGAAATATGTGACATGCCATGAACAGCGGAAAATAGAAGCCCACGTAAGACTTAAATTCTTCGAAGGAAAGGAGACACATCCTTTCTGAGCTGGAGGAAATTGGGGGTTGGCTGAGGCAGGTATTGACCCTAAGCTAACCCAGGCTGGCTCCTGTCTGAAGTTCAAAGCCCCAAGGCATATGGACTGACTTTCTGGCCCTGGTCTTCTACACTCTGCCCATACACACACGCATGATGCTGGTCTAAAATACTCTAGGACAGGGCACGTGTGCTTTAAGACTCTGCCAAGGAACTTAAGTCAGGCCAACAAGAGAAATTAAAATTCAGTAATGGAGCGTACCTGATGGAAAAAAATCCCTGGGAGTTCCAGGACATTTTCCTCCACCCTAGGTAGTCAAGATTAGGATCTGGGGTACTATATATTCATTAAGGCCAGAGCCTAGAAGAACCAGGGTTTTGTGAGAGCTATTCAGATATGGCTAGCCACCAACAAAAGAGTCAACGGAACTTCTCCTCTTGTGGGGAGTGGGTTGGTGAAATTGGCAGTACCTGGAGGGACAGGAGACCGGAGGGCAGAGGGAAAATAAACCTGACTTATCCAGATAGCACCAAGAGGAGATATGACAATAATCGTAATCCTCATCTAGATCAAAGAACGAGCATGTGAGCAGGGACTCTTTAAAGGAGGGTCACCAGTCAGGCCTTCATTGGCAATGACGGCTGCCCGTGGTCTGGAGCAGCACTGCTCCCCAGATCACCCCTTTGCCCAATTCACGTGACATTTAGCTATGTACCTGCCCTGGCTCATTTTGGTTCTTTGCTCGAATTGTTTGGAGTCCCTAGATACCTAAAGCATGTATAAAGGCCAAGTTCAGTAGAACTGCCAAATGTTAGGACTTCAATATAACCATACTGTATATTTTAATTATAGCAGCCTCCGTGCTCAAAAGAAGTGCTTCTGCCTTTTATAAAATTGGATACCCATAAACCCAATCTCACTTGAGTAGTTTTGTTACAGTTCTAGGAGAGGTGAAAAATAGTCACAAGCCCCTTCTGTTCCAGGAGGAATGTCAAACTGATCAGACTTAGCAAGAACTCCTAGAGTAGAGCACAACCAGAAGATCAAGGGAACAGCCCCTAGCCGTAGGGCTTCGGGTTTTGGTCCAGAGACCAGAAGACCTGGAGCACCACATAGAAATGTAGATATTAGCTATTTAGACCATTTTCTAGTTCTTACAGAATGTGAATAAAGTTGTCCCTCTCTAGAGGGAATAGTGATCAAATTTAGGTGGTCATCTATACAATTTCGAGTCATAATTGAATTTACTTTGGATACTGACCTTTCTTTGGAAAGCCACCTTCACATTACTAGTCTATAAAAAATTACATCCCTCAAAGGACTATGATAAGCTCTATAATGAAGCTTATGATAAAAGTTCCTGCCTTAGAAGCATTTCTCAGGGTGGGCTAATACGGCTGCTCTCCAGGTGGTTATGTGATAGACTCAAAACTGCTTCGTTTGTTCCCGTCTGTGCTTAAGCCACAGCACGGAGACTGCTTTCAGGAGAAAGAGTCCAAGAATACCTGGGGCAGAGATGGAGGAGATGCACCTGTTGAGCAGAAGTAAGTGGTCCAGGGGCAGTTTTCTGGCCCACCTAAAGAGTTGTTGGCTAGGAAATCTGAAGACTGATAGCTTTTCGTAGGACTTAAAGACAGAGGAATGGCTTAGCTCTAGGAGAATCTGGCTTTGTAAAGGACGATTACCTCAGTTTCACTCTGCATTTTTTCAGTCTGAATTGGTGTCCCTGCTAAGCTTTTCTGTTGGTTTTCAATAAAAATTCTAAACATTGTTAACACTGCCTAGTTAGATACACTAGATGCACTGCAGGGACTAAATGAGATGGCAGGTGATACCTTAAACTGAGCACACGTTGCCCTTCATGCGAAGTTTCCTAGAAAAGTTTGGGCCTGATGGCTAGATGGTGGCTCTAAATTAACGAGAGAATGCCTGCCAGGTGCTGGGAGAATAAATACAGCGATTCTGCTAGAAGTGGCTTGATATCTGCTTAGAGATCCTTTGCCCACTTTGTATTTCAAAGATGCTGCATGGGTGGGCGGAGCAGGGAAAGGGCATTCATGGCCCTGTATTTAAGAGAGAACTTTGGGGGCAGAAACTATAAGATAGGACCATGGTTGTGGGAGAGGGAGGGGTGGGCTATCGGGTCGGGCTTGTAATTTGCCAAACAAGGGAGGCAATAAAACCCTTGGTGATAGACAACATTTGCAAGTTACATCGTGTGTTATAATTCTTCCCCCAGATACTATGAGTAAATAAGGTTCTTTTATAGACTGCCTCTAATCTTTAGTTTTCTTAAGATACCTTTCCAAGGTCTGAGCTACTAACTGATCTGTAGGTTCCCTAAGTAGGTGGTAGCTTGATGCCAGCATCCTTTGTACCTCTGCTCAAAAGCACTTGACTTCCATTTACTGAGTGCCCACCACATGCCATATAGCACCAGGCATAGGCGACACAGCGACCAAGAAGTTGGGCTCTTCCTTCATGACATTTAGTGTAGTGGGAAAGTCAAACCAGGAAATCAGTGATCCAGAGACAGCCTGGAATAGAAGCTCTGGATGGGAGCGAGCAGACCCAGTGGTCAAGACTTAACCATAAAAGAGGCAGGTAGCAGCTGAAGATTGCTGGAGGTCCCACACACCACATGGGTCACAGCTTATGAAGATTTCTCAAAACTCACCGAGAACTTAGACTCTCATGTGACAAAGCCAGGAATTAGTCCATCTCTGCAGATGATCCTACAAAGGTGATAGCACTCAATCAACAATGGATGGCTGCCAACGTTACCAAAGAGCGCTAAAATCCGTCAGAGGTAAAAAGCCCCGAAATTTCTAACTTTACCAGTGAGCCCTGCGTGCCGGAACCGCTCTCCTCACGTGGAAACGAGGCTAACGGACCCACACTGACACACTCATTCTGATACATAAGTGCAGGAAAGTGCTGTGTTTTTAAATGATAAAGTTTCTGAAGATGAGGTGAAAGTACCCTCGTAGGCATTGAGAACTGTGGCCTTTGTAACCTAAGAGTCTTTCAAAGTATGCTAACTGGTGAAACAACTGCTCATACTTGGTTTCAAGTTCAGAAAACCTGGGAAGAATGCTTTGGGGAAAAAATCTGTAGTTCAGACCAACTTCATTAGTGAACTAACAAATCAACGGATGGCACTCGCTAGTGCCTAAAAAAATTTTAGACGTCAGGCACCCGGTCCCAACTTACAAAGACACATTCCAGGCCCTGCCATAGGGGATCTCCGCTTGTAGAGATGGAAACACGTAGGTGAGCACATCTCAGTATGTGACGGCTCTGTGACAGGCACAGGAGACAGTGAGAAAGCAGCCAGACCACACCTAATTGGTCAAGAAAGCAATTGAGGGGCTCGTTCAAGGATGACATTTGAACGGGTGGTAAGCAATAGGAAGAAGCCGGGGGAAATGGGTAGGAAACTAGACTCAATCCTAGAGCCCGTGAGAAGCCTGCAAGTGATCCCATCCCTGGCACTCTGGGCCATTCTTGGCTGCCTGATTCACCATGTTGATGTGGATAGAGAACACGGCAGCCTGGAGGCAGAGGAACAAGAGACAAATTTAGATCCAGTGAGAGATGAGTGCTTGGACATGCCCAGGGCTTGATAGCAAAATGTCAGAGGAGAAGAATCTACGCTCACGGTTGGACTACTGATTTAGAGTGAGTGGTGGTCAGTCAAAGATCAGGCACACGGGGATGGGAAGACAGATTTTAGAAGAACCTCTCTACCGTGTACGCCTATTAAGATATCCAAGTAGATTTTACCTAATGGCACAAAGGTCGTCATCATAATCTCTGTTGTTCGATTGGCAGTTGTCACCTATGTCCATCTAGTGATGCACACGACTTATGGGGTGAGTACTATAGAGCCCATCCCTGAGAATGAAGTAGTCGCCCGCATTGTGGGTAGAATCTTAGCCTCCTGACCTTCCCGCAGTGGTTTCAGAGTGTGGTCAGGGACCAGCTAGGTCAACAGCCTCCGGGAACTCAATAGAAATGCAAACTTGGGCCCCATGCTAGACCTACAAAGTCAGAATCTCTGGTGAGGGGGCAGCATTGTTTTAGTAAGTCCTTCAGGGGTTTCTGATACAAACTCGATCTTGAGAACCACTGACTTTTACCACCCACAAAACTAATAACTTCCCAAATATATCAGGAGGGCCTTAGCTCTTTCTAGACAAGAAGACCAAGCATGATAGTCCTTCTAGGAAAAGACCTGCTAGGGATACTGAGGCAGCAGTTTTTAAAAATCAAAATGGGGACGGGAGGGTGGGCTCTATCTCAACAATAAGGCTGTGTTAGGACAGTGACATCCTGACAAGTGATAGTACCTAATTCTGGATTAATTTAAACTGACACTACTACCCACATCACAAGTCAGCAGAATATTCTGGAAGGAAGTGGTCCTGAGTCAGGTGCTCTAGTTGGTATGCGTGCTCAATCACATGGTATCTGGAGCCAGACTGCCTGAGTTCAAATTCTAGTTCTGCCCAAGGTGATCGTGGGCAAATACTGTCCTCCCTTCCCCAAACAGGTTCCCTGGTATGTAAAAGGGGAACAGTAGTGCTGACTGTGTAGGATTGAGAATTAAATCAATTAAGAAACTGAGGTCTTAGAACAGTGTTTGGCTAAGAATAAAAATTAAGTTATTTATCCATGATTCTCAAGATCATCTCAATCTGATGTAAATGGGAAAACTGACAATTGAACTGTAGGATTGAGTGAATCAGGATTAACCCAAGTATTTCACAGTTTTTAGTTGGCCCCCGACTGGTTCTCACAAGGCTTGAGAGGCTGTCTGTAAGGCCAGAATACAGCTCAGTCCCTCATCCTCAGTTCCTCTTACTAACCTTCTTCCCTTGTAGGAAAACTTCTTTGTTGACTTGAAAGGCTGTCTGTAAGGCCAGAATACAGCTCAGTCCCTCATCCTCAGTTCCTCTTACTAACCTTCTTCCCTTGTAGGAAAACTTCTTTGCTGACTTGAAAAGCTGCTTGTCCTAAAAGGAGTTTTAGCCTATGAATAGAAAGATTGGCGTTCAAGTGGCAAGCAGTAGGAATGAGCTGGACTAAAAATAAATGCCCTTGGCAGCCCCAGAAGTGCCAAAACAAATGGACTGAACAAAATTCCAGGAGATGATAACACCCGTACACTCAAGCAAATGGGAGGGCTGTGAAAGATGTGAACACTTGGCCTTGCTAGTCCCAGCGGTGTGGCAGCCGCAGCCCCTCTGTGCAGGCTGAAGTTCATGTCTGAGCCTGACACGCAGAAACATCTTACTGTGGGCATCCCTTCTGGAGCACTCCTGCAAAGGTGCCACTCGGAGCCCTACAGGGAACTTCGTAGCCCACTTGGAAGGCTTGGTATTTACCGTAAGATCTATGCAGTTTTTTGTTTTTTTTTAACCGAAGCTTACATACTGTTCTTCCATGTTAACCGTTGCAGGGACAATTAGACAACAACGGCAGGCTGACTTCTAAATGCATTAAAACCCCTGAGTTGCTTGGAGCCAGTGAACTGCCAACATGTCTGGGTAGCAACGTTAACTATTTAGGTAAGCAAGGCTCCTGGGACATGGGTGCCTTGAAGTAAGTTTGCAGAGTCTGATATCAACTGTGTAAGCGCAGAATTAGTGAGGAAATCTTCAACCCTTCTGGGCCTTCAGTCATTCGTTACAAGTGTAAACAGCCGTGTAGACGACTACGTACAAGTGACTTCCAACCCCCTGGCCCAAAGGGGTAGGGGTATTCATCCTAAGTATTAGAGCTGAAAGGAAACCCAGATCTAGTCCAACCGTTTGATTTCTTAAAGTTATGGAACGCTTTTCAAATCCTTACACAAAACTCCAATGTTGAAAAGAAATGCTGGTTGAAACAGAGGCGGAATACCCAGGTTCCCTGCTGTCGTAGCCTTTCCCCTGACTGCAGCCACCCCGATGCTACCAAGGCATTCCTGTGAACCCCGTGACTTTGAGGAACCCGCTAAAAATCACATTGACTCCGACTTTTCACCCTTCTGAGCAGATAGGCCCTGGGTTGTAGGATGCCGAGCGCTTCTACTTGTAATTTATTTTCTGAGGCATCATTGGCTTTAGCTTAGCCTAAGCATTGAAAGGACCCTGGGTGTCGATCATTTCAAGCTCACCCTGTTCTCTTTATGAAAGTATAATGCTGAACTTGAGACTTAACTGTCACGGATGGAAATAGACTACAGGCCCACAATCCTGTAATCCCCCAAAGCTTTGCAAACCGAAAGCTTAATTCATTTGGTGTTTTCGATTCTTTTGGAGCTCTGTACGGCAGCATTCCCAGGTAGGCACCACAGGTGTAAAGGGAGAATCTTCCTGAAACTTGGGCGGAAAACCCACCATGCTGCAAACAGGTGGCTGAGCTCTCCCCGCTCTGCACGATACAGGGGATTAAACAGAACTAGGGAGTCCTTTCTACCCAGGAGCAATCTTTCAAAACAAGGTGCTTAGGAAACTTAAGAAACCGAGGCGCGGCCATAGAGCTTAGGGTCTTTCTTCTCTTCTCTTTAAAGAAAGAGCCCTTTATAAAGCCAGCTAGCTTTACCCACCCCCCACTCCCACCACTCTCCTCTTTTAAAGAAGCAGGGATGGTTGGTTAGCAGCGTACTCCATTCCTAACGCCATTGTGCTCCTTTCTTAACGGAGAGCCGTGTGTGTCATGGTAAAACACAGCTTTATGACCATCGGGCAGAAGCTTGGGTGAAGTGGAAACGTCTGAGATAAGAGGTGGAAATTAAACTCCTTTTTGTCTTGAGATATTGGAATAAACACTAAGGAAATGCCCGTGTCTGTCCTGAGCCCGCTCAACAGCGACTCTTAAAGCAGCATTGCTGGGATGTTAACCCAGCATTTATGACTGTTGATTGCCTATGTGTTACAGTTACATTCAGAGAGCTTCCTTAAGGTGACAGTGGACTAAACACCAGCCTTAGGCTACTGTGCGCCCATATTTAATCCCAGGCCAGCTTGAGTGTCTGTAAAATCTGTAGTTACAATCAAGGCTCGTTGTTAAAGAGATCTGCCAGGTACCTAACCCCAAGTGGAAAACCATCATCTGACGCCTACTTTTTTTTGTTTTTCCTGACGCCTACTTTTAAGTCCCTGTCCAAGTCGGATTATATGGTTACCTTTCTGACAGCATAGATATCAACGTCGATGTTTTTGTCTCATTTTGACCAAACAACTAAAACCTTGGGTAACTAACACCTTTTAAAAAGGTATTCTAATTGCAACCTGACTTGTCTTTCCAAGTATATGTATATTTCTGTTCTCTGACTATCATAAATTGTTCTTTTTTTACTTTCCAAGTAAAGTACTCTAAGTAGATTCTTACCACTCCCACAACAGTCAGAGGTCACGGGGATAAAGAACTACAGCCAGTGGGCCCTGGAACAGATAACCCCAGCATTGAGAATATTAAGACTATATCGAGACTCCAGTGATAAAAGGGGGAGGGTGAGAGGCAGCCAGGTACTTCATACTTGGCTTCGCGGTATAAAAACTAGCATGCGATGCTTCCTGACAGCCTCTACCCTCTCCTTGTTCCCCCTTCTTATGCCCAGTAAAATATTTGTGGATTGAATGAATAGTATGAAATACAGGTAGGAAGAGGAGTTCCCTGGTGGCCTAGTGGTTAGGATTCCAGGCTTTCACTGCCATGGCCCGGATTCAATCCCTGGTTGGGGAACATCCCTCAAGCCACGCAGCACGACCAAATAAATAAAAATGGTTAACATGGTAAACTTTAAAAAATGCCGGCGGCGGGGGGCGGTTGGCCACGCAGGGTGGATTTCCTGGTGGTCCAATGGTTAGGACTCAGCACTCTCACTGCTGGAGCCTCGGTTCAGTCCCTGGTCGGGGAACTAAGATCCTGCAAGCCACGTGGTGTGGCCAAAAAACTAATAATAATTATAAAAAAATAAAATACAAAATGAACTACAGATAGGAAGTGCCGTTGATTCATCCTGCTTTGTATCTGGGTCCCAGCTTAACTACACTCTTGTGGGCAGAGTGCTACATATAGTTCTTAGACGAGTACATTTAGTACCTAAGTAACCACACACCCATATGGTAAACTAGGACCAGATTTTAATCTCCCTGGGAATTAGCCACAAAGTATAGAATGTTCCCAGACAGTAGGGAGTAGCTGATAGTACGGATGCCAACTAGAGCTGTGTACATGACACAAGAGTTCCAGTCTGTGCTTGTCACTGTAGCATCTGTTCTTATGCCCACATGCCACAGCTGCAGATGCTGAAAGGTACAGGAAGTCGCAAGGCTTTCTGCTGGGAAGACCTCCCTAAGGAATCTGCATGAACTACGTGGCTCCACTGTTTTTCTCGAATATTTGCAGTGTATTTGCTGTAAGCAACCACATCTTTGCCTTTTATCTCAAAGAAATTACGTCCTCCAGAAGGATAGACCTGCTAATGATTGGAAACACCTGAGTATCAGCTGTCCCATTCCAGGCAAAAAAAAAAACTAAGTGCCCTACTTCCAAGTATTCATTCATGCCATTATGTGAATTATATTCATACACTGAGCATAGGAAAACTGAGTTTCAGAAAAATAGAATCCAGGTCTGTGGCTCCCACCTTGCTTTGCTTTTCTCACATCACTAAGTTAAAAACGATCTCCCTTTGGGTGTGGAGAAAAGCGAACCCTCCTACACCGTTGGTGGGAATGTAACTTGGTACAGCCACTATGGAGAACAGTATGGCGATTCCTTAAAAAAAACTAAAAATAGAACTACCAATATGATCCAGCAATCCCACTCCTGGGCACATACCGGAGAAAACCATAATTCAAAAAGATACGTGCACCCCAATGTTCACTGCAGCACTGTTTACAATAGCCAGGACATGGAAGCAACCTAAATGTCCATCGACAGAGGAATGGATAAAAAAGATGTGGTACATATATACAATGGAATATTATTCAGCCATAAAATGAATGAAATAACGCCATTTGCAGCGACATGGATGGACCTAGAGATTATCATACTAAGTGAAGTAAGCCAGACAAATAGCATATGATACCGATTATATGTGGGATCTAAAAAAACTGATACAAACGAACTTATTTACAAAACAGAAACAGACTCACAGACTTCAAAAATAAACTTATGGTTACCAAAGGGGAAAGGTGCAGGGGGGGGAGGGATCAATTAGGAGTTAGGGATTAACATATACACACTACTAGGTATAAAATAGATAATCAACAAGGACCTACTGTATAGCACAGGGAACTCTACTCAATATTCTGTAATAACCTATGTGGGAAAAGAATCGGGAAAAGAATCTGAAAAAGAATGAAGATATATACATGTATAGCTGAATCACTTTTCTGTACACCTGAAACTAACACATTGTAACTCAACTATAATATAAAATAAAAATTAAATTTAAAAAATGATCTCCCTTCACCTCTTAACTGTACCTTCTTCGTGCTTTTTATCTTATCTTGGAGTCATTTTGTAAACATGTCTTTTTGCAATTAGACCTCCAATTCTGAGATGAGGAAGCATGTATTAAACCTCACGCCTTTTCTAAATATCCTTTACTTTGCTCGTAATAGAAGCATCATTGATGAGTAACGGTATAGAATGTGGACAAGAAATGCCATTAAAAGATCAGGATTTGGCTGCATGATTATAATGACACAAATGAGTTAAAGGAATGGGAGAAATGAGTCCACAGGTGAATCCCCTGCCCTGCCACCTGCAGTCTCTGGGCAATCTACGTTCCTTCTATCTTGGTCTGGCTCCCTTGACCCAAGATTACTATTCCAGCCACCATGCCTAGTTTTCAGGAAGCAGAAAGGAATAAAATTAAGGAAACTGGATCCCCTGTGCCTTTGAGGATATTTCCCAGAAGTTGTATATACCATTTCTGCTTACATCCCATTAGCCGGAACTTAGTCCCATGGCTATGCCTCCTGCAAGAGAGGCTGGGGAATCTAGTCTTATCCAGATGGAGTGTGCCCAGCTAAGAACTCAGTTACTGTCAGTCACTGCCCCAAGGCCCATCCAGCTCTGGCCCCTACAGTGTTATGGCCTCTGAGTCTGCAGCTGTCCCTCCAAGAGGACTCCTATCCGTGGGTTTCAGGTAACGAGCACCTCTAACTTACGATCCTTGTGTCCCAGCTTAGCTAAGTGTTCCTTCCTGATTTTAGGAAGAAAAGCCAAATGTGAACCCTCCCAATTCCAGTGCACAAATGGCCGCTGTATTACGCTGCTGTGGAAATGCGATGGGGACGAAGACTGTGCTGATGGCAGTGACGAAAAAAACTGTGGTGAGTAAAGAGCTGGACAGTCTCACCTGCCACCTCACTAGGACGTACACATTGTATTGAAAGATGATGATATTATATCTTAGTGTCTACAAATGTATCGAGATTCTGAAAAATAGAATCCACTCCTAAGAACTGCTTTGAACTCGAGTCCAAAGATTCTATACTTCCTGGTCTGGAGGGATATGATTGTTTGATGTGAAGTTAGCAACTTGAGTATGGAATTTTGAAGATACAGTGGAGTTCCTTTCAAATGATAGATGCGGTTGATCTTAGATCAGACAAAATTTTGGTATAGGAAGCTAGAGGAAGGAAGGGGAGGACCAGAAATAGAGACAGACAGAAGACTGCTTTGAACAGACTTTCTTTTTTTTTTTTTTTTTTTTTTGCGGTACGTGGGCCTCTCACTGTTGTGGCCTCTCCCGTTGCGGAGCACAGGCTCCGGACGCACAGGCTCAGTGGCCATGGCTCACGGGCCCAGCCGCTCCGCAGCATGTGGGATCTTCCCAGACCGGAGCACGAACCCGCATCCCCTGCATTGGCAGGCGGACTCTCAACCACTGCGCCACCAGGGAAGCCCCAGACTTTCTTTTTTTTAATTCTCAAATGGTTCCGATCCCCAAAACGCAAGCCGTGGACAGTAAGAAATCCCCTGCAGTTTCAGGAATTAATTAACTCCTGGTATAGAAACTATAAGCCAGCCCAGATCAAAGATCAGATAAGGATTCTTTTCTTAACTCCCTGTCTACAGAGATGCTGATTTTAAAGCACTAGGCAAGATGGAAGACATTCTCTCCCCCAAGAAAATAGGGATACGCCATCATACCCATTGATCAGCATCTATTAAAAGATCATTATGGTGGCTTCCCTGGTGGCCAATGCAGGGGACATGGGTTCGAGCCCTGGTCCGGGAAGATCCCACATGCCGTGGAGCAACTAAGCCCGTGCGCCACAACTACTGAGGCTGCGCTCCAGAGCCCGCAAGCCACAACTACTGAAGCCTGAGCGCCTAGAGCCCGTGGTCCACAACGAGGGAAGCCACCGCAATGAGAAGCCCGCGCACCACCACGAAGAGTAGCTCCCGCTCACCGCAACTAGAGAAAGCCCGCACGCAGCAACAAAGACCCAACACAGCCAAAAATAAATAAATAAATTTATAAAAAAAAGATCATTATGAGAAATGCCTGTCTTTGCAAGCTATATAACCTCTCATTAAGCCAGGACAGCTGAGAGCTACATGTCAAGATGGCATTTAGGTACCTTGAATACATGCTGAAGTTTGCTTTATGATCCCTTTGTTCTGTGTTGTAAAACTCTTGAAATAAGGTTGTTCATGAATGTCGGTGATAACATTGTCATTTGCCTTTTAAAAGACGTTACATAATAAGGTAGATAGCTAGTGGGAAGCAGCCTCATAGCACAGGGAGATCAGCTCGGTGCTTTGTGACCGCCTGGAGGGGTGGGATAGGGGGGGTGGGAGGGAGGGAGACGCAAGAGGGAAGAGATATGGGAACATATGTATATATATATATAACTGATTCCTTTTGTTGTAAAGCAGAAACTAACACACCATTGTAAAGCAATTATACTCCAATAAAGATGTAAAAAAAATCAAAAAAATAAATAAAAGACGTTACATAAAGATGTCCACTATACAAACTAAAAATCCAGAAGAAAAATAGAAGCTAAATGTAGATTTTACCAACTGCCATCTTGTTATGCCCTTACCTACTTCATGCATCATTACTAACTGCTATAGTATAAACATACTGGCAGACAGTCCTGTGCTTGAGCTCTCAGAGCAGCATTATGGATGTCTGCATGCCAATATGTAAATTAGCAGCTCATTTGGAAGCAGAGTAAACCCATGCTGCAATATCAGAAAAGAAGCTTATCTCCAGTCTCAGGACCAAGAATAGTTCTCCAATGTGACACATTTATATCATTTGCATCCTAACACTAAGATTTTAATCTATTCTACAAGATACTGAGTTCCATGCTCTTTCTGGGTTACCGGGATGATATAATTCTCTCACTAATTTTCTCACTAAAGGACCTCACTCTTGTCCACTGTTCTCTTGGTGTAAGTAGCCATTCTTCTTCTGTGCTAAACTATATTTGGCAAAACCCATTTGTTTTTTGTTTTTTTTTAAGAGAGTAATTATTCTCTCCATGGTGTGAAGTCTTACTTTACCATTTGACTACCTCAGTAGAAACTAACCTGAGTCATTGTAGGGGTCATCGCTGGCTTTTCCTAAAATAGTCTCTGCATAAATCGATTCTAGCCACGTAACAGGAAAGTTTGGAAGAGGTAAGGAGGTAGATGTACCTATAATCAAGATCATGCAAAGTGGGAAAAAGTAAATATATTCTTGGCCAGAATTTGTCTCTGCCTCTCAGATATGAAGGTAGAGAAGGAAAGTGGGAGCTTTGCTTGGGTAAGCTCTGAATGCTTATTTTGAGATGTTCCTCCATGAAGGGAAAAGCTACACAATTACTTAAAACTTCCAAAGCCAATTCCTGTTTTTCCTGTCCAACCTCTTGATGTTGAACTTGGTTACAGTTTCAGCAGGGCCTTTTCTTTCAAGCATGTCAACTAGCATATTTAGTCAACTTCAACTTGGATTCTGCAAGCCATGTTCCATCAGTCCTAGTAACTCACTCTTCTACAAGTGTTAGGCTGAACTGATACATCAGTAACTCGGATACCCCAAGAGTGGAACTGGTAGTTCTCTTCCCCGGTGGCACATCTAAATTTCTATCCATCTCTCAAGGCCCAGTTCAAACAGCCTATCTTTACCCTCCCAGTCTGTGCTCAGAATGGAGAGAGAGGAACCCTAGCAATCTATCTGACCCTGTGTATCTTGTTCACTTTGTAGTATAACCAGTCTCTTCTATCCCTGTAACATCTTATACTTCTTAAATTCATGAGGTCTCTTTACAACCATTCCGTACTCTCTCTTTTGCAACTTCTGAAGAGTATCACAGGGTGAATTACAATAACTGACTCTGAGACCCTCTGGCACCTTCCTACATGCTCAGGAGAAGATGGGCCTTGGATATCACTTAAACTGTTAACAGTGGCGTTTGAGTATTTCGGTGATTTTAGAAGCAGTTATGAATCTAAAAAGTAATATGGCCTTTCGTGTTCCCTTGGCTACACAATTTTAGGAGGTAAATAATCCTTTTCAGATCATCATAATTGATCATCCCATCTTGAGTTCTAGAAATTGACTATCATCACTGTCTCCCCATTAACAATATCTGAGGCTAACCCAGAGCGGCTGAACTCTGAGTGCTGTACCTGGCTTAAACCCCTGACCTGAGGTGGTCCCTTTCATCTTTTCAGCAAATGGTTGGCTTTTAGCTGATTTCCCATTACAGAATATTCGTTAGAGAAGAATGTTTTAAACTGGAAATTCAAGTAGAAAGTATAGGCACACGGGCAAAGAAGAATATAATCTGAGGATGACCCTAGAATACCCGACGTGGCTCCTTGTCAGGCCCCTTCTTACTCCCTCACTTCCTCACAGGTAGGATGACTAAGCTGCCTGCTTTGCTTAGCACCGTTCTGGTCAACGCTTATCTTCCTGGGAAAATTAACACTGTCCCCCTTCTACTGAGATTGTGTCAATTTGGACAACAGATCGCATGGTCTCCCTAATTGAGGAGAAAAGGCTGCCCTAGTAAGCATTAGTAGCAGAACTGATACCTTGTCTTAGGCAATTTAAGTCTAGTAGTCAGTTACGGGTGCTGGCAGCTTCCACGGCAGGCTCAGTGACTTTTAGCTGGTGGATGTGAGCCCACCCTTCGGATGCTAAATACAACCTCTCTTATACTCAGGTTTGCGCTTTCTCTATTTCTTACCCAGTGGGTTCCTCTGCCCCAATAGACCTGTAAGGGTGACAGTATTCAGTACTGGAGCTGGGTCTTCTGCCTCTGCACTAAACCCATGTGTTGTTACAAGATGCCGCTAGAACAGTTATACTATGATCCAGTCGTTTGACTGTTAAACTTGAATGACTTGGAAGAAATGCGTGAAAAGAACAAAATTATTACTTAATCTCAACATTATCAAGCAGGCAAGAAGTTCATTATAAGGGATCCCTTCACCTCAGTGTCCTCTAAGTCTCTCAAATGATCACCTTCCTCCTCTGAGGAAAAAGAGGAAAGAAAAAAAAAAAAAGATTTTTCTAAGATTCTCCGGGATATTGGCAGTTGAGTGCTAACTGACTCAGATTTATTTTTTAGAGTAAAACACATCCAAATGCAGTTGTACCCCCAGTGGGAATGTAGGGCTCTTGGGTGAGTGACTTCAACTTTAACCCTGCAAATCAACTTTCGTAGTGAAGAAGACGTGTGCCGAGTCTGACTTTGTGTGCAACAATGGCCAGTGTGTTCCCAGCCGATGGCAGTGTGACGGGGACCCCGACTGCGAAGATGGTTCTGATGAAAGCCCAGAGCAGTGCCGTGAGTGTGACTTGCTTTGGACTTGAACTTTTCCAGGCTGTTCCGTGTCTCATAGCTCTAAGTATTGTATAATCTAAAACTTGATTAGTTTTCCTTGGCCTCCCTTAAAGTTAGGCCAGTTGACTCCGAGGTCAGTCAAATCATTAACAGCCAATCTTTAAAAACATAAAGAATGCTCTGCCTAGTCTAACAAGACTGACGTTCTCTTGGGTAGCTTCGCTATTGAACATTTAAGACTGAAGCCAGAAGATTCAAGAACTCCTTGACTAGGTGCATAGATTTCAAATGTTTGATGATAATGACTCTGAGTGGATGGTACTCTGGTCCTGGAAGCTAAGTCAAGATGTGAGGGTCCCCCCGTGGGCCACGTGTAAGCTTTTAGATGCACAGCTTCTCATGTTGGGAAAAAAAATCTGTTACCGAAGGGGTAAGGTGACTAGAAATAGGATGATAGAGAAACATGTAACGTAAAGTTATTAAAGTAGGGAGCTTACAGCTTGTTCTTAAATAAGAGAAACTTCATAGGTGTGCAAATACGTGTGTATCCTCAAGCTGATATTCAGGAAAAAGTCTATGAGATCATAGAGGAAGATGATTTGGGACAGTTAAGTTAGAATCATTTGCATGTCCTGGTGAAGAAAGTCTCGGTGTTCCTTTTAAGGCAGTAGAGGCCTGTTAAAGCACTAAAAGTGGAAGTCTAACATGAACAAAGTTTAGGTCTGGAATCAAGCAGAAAGGAAGGGATGTGTGTTAATTTCAGTTTTCCAGGCAAGAAGTAAGGGAAGTTATATGAGCATTGGCCAAGGGAGGTGAGTTACCATAGGTGAAGACAGGTTCCATGAAGATTCAGCCCAAGTTTTAGTGGGGGATGACCCCATAAAGTCAAGAATTAGGGGGTGTCCCTACTTTGCAAGATGTCAGTGGAAAAGAGGTTGTGAAGGAGGTCTGTGAAGGAATCCAGGCAAAGGAAGACTTCATAGGTGATAGAGCATCTGGCTTTTAATGAAGTTGGGATTAGGTTGCCAGTATCTGGGTCTGTCACTTGATACCCAGCAGATAAATAATGGTCAAGGAGCAGGCCAGCCAATGAACGTAACCACGCCAAGTAAAACAAAAGCCAGGACTGCGCACACCGCGGAACCTTGACGGAGTAGCATGGTCAAGGCTCTCTGGTGGACTGCCAGGTAGCCTAGGTTGGCATGGCTTCCGAGACATGGAGTTGTCGAAGGATCTGCCCAGGCTTCAGCTAGTAAGTCGAATTTCACCCGTGTGCCCGGCCACTGAGTTACAGATGTCACCACTTCCAGGCAGCACAGGAGCAGCAGCTTTGCACTCATGAGTTTGGAGGCTCTTTTGAGACTGTATATCATCAACAGATATGAGAACATGCCGCATAAGTGAAATCAGCTGTGGTGCCCGTTCCACTCAGTGTATCCCAGTGTCCTGGAGATGTGATGGTGAAAATGATTGTGACAGTGGAGAAGATGAAGAAAACTGTGGTAAGAAGATCAGTGTTGAGTGGCTTATCCCAAAGACCCTTTTGCTCAAAGAAGGGTGGGCATGAAGGTGCAGTTGACTTGCCTTTTAATGACCTCACTCTCTGCTCTACTACTTGTCCTTCTTAAGTGCCCTCAAACTCTGAGAGAAGTTCGCATGGTAACTGACCGTTGCTTGCTCGGGTGTTTCTTCTAGGCAAATAGAAATAAGAAGGTAAGTCATCGAGGCACTTCCATGTAGAAGTAGCTCAGTGAAGCCGCAATTCTGTGGACTCTTGTCTCAGCCAGGACGGTAACTCGTGGGCCTTCCTCACTTGGGCTCAATCAAGCTAGAAAGGGACTAGGGCCAGCGAACACATCCCTAGGTCGAAAGTTGGATCTGCTTAGTGGAATAAACTACTGGAGTCTCACCCAAGCATTTCTCAGTCCCCAAACTAGTTTTTCTTTTAACCTTTCCAGAAGTTAAACTGGCACAGAAGTAGGAATTAACATCTTGCTGGCAGATACCCAAAGATAACTCTACCCAACCGGTGGTACCTTTGTCTCCTATCACACAGTTCCTGCCTGTAAAAGCTAACTCTGTTTCCTAGCCTTTCATGTTTCTGCTCTTGGAAAATATGTAATAAAATGCTCAGTGTTAAAGGTGAGGCCCTGGGAAAATCTCTAGGTTAAACAAACATTGCGTTGAATGTTCTTTCAAGCTACCGCCCTTTTTATAGGGCCTCCTGAGACTGACAAGCACAGGCCTCTTGATGCAGTAAGTGTACAATGAGCTGAGGGTACTTGTAGCTGAAACACCAGTCTTGCGCGTAGAAGTCACCTCCTGAGGTCATTACCACTGCACCTAGTCCAATGAGTTTTGGCATTTAATCCTAGAACTGAGCTTTATGGATTGGTAAGCTGTGGCGCTGCCACGTTTCCCTCTGAAATCCAGACTTTGCTTCCCAAGAGAGTCGTGGTCTCCACCCCAATCACCACCAATTATTGACCTTAATTAATTTGGCAGGAATTTGAGTCAACGTACAAACTGGCTAGTCTGACTAGCTTATCGTTATTATTGCACCTGGCTGCTAGATTGCCGTTCTAGCCCCAGAAGTGACTTTCTAAAACTTGAAAGTATTGAAGACCTGTTATTCCTGATCCTGGTTGGAAGGACCAAAAGAGAAGGAACCATGTGTGGTGTTATAATACGTGGGGGCTGCTTTTTGGTGATGGTGTCATAATGCTTATTATGAGTGAATGTTTGCTTATATACCTGATGCATGATAATCTCATCTCATGATATGTGGCCTGGCCTGATGAGCAGTATATCCATTTAAAGATAACTCATGTCTGCCTTCCCCAATGAAGTCTCTTGTGACAGTTTAAGTTATTAATCACTGTACCTTTAAGATGCATCTCATCTCAAATTAACTTCTAGTCTTCAACTCTTTTCTCGGTCCTACATTTCTCTTCTTATTCAAATGTCCTAGCATCTCTTACATGGTAAGACTGTTTCCTAGTATTCTGGGAACTGCCTATTGATATAATCTGACTTTAGCTTTTAAGTTAGGCAAGAAAGCTTGGATTCATGATCCATGATCTGCATGTTAGATTTTGGGACAAGACGCTTGAAAGGACAGGTCTGGATGCATTTTCAGTGGGGCGTCCTCTCTCTCAATAGGCAACGTGACGTGCAGCCCTGATGAGTTCACTTGCTCCAGTGGCCGCTGCATCTCCAGGAATTTCGTGTGCAATGGCCAGGATGACTGCAGCGACGGCAGCGACGAGCTTGACTGCACCCCACCCACCTGCGGGGCCCACGAGTTCCAGTGCAGCACCTCCTCCTGCATCCCCATCAGCTGGGTGTGCGATGACGACGCAGACTGCTCGGACCAGTCGGATGAGTCGCTCGAGCAGTGCGGCCGCCAGCCAGTGATCCACACCAAGTGCCCAGCCAGCGAGATCCAGTGCGGCTCTGGCGAGTGCATCCACAAGAAGTGGCGATGTGACGGGGATCCTGATTGCAAGGATGGCAGCGATGAGGTCAACTGTCGTAAGTAGCTTTCCTATCAGTATGGCACGTTCGGTTCTCTCCCACGTATCAACCAGGGACGCTTTGGCTGGCTTCATCCCCTGCCGTTCCCTCCCGCTGTAGCTTCCCGAACCTGCCAACCTGACCAGTTTGAGTGCGAGGACGGTAGCTGCATCCACGGCAGCAGGCAGTGCAACGGCATCCGAGACTGTGTCGACGGTTCTGATGAAGTCAACTGCAAAAATGGTAAAGGGTCCCTAGGTGTGGGGTGTTAGTCAAAGGACTGCTCTGATCAGACCCACGAATGGAATCTCTCTTCTGTGTTTCTCTTTGTAGTCAATCAGTGCTTGGGCCCCGGGAAATTCAAGTGCAGAAGCGGGGAATGCATAGATATCAGTAAAGTGTGTAACCAGGAGCAGGACTGCAGGGACTGGAGTGATGAGCCCCTGAAAGAATGTCGTAAGTGAAGGGGTTGCTTGAGGACAGACTTGGGAAGGTTAATTAGACCCGGCAGAGCTGATGCGGTTCGGAGCCTGCCTAATGCCTGGGTAAACTACTTTGATGAACTAGGTTCAGTTGTTGGGCTTAAAAGTGAAATTTTATGACTTAGAAGTAGTGACAAATAGTTCCTAGTTTCACCCCCTTCAAGGTAACCAATCAGCAATAGAGAAACTTGACTAAATACTGCTTAACTAACTGGTAACGTGCCAAGGAGATTGGGTTTACTCTTCCCCCAATACACGCTGAGATGCATATCTATAAGACGGATAATTAGATCTTAGAAAAATCATGGGCTTGACCAGACTATCTAGACAAACAGCCTGGATTTTAAATGTTAATAGGACAAATATCAATTGGAGTGTTGAGTTACTCTACTACCTTTTGATTTCAGATGTAAATGAATGCTTGGTTAATAATGGCGGATGCTCCCATATCTGCAAAGACCTAGTTATAGGCTACGAATGTGACTGTGCAGCTGGGTTTGAACTGATAGATAAGAAAACCTGTGGAGGTGAGTCGAAGAACAGAGCCCAAGCCCCGGGGGTGATGGGAAAGGTCTGTAGATCTCCGTAGGTTATCTAGGAACGGCAAGACTAACTCTAATTTCCCTCCTAGATATTGATGAATGCCAAAATCCGGGAATCTGCAGTCAAATTTGTATCAACTTAAAAGGCGGTTACAAGTGTGAATGTAGTCGTGGCTATCAAATGGATCTTGCCACTGGCGTGTGCAAGGCAGTAGGTAAATGGACTTGGACTGGTGTTGCTCTGGTACCTTTCTGAGTACGTGATTATGAAAGGTACAGCCAGTGACTACAACAGTCAAACGAAATATAAAATTTAAAAAGTACTTGAGAGCAATGGTACTGAACGCACAGTGCAATATCATAGGTTAAATAGCAAATTGTTGCCCCAGACTCCTGCCTTGGTCAGTTCCTTTTGCATATGGTACCTTGAATATCTACTTACTCTCTGCTTCCAGAACTTGAGTGCAATTCAAATAATTCAAATAAGTAACTTATCATCGGCCGCCCTCTTACTGAATGCTGTGACTCCAGGGCTGTCTTCTTAAACCGTAGGAAGTGCTGAAGTGCTTGCAGGTCCCAGGGCATGGACTTCAGCAAGAGTACTCCTGAGGTGTTCAGCAGTGCCCTCACTTTTTAAGTGCTCCTCTGTTGGGAGGAGGGGACTTGGAAGGACGTTGCCTTCTTACAGCAAAACTAAATTAACCTGACTCCTGTCTTGTAGGCAAAGAGCCAAGTCTGATCTTCACTAATAGACGGGACATCAGGAAGATTGGCTTGGAGAGGAAAGAATATATCCAACTAGTTGAACAGCTAAGAAACACTGTGGCTCTCGATGCTGACATTGCTGCTCAGAAACTATTCTGGGCTGATCTAAGCCAAAAGGCCATCTTCAGGTAACTTTCAGTTCTTGGTGTCTTCGCCTAAGTCATCGTCACTGGCCTTTGGGAAGGTTTGGAAGAATTTCTCTTGTGTCTTGCTCCAATCTAGGATCTAACTAGTTGGGAATAATAATTCTAAACACTGATTCTTTATTAAATTACTGTCAGTTCCTCATTAGAAACTAACAATCGCCTATAAAATAAAAGATGGCTACAACTATAAGATTATAACAGACAACATCTTAATTTTTCCAGTTTTCCTCCCTTTCTCTCCAGTTAGTTGAGAACTGTTCATAGTTGCTACAAACAGAAATGGTAGTGATAGCTTTTTCTTAACGGCAACTATAGAAACTCAGGTGATGGTTACTGAAACAAATAGCTTCACTCAGAAGTGTGGTGTTCTTGCATGTAGAGTACAGACCAACAACGAGATAACCTACAGTATTGTTTAGGATCAGTATAGCTTCACTTAGAAGTGTGGTGTTCTTGCATGTAGAGTACAGACCAACAATGAGATAACCTACAGTATTGTTTAGGATCAGTAAGCAAAATGGTTACATAATTTGAGTGGTGAGCTGAGCCATGGGGTTTGCTAGAGTTCTTTACGAACAAAGTTGTTGACCATTTTGTGAGCAGAAAGTCCATTCTCCAGGCTCCGATGGTGTCAAACTCTTAAATTTCTTGTGACCTATTCTGTTTCAGTGCCTCAATTGATGACAAGGTTGGTAGACATGTTAAAATGATCGACAATGTCTATAATCCTGCAGCCATTGCTGTTGATTGGGTGTACAAGACCATCTACTGGACTGATGCGGCTTCTAAGACTATTTCAGTAGCTACCCTAGATGGAACCAAGAGGAAGTTCCTGTTTAACTCTGACTTGCGAGAGCCTGCCTCCATAGCTGTGGACCCGTTGTCTGGGTTTGTATTCTGTGTTTTTCATCACGTAGCCTTTCGGATGCTATCGGCATAGGTCAGGAGCTTTCCTCATGCCTAAAGCAGTACTTAAATCCCAAGACTTAGCAGCTCCCCACAACAAAGAATCATCCAGTCCAAGATGTCAGTGGTGCCACTGTTGAGCAACCTGGGGATGGCCTCATCTATACGACAGGTCCTCCCTGAGCAGATGACTGCTGGTTCACATTAGTGGAACAACATTTCTGATTTGAGGTACACCAAAAGCTGTATCTAAACCCTTATGCCCACCCAGCTTCTATGCAAGTGATTTTTTTTAATTGAAGTATAGTTGATTTACAATGTTGTGTTAATTTCTGCTTCACAGCAAAGTGATTCAGTTATACATATATACATTCTTTTTCATATTCTTTTCCATTATGGTTTATCACAGGATATTGAATATAGTTCTCTATGCTATACAGTAGGACCTTGTTGTTTATCCATTCTGTGTGTGATAGTTTGCATCTGATAACCCCAAACTCCCAATCTATCCTTCCCTCACCCCTGTTTCCCCTTGGCAACCACAAGTCTGTTCTCTATGTCTGTGAGTCTGTTTCTCTTTCATAGATAAGTTTGTGTCGCTATGCAAATGATTTTTAATTTCTGTCTGAACACTTTATCAGGTCAGCTCTGGATGATCCAACCTAAGTAGTAGCATGAGTTGTAAGGGTTTTGGTAACCACATTACCTCTAGGCTTTCATCTAAATGTGCAAGTTGTCTGAAAGTCCAGTGGAAATAAACAGACCTCTCTAGAAACATTTCACTGAGGACTTCCCCCAAACTGCCCCTAAATAATATAGAAAAGCAGCTGTTAGGAATTTGACTATAAAGAATATGTGGTACATATATACAATGGAATATTACTCAGCCATAAAAAGGAATGAAATAGTGACATTTGCAGAGAAGTGGATGGACCTAGAGACTGTCATACAGAGTGAAGCAAGCCAGGAGAAGAAAAACAAATATCATATAATATCGCTTATATGTGGAATCTAGAAAAATGGTACAGATGAACTATTTGCAAAGCAGAAATAGACACACAGATGTAGAAAACATACATATGGATACCAAGGGGGGAAAAGGGGGGGGATGAATTGGGAGATTGGGATTGACATATATACACTACTATGTATAAAATAGATAACTAAGGAGAACCTACTGAATAGCACAGGGAACTCTACTCAGTGCTCTGTGGTGACCTAAATGGGAAGGAAATCCAAAAAAGAGGGGATGTATGTATACACATAGCTGACCCGCTTTGCGTTATAGCAGAAACTAACCCAACATTGTAAGGCAACTATACTCCAATAAAAATTAATAATTAAAAAAAAAAGGTATCTGACTAAGGCTGCAGTAATCACAGTTGGCCCCCATGAAGCCTCACTAGGACACAGTCAGCCCCTACTGTAAAACTTAACAGCTATTCATCTTTTGCTCCACTGAAAGAATTGGCCTTTTATACAGGAAATATATAACCTGTGACTTTGGGCTGAAATTTAAATAGCAGACTTATATAGTTTACTATAGTTAATAATGAGCTTGGAGATTTAGTGTTAACTTCTGTTTACCCAGAACATAATTTAGACCCTTAAGTGGCACAATTTGTACCCTAGAGTTTTCTGCTCTCTTTGAAAATGTCTGTCTCAAGCTGCAACTTTATTCCTTCTAAACCAGCAAGGCTTATTTCTAATTTAATTCTTCCCAGCTTTGTTTACTGGTCAGACTGGGGTGAACCAGCTAAAATCGAAAAAGCCGGAATGAATGGATTTGATAGACGGGCGCTGGTGACAGCGGACATTCAGTGGCCTAACGGAATTACACTTGGTACGTATGTTCTTCCTTCCTCGACCACGATTCGGCTGTCTGCAGAGTTGTAACTCATCTCCATAGTTAATTCTGGACTACAGCAGACAACTCTCATGGTGCCTTCTTTAGCAGGGACTTAGGATGAGAGGAACCGAACAGTACAAGTGGAATGGTGGACTTAACAGATGACGTGCTCCATAATTACTAGCTTTTCTATCCATTTGGAGCTAACATGTGACATGAATTAGGTGAATCTTGGGCCTTGTGAACTCTCATCCTACATACTCCTGGCCTAGGTGCCGCAGCATTTCCTGAATTGCAGGCTCATAACGGTTTTCTTCTGGCTCCTAAGGGGAGAGCAACAAAATGCTCACCTCTTTTAATACTTCTATAACGTCACTAACACTTCTTAAGTCAGTTACTTTGACAATCTCAGGTACCCCTTGAGTCCCCCCAAATGAATGTGGGTACAGATTCTGCATGCTGCTTCACAAGGTTGGTGGGACCCTGTTAACAGCCCCCTGCTGGAGAAGGAACCGTGAAAGTAGAGTATTAGATTCCTTAGCTATTTTAAATGGAAGCAGGGCAGTACTGACTTCTTATACAGTGACCATTCTTCTCCTACCCAGACCTCATAAAGGGCCGCCTCTATTGGCTGGATTCCAAATTGCACATGTTATCCAGTGTGGACTTGAACGGCCAAGATCGCAGGGTGGTCCTAAAGTCTCTGGAATTCCTAGCTCATCCCCTCGCGCTCACAATATTTGAGGTAAGACGTGTGTCTCACATCTAAGTGTATACCTCTGAGTTACTGTAGCACCTTGGGGAGAAGGAACAGGGGAAGGAGGGAAGGACAGAGGGGCATGACTTGCGAAACTGCGTTCACCTAAAACCTGGGACAAATGACATACTGATTCCTCATAGCATTTCAAGAAACCTGAACTCATGCTTCTCTCAGAGTTTTACATCCGATGTCCCAGACCAGCTTTAAATAAACTTGGTCCATTAAATTGCCAGTAAATAATAATGACCTTAGAGACTGACTCGTGTTCATCCTACACGTACATACTAATATGGGGGTTCTGTTTTAGGATCGTGTCTACTGGATAGATGGGGAAAATGAAGCCGTCTACGGCGCCAATAAATTCACTGGATCGGAGCTGGCCACTCTAGTCAACAACCTTAACGATGCCCAAGACATCATCGTCTATCATGCACTTGTACAGCCATCAGGTACTGTGGGGAAGCAGAGCCCCTCGTGGCTACTTTCAGGGTAGCAGCATGACACAGTGCCCCTGGGGATCTGTAGCTCCCTAGCAACTCAGCTTGCTCTACAATGGAACTTTCCCCTCCTGGACCCTCCCTCAAACCTGGTGCTCGGTATATTTTATTCTGACTTCCAAGTCAAAGAGCTTGAGAACTTCATCTCTTAGCTGCCCTCCCAACCATCAGTGCTCTGTCTTTTATTTCAGTCCCTTCCATATCTCCTTGGCATTCATTCCTTCTTGCTAGGACTTTTGCACTAGCCTCCAAAGTCGCTTTTATGCCACAGCCTTTTCCTCCCTCCCCACTGTGGCACGTTGTATATGGAATTGTGTGCTTCCTCAAACACTATGGTCTCCTGCTCAGAATACTTGACTGGTTCTACCCAAATGAAACCCTTAAACCTCCCCATAGCTGGGTTCCTTCTGTTCTGTGGGAGTGAGGCAAAGCCGCAGAGCATGCTTCTCTCCTTCCTCTGAGCCTCAGACTAGCCAGTTTGTAAGCTTTGGACCAATAGGGAGGCCAGGTCCGGTCACCCATCTCCTTTCCCCACCTCTTCCCTCACCGTGACCCATCTGTTTACGGCATAACTCTTGTCCTACTTCCAAGAAGTTTCTGTGGCACTTTGCTGTCCTTAGAGCATGCTGCCTGTACCCTTACATTTATCCTTCACTGGTATTGGTTTAACTTTAGGGTTTGACAGAGTATACGAGTTTGGGCTCCTTGGAGACAAGGAGTCACGTCTTCAGCATCTAGAACCAAAGTTTATGTACAGCAGGCACTGGAAGACCCATTTTAAAGGACTTTTCTTTCTGAACAGGTAAAAACTGGTGCAAAGAAGACATGGAGAATGGAGGATGTGAATACCTCTGCCTGCCAGCCCCACAGATTAATGACCACTCTCCAAAATATACCTGTTCCTGTCCCAATGGCTACCGTCTAGAGGACAATGGCCGAGAATGCCAAAGTAAGGCTTTTTACTTTTCAAACACAAGCAGGACATACAACAGGCATTAGACTAAAACACTAGCTACAGAAACTAGCCTGGATTTTAAGAATTCTGTTTTAACTCACTCTTGGAATAGATTGGAGAACGTATCTGCTACTGTTGCATGCCAGGAGTTCACATCACTACTTCAGGACTAACTCATTTCAACATTAGATGAGTCTACAGGTGACTATGCTGATTTATACCAATTACAGCACTGAGCCAGCCAACTTGCAGATAATTAAACAAAGTCTTAACATTTTCCTCCAAAGAGAGAGGCCTGAAATTAGTCTTAAAAAAGGCCTTGGGGGACTTCCCTGGTGGCTCAGTGGTTAAGAATCCGCCTGCCAATGCAGGGGTCATGGGTTCGATCCCTGGTCCGGGAAGATCCCACATGCCACAGAGCAACTAAGCCTGTGTGCCACAACTACTGAGCCTGGGCTCTAGAGCCCGCGAGCCACAAGTACTGAGCCCACATGCCACAACTACTGAAGCCTACACGCCTAGAGCCCGTGCTCCGCAATAAGAGAAGCCACTGCAGTAAGAAGCCCGCACACCGCAATGAAGAGTGGCCCCCACTCACCGCAACTAGAGAGCAGGAAGACCCATCGCAGCCAAAAAAAAAAAAGGCCGTGGTTACAGGAAACCTTCTGGCCCCCGTGGGTGACATTATCTTAAACTCCTACTTAAACGAAACGTGCATTTTAGTCTCCTGTTCTTAGCTTTTGATTAACCGGCAAATTAAACCCGCGGGTTGTGAGCAAGGATCTCATATTGTGAGGTTTTTATTAGCGTGATACTGAGTCCCTACGGGGACTAGCTCTGTTTACTGAGAAAGCAGTTATCAGACAATTAGGCAGGAAGACTGGTATGCCTGGTGGTCTGGTTTTGAGAGCATTTCTTGCAGCTTCCAGGAGCCTGGGACTTTGCTTAGAGGGGTCCTTAAGTGAGGCCGTCGGTCCTTTTGAATTGTCTAATTCCAGATGCTTGCGATTCTGCCCGAAGACCCCAGTGTCCCTCTGGTTTTGCTGCTGTTTCCCTTGGTTATGGCACACCCACCCTGCAACTTGGTTTGGCAGTGGTTCGTCAATTTCCCGCAGCGTTCAAATAACCCATCGCATGGCTTGTCTGGGCTAAACGGCTATAGCCACTCTGGAACCTTGGCATTGACCTGGTTCTTGGTTTTGTAATTCAGGTACTGCAACTACTGTGACTTACAGTGAGACAAAAGATACCAACACAACAGAAATGTCACCAACTAGTGGACTAGCTCCTGGAGGTATTGGGTTCCGTTCTGCAAACTGTTCATCTCAGCTAACAGCCACACTCTTTGTACCTACCTGTTCCTTAAATCATTAATGCAGCCTTTAACTACTCATTCTGCCCCTAATTGGTAACCTATATTTAAACTCCAAAGACTTTGAACCTGCAACCCTTAGCCTGATCTGACTCATTAAGATTTCTCTGAGACAGCTGTTAGTGAAACGGCTATTATAGCAGGAGAATCACAAATACTTCTAGACCGGTTATTCTTGGTACACGACTGTAATAGATATTGAACATCAGTGATGGATGCAAAAGGGCGTGAGGCTCTCTCTACCAGGTGGTTGAATTTCTAAGTCTGAATTCAGATCCTTCTAAACTGATTCCTTTTATTCCCCTGTAGAGATCAATGTGACCACAGCAGTATCGGAGGTCAGTGTTCCCCCAAAAGGGACTTCTGCTGCCTGGGCCATCCTTCCCCTCTGTAAGTAGATTCCCCACATATCTGGATCCAAGGAACTTCTTAAATACTCGATGGGTATTTCTAGTTCATCTAGAGATGCCCTTCCCATGGCCCCTTGTACTGTCATAGCACTCGTGACACTGAATTACCCTTGCTCCCCTCACCAGCCCGGCACACTGATTTCAGAGTCCACAGCCTTCTGTACAGTGGTATCCTTAGCACAGCGACCAGCAGTGATGAATGGTGCCTACTGCTTTCTACTTCAGAGCTGTTCGTCCGGCTTTATCCCCTTTCATAATAAGTCCTTTCCAGTGAAGAGCACTGTTCTGTTCCCCTTCGAAATATGTATAACACTTCATACAGAGGAGCTACACAAATGCTAAAATGATTTCTTGAGGAGTTATAGCACTTGTAGAGGGTAAATTAAAAACAGTTAAGAATTTTCAAACGCTCTAAAGCTATTCTAGGGCGTGTGAATTCTAAAGCACTATGCCAAATGGCCTCTTTATCCTAAATTATGGGATTCCAAGCTTGGCTAACAAACCAGGAGGACCACTTGAAGAGCCCTCCAGAAGCTTCCGCAGTTCGAATTCAGTCAGCCTGGGGAGGGGCCCAGGACTCCACATTTGCCCAGATGGATGTGCTGAGCTGAGCACCAGAGTCTATAGAATAACACAACCTCTGGTCTGAACTTGTTTTAAGCTCCCAGCCCATTTATAGTCTAACTTCTAGTCATCCCAGATTCCTAAAACGTGAAGCTTTTATTAATTAAAAGCTCGGATTATCATGGATTCTTTAGCATGATCTTTTTCGTATGTTTTGAAACTAGACCTTGTTTAGTCACCTTCTAACTTTTTTTCAGTGCTCTTAGCAATGGCAGCAGTAGGTGGCTACTTGATGTGGCGGAACTGGCAACACAAGAACATGAAAAGCATGAACTTTGACAATCCTGTGTACTTGAAGACCACTGAAGAGGACCTGTCAATAGACATTGGTAGACACAGTGCTTCTGTCGGACACACGTACCCAGCAGTAAGTCAGCTTTGTGTCTTTATGTACCATGACTCGCAGTAGGACTTTTTGGAAAGGAGACCACAACTCGAGCTATGGCTGCCTGGGCTAGAAAGAACCATTAGAATCATGGAGCCACCGAATACTTCATCTACTACCTGGAGATTAGACAGTCTAGGCTGTTAGAGCTTAAGTAAGTCAGTTGACAAGTATCTGCCCCAAACAGAATGACAAGTCAATTAAGGACATCACTATACAATTTGAGATATTTTGGGTTATAGAAACTACATGTAAACATTAGCATGTATCTAGGAGCCAAGTGTCTCCTTTCTGAACTGTTCCATCAGTTGCCTGCTGGATACTTAAAAGTAAATTAGCATATCATAGATAGGGGGGTTGACTTAAAGTCAGTGTATTGAGCAAGATTCATTTAACCAAAATGACCAGATACTTGAAAATGACCTCTTACACCTCGTAGAGCTAGCTTCCCTTTCAACAGTAGAGTCAGTCACTTGTTCTTCAGTTGAAACTCACGTGGAGTATATGGCCTTCACTTACAGAACTCTGAACAGAACAAGTGCTGAGCACTCCCTCAAGCTCTGGTGAAACAAGAGTGTGGTCAGTTCACGGCACACGTGTGTCTTTTCACATTTTTCTCCAGGTTCTAAAATCATTAAGTAGAACAGGCAGAATTAGTCACACTGTTTTCTCTCTCTGCCAAGTAGATAGAGTCGAATTCAAGTTAACATGCATTAGTGATGCAACTCAATACTGTCTGGGATCTGGCTTCCCTCCTGTGCACCTTTGGTCTCTGGATGACCAACGCAAAAGCAAGGTTCATTTTAGAGACTGAAGTTGCTACCGCCAGTGAGGGAATCCCCAGACACATTCCATGCTTTTTCTCTTCCACAGATATCCGTTGTAAGCACAGACGACGATCTAGCTTGACTTCTGAGACAAGTTGTGACCTCTGAGGTCTGAACCAGTAATAACCCACTTCGGAATGGTAACCGAGCCAGCAGCTGAAGCCTCTTTCTTCCTCCAGTTGGGAAGAACATCGAAATATCTTTGCGTGGATCAAGCTTGTATACTTAACCCTTTTTATATTACTTTTGTAGATATTCCTGTCCACATTCTACTTCAGCTTTGGATGTGGTTACCAAAAGTATCTGTAACCCTTGAATTTCTAGACAGTATTGCCACCTCTGGCCAAATATGCACTTTCCCTAGAAAGCCATATTCCAGCAACGAAACTTGCGCTATAGCGTATACCACCTGTACATACACTGTATAGGCCATCTGTAAATATCCCAGAGAACAATCACTATTCTTAAGCACTTTGAAAATATTTCTATGTAAATTATTGTAAACTTTTTCAATGGTTGGGACAATGGCAATAGGATAAAACGGGTTACTAAGATGAAATCGCCAAAAAATTTGTAAACTAATTTTGTACGTATGAATGAAATCTTTGACCTCAGTGGAGGTTTGCAAAGAACTAAGTATTCAAACTACTGTACATTTTTTTTTCCAAGTGCTAAAAAAATTAAACCAAGCAGCTTAACCATGGTTTGTGCCTATTCCTCTAGGATGAACTTCTGTAAACAAGCTGAGTTAGTAGCAGGTGTTCTAACTAAATAGATGCGCTATGGATCTTGATATTGTATTATATAAGGAAGCCTACAATTTGGCTGGTTTCTCTTACAATCAAGTGCTAAAAGGATGAGGTACCACTTGATACTTGCCTCCCCAAATATTTATTTTGTAAAAGAAGCTAGCTTAACCTGCACCTGGAATTCTTCTTCTTTGAGGAAAGTTCCTATTCTCATTCATTTGTTGCCTGATCCAGGAACATATGCCAAGATTTCTGTCAATTCTGCTTCTCTGTACTTAAGTCTCTGTTTTACGTGTCCTATCATTATATAGTGTTCAAGGGCAAGCGCCTTGCAAAGCATGGGTAAGGACTTCCTCCTCTTACACGCCTAGACAGTCAACCCTGAGGACAGCTAGGGAGGTAACAAGCAGAAACGCCGTTCCTGAACAGTCTAAAGCAGTGGTTCTCAGTGGACTTAAGGTTAGCATCTGCATCACCTGGGAACTTGTTAAACATGCACATTCTCAGGCCCCACCCCAGACCTGCTGAATCAGAAACTCTGAGGGTAAGGTCCAGGGATATGTGTTTTCAGAAGCCCTTCAGGTGATTCTGATGTGAACTAAAATTTGAAAACCACGGTTCTAAAGTGACTGCGTGGAGAATCTGTAAGATGATCTAATTTGTCAGGCTGGCTGGCATAGGATGGACTCCTTCTGTGGACAATTTTTGAAACGTGTAATATGAAGAGTAGATAAGAACTTTGGGTAGAAGAAAAAGTAGCACAGAGCTTGCATAAATTTTTCATCAGATTGGCCATTTCTTTCTCTAAAGCCACAGGAAGCCAACAAGCAAGGGAAGATATGCTTTAACCCTGGGAAGATGCTCTAGGTGAGAGTCCACTGCAAAAGGTGCAGCAGTCTTCATGAACTGAATGATCAGCACAGTAGCCAAAGGATGAAGAGAAGATGTTTTGAGTAGCTAAATGGATCGGTGGATGAGTCAGTACACCTTCATATGGGATATAAATAAGACAGTGGACATGTGGCTTGTGGCTCAGGCAAAGAGATCAATAATCCCGGATGAAGAAGGTGCTTCTGTCATCTTGTTTAATAGGTACCCTCTTGAGATTTTGGTCAAATGGATGAAAGTGAAAGAAAGAATAGGCGTGAACCTTTTTTCTGGGAGATGAGGAGGTCAAACATGTAGAGCAAAAGGACGTAGTTGTGAAGGTAGGACTCTTCTGGCCACCTGTTGCTTCATCTTCAGGTAGTCATAACACTAAACAGGATGTGGCCTGCTGATGTGAGGTATCTGGAGTGCCTATTTGATAAGTAGATGAGCATTCATCTTATGTAAACTCTAAAGGCCATTTGGTTGATTGAGACTTTGACCCTGCTCTGGTACAAAACCCACTGATTGGTTTATTCATTTGGAGCAATACAGAATTCCCTCCTAGGAAGCTTAAAGACACCAGTGTTCTCTGCCATTACAAGGATTATACAGTATTAATCAACTCTTAACACCCAAAGTCATAGTTGTTAAGAAGAAAGTCAAGCAGATTCTCCATCATCTCTTGGATTCCAGTCCCTAGTGTGTTCCTCCAGGTTCTAGGTCCCAATTTCCAACCTTCCAAGAGTCTAAAGCATCTCATTCTTTTAGCCAAGGACAGAAACGCTAACGTAAAAGGTACAAACTCACTTGAAGAAATGACGTAACTAGATATTTCTATGGAAATTAGAATAGTTACACTGCTAGCCAATTCAGCATGAATTAAGAGATCATGGGAGGCCAGAGCCTGTGCATCAGTACCCACACAAGAACTTTAAGAATCCTATGTGAAACCTTTTGCTGTAAGTTTGCTGTGTCTCTACAGTTTAATGTGGGAAATGAGAATGAATTAAGAGATAAAATATGAAGCTTAGCAAACGCTAAAGGAGGCTGTTTGAAGTTAAATGAGCCTGTCATACAAGTCACAGAAAGGAAGTCCTCCAGAGGCTTTACCAACTGCTAGAAAGACTGATACTGATAGATGAATAAACAGGTTTGTGGCCTCTGGTAAGGAAATCCAGTCAAGTCTTTGAGTCCAGATTTTTAAGTGGCCTTTGCAAGCTATCTACTCGGCAAGAAACAGTCCCAGTTGATCAACCAGCTCTCTTAAAACATTCTTACAGCTATTTTAAAGCCTTGGTATCATTTCCGAACCTATGGTATTCAATTCTTGATGAACACAAGGCAAAAAGATGGAGACTTCGACTTTGACACTTGCTTCTGTTCCTTATATCTTTGGAAGTCTGATAGCCCTTCTCAAAAAATGAGAAAACAGGCTTTCAATAGCAAAAGTATAGGGCATTTAAAGGACTAACTCTTCAGTTAACACTTAGAAACGGGAGACCTAAATAGAAGTTTCTTTTTTTTAAACCTCTTTATTGGAGTATAATTGCTTTACGATGGTGTGTTAGTTTCTGCTGTATATCAAAGTGAATCAGCTATACACATACATATATCCCCATATCCCCTCCCTCTTGCGTCTCCCTCCCACAGAAGTTTGCCTTTTAACTATCCTCACACCCAACCAGAAGATTCTGATGGGGTGTACTCCCGTGTCGTGCAGCCCAACGAGTAATTTCCTAGAGTTCTTACCTTGGGAAGCAGTTTACTATTTTGAACCCAGTAGAAGCTTGACTCCTTGCTTTAATGCTGGGGAAACTTTCAAAAAGCATCTACACTTTTGCTGCGACAACTTGGGTCTGAGAATGAAGAATACAACCTGCTAGTTTTTATCATTGATTTTTGGGCTCTCAGTTTCATAATCAAGTGTTCAGCCTGACTCTGGGAAAATTGAGAATTGTATGTCCATGTTTCAGCCATATCGTGGACCTAAACTGCGGAAGTTCAGGAATACATAAAAGTCGAAAAAGGCTTCAAAGGTATCTTCCAAACGCAGCAGGAACAAATTTGAAGATTAAACGATGGCATTTTTTGGGCTTATTTCTCTCAAATCAAGCATAGAAGCTTTCCAGCTCAAAATAAATTCATGGGAAGGTGATCAGCCTTCTTTCTACATGAAAAGCTGAATGCGAGATAGTGGTGAGGTCCTATATGTGAAATGTCGGGGTCCAGGGATAAGCTACTAAGAAACAGCCCACAGGAGTGGCCCATCTCTCTGTCCTGTCCCCCAAATGCGTTCAGTGTTTCTGAGCCCGGCTCATCTGAGACACAGGAACGAAGTGGGACCACCTACCAACAGCCCCACTGTCAGTCTCCTTCCAACCACAGTCACTGAGGCAGAAGGAAGGCAGGCTGAGGGTGGAGGTGCAGGCTCTGCGGGCGACCCTGTGGCACATCAGAAACAGTTTTCTTCTTCACTGTGCTCAAGGGCAAAGTCAGATGGGCAGCAAGGAGGTTAAGGGCGCTGGCTGCTGCGTCAGCCTTGCATGTGGTACCTTCGGGCAAGTCACTAAGCCACTCTGTACGCAGAGGTGCTGGGGACTCTCTTGCTATGACACGGTAAGGATTCAGTGAGAAAGCACACGAAAGCTCATCCCTGCATCTGGCATTTAGAGGGTGCAAGGCACACGTCACTGCTCTATGTCACTCTCAGAGGTATGCCTC
This sequence comes from Orcinus orca, assembly GCF_937001465.1. Classification (NCBI taxonomy): domain Eukaryota; kingdom Metazoa; phylum Chordata; class Mammalia; order Artiodactyla; family Delphinidae; genus Orcinus; species Orcinus orca. The sequence goes on along the minus strand of NC_064564.1, from coordinate 67,635,971 downwards.
TACTTGTATTTATGGTGGCACGGTCTAGAAACTAGTAAGCGACCTGCCCAGTGAGAATTACAGGTAACTTAACTCATTGAGTGTAACACGCATTAGACCTTGTCCCATCTGTTTTCCACTATACCTATCTGATGAGATCGAAGTCTGAAATTCAGGTAGAAATAGTACCTTTTATGTAGATAAAAAGGCTTAAAGGATTACATGCTTTGAACCCTAGAAACAGAGCAGGTGTGTTTCTGCCTCAACTTTCTGACTTCACTGCCTAAGACGTGGAAATAAATATTTGGGGGCCTGCACAGGCTTTGGATGGCAGCCAAAGCACTTTGAATCTCAACTTCTCATCATACGTTTAATAACGTGCTAAATAAATGCTCTCATGTATTTTATTTGATCTTCACAACAAACTGAATAGGTAAGTATTACCTCCATTTTATAGATGTGAAAACTGAGGCTACAAATAACAAATGATTCCAAACCCTATGTGCTTACTGGCATCTCCTCTCAGGAGAGGAGGCAGTGCTGTGTAAAGGTTAAGGTGAATGTCACGTTGTATGTTTGCTGAGTTCCCTTTACTAATGACCTTAGGATGCTTCCACAGTTTCTCAGATGTCCACGATGGCTGACTTCCAATATGGCAGCACACAGGGGTGGAACGCTAGCACCTCCACATCACGTTGGCACAGAATAAGTGTATTAGTTCTGTGCCACGCCTACAAGATGCTAGAAGTTCCAGAATTATTTTCCTTGGCCATCACAGAAGCAGGAGTAGATTACTGGATTGCAAAGTGAAAGATAAAGAGTCCCTAAAGGAATTTATAGACATGCAACATCATTCCTGTGTATGAAGACACTGGGGAAAACAAGCTGTAACACAACAAATCTTAAATTTTACGGTTATTATAAGGAGATACATGCCCAAGAAGACAGAAGGAACTGGAACCTGAGTCCACGGAGTGATGATGCTGTAACTCTAAGACTGGATCTTAGGTATTCTGGAATCTACCCCTGAGACCTGGGCATTGCTCACATTTCACACATACGCAAGGAGGGGGAAGAATTCTTTGAACGAAATGACTGGCTTTGACAAAACTCTCTCGCCCTTTTAAAAATGTCACCTGATACCAAAATGTGACTTAAGAGCAGGTAAGGCCTCAGGAGTCCAGAGCGTACCACCAGTTATCACGCTCAGAATCTTCAGAATTCTAGAGGCACATGTTGGGACACATCCCATCCTGCTGACCTGTAGATAAACTGTTTTATTAATGAACTGTACGTTTAACCTAAATAAAGTTTATTTTTGAGAGAATTATTGTGAGCCTTTCCTTTTTCTAGAGCACTTTTCCAAAAGTTTTTACCCAAATCTTTCTCCTTTTCTCAACTGAATATGGCTCAGTCACCCCTTTCTGGGAAGCAACCAGGGCCACCAGATCTGGGCCCATCAAGTTGAAAGAATGAGAGATGTCCCTTTTCTGGCCATCTTTAGAAGTATAGTTAGTGCCTCACCATAGACAGCCAATGTGCCACCCTCTCAAACTCCCCCTTTCCACCCCTCCCATGAGAGAAACGAAAATCAAAGCCACTATTACCAAAGAATGTTAGGCCAGAGCTTCCTCCCTGTGGATGAGAGAACAGGCCCTAAAGGTAGGAAGCCCCAGGGTGACAGGACAAGACAGGCCTTGACAAGCAAGAAAAATCATTTTGATACTTTCCCCTCATCAGCTCTTAAGTGGTCTGTGTTGAAATCCATTTATGATAAGGCTAAATTTTTATGAGCCTTTAGACACAGATATTCCATCCGAAACTTTTTCCAAGCAAGGGCTCCCAAATGTCTGAGTGATATTGGGTGCTCAACCTTGGAATTGGCTCAGGGAGTAGTGGGAAGAAAATAAGGAAATTGAGGGAAAGATAAACTGTCAAAAAAAAAAATCTTTAAAAGCTCAACAGAGAGTCCTTAATGAATTTAAGATTCACTTAATGAGTGAAATGTTGAGTGAATACCAGCTTTGCAGTGACAGGAATGTAAGTTTGTTCCCTCCTCCACCTGACTAGCTGTGGCCACGGGTAGGTTGCTTATCATCCAAACTTCTGTCCTCTGAAAATCATAACACCTACTTGCATAGGGTCCTCCTAAGACAGAGAGGCAACACTTATAAAGTGCTTTATTCAAGTAACAGCTGCTGTTCTCCAGTGCCAAAAAAATCGTAATTCATTTTTTTAAAAAGTTAAAATTCTTGACTTGTGTCCATTTGGTGATCTGACTTTGGTCTGCACTCATACTCAATCCCATTTGCAAGTGTTCCCTCTTACGTCTCCCCTCGAACTGCTAGCATTTGGAGATCTTTCTTCACTCCAAGAAATCAAATTCAATCGTGCTGTACCCAAGAGCTCTGCAGAAATCCTTGTATGTGTGACCCTCTGCTGATTAAAGCGCACAGGTGACTGGTTTAAGTTCACTGGTTATGCAGAGAGGTCTGTTTAATCAGTGCGGGGGTGGGGGGGAGATGTTAAACTTTGTACCACTCCAGGAGGTGAGGTTAGCACGATCTTTGGATTTATCACGCTCAGCAAATGTGATGGGCCCATAACCTAAGAGATGTGGAGGAATGATAAATATTGGGTCTGAACATTTAACTAATGCTCTAGGCTCTTATTTAGAGGTATTTCTTGCCTACTGGTTGATCGAGGGCAGAGAGCATGGTTTAAACCCATAGTCATGTATGTTTTCTTAAATTCGTCCATTTACATGTGATATTTGCCAAGGACTACTTCTCTAAAGCTAAAAGCAACTTTTCCTTTTTACCTGACCCCAAACAAATAGCCCTGTGATTTCCTGAGAAGGGCTTATAAATGCTGGAGGATGATTTTAGATAACTAGATAAGCACTGGCATTCCTTCTCTGGTGTCAGGGTACTTACAGTGAGAGTTTCTGAAAGGTTCTAGGACAGTTTTACAATTGGCATATCCTAAATTGATCATCAGTTAGGAGGGAACTCAAAAAGCTCTTGAACTTTTAATGAAATTGAGGAAAGATATATATGCGCCAACCCCTTCAAAAGGTACCGCCTCTACGGGCGCGCGCGCACACACACACACACACACACACACTTCATTTGTCCTTATTTCATGCATTTGTTCGATACCACCTATGTGCCATACTTTGTTCTGGATTCTGGGGAACCAGTGGAGGACAAAACAGGCCAAAGCCCCATCCTTCATGGTGCTCATTCTAGCTGGGAATCAGGAATGGAACAGACATTTAATGTCAGGGAGTGATAAGAACTCCAAAGAAAAACAACCAGAGTAGAGGGCAGAGAATGATAGAATGAGCTATTTTAGAAACAGCCATCAAGGAAGCCCTCCAAGGAGGTGACTTGGGCAGAGAACCTGGTAGAACTGTGGAAGTGGCCTACTGAGGACAGAGCAGAAGCAGAAGTCCTGAGGCAGGAGCATGCTTGTTTCATCTGTGATAAAGCAAGGTGGCCATGTAGGTGGAGGTGACCAAGGCAGAGAGGGAGGGGAGAAGGGAGCAGCAAAGACCAAGTGATGTAGACTTCTAGGGATGTGGTTGGGGTTTGGGATTCTAAGTGATGGGACCACTTAAGAGGGTTTGGGGGCAGTAGAGGGACATCTCATTTTAAAAGGATCGTGCTGACTACTTTGTTGAGAATAGGCTGCAGGGAAGCAGGGGTGGAAACAGGGAGATAAGTTAGGAGACCATGGCAGTAGGGCAGGTAGATGGCCATGGCTTGGGCTGGGGGGGATGGAAGAAAGCTCTACTCCACATGCAGCGGCCATAGGGATGGTGAGGGCACAGTACGTGTACAAGCCGTGTCTCTGGAGTGGAGAATGCGTCATGATAGTTGGTCCCCTCCTCCAGGAAAAGCTAGCTGGTTTCCATCCCAGCTGTGCTCTCTACCTGCGGGTATCGGTTTGGCTGCCCCCTGGCTGGGCAGGGGTGACAGGCATGACTGCAGCATCAGTGGAGAAACTCAATGAGGCTGCATGGTAGCCGGAGGGAAAGTCACGCTTCTCCTCCCTAACAAAGCAAGTCTGCATCTAGAAGAAGGTACGAGCCTGGAGCGTAAATCCCAGTCCACAGAAGTGCAAGCTTTTCACCCATTCAAAGGGAGTCCCAGCACTCTGCGCACTATCTCTACTAGGAAACAAATAAGATTTCCATGGACCTCATTAATAGTGCCAATTCGCCAAAAGCAGCACACCGGTTTCGACGGAATCTCTAGTTCTCTTAGAAATCCAGTGACATGAAGGTGAAAAAAAAGACGACTTAAAACCCAAACTAACTGTAGCTTCTTTTGCCTTGGCAGGAGGGCTGGGAATGTCCTGGGAAAGGAAATTTCTATACTGCTGTGAGAGAAGGAAAATCTTTGGAGTTGACAAAGGAAGTCCTGGGCTGGGTTTGGGGAGTGAGCGACAGACTGCTGAATTGCTCTGCATTCTAGAAAAGAGGCCTCAGGAGTGGGGTGGGGAAGTGCTGGGAAGCAGTAAGGTGGAGAAGAGGGTGGAGCTACGTGGCGTGCACGGACCTCTGGGGCTCCAGCTGCCGGACAGCAGGAACGTCTAACAGGCAATTTGGGACCGCTGACATTTTCTGCACTGTGAACCCTTCCACCTCTTCAGCTCTTCAGGAAAGTGTGTGGCTTCACACCTTGTGTGAGTGGCTTTTGATGAACGTCCTGGAAAGGAGCCCAGTCCCAGATCTGGGTAGACGTGGCAGCAGGACAGGGAAGGGACTTACAGAACAATCCAGGAACTGAACTGAACTCAGTAGCTGCAAGAGCTTAGACAGCAGAAGCCCCCCAGGGACGCTTAGAACGGGGACCGTGGACTTTCTACAGAATGTGAGATGGAAGTTCAAGCCCATATTACCTGGAGCTTAAGGGACAGAGTCACTCCAGATGATGCCGCAAATTGTGACATGTATTAGGTGGGGTCAGGTGGCTTTAGATGATGCATGCTCGGTGTTTTGCTAGTTAGTCAGTGTACAGAACTTATCACAGCAATGGCCTGCAGGGGCTTGGAGTAATTCAAACCATGGAGTCATCTTTCCAAAGTGCAAATATGACTGTGGCACTCCTTATCTTAGATGACTTCTTGCTGCCTGCCGACAGAATGAAAGCCGGTATTCTTAGGCTCAGGCTCGAGACCACCATGACCCGACCCCTGCTACTCAATTCTCTTCTATCCTGCAATTCCCCAGCCCAAACTCCACGCTCTGGTAACACCTGTTTGTAATCTCCACCCCACTCCACAAACTGCTGCTTCTCAGACAAAGCTGTGCCTTTGCTCATGCTCTTCCCTCTGCTTTGTGTGCTCTTCTCATCTCTCCTCACTTGGCTCTTACTCTTCTTTCAAGACTCGGTTCACATGTCACCTCCTCCAGGAAGCCTTCCCTGTTGACCCAATTTGGCTCATGTGTCTCTTATCTACCCCGTTATATAGAGATTATCTATTTTTATGTGTATACCTTCCTGACTGAATGAAATAAAAGCTTCTCTAATGTAAGAATTCGGTCTTGGTTATCTTTGTCCCCCCCCCACCCTCCCCCTCCCCCCCATGTATAGCACAAAGTTGGGCACTTTTTAATGCTTGAATACCATTCGTTAATCTGAAACCCACAAACGCAAGCAATATTTTATAAACGAGCATACCAGCATGACGCCTTCAGGTGAGCATAATCTCATTAAAGAAGTACCCTTGAGAGGTTATTTACCTATTCCAACGTATCCTACACCCCACACAAGTTGGAGGTCCTTTTGTGGACTTAGGTTCAGGGGGCATACGGTGGTCTTTTGCTCACATATTGTTATAGCAAAACTTACATCCTTGAGGATAGACTGAATATTCTGAAACAGCAAAAACCACTGAGCGTTCTGTCAGGGACCATAGTAATTTTGTCATGTTGATTAAAACCATTTTGACACCCTCCCTGGCCGTCCTAATGAGGAACTCTAACAGAACATACTTCCAGCCAATAGCACCATCTCTGAAATAAACACATAACCAGCCAAAGGAATTACACTGACTAGGGTAACACTCATCTAGGTTACTATATACTGCTAAGACAATTTAAAAAGTTATCCTGTAACTTGATAATCACAACTGTTACTTCATTTTAGTGTTTAGAATTAATTTGCTAACGAAGTACCTTACATAGCATGGCTACAAAAAGCTTGATCCCACAAGCCTTCGTGTGTTCCGGGAAAAGTGTTACGAGATTTGAGTTCCAACCTTAGTTTTGCCACTTGCCTTACAATCCTGGTAAATTCTCTTCCAGCTCCAAGCCTCCATTTCTTCATCTGTAAAATGAGTCAATGATAAAATCCGACTTAGTTATCAGAGAGTTGAAAGTCAACACTCAGGAATGCGTGATTTACTAAGCACTACGACTACACACAGGAGGATTCTGGGTACTCTGAAACAAACACAGATGATTAAGATGAACTCTCTCTTATTTATAGACACAGTTAGGTAACAAGGCAAAGCTGTGCTCAATGGGTACCCAATAAACGTGGCAAACAGACAACAAGCTCTCTGATTGCTCAGGAGATGGAGAAATCTTTGGGGGCTGCCTTGGTGTGGGAAAGGGGGAATTGTTTTTGTGTCTATTAGAGTAATTGTTCTTCACGAATAATCACATTCCTTTTTAAAGTTTGATGAAACCAAAGGATCTGCCCAGAAAAAGACAAAACAAAAAAATTTTAAAAACATACAAAATTGACATTTAATTTCAGGGATCCCTGTATCTCCTGGTACCTATCTATGGATTCTAAAAATGTCCTATAAACCCCTGTTTATACATTTAAATACATTCACATTTTCCATGACTGTCTCCTTTTTCCCTAAGATTCTACACATAAGCTCTCTGAGATATCATCAAAACGGTATATTAATGGACAGAATTAATTAACCTTATTTAATAACAAAAACCTAACAGTTTTTTCTCTGTGGAACTATAACATTTGGGAGTTGATCTACAAACTATTCAATACGAGGGGTGCAATATTAGCTCGCCCTTTGTTACATACCAGGTGTGCGTATTTTGGGTTCTGCAAGCTAGGAATCACTTCATCATCCCATCTGTGTTTTCACGCCAGGGAGGCAGTGTGCCATTAATAGTAATAGCAGGGGAGCCAGCGTTAAGAGATTTGAGTTCCGATCTTAGTTTTGCCACTTACTTGCTTTATAATCCTGGTAAATTCTCTTGCACCTCCAAGCCTCCAATTTTTCATCTGTAAAATGAGTCAACGATAAAATTTGAATAAGTCACTTCACATATTTAAAGGGACAGATGAGATTAACAAATATGTATTATCCAAATGTGAGCTTTTTTTTTTTTTCAGGGATGTTTGAAAAAAAGACCTTTGCCTTGTGTACATTTTGTAGGTTCACTTCCCAGAAGGGCATTTTACGGAAGCTTGACATCACGGACTTTTTTTTTTTTGCGGTACGCGGGCCTCTCACTGTTGTGGCCTCTCCCGTTGCGGAGCACAGGCTCTGGACGCGCAGGCTCAGCGGCCATGGCTCACGGGCCTAGCCGTTCTGCGGCATGTGGGATCTTCCCGGACCGGGGCACGAACCCGTGTCCCCTGCATCGGCAGGGAAGCCCCGACATCACGGACTTTCTGTTTACAATGAAAATCACTGTGCACGATGTTCTGTGTTTAAAATAACACCACCCATATTGACAATGCCAAGTCATTCACACTGATGCCAAATGAAAGTCATTCCCTAATCCACTGAATTTTCCATTGATGTCAATTGTGTCTCCCTCCCAACAGCATTGCATTATATTAGAAAGGTGTGCCGGCTTTACTAACATATAGGCATTGTTTGAGTTGCCGTGCAGAAGAAAATGCTGAACAATGTTCTCATGAAACTTATATTTGGGGAAGTATTTTCACTCATGAGTTGAAAAGAGCTTGTAAAATATGATGGCTTCAGTCTTAAAACAAATAACATATTGTTATTTTTGCAGTTTGAGTTACTAAGCTCCTTGGTTGGTGCTGGCCTATCCTATCCCTAGAGCTGATGCAATAAAGTGAAACTCATTGAGAGTGGCTACTGCAATCAGATGATCAAATTGCAATATTGTTCTTAAAATAATTAACAGTGTAGAAGGACATATGTAGAATATCAGGCCCGGAACAGAAGACTGTGCTTGTTCAAAAGGACAAATCTCCAGTGTTGAGGGCAGGCAGCAAATTTACAGAGTTGTGTTATGAACGAGTCCTTAAGATGTGTGTTTCTTTTATGACTCTTTAAACGTGTAAAGAAAAGAAAATGTGAGATAATTGTGGCGCTCCAAGGACAGTGATGCTTCGAGGACAAAGGACGACCCTGCCTGCAAAGTTTCAGTGTTACACCCCCTACCGGACTCTTAATCCCCCTCCCCACCATGTTGTGATGGTTACGAAATTCCTGAGCCCACCTGGGCGACGCCCACCTGGGCCATGGGACCTGTCCCAAATAAGGAAACGCATCTGGCCTGTCCCACTCCCACCCTATAGAAGGAAGGTATATGTGCCTCGACCAGTCAGTAAATGAAATTTTCACCTCGGACCATTCCTTTGTTTTCTGGCTCTAAAAACTGATCAATAGCACATGTTCGGGCTCGACTCTCCCAGACTCCTAGGAAGTCAGCTCGCTGTTCTGGCAGCGACCCTTCCTTCTAATAAATTCTATCTTCTTTACATTCTGCCTTGTGTCTGGAAATTCTTTTCCAAACCGCGTTCAGACCACAATAATCACTTTCCTTTTAAAAAACTTTCAATCACTTAAAAATGCTGCAATCTAACTCTGGTTTGGGGACTTCATAAAGCAGGCGTAAAGCCAGACTGGACTTATTTAGCCTAACGAGAAACCTTGGGCACCAAGATAAATTTTTCAGTGACAACAGTTGCACCACCCTTAGAGCTTCTCGGTGAAGAAAAGGCACCTTCCAGCCTATCAGCCTACTGTCATCAAATGGAGTCACTTTCCTTTTTATGTGGGGAGTTTCCTCAAGCCTGTGAAAAATTGAGCAAAGCTTTATCTGCAGAACTTTTGGAAATTATAATGTTTTTCCTGCTGCCTCTGTCTAGGCCCTCAATGCCAACATATCTCCTGCCCACAGCTGTCAGATCCATATTCCCCAAACACACTTTTCAGCCATCATCTCTTTACCATAGGGACCAGTGAAGGTTTCAGAGCAAAGGCCACGCTCTTGAGCCTAGCCATTCAAGGTCCTCTAAATGGCTTTTCTAGTGAATTCAACCAAACATTCAAGAAGAAAGAAAAATACCATTTCTACCTGATCTCTTCCAGAAAATTGAAGAGGAAGGTATATTTCCCAAGTCATTTCAAAAGATTCTAATACCAAAGCCAGGCAAACGTTATAAAACATCAATAACCCTCATGAACATTGATGTAAAAATTCTTAGCAAAATATTAGCAAATCAAACCCAACAATATATTAAAAAGTTAATACATCATGACCACATGGGATTTATTCTAAGGACGCAGAGCTGGTTTACAATTTGAAAATAAATCAGTGTACTTACACTATTAATAGATTTTTTTAAAAACATGATTGTCTCAATAGATGCAGTACTAGCATTTGAGAAAATATAACATCTACTCCTGATAAATACTCTAGGCAAACTAGGAATAGAACTTCCTCAGCCTCACAAAAAGCATTGTCAAAATGCTTATTGCTAACATCCTAATAATAAAAGACTGAATGTTTTCCCCCTAAATGCTGTTTTTTTCCAAAGATGTTCGCAACTTGCTCGCTTTCGTTCTTCATTTTATACGTCTCGCCTCCTGGCCTCAGGGGTTTTTGGTTTCCTGAGGTCATGCCACTAAAGTTTGCTGCAGGGTCCTGGATAACTTGGTATCAGAGAGCTTGTACCCCACTTCCTAATTTGGCTAAACAGTCATGCAGAAGCATCTGTGAGCCATAGAGATGAAAAGATTAGAAGTAGAAAATAAATAGCCAGACTAATTGGAAAAACTATTTCCTTACAGCTGTATTTATCAGATGGGACAAAAATTTTTTGGAAATTTTCCATCTCTTTTTTTTGCGGTACGCGGGCCTCTCACTGTTGTGGCCTCTCCCATTGCGGAGCACAGGCTACGGACGCGCAGGCTCAGCGGCCATGGCTCACGGGCCCAACCGCTCCGCGGCATGTGGGACCCTCCCAGATCAGGGCACGAACCCGTGTCCCCCACATCGGTGGGCGGACTCGCAACCACTGTGCCACCAGGGAAGCCCTCCATCTTATTTTTAAAGAGCTCTATCCTCTGGATTATTTTATGAACACATCCCTCGTTTTACTACTAAAATATTTATACAGATAGAAAGTTTACAGTAAGGCAGTTTTTAGTTTTGTTTTAATAAAAACACAATCACATTTTACACATCTCTTATAGCCTTCACCTTTTTTCACTTAGCCATACAAGATGACAATTTTCCTATGTAATCTATCTTGTCTAAAGCATGAGTTTAGAGGCTATATAGTATGTCATGATATGGCTATGCCACAATTTACTTAACCTTGTCCCTGTTGATGAGCATTCATTTTGTATCCAATTTTTCTAAATTTGCCATTTTAAAGAGTATTTCCATTACTTTCCACCTATACAATAAATAAGAAACCCCTTAGATTTTTCTCACAGCCCAGATGACTTACTCCCTAATCCTGATAGAAATCTGCAAGCTTATACTCTGGAATGAATAAACCAGAAAGACTTTGGATGAAAACAGGGTAATCAAGTTGGCAGTCAACACTGTCCATCTTAAGAGCCCCAACTGTGTTAGTTCCCAGAATGATTCAGGTAGATTTCTACTCCTGTACACACACACACACACACCAAAAATTTGAAGGTTTTAATTTGACTGAGAAAAAGTATCTTTAGTTGCCAATGGTTGAATTCCCTCTAAAAATGGCCAGGTCCTGGACCGAGTCACGGATGGGGAAAACCTCCAGCCAGCAAGCCCACCTACTGCTCACAGAGCTTTAATCAGCATTTGATCCCCTTACTCTTACATATGAATAAACAACCAAGGGTCACAAAAATTTTTGAAAAATCTCCCACAATGAAAAATGAACAAAATTAGACAAACAGGAAAAAAAGAACTTCAGAAGAAAGTGTCAATGGAGAAAACAGATGAAACTGTCCAAAAATATCTCTATAATTCATAACTTTAAGACAAAAGCTATTGCATGCATAAAATAAAGCCAGGATGCTGTAAAAAAGAACATTCAGAGAATAAGAAAAAGCTCTTGGAAGTTAAACACTGTAACCAAAATTAAAAGGTCCGTAGAAGGACTCAAAGATAAAGGTGAAAAACATTTCCCCAAAGTAGAACAAAAGACAAAGGAGAAAATAGGAGACAAAATATATGAGAACTAGAGGATGAGTTTGGGAGATCCAACACTCAGAGAGTTTCAGAAAGAGTTTGGAGAAAATGAAATAAAGAATATTAGCAAAGAAATAATTTATGAGTATTGACTAAAAGAAAGACATGAGTTGCCAGGTTGAAAGGGCCCATTGAAGGTCCAGCACAGTACACACGTACACACACACACACACACACACACACACACACACACACACATACACACACACACCGCATGATATAGCACCACAACACTTCTGAAAACTGAGGACAAAGTCAAGATCATAATTACTTCCAGAAAAAAAAGTAGGTCAAAAATAAAAGATCAGACATCACAATGTCACTGCACTTCTCAATAACAATGCCAAAACTAGAAGAAATGTAATAATGGCTTTAATATGCTGAAGAAAGATTAGTTTTATCTAGAATTCGCTACTCAAGATACCAGTCAAACATGGCGGTGAAGTTAACACATTTTCAGACATTTAAAGTCTTAAAAAGATTTACCAAACAAATAAAAAGTTAAGTGATTATTATTTCCAAGGAAATTAAAAGTAGTTGCACAAGAAGAATAATAAAAATACTATAAGTTGTACAAGAAAAATAATAAAAAATAGTACCATTGGGAATAAGATTTACATCATTCTAAAAATCTAAACTTTAAATGTTAATATAATCCAAAATTGTATAATGGAAAGATGTAGGGAGGGAGAAAGTGGAGGTAGAAAATTGGGAAAGATTTTTAAGTGAGTAAAATATGCATCTTTTATTCTAAGAAGTCAATTGAAAATATCTAACTTGAGGGAAAAAACAGGGTATAGCAATAAAGTCTTATCATTTAGAAAGTGGAGTGCAAGATTAGCAATAACAGCAGTAATAGTTAATAGCACCTGCTTCTGAGTGGCTGGGATCAGAGGTGAGGGAGGAGACTATTTTTCATCATAATCATTGTAGAACTTTTTGACTCTCAAAACTATACCTACATAATTTTTTAAATAAAAATAACTGTACGGGCTTCCCTGGTGGCGCAGTGGTTGAGAGTCCGCCTGCCGATGCAGGGGACGCGGGTTCGTGCCCCGGTCCGGGAAGATCCCACATGCCGCAGAGCGGCTGGGCCCGTGAGCCATGGCCACTGAGCCTGCGCGTCCGGAGCCTGTGCTCCGCAACGGGAGAGGCCACAGCAGTGAGAGGCCCCCGTACCGCAAAAAAAAAAAAAAAAAAAAACTGTAAAAGAGAGAATGAAGCAAGGGCTCCAATGACCTCAACTCGTAGGATTGAGGAAGTCCTTTTACACTTTGGTGTAAGGAAGGTAAGATGATGTTCCAAGAAACAGGTTGGACTCTGAAGTCCCTGATGCAATGAGGAATGTGTAGGCTGAGTCGGCAATGCCAGAGGCACAACAAAAGGAACGGGAGCTCAAGTTTGAAATAGTTGCACAGAAAGTTTTCAAAACACACACCTGGATCAGGAATGGCTTTCTCTATGGGAACTCTTCGCTGAGCCCAGCCTGGGAGAACATCATCTGTTAGAGATCTAGGCCCTGGATCAGGGCACCACATGTTGTAAAATGGAAGAGATAGAAGAGGATGCTGGGAAGGGTGGTGAGCATGGAGAGATGCGGAGAGAGTGAGAGAGATATCAACGGACCATTTATTGCCTGTGCTAAAGAGTTTTACATACATGATAACATTTATTCTCACATGATAATAATTCAGTATTTCTGTCATCTCCATTTTACCAGTGAGAAAACCGGAACTCTGAGAGGTTAACTAATTTGACCAAATCCACACCAGGGGTGTGGCTTAAATTTGAGCCAATTCTGTCTGATGCCAAAGTCCTCTGTACCACAGCAGAGAAAAAGAGTCAGAGAAAAAGATGGAGTTTGCTTTGCTTCCTGGGCATATGAAAATGTCAGGTTTTGTTGTTGTTTATTTTCTTAACTGTGGAAAAATATACATCACATAAAATTTGCCATTTTAGCCATCTCTAGTGTACAATGTAGTGGCATTAAGTAGATTCACAATGTTGTACAGCCATCATCACTATCCATTTCTGGAACTTTTTCATCATCCCAAAGAGCAACTCCACACTTATTAAACAATGACTCCCCGCTTCCCCTTTCCCAGCCTCTGGTAGCCTCTATTTTTGCTTTCTGTCTCAATGAATTTGTCTACTCTACCTCATATAAGTAGAATCATGCAGTATGTTCTTTTGTTTACAGTTTATTTCACTTAGCATGATGTGTTCAAGTTTCATCTATGTTATGGCATGTATCAGAAATTCATTTTTTAAAGGCTGAATAATTTTCCATTATATGTACATAACATATTTGTTTATCCATTCATCTGTTGATGAACATTTGAGTTGCTTCTATCTTTTGGCTATTGTAAAAATGATACTCTGAACATTGGTGAACAAATATCTGTTCAAGTCCCTGCTTTCAATTCCTTAGGGTATTTACTGTTTGTTCTTTTTTTTTTTGCAGTACGCGGGCCTCTCACTGTTGTGGCCTCTCCCGTGCGGAGCACAGGCTCCAGACGCGCAGGCTCAGCGGCCACGGCTCATGGGCCCAGCCACTCTGCGGCACGTGGAATCTTCCCGGACCGGGGCATGAACCCGTGTCCCCTGCATCGGCAGGCAGACTCTCAACCACTGCGCCACCAGGGAAGCTCTGTTTGTTCATTTTTAAGCCTTTTCTTCTCCCTTCACCTTGTTCTCTGAAAGTTCCAAGTTTTCTCAAACCTCTCCTCACCCATTCTTCCACCCTCATTCCATGATTCACACCTCTCAACCCAAGAGGGAAGAAGAGAGGAAACTACACTTTTCCAATAGCACCTCATACTCTCTGGACTCGCTTAGTTAATGACCCACGCACCTGCATCTTTATTCATTCCTTCTGTTATTATTTACCAAATATTTTGCATGCTCATTCTGTGCCTGACACTCTTCTCAGCGCTTGGGATACTTCAATTCATGATCTCTGCCATCATTAAGCTTCCATTCCACCTATTGGTTTTTCTGACCCAAGATTATCAGAATATTTCCAAATCACAGGAATGGTTTTTATGGGACAGAAGACAAGCAGTGTTAGTCATTTGAGAATGCAGTTCTTAAATATGAGTAAATTGATGGACGATATGGCCCTGCTGAAAGCTTTGGATCTCTTCAGAAGGAATAGAGTGATTCCTTGACACTCCCCACCCTGCCACCCCCCCCACCATCCTCAGGAAAGCAGAAAAGTAGGCGGAGAAAGAAGGAAGATGCGGCAAGAGCCTTAGTTCTAGAATTAGCGTATCTCGCTTTGATAAGTCCCATTTCCAGGAGCAAGCTACGATGGTGTTTGCATGCTTTCATCATGACGTTTGAAAGTTTAGGTCAAAAAAAAGAAAGTTTAGGTCCCCCAGTGGTTTTACCGGATCCCTTCGTAGATGACAGGCAGTATTTTCTGCTGGACCCAGAGTCCACTGAGGATTCTAAAGGAAGTTTGCAGACTCTAACAAATTAGGAAAGATGACTTGTGCAACTGTGCTCCACAGAAAAGCACAGCCTCATACATTTCTTTTTAGAGTTCTAAAAAATTTCTGGCTTTACTATATATACTACGATGCGGAATCTGCAAGCTATTTTAGAAAGAGCCATGTCTTTCTTGGCTCTGAAGTAATTTGAGAAACATCAGTGCCATTGCAAACTGGAGCATTAGGTTTTCCCCAAAAGGCATGAATTTAGGGTTCAGTAACTGGCATCAACCCAAAAGCAAGTCTTGGATGAGTGCGGCCCCAGCTGGTCTGTGGGCAACACAGTGCAGGGGTTCCTTGATCTTTTCAGGGCACTAGCTGGAATTCAATGTACTTTAGTATTTCCAGATCAAAATCAATATGACATATGGACATTGAAAAATGATCTGGAAAGAATATGCTTCTCTAGTTTGGGCTAGAGGGGGCAGAGGAATAAAGAACTGGTTACGTTCAGTGACACATACCAACAGTAATCCCGCTACCGAAAGCAACTGTCAAATTCAGAGCAAATTCAGAGCATTATGGTCTAATACCCAAACAACATGACAGGAAATTAACCCCAGCAAAGCAAACAGAAACGGGTTTACCAAGATGACACTGTTTGAAGACCTGTAGTACTGGATTGGCCTTCTAGCCCAGAAAGCAGCTGGAATGGGTTTTCTTGGGGGTCCTTTTTGTTCCCTTCTGCCATCTATTGATAACTTTTCCCCACATGCGAATTCTCTCTAGCATGTTTTCTGGGCCAATGATGTTCTTTAGGATATGAAGATAGTGTAACATTCTCAGGCAGGTGAGTTTCAACAAATGACTTTAATTTAAAAGCCTGGGTTATCCTCAAGGGAATGTTTACTATGTAAATATTCAAATGGCAACCTCGGTTTGGAGGGCCTTAGGACATAAGAAGGAAAAGCACATGCTAAGATACCGAAGGAAGTGGAAAGCTCCTCAGTGGGGCATGGGAGTGGTATACTGCAAAGGTGAGCTCAGTTAAAAGGGATGCTCTTTTTGCCAATTACAACTCGCCCTCTGTGCCAACTGTGCATTTAACGAGGAGTGCATTTAGTTCCTGCACACCCTCTGCAGCCAGAGATTATTTTTTAGGTTCTTTATAATCTAATTATAGACCTAATTATAAAACTTACTGGGTTATAAATAACCTAATAAATAACAAGGGGCTTTGAGCCCTCGCAGCCCTTTTGAAGAGGGTCCCGAACCCTCTTCCCTCTTGCAATCTTTACTCCTTCCTACTCTGTAATCGTGCTTGCATATTGCTTGACCCAGGGCATCATCCCCTATAGTCCTCACTCACTTTTGGATGGGCTTCCCACCTGCTATTGGTCTTTTATGGCAGCTAATCTCAGACTCCTCCTGCTTTGGAAGCCATAGGCTAACTACTTCCCCAGGCCTGCCCCTGACCATGCAGCTAACATCTCGGTGGGTCCACCTGTACCTCTTCATCCCAAGGAGAGACTTAGGCTACACTTTCCCCCTTCTCTAATCCAGACTATACCATTCCGGGTGACGCCTGCAGGCGCTGAGATTAAGGTCACTGTGTTAAGGTCCCATACCGAAGGAGACGGTGAGCTGTAATGAAGAACTCCTGGTCTTGGATTTAGAAAACTTGAGTTATATACACTATTGACACTATGTATAAAAGAGACAACCAATGAGAACCTACCGTATAGCTCAGAGAACTCTACTCAGTGCTCTGTGGTGACCTAAATGGGAAGGAAATCCAAAAAAGAGGGGATATGTGTATACATAGAGCTGATTCACTTTGCTGTACAGTAGAAACTACCACAGCACTGTAAAGCAACTGTACTCCAAGAAAAATTATTTAGAAAAAAGAAGAAGGAAAACTTGAGTTCCACCCTAGATCTACCTACCCCTTACAGGCTATGTGACCAAGTGACCTGGGTAAGCCCAAACTTCATACGTCAGCACACGAGGCCCTTTACGGTGGGATTCCTGACAAATTCTCTGGTTTCATCTCCTATCGCTACCTCCATCACTCCCTTTGATCCAGCCATACAATTCCAGTGGTAATTCCACATGCTCTGGGAAACCTTAGTGTCTTACTACATTTCCATTCAAGCTGACCTACCCTTCCCCTCACTTCTCCTTTTACCTAATTCCTGCTCGTCCTTTGTAATACATCTCAGGGATCTTGTTATTACAGTGAAGCCTTCGCTGTCACTGTACCGTCATCATCACCGCCATCTCCAGCCTCCTCTGCGCTTCTTTTCTGGAATTCTTGGGGTCAGGCGGCACTGCGCCATATTTGGTTGTGAATTTCCTTACATGTGCCTGGCACAGAGTACTCAAGAAAAGTTTGTAAAATGAGTGAGTGCTAAGCTGCTTCCCATGCCTCCTCCCACTTAATACTTACAAGGTCTATATTAATATCCCATTTGGCAAATGAAAAACTGAGGCTTCTCTTCTTTTGGCTAATGATCTGGTTGAAGTCATTCAATGACTGGGTAACACAGATGCTCTGTGAACTCAGGCCTGCTTCATTCTAAATCACCATCTCCTTCCATTACATCACGCTTCTTCTACCACATAGAACTAACCTCAGTGATGGACTTGAAGCATTCATGCAACCCTAATGTAATGTGGACTTAGCCCCCTCTGAAGGCCTCTAGACCTTAACAGAACGGAATATGCCATTTATCACACCCCCAACTAGTGGCTTTACAGTTAACATAGAACTTCTGTCTGTGAAACACTGCAAGATCACTTCTGTACTATTGTTAGGCAAAATTTTCACCTCCTCAAACCTATGAGAAAGAGAGAAGGAGGGCAAATGGGTGGGAGAAAAAAAAAAAAGCATGGAGGGGAAGAGAAAGCAAAATAAATGAAATAAGAGTGGTTATAAGGTGAAGAAAGTTACGACAGCTTATGACTAAGAATGTTATGATCACATAACTGAATGGAAAGCCTTCTTTGCTGCAACTGGTAGGACTTGTCAATCAAGGTTTCAAAGACCTTTTCTTCCAGCACAATCATCCGGTTGCTCTGTTTCTCTGTAACAACCTCATTTGTGTGGTTGTGGGACTCTATGCTTAGAGCTCTCTGGGGCTTTCTATAAGCAAAGATATCTCTGGAATAAGAGCAGGGTTATGGGCACTTGTCACCAGAATCCTGGAAAAATAAAGTGTAAAATAATTAAGTTTGCAGGGTCCTTGAGACCCGTGCTTAGTATAATCAACAGCCATTACTGTGGCCCAAGGTGTGTGTGTGTTTGGGCTCAAAAGAGAGAGATTCTGTGTGGAGGCAGAGATGAGATGTATCGAGCAATTAACAAATATTGACAGGTCTAATAATAGTTTATCCTCAGCTAATCCTATAATGTGCTCCCATAATACTATAGCTAATCACGTAGCGGCCCGAAACTCTAACAAGCTTACCTCAGCACCCAACTTCCTGCTATGGGTGGGACACCAAAGAAATAATGGACATTTCTCTATTTTCACGATACTGACACAGCTGTGGGTGCTTTGCCTGTATTTTATTGATTCAGTTATTAATGCTAGTATCATGAAATTTACCTAAATTATGGAACACAGTGCTTTTGCCTACCACCTTAAAGAAAAATCAAAGTCAAAAAATCTATGTAACCAATTACAAATGTTAACCCATTTTAAAGTGGAACTATTGTACTATATCTAGCCTCACAAATCATTTTTAAAGCTGCCCAGTTCTGTAATCTCTCTACATGGTTTATAAAATTGGTGATAGGTGTGCTTTTTCTGTTGTCATCAATACTAGACTCTTCCCTATCTAACAGTTTTTGCTTTTTACAATTTTCCATAGCATGCGAAAGGATAATAAAAATGCATCTTTATTTTCTACCCATTAAGCTCCAACTTATAAGCAATAAAGACTTTCATTTTCACCAAAGTCGTCTGTATAATAACTATAAAAGTGACATATTATTAGGATGATTTTGGCTGCATGTAACAAAAAATAACTTGACTGTCTAAATCATAAAGAATTTATTATTTCACTTCTTACAAAATCCAGCAGCAGGGCTCCTCCAGAGTTAGTTTCCTCAGGGCTTGAACACTGTCATCATGGACTCAAATTCTTTCCATATTTCTGCTCTATCACTCTAGGCTTCTCAACTTGTCCTCAGCTGGCTCCCTCATGATTGTAAGTTGGCTGCAATCATCCCAGGAGTCAAGGAGACAGGACGACAATGGGCAGTTTGCTTTACTCAAGGAGTCCCTTCTTATCAATGGGGAAAATTTCCTAGAGTCCTGCAGTAATTTTCCCCTAACTTATCATTACAGCCAGAATTATATCATGTGACCATGCTTAATCCAATCACAGGCAAAAGCGATGGAATCACTGTGACTGGCAGGTGCCACCTGAGAGCACATCCCCTGAAACTTAGGGATATGGAGGAGGGTAGTCATTTAAACAATAGCAGAGTTCTATTCCAAAGAAGGAAGGGGGAATGACTGCTGGGTTCGACAACAAGAATCTCCAACAAATGCAAAAGCTACTTGATACATTCATTTTTCATTCATTTAACAAACATTTCCTGGGTGCCCACTAAATGTCACACACTGTTCTAAGTAGCAGAAGAATATCATAATAAGAAAAAAAAACAGACACATTTCCTGACTTCCTGGACCTACTCATCTATTGGGCATTTCTTGATTGTCCAGGTTGCATTGTCCTAAAGCTGGAAGGGACCGTGGAGAGCAAATATCCCAACCCTCCCATTTTAGAGGTGAAGAAACAGAAGCTGGGGATGACTTAAGTCCTTTGCTGGACCAAGAATAAACCAAATTTGGATTATCTGCTGTTTGCACTTTCTGAGGCAGCAATTATCATGGGTACAAAGGCTACATATATGTGTAAATATGAGTTGTCATATGCTAATCCAAACTTTGATTTATTATAAAACAAACCACTTTAGGGGGAACTACTTATGCTATGAAATGATTCCCCAAAAGATTCATGTAGATGACGTCCATCTGCCATTAAAATAAAATTTAATTAATAAAATTAGTGCATAATCTTCTGGGGAAGTAATTTCTTTATAAATCATGAAATTCAAATTTCTTCCTCCCATATCCTATCGTAAACCCAATCACTCTCTCCTCTCCAGCTCTGTGTGGCACCAGTCAGCCCCTGAGAGTGGTAAGGGAGCCTCTAATCTGCACCCCTAAGGGGTCATTCAGAGTCTTGGTGTCCTGTGAGGGGCGGGCTCACTGCGTACTCCTTCCCCCCGTCCTCTGCACACTGGTATCTAAGACATACCTGTACCTACGAATTTAGGCCCTACCCTCTAGGATCCCTGATAACAAGTTGTCTCCTGAACCACCCAGGGCTTTGGTGTGGTCTGGACATGCCCCGTAATGAACTGCAATGAAAGTGGTCAAACCTCTGCTCAGAAACTTTACTTATATTTATGCTGAATTGTTAGTACTGATAACTCCTTTGTGAATTTATTTTACAGACAGAATCACAGAGATGCACCAATGTACAAGAATATCCACTGCAGCATTATCTGTGGAAGGCAAAGATCAGAAACAATCTTTTTTTCTAACTTTTTAACAAATTATTAATTAATTAATTTTGGGCTGTGTCGGGTCTTCATTGCTGCACGTGGGCTTTCTCTAGTTGTGGTGAGCAAGGGCTAATCTCCGGTGTGCAGGCTTCTCATTGCAGTGACTTCTCTTGCTGCAGAGCACGGGCTCTAGGCACGCGGGCTTCAGTAAGTAGTTGGGGCACGTGGGCTCAGTAGTTGTGGTATATGGGCTTAGTTGCTCCGCGGCATGTGGGATCTTCCCGGACCAGGGCTCGAACCTAGGGCCCCTGCATTGGCAGGCGGATTCTTAACCACTGCGCCACCAGGGAAGCCCCCAAGATCAGAAACAAACTTAATGCTCATCACATCACAGCACGTGCCTGAATATCACCTGACCAGTAAAATGGAAGTATCTCTACGAACTGATATGGGTTGACCACCAGGAAACCTTAACAGAAAAAGCTCAGGGCACAACATTATGTATAGCATGGAGCCTGTTCCTGGTATAAATAAATATACCAGGAAACAGAAGGAATGTGTAATTGAATATGCATGGAATGCCTCTAGAACAGGGGTCATCAAACTACGGCCTGAGGGCTAAATCCAGCCCACCATCTGTTTCTGTGTGCTATGAACAGTTTTCACATTTTTCAAAGGTTGAAAAAAAAAATCAGTAGAAAACTAATATAATTTCATGAAAATGACATGAAATTCAAATTTCAATGTCCATGAATAAAGCTTTATTGGAACACATACACAACTTCTTGTATTCAACAGTAGAGTAGAACAGTTGTGACAGAAACTAAGAGTCTACAAAGAGTAAAATACAGTTGACCTTGAATAATTCAGGGTGGGGTGTGTTAATCCACATATAGCTTCTGGTTGGCCCTCCGTATCCTGGGTTCTTCTGCATCCGCAGATTCAACTGACTGTGTCGTACTATAGTATTTACTATTGAAAAATACTCGCTTATTGAAAAATAAGTGGACCCACATAGTTCAAACCTGCATTGTTCAAGGATCGACTGTACTTACTATTTGACCCTTTACAACACTTGCCCTAGAAGAATAACTACAGTTTCCTCTTGGGAAAATATGGGAATACAAAGACAGGGCAGGAGAAATTTGTTTTATTGAATATATACTATTCTGTATTTCCAGTGCCCCCCACTCTTTCTTTTTTAAAAGAATATTCTAAAAGAATGGCTTAAATTTGTATACAAATTGCCTGAGATGAGGATCCTCAGATGATTCTAAACTACATCCAGGGTTAAGAACTCTTACCCTGAAAGAGCATCTCGAAAATTCACGTTGGTTCGTATTCAAAAGAAAATATGAGAAAAATAAAAGAAGCACAATTCACGATCATAACCAAGTATCTGAAAATAACCTTAATGAGAAAAATGTGTGACCATATACACAGAAAATAATGAAACAAAATAAAGAAGGTTTGAATGAATATAGAGCCCAATCTTCCATGACGAAATATTTAAAAGATGCCAATTCATTCCCCCAAACAAAAACTCATAGAATTTTTAAAACTTGATTGATTCTAAAATTATAGGAAAGAATAATTGAGCTGAAATATCAAAAATAATTGTGAAACACATAGAGGCAGAGAATTCTGGAAAGACAGTACCTTGATGCATTCTGTGTTTCCTACACATACAACTTCATACAAGCTTTATCTCACCTCTTTGAGCCTTGCAGCAATTCAGGGAGTGGATAGGCGAACTGACATGCGTGGGCTGCTTTAAGCCTCTGGGCCAGGTGACAGCCAGTTTTGGGGGGTGAGGGGGCAGCAAAAGATCATCTCAGGGCAAGGTTCTGAAGCAGTCAGCTTTCAGGGAGAACTTGATCCACAGGGATCCCTGGACCCCTGCAGGGAAACCTGACATCCATCGGTCAACCTGAGCATTCCCAGACACTGGCCAGTTTCCAAAGACTAAAGAGGCTGAGGAGAACTGTGGAAAGCCTCCCCTCCCCGATCCAATGCCTTGATAGGGAGCTGATGGCTTCCTACCGCTGCTCTGCCAGCTTTCAGGGTCAGAGCACCACGCCTTCCATTGCTCTCATCCTCCCACCCCACCCTCTAGCCCAGCTTAGGCATCCCAGCCCTGAACCCCCAGTGAGCAGCAAAGAAAAAGAATAAACAGATGGTAAGGGAGCTGGACAGTCAGAGAGAGGAAAAAGAAACAAGGATTAGGGCAGGGCCCTGATGAAATAAAGCTTATTGAAGCAGATGGAGGGCAACCTTAAAAACATAAAATAAAATAAGAGCCCTAAATAATACGATAATACGAGCACTGAAGAGATTCAAGTTCAGCACATGAAAGGAGACTTCATTTTTAAAGAATCAGTACATGAATTTAAGAAGAAGATGATCACTCTTGATACTCAAATTCAGTCGCCTGGACGGTCAAAAGGGTGAAGTAAGTAAAACCACAAGGTAAAAACACAAAGATCTGGTAATCATGAGGGAAAAGAGAAGAGGCTTAGACGACAGACCTAGGAAACTAACCTGAGGGTAGTAGGAGTCCTAGAAGGAGAAGAAAGGGAAGAGAAGGAGAAGAAATAAAAGTAAAACAAACTTCTCTGAAAAAAAAAAAATGAGTTTCAGAAACAGCCTAATGGATTTCAGGCAAAATTATTGAAAAAAGAGAGGCATCTATCTATGTTCTGACAAAATTCCCGAACTCCAAGGGTAAGGAGAAAATCTTTAACACTCCCAGGTAGAAAGAAGAGTTCTCTAAAAAGTAAAAGAGAACCTACATGCTTGAAAATTTTTCATCCTAGTGCTATCTAAAGCAGAAAAAAAAAGAAAAGAGTTACACATTTCCATCAGTAGAAGTATAACTAAGAAAATGATAAATCTATGTGAAATTTTATACAGCCATTAAAAACAATCATTAAAGTAGGTGAAGAGGGTCAAAAGGTACAAACCTCCAGTTATAAAATAAATAAGTCTTAGAGATGTCATGTACAGCATGATGTCTATATAGTTCACAATACTCTATTGTATATTTGAAAGTTGCTGAGAGAGTAGATCTTAAAAATTCTCATCACAAGAAAACAAATTTGTAACTGTGTGTGGTGATGGTTGTTAACTAGACTTATTGCAGTGATCATGTTACAATGTTTACATATTTTGAATCGTTATGTTGTACACCTGAAACTAATATAATGTTATATGTCAATTATGAAAATTTTTTTATAAAAGTAAAACCTAGAAAAAATCTATAGTTACATGGAAAAGCACAGCTGTAAGGTAAAATGGTACATTATAAAGTAGATCAGAAAATTATGAAATTCTGTGTGTGGGGTGATTAAAACTTTTAAAATCTACATGAAAAAGATAGAAGGAATAAAAGAGATGACAGTGGTTAGGTTAGAGTAATTAATAGGATTGTATTTATTTTCCTTCTCTGTTTTATAAACTTTCTATAATGTAATATTCTATCAATGATTTTTGAGTTAAGTAATAATTAAAGTTCAGTTTTTTTAAGAAGGGAGTTATATTTTTAACAAGTAACAAGAAAAATCATAGTTTTAATCTGTAGATGCCAAAGTAAAGTTCACCTGCAGCACTGGCCTTGCAGCTGGACCCGATGATGTGGGAGAGGCTCCAAGATCAATGTGCTAATATTAATTTTGCAGATTGACACTGCCTGGAGTAGGGCTTTGCCTTAAAACTTTAGGGGGATTAAAATTCTTTTCTTGGGACTTCCCTGGTGGCGCAGTGGTTAAGAATCTGCCTGCCAATGCAGGGGACACGGGTTCGAGCCCTGGTCCGGGAAGATCCCATGTGCTGTGGAGCAACTAAGCCCCTAGCCACAACTACTGAGCCTGAGCTCTACAGCCCGCGAGCCACAACTACTGAGTCCGTGTGCCACAACTACTGGAGCCCACGCTCCGCAACAAGAGAAGCCACCGCAATGAGAAGCCCGCGCACCGCAACGAAGAATAGCCCCCGCTCCCCACACCTAGAGAAAGCCTGCGCGCAGCAACGAAGACCCAACGCAGCCAAATAAATAAATTTATTTAAAAAAAAATTCTTTTCTTGCCATATGGAATAAAAGAGGCCTCAATTCCCTTAATCGCCTGTGAGTTTGAGCACATTCAAGCCAAAGTTTGAGGGGACACTCTTGTCCCTCTTTGAAGGCCTCCCCCGCATCTAGTGGGGTGCCCTCCTGGGGACGCTCCTGAATCCCTACATGGTGAGAAAGACACAAGCAGCCCCTGATGGCAGGGAGCAGGGCTCACAGCAGCAGATAGAGATGGTGTCGCTAGAAGGCAATGCCAGCCAAAGTCATTCTATTACTGTGATAAACTGAGACAAAAAGAAATCTGCTCCACAATCACGTCTGAGCTCAGGCAGAAACAAGTTGTAAACGCCACCAAAATAACCAACTACCCTCCCTTGCAGCTTGTAAGCGAGCCTGCCGCTTCCTCCCAGTCACAATGCTACCCATGCTTCAGACCTCCTCACATTCTAGAGAAGAGCTAAGATCCCCAACCACAGAACTGCCCCAAATTCCTGATAGCACTCAATCCAGAGCCAACCCCTTCTTCCTTGAACTCCCCCCCCCAAATCGCCTCACACTAGCTCCAATCCTGTAATATTATAAACCTTCTGGTATCTTCTTCCCAAGACTCCCCACCGTTCCTGCAGGTGTGCAGTTTCCCTCAATGCAACGAGCCAAAAAACCCTACTCAGTTCACCGGCAGGTGTGTTCCTGGGCATATCTGGCTTTAGGGCACTGACCAATGGAATTGCATCTTAATTCCTGGTTTGAGGCAACTTTAGGGCAAGCGATCAAAATCTAGTTGGCAACCCAGCCTAGGTTCTGGCCATTGTATGAAAACTGAATTCATGGCTCCCTGTTATTTGGTGTTTATCGAAGCTCATTTGAGAGAAACAGTAGGATGGAATGCCTGAAGCATAAGTTATCCCCTTCTTTCTCTAAGACCTCTGAAATCTATGCCTAAATTCAAGGAGACCAGCAAAGAACACTGACCCGAATCCCATGTTTGGCATCCTTAGAACTGCCTTTACTGAGTTCAACTTTGGTGTAACCCTGTGAGGGCTTTCCTAAAACCTCATCTGTTGGCCACTGTCAAGGTGTCAAGATGCCATGCATCACACAATGCGCCTATTACCAGGAACAGTTTTACTTCTGAGCAATCAGTTTATTCCCATTTATTTCCATACCGTGTGGACTGTATAGCTGTGAAGTTTCCATTTTTTCAAGTGGGTTTCTTCGAAAGGAAGCCAAATCTCTAGCAAGGCTAGTCTGCGTTCTGCCATTGGTGTCATTCCCGGCTCCCTTTTATATCTCTGCCATTGTTCTTTTTTTTCCCCCACACCAAATCTGTGTTATCTTGCTGTACTTTACGTACCTGTATAAACTACCTGAAATACTTTTTTAAAAAACAATTGGGTAGGCTGGGAAGAAAGAGAGAGAGAGAAATCAAGTGTGAAATAGAATGGCACAAATTATAAAGCAGGGAAGGAACTGAGAGGCAGCTGAGCCCCCGGGAGGGGCAATCAGCGACGGGGCCTGGCAGGCTGGATGGGAGAAGGACCAGGAACATGTTCCAAACTGGAGGAGAAACCTATTTCCTGTAAAAGCAGAACCCAGGAGAGTGTACGTGGGGCAGGACAAACAAGAGAGTAAGGAGACTTGTCTGACTGTCGTGGGAAGTTCATGCTGGGGAGATAAGCCTTGGGATACAGAACAGGAGGGGAAGGTGGAAGGGGACTTGGAAACAGAAGCAGGTGTTCAGGCTCCACGTAGGTCACATCTGTGCTTCCTTTTTGTGTGTCTAACAAACACGATTGTCCTGGCCCACACACTCGGGATCAGGAATAGAGGTGGCAGAAGGGGACTGTATCCGTTTCCTAGGGCTATCGTAGCAAAGTACTGCAGACCAAATGTCTTAAACAACAGAAATTTGTTTTCTCACGGTTCTGGAGGTTAAAAGTCTGAGAGCAAAGTGTGGGCAGGGTTGGTTGCTTCTGAGGCCTCTCTCCTCAGCTTTTCCACGGTTTTTTCCTCCCTGTAGCTTCACATGATCTCTCCTCTGTGCATGTCTGTGTCCTAATCTTCCCTTTTTCTAAGCACCAGTCAGATTGAATTAGGGTCCACCCTAATAACCTCATTTTACCTTAACTCTCTTTTAAAAACCCTATCTCCAAATACAGCCACATTCTGAGCTCCTGGGGTTTAAGACCTACACATATGAATTTGGGGTGGGGGGGACACAATTCAGCCCTTAACAGTATGTGACTTCGGTAGCCTCTGGAGAAGGCACAAAGCATACGGCAGCTAAATTACAATGAGGGTCAACGTGTAAAATGCAATTTGTCTCACCCCTGATGGAAGGAACCTGGGAAGAATGATCATTCTGATCACCTTGGCCCCCTGAAAATCCAGTACGGTTCCTCTCTTCCAAATACCACTATCCAACAATATTAAGAGGAAAAAGTGAACTTTGGGCTTAAAGAAAATGAAAAAACAATTTTACTGACAATGACTGTAGTGAAAACTGTGGACTATTTATGACCATCCTTAAATACAGTGAGTGATAAAGGACACTCAGCGGTTCATGACAGCTGTGTCGAGACTCTCATCACTAAGACTCATCACTAAGGAGGTGGTGAGAACACAACCAGTGTGACCTGGACTAATTGTTTTCTGGTCCCACCTATACTCTCCTCCATAGACACCGCACTGTCTGGCTGAGATTGCCAGTTCTTTCTTCTCTGTTCTAATTGCGCATCAGAGGAGTTCATAGATTTTGCTAACATACCATCTCAGTGTCTTTAATTGAGAATGCATTGAGTTCTGTAAAAGTAAGGCTTTTCTTATTCTTAGTATCCTCTACAAAAAAAAACGCTGGCTGCTTTCCTCTTGATCTCAGTTAATCCTAGGCTGGCCTGTGTGATGCAGGCCCTCTGTGCTTCTCTACTCTGAGCTTTTGGTTGGTTTTAGCAGCTGTGTGTGCTTTGCAGAAAGAGCATTCTCTCTGTGGAAACATCACTCCTGGAAAAATCACCACACCCCTGGTTGCTATGTGAATGGAAAGAAAATGTCACATCCTTTTTAAGAGAATGAATTACTTTTTTTTTTTTTTTTTTGCGGTACACGGGCCTCTCACTGTTGTGGCCTCTCCCGTTGCGGAGCACAGGCTCCGGATGCGCAGGCTCAGCGGCCATGGCTCATGGGCCCAGCCGCTCCGCGGCATGTGGGATCTTCCCAGACCGGGGCACGAACCCGCGTCCCCTGCATCGGCAGGCGGACTCTCAACCACTGCGCCACCAGGGAAGCCCAAGAATGAATTACTTTTGGTTGTGGGTCCCACTGAAAAATGAATCCTTCATTAGGTAAAAAACATAGAGCCCATGACATTTTCTACGCTATCTACTAAATACTCCCTTTCCAAGAATAACTCGTGACATTATAATTTAATCACTTCAATATTGGGTTTGTTAGATTAGCAAGTAAATTCACTCCCTTCCTTTACTGAAATCGCTTCAGGTTGATTTTCGCCTTCCTGTGTGACCGCATCCATGCAGTATTTTGTGCCATTCCTGAAGGTTATGCCCATTATAAATTTAGTTGATTGAAGAAGCCCTCAATTTTCACTCTAAGTAGATATTTTTTCTAACATAAAAACATTAAATGGATAAAAGTGGGCCTCAGATCCAACTCGCGAAGACTTGAGCTTGAGAAATAGAGAATAATTGGATGTTACTGAAATAAAGATTGAGTGAGAAAATTCTGGTTGTAGCCTTCAAGGCAGACAAGCCGAGGGAAGGCCTGAAAACGTGAGGGACGGCTTATGAGGCATTTCAGCGGCCCAGCCTGAGGCAACAGCTCAAGTTCTTGCACTCCCCAAAGCTATGAGAAAATACACGACCATGGGAACTAGGGCAGAATCTTCAGAAATGACCACAGTTAAAGGAGAAGAAAAAAAAGTAGACCAGCCAAAAGAGTAGGACAAGGGCTATTGGGAAAAGATGACATAACCAAAGTTTTGAGCCAGAAAACTTTAAGACCTTATAGCCCAAATGGCTTTAATTTGGGATGAGGACCCAGGCTTTGAAGATGAACTCACTGTCCCCAAATCTTCGGTCCCAGACCCTTTCTACAACCCCTGCTAGAAGGAACACCAGGATAAGCAACGTCAAAATATACCAGCAAGCTCGTGGTGATAAGATCTTCCTAACAGGAGCTACGTTCCTCTATCACCTCCCCGCGATCCACTCCCTACCCCGATTTGCTTTCCGGCGTTGTCCCGTTTTGATACTGATTGGGTGAAGAGCCATGATTTATGTTGTCATTGAAGCTGCCCAGCATCACCACCTGGCTCCCTCCACTGACAGGGCAGCACTGACTTAGTGGCATTGCCCTTGTTGATGTGACCAAATAACTGCCGAAGTCTGAAATAAGAAATAAAAGTCAATAACCCTGCCTGTCCCAAGAAGAATGAGTAAAGTCAGGGCCTAAACCGAAGTCGTCTTTTCCCTGTATTCTCTCCTGATCCCTTACTAAGAAATAAATATCTTGCTTCCAAGGAGACCTTGTGTTTTAGGGCCCACAGTGTAAGGCCAGACTTGGCTTTGGGAGGGAGGAGAGGTGAAGGTGGGCTGGCAGCGGGCAGGCTGAGGGAGGATACACCACCTGCGTTTAACTCTAGTCCCACCATTGACCAGCTGTGGCTGTTACTGAACTTTTCTGAGATTCCATTTCCTCACCTGCAAAAAAATCTGTATAATAATGCTTCCTCCGCAGGTTGTAAAGAAGAAAATGTATGATAACTCTGATTACATAGGGAATGCTTTAAAAAAAGAAAGAAAAGCAAAACAGTAGCTATTACTGTCATTAAGAGAAGGAAATAAAAATTCTTCACCATATTTTTTTTGCCAGGCAGAGGCCAAGTACTGTTGACATAAATTATCTCACTTAATCCCCATTTCTGCCCCATGTAATGTGTGTAATTAACCTGGCTCAGAAAGGTACAGTTATTAGCCCAAGGTCATTTGGCTGGTAAGGGGTGGCTCCAGCTGTCACCCCCAGGTCAGTTCCTCTCCGGGGCATCTTCTAGCAGACGGCTGGTTTAGCCAGGTTACAGTGGTCCAGGTCAAGGCATTTGGCAAGGGAGGGTGTTATTTCCCTAGTGCCATATGACTTCCCCGTTAGTCAGCTGGTCCTGTGGAGTTGTAACTTTGAACATAGGCTGGGTCACTGCAGTTCTCAGGGTGTCTGAAAGGGGCTTGGACGCACACCAGTACTAGGCTCTGTTCTCCTTATATTCTGTCAAGCAAAACCCTACGTTTAAGTTGTTTCACTGACAGTTCGGAAAGTTCCTTCTCCTTGGATGGGTGAAGTACTAAGGTTTTAAGCTATGTATTTGCCCTCCTATACATACACACACACGCTCACATAAATGTAGACCGTGTGTGTATATATATACACACATATATACATACATAATACTGGAGTTCTGTGTCTCTTTGTATGCGTGTGTGAATGTTTGCAGATTTCGTTTTTTCCTTTCAGCACCAGACTCATGACCTACACTTTGGAATCCTTTACCGGGATGAAGAGGCCCCCTCCCACGTCATTATTCCTCTGCATAACTAATGTATGTCCTTGTAACTTCCAACAGAAAGGTCCTCCTGTGTTCTTCCATATTCTACACACAACTATTCATTTCCTACATGTGAAGTTACCCAGTCTTCCTGACCTTCAAAATCCAGCTGAAACCTTGCCTCCTTTGCTTGAAATGAAAACAATATATATTTTTGCAGTGAAGGTTCTAAATTTACAAAAATAAATGATAACCTCAAAGAAGGCAAGTTTTGAACCCAGGCCTCCGCTGTTAGAGCCCTAAGCTTGTAACCACTGCATTCTGCAGCTTCCCACTGATGCCAGCCAAGTAGCATCTGAAACAAGAGTGACTGGAAAGTGGACTAGAGGTTACCAGGGTTGGAATGGGGAGTAACTGTTTAATGGGTACAGAGTTTCAGTTTGGGATGATAAAGAAGTTCTGGAAATGGACAATGGTGACGGTTGCACAACACTGTGAAGGTGCTAAATGACACTGAATTACACACTTAAAAACAGTAAAAACTGTCAATTTTAGGGCTTCCCTGGTGGCGCAGTGGTCGAGAATCTGCCTGCTAATGCAGGGGACACGGGTTTGAGCCCTGGTCTGGGAAGATCCCACATGCCGCGGAGCAACTAGGCCCGTGAGCCACAGCTACTGAGCCTGGGCGTCTGGAGCCTATGCTCCGTGACCAGAGAGGCCGTGATAGTGAGAGGCCCGCGCACCGCGATGAAGAGCGGCCCCCGCTTGCCACAGCTAGAGAAAGCCCTTCCACAGAAACGAAGACCCAACACAGCAAAAATAAATTAATTAATTAATAAACTCCTATCCCCAACATCTAAAAAAAAAAAAGATCCTTTAAAAAAAAAAACTGTTAATTTTATGTATGCATGTTTTTCCATAATTGAAAAAAAAAAGACAAAAGAAGAAACGGTGATCACCACTCTGTTGCAATTCATTTAACTTTTCCAAGCTTTAGTTTCCCCTCTAGTAAAATGGGAATATTGACACCTACCTTAGAATACTGCTGTGATGATTAAGTCCTAACATATAGAGCGCACCTAGCTCCCCCCACCCCCATGCAGCCCATTGTGATGCTCAGCTGGTGTTCACTCCCTTGGCTTTGCCCAGTGCTAACACCCCCATTCATTTAGACTCCTTGGGCTGAGCTACAGGAGGTGGGGCATGCGTGGGCTAAATGGGAAGACTGTCTGCTATTTGGAGGTGGTGGACCATCTTCTTCAAATTCCCAGCACTTAATAGGTGCCTAATAAATGTTTGTCCGACGAAACTGGAATTAATAGATAAACCACAAGGCGACAATAAAAGGATGTGAGCTACGTATCAGGAACTCTTAATCCACAGGGGAGATAAAGAATATTTGTTGTTGATGAGGTAATTCTGCGGTTCACTTGATTTCATTCCAGATTTAGGCTACTTTTTTAAAGCTGCCTTTTTATGTGCAGCTTTACTGTCTTGAACAACTGGAGCCAACGGGAAATTGGTGTTTGGGGGACCATCTGTAATAAAGGCAATGGCAGTAATAGGCACAAGTTGCTTAAGCCCCAGTTGGGGATTACACTGGAATCTGAAAAATGAAACTAGGCATTAATTGGATCCACCTTTCATTTTTAAGGTTGCCTAGAGTCTACATAGGAATGATCAATATAATTAGGTAATTTGCTACATTGCTTTTCAAGCAAAAGCAAGAGGCATAAAACTCGCCAAAAATATACAAGTTCTAGATGTATATAGTACTTTCATTATACACTCTGGTTGGTTAAGTGAAGAAGATGAGTCTAAGTGGAAACAGAAAGGGAAATAATAGAGCAAAAGAGACACAGGAGAGCAAGAAGTACAGGGTAGATTGGACGGACAAGCAAGGAAAACGAGAAACCCGTAGAGGGAGGAGGCATGAGTACAGAGAGGAAGAAACACAGCGAAGAGCTAGGGTGATAAGTTCTCTGTTGGTTCTGAGGCAAGTGGAAGTGGAACCTACTTTTGTTACACCCTGAGGTTACCATCAGCCTCGATCATTACCATTTGATGGCCTCAGAGTTCATGGTCCTACAATTGCTGTAGGACCGTGTTCACTGTCTCAGAAAAAGGCTTCATCATTCACTCAGACACTCACAGGAGGCCCGGGCATCCATGAGCCCTCTCTCGTCCTCATCACTGTTGCCATGTTCCGCCTTTCTTAACATCTACGTGTATTACAGATCTATTCACCTATCTCCATCTCTACTGCAGGCCACTCTCCTCTCTCACCTGGAGAGGAAGTGTTGCCGTCAGATCTTTGCCCTCTATTCCAGCATCTATGCTGCTGGTAGTGATTTCTCAATGGCAAACCTAGTTGCCCTAGCTAAGGTTCTTTTGTCTCCAGTAACAGAAGCTCACACAAACAGGCTTAAGCTCCAAGCAGGGAAATCTATAATGCATATAATATGCTAGAGCTTTTTTTTTTTTTTTTTTCTCCTACAAGAAATGTCTCCGGTTCTGTGAGCTTCAGTGGGCATCATGTGGGGAGAAGGAAAGGAAGCAACTTCCAGGACTGGGGTGAGGTAAAGCAGAGATCCGAAGGGAAATGCGACTCCAAGCAGTGAACTCCCGATCTTGAGCCACACCCCCTGGGGCTCCGGGCAACCTCCAGGGCTGAAATAGTGACAGCCCAGGTGAGCCGCTGTCAGCTGGCCTCTCAGCTGAATGTGGTACAGACCTCTGTCCCTCACACCTGGAAGAGCCACGATGCCTGGGCAGGGCACCAGCACCCGGGGCCCCGCCCAGCCATATCACTGAGGACAAGACCTGCCATGATGAGGGAGAGGTTGCCAGACAAGGGGAGAACAGCTGCCTTTCTGGACACTGGTAAACATCTGGAAATGTCTGGGTGAAGAAAATGGCAGAACTAAAAGAGAGAGACAGAACGGACTTCCTGCAAATCGGGGAACGCGGGCAAGATCATTTGCTTGCTTGTGTCAGATTATCTTTGCACAGCCCCACCAGCTACAGCCAGGTAGGTCCCATCAGGTAATGAAAGCACAGCTGCTGAGAAGCCTCCCCTGCTGGGGAGCTGAAGGGATGGAAGTCATCAGATGAAGGGGATACAGGCTATGTCACCACCCCAAAATGCCAACCGTGCGTCATTCGTCCTTGAAACCCTTTGATTCCCTTTCCATGAACTACACTGACAGTTCTCATACTCTAGCCAATACGAAAGCCACCTAGGGAGTATTAAAATGCAGATGCCTGGGCCGCACCCCTGAGATTCTGATTTAGGAGTCGGGAACGGGCCAGAGAATTTGCATCTCCATGGACCACAACACTAAGTAGCATTAACCTAAAGGATGTAGTCCAGGCTTTTTAACATGATCTAATAGGCCTCCATTCCTGGTTTTCACCACTCTTTAGTACCATTACCTGCCACTCCTCCACCTTTCACATCACGCTCCAGCACCTACCCCGTGCAGCACGGTGTTTGGAAGAGCGCTGCAAGAATTCGGTTCTGAGGCTCCATCTGCCCTTCTCCCAAAGCCCCCCAACTTCTCCCAAAGGAAGAAAAGTTGCTTTGAGTTCGACTGACTCCAGAACACTTACTGGGCCATATTTGCTAGTGGGTATGTGCAAAGGCCAAGCTCTGAATGTGCACCTCTCTCTTCTATTCCACGTTGAAGGGCCCAAACCCACGTCCCTATGGAGGACCTCTGGTCAGATTGCTGTGGCCATTCTCCCTCCCTTCCACCCAAGTAGCAGAAGTGGTAGGCTGACCTTTAGGAAGAGCAGGCCTGACCCCTGGTTATCAGTCTCTCTGTGACTCTCCATATGCCTGTCTGTCTCACTCCTTCTCCTCCAGCCGATCTGGTATGATCTACAAGATTCAGATATGGGCAAAAAGGGAAGAAAGAGGTTCTCAGATTTTGAGCTCAGGATCCATGCTCCAATCTACACTGGCATTTGGAGGAAAAACTCAACCAATATTAAATAAGTAAAATGATATTTTTCTTTTCTTTGTCATTGTTCTTTATTGCAAGGTCACTGCATCTACATCACTGGGAGGGTAGGATTTCAGTATTCCTGGATCCCCTGGCCTTCATGCCATCACAATACTATCAAAACCTCACCCTTATTCCTTACAGGGCCCATTTCATAGCCTGGTGGAAAAGCCTAGGCCCAGGGTCCGGTACCCAAGGATTTAATTCCTGGCCCTGCCAACTAATTACTCTGTGCCTTCTTTCCTCCATGGTCAAATGGGGATTTAAACACTGACTTCACAGCTCTGTTGGGAGGTGTAACTGAGGAAAAGAACTTTGAAAAGTCTTTGAAAAGTATGAAACGTCAGCCATTTTGCTAAAGTTTTATTCTTTTCAAGGAGCACTGAGCCTGAGTCCAAGTGCTCAGCATAAAACTCACAGTCCTGGTGCCCCTTCTGGATCTCTCACCTATTCTTATCCTGATGACCCTCTTCCAAGGCAAGAAAGTCAACTCTGGAGCCCAGGGATTCTCAACCCCTGTCCAGATTGCTTTCCTCCACATCACAGAATGTTAGTGTTGGGCTTCCCTGGTGGCGCAGTGGTTGAGAGTCCGTCTGCCGATGCAGGGGACGCGGGTTTGTGCCCCGGTCCGGGAAGATCTCACATGTCGCGGAGCGGCTGGGCCCGTGAGCCGTGGCCGCTGAGCCTGCACGTCCAGAGCCTGTGCTCCGCAACGGGAGAGGCCACAACGGTGAGAGGCCCGCGTACCACCAAAAAAAAAAAAAAAAAAGAATGTTAGCTGTTTGCTGTATCTTCAACCACAAACATAAAATAGGGCTGGTCTGTGTCCCACTAGCTCCAAATACATTAACCAGGGATCCCTGCCTTTTGGACTCTGACACTGCAAGTGGGAATTCACCCATGACGATATCACATTACCAACCATATCATGAGACCTTCTTACAGCTGACTAGTCAGTATTAAATATATCCTGGGGTGGACCCGTGGGGATACCGCCGAGACATCCTCCTGGATTCACCACCATTTCAACAAGCACATTTTGACAACCTCCTTTGCTGCCTTCTGCAGATCACCAAGCTGCTACTTTCTGTGTTGTCACATCATACTTTATGAGGTTATATGCACTGACTTGTATCCCAGCACCTTCTGTACAAAGGGACATTGACACACATTGGTTCAGCTTAACAGACTTTCCTATCAGGACTGACTCAAGGTACCTTGCAGCAGGTTCCACTTCACACTTCAATATAAACTGAGAAGGCGGAAGTAGGCTCCAGATTGGATGGAAACCAGCTTTTATTATAAACCGCACACTCATAGGCCTTGTCTTAACTTCAAAACAGCCATGCAATTAGGGCATCGTTAAATCCTTTTATCAGATAAGGAAACAAAAGACCGAGAGGTTAAGCAACCTATCCCAACTTGGTCACACAGTTCATGCTGGAAACCAGAATTCGAATGGATAGGTTTGATTGATCACAAAGTCATTTGTCAAGATAGGAGCACAGAGACATCCTTTGTATTATGTTTAACTACAACAGCCAAACAGCCAACAAACCTACTTGCATAGGTCCCCGGTGTGCCTGTGTGCCCTGTCTCTCAGCCGCTTCTTAGGGAACACAGTGATTTCTAAACCTTCAACAATGACTTTCCTTATGCCTCACCACCTCCAAAATTTTTGAGACTAGGATACTTCAAACGTTTGGATGTCTATTGTATTTCTCTCTTGCAACTGGGCAGGGATTCCCGCCCCTCCCCCGGGCACACTCTGATCCAGCAGTATGTGCCGTTCACGGCATAAAGAAAGAAGAGGAGTAGAGAACTGAGCATTGAGATTTTATTACAGAAACAGCGATATCGAACATCAATCACACAACTGTGGCCGGGGGGCACAAGTTGAAAACATGATGCAATTAACCTCCTAAAATTATTCACCTATGTTGTCATGAAATGGTTGACAAAGAAGGCAATGACTAAAGTGCAATTGTCCAGAAAACACTTCCGAAAACAGGTTTTAGGAAAAAAGGGAAAACAGATTATGGAGGTGAAAAGGACCTGGGACAGAAGCATTTTCAAAACCAGCTTAGTCCCCAAAACTCATCGGTCTCACTGCCATATGCATCCCCATTTGCAATATTCATCTTCGTCTTCAGGCCACGGTTCCCATACCTAGTTGTGAATTAGCATCTTCCTGGGAGCTTTTTTTTTTTTTTTTTGAGGTACGCGGGCCTCTCACTGTTGTGGCCTCTCCCGTTGTGGAGCGCAGGCTCAGCGGCCATGGCGCACAGGCCCAGCCGCTCAGGGGCATGTTGGATTTCCCCGGACCGGGGCACGAACCCGTGTCCCCTGCATCGGCAGGCGGACTCTCAACCACTGCGCAACCAGGGAAGCCCCTGGGAGCTTTTTAAAATGCAGATTCTCAAGTCTCCTGTCAGATCTAAAGAATAAGAATCCTTGCAGAGTGGGACTAGGAATTGGTATTTATTAGACTTTCACTTATGTATCATTTGTTGACTCGAATGCAGCCAGTCACTCCGGGAACCGGCTGTTTTAACAGACACTGGCACACAAGACAATTTTCTGGAAGAAAAAAGTCCTTTGCAATTTAAATCAGAGTTCCTTGCTGTTTGAAATGCTTCGCGGAGGTCCAAAGATGTCTTCCGCAGCGGGACAGCATCAGTTCCTTAGTACAATTCACCTCTTCTCTCTCAACTCCCATGAGCCACCTCTTTATTTTTAACATTTTCTGTGTAAGGAAATGCTAATAATTTTGTAGCGTAGTATTTCAGTTAATATTCTGGACCACAAAGGAGGCAACGCTCTGCTGACAGGCAAACCTATCACATTCCCTTGGAGATACTTATACACAGAGAAAGTGGGATGCTGGCACCAGCTCCTCTCTTTATGTACATGCGGTGCCACAGCTATGCTCAGACCCTGGCTAAGATTAGCAATAGAAGAAGGACAGGGAGCAATTAAATTCACTTCCTATTCCCAAAGCGAGGTTTTTGCTTAAGTGAGCAAAGGCTTCTGGCTGGCTCCTCTTTGTGGAACAGTTGTATCAAATAACATTTGCACAGCACTTTACAGTTTCCAAATCACTTTCCTTTTCAATACTATCTCATCTAATCATCAGAGTAGCCCAGAGCAGTAGGTATGATTTCCTCCATTTAACCTGTAGAGGCTGAGGCTCAAGCAGTTAAATGACCGACACAAGTTCACACAGCCAGGAAACGGAAAAACACAATTTGGAACCAGGTCTTTCATGAAACAAACACAATGGTAAAGTTCAAGTTAACTTTAATACATACTGTTGGCTAGAACCAAGGAAGACGTCAAAACCTAAACAAAAACTCGGCCTTGGAAATGGACTTTCAAACAGAAACCGAGTGTGTGAATTTGCTAGTTCTACTTTTCTCAGTAAGACATTTGTCAGGAAGTTTTCTGAGCTGTTCCACAGGAAGAATGGCATGGTGAGTAAGGCTATGGAACCAGAAAGCCTGCGTTTGAATCCCAGCTCTGCTATCTATGAGCTTTGTGACCAAGGGCAAGTTACTTAACTTCTTTGTACCTCAGTTTCTTTGCCCATAAAATGGGAATAATAAGAATCGTGCACAACTTAGAGCATTGGTTGAAGATTTTAAAAGTTAGATCTATGTAATATATTTTAAATTATACCTGGCACACAGCAAGTTATCAGACACTTCCTTTGTACGTTAGTAAAAATATCTGCTCACACGTAATCAACTCTCAACTGTCCATATGGCGATTATTCTCTGGGTTTTAGGTTTTAGTTTGGTTTTCACCTATAGCAATCTGTGGCCCTGATACTCAGTTGCCCTTGAGGAAGAAGAAAGGAATTCACTCTTGCAGAGCAAGCACCACATGCCAGACACTAGGTCAGACGTACCACCAGATGTATTTCTCACCACACCACCACCAAGTAGCTATCATTGTCCCCATTCCACAGATGGGAAAATCTAAGGCTCAGAGAGTTGAGTAAACCCTGCTGGTAAGTGGAAGGGAAGGTTAAATCCCAGTCTTTCTCTTTCCTGAGCCGTTGCTCTTTCAGACTGTGTTGTGCTCAATACAGATATGAATGCTATCCTTACTAAATTCAAACTGCAACCACATGCCTTCCCCCAAATCAAGCCATTGTCTCAATCTAGCTCCCTTCCCGGGGCAAATCCTGATGGCCTAGAGAAACCACTTCCTGGGAAGTCAAAGGGCATAGGAAGATGAACCACTCCGTCAAGTCACCATCAAACCAATGTTTTCACTAAGGAACGAAGGTGTGGCACGTGCTCCAATATGCCAAGTACTAGGGAATGATAACAGTACTTACCTTAGATGGTGATTACAATGATTAATTGAGTTATAACAGCTCTCACCTGCATGTCAAGGGTTCAATCACTGTTAGTTGTAACAGATAGTGAAGCATAACGCTTCATTGCATGAACTTGGGAGCCAGATTGCCTGTGTTTAAATCCTGACCCTGTATCACTCACTAGTGGTGTGACCTTGGGCAAGTTATTGAATCTGTCTCTGCCACAGTTGCTCACCTGTAAACTGGGGATAACAGTAAAACCTACCTCACAGGACTGTTGTAAGGATTAGATGAATAATACAAATGAAGCCTTAGAACAGTGCCTGGAACATAGTAACATAGTAACTACTGTATAACTTGTTGGTTTTATTATTAAGAAAATGGGGGGTTGCATTGGGGGAAAAAGAGGTTGGTGAAACATGGAAAAACAGGCATTTACATATACTACGGGTGGCTGCACTATATTAATGCAACATTTTTGGAGGGTGATTTGGCAATATCCAACAGCACTTTAAATGTTTGTGTCTTGTGATTCGTCAATTCCATGCAGGGAATGTAAACTACAGATGTGCCAGCACAAATGTGTGCATTTGTGTGTTGAGGGAAGCACCTAGGGGTAAGCAAGAGCTCCTTTAACCCAATAAGGTTAACTATCAGAAGCCTAGGTAACAACACTCACAAGTAGAATAGTATCATAGAATCCCCTTAACATCAGGAATGGGAAAGGGATACCCACTATCATTGTTTCTAGTCAATACCATACTGAAGAGCAAGCCAAATGCATTAAGAAAAATAAATAAGGATTGGAAGGACAGAAATAAAGCTGCCATTAAGTACATATAAGATGACTGTCTACACAAAACTCAATAGTCTATAGAGAATTTATTATT
The DNA here is from genome assembly GCF_937001465.1 of Orcinus orca. Classification (NCBI taxonomy): domain Eukaryota; kingdom Metazoa; phylum Chordata; class Mammalia; order Artiodactyla; family Delphinidae; genus Orcinus; species Orcinus orca. Next base: position 67,596,690 of record NC_064564.1, on the reverse strand, counting down.
ATTAAAAGTAATAAGGGAGTTTAGCAAAGTAGCTAGCTATAAGAATAATGTAAAAAAATAAATTCCATTTCTATATAGCGACAACAAAAAGAAAATATAAGTTTTCAAAAGCTCTACTTGTTATATATGATTCTGTAACAAACTATCACAAAATGTAGTGCCTTAAAACAACAAACATTTATTAGCTCTTACTATATCTGAGGGTTAGGAATCCGGAAGTTGCTCAGCGGATGGCTCTGGCGAGGGGTCTGTCTCTCAGGAGGTTGCAGTGGGTGGGGCTTTAGTCATCTGAAGCCTTGACTGGGGCTAGAGGATCTGCTTTCAAGACGGCCCACTCATGTGGGTGGAGGCTGGATATTCGCCCCACGTGGACCTCTCTGTAAGGCTACCTGAGTATCCTCAGGACACGGCAGCTGCCTTCTTGCACAGAAGATGATCTGAGAAAGGACAAGGAGGAAGCCACAGTACCTTTAATGATTTAGTCTCTGAATTAGTTCTGTTTTATTTTTTCCTTAGCAGAAAGTCTCTAAGTCCATTCCACACCTAATAAGAGGAAAATTAAGCTCCACCTTTTAAAGGGAGGCATTTCACAGAACATGTGGACAGATTTTAAAACCACCAGAGATATCATTATTAGCAGAAAAATCCAACCTACTTAGGAATAAATCTAATGAAAGATGTTTAAAACTTTAAGGAGAAAATTTTAAAACTTTAGTGAAAGACATTAAAGAAGACCTAACTTAATGTAGAGATATATGTTAGGTAGTCTCAAAAGCAATTCTCTCAAACTGGTATATTAAATCAATTCATTTCTAATCTAAGCCTCCAACAGAATTAAAAAAAAATTTTTTTTGAACTTGAAAAGCAGATTCTGAAACTCATATGAAAATTCAAAGGCCCAAGAATAGTAAACACACTCCTGAAGGAGAGAAAGTACAAGACTGAAGAACACGCTCCACATATATCAAAACTTCTTATAAAGCTTGATAGCAATAGCAGTTAAAACAGTGTGGGACTGTCTCAGAAATAGACAAACTTTGCAATGAAGAGAATAGCGATCCCGGACACAGACCTATACAACTATAGAAACTTGATACACACCAGAAGGAACACTGAAAATCACTTGGCAAACAGTATAGTATTTAATAAATAATGCTGCCACGACTGCTTATCCACGGAGGGAGAAGATGAAATTGTATCTTAACCTCAGGCCATATCTTTACATAAATGAATTCCAGGTAAATTTAAAACTTAAATGTAAAAGGCAAAGCTCTAAAAGCCACAAAAGAAAATATACGAATATGACTTTGTGACCTTATGTTATGGAAGGGCTTCTTAAGCAGACATAAAAATATTAGCTATAAAAATAATTGATAAATTTAACTATATTAAAATGAATAAAATTGAACATTAAAAAACAGAACTGTAAAGAAAGTGAAAAAGGCCACACATGGGTAAAAATACTTTTAGATAACCAACAAAATAGTATCCTGAATATAAGGTATTTCTCAAGAGTGGGACTGCTATATCAATGTATATGTGAACTTTTAATTTTAATAGGTATCAGTAGAGAATATTTAAAGCAGCTGTTAGCAATTCAAAGGGTTCTTCCCCACCAGCAATAAATCTTTATTTTTTGCCACTTTGATACATGACTAACAGTAAAACTAAATATTTTTTGTTTGTTTTTATTATGGCATGTTTTGTAGTATAAAAAGAGAGTTGGCATCCTTTTCTTGTTCCTGGTTCAGGAAAAATAGCTGCAGCATATGTTTATTGGTTATTTCTTTTGTTACTTTGTAAATGTCTTACTCATATTCATTTTTCCTCTACTACTTAACATTGTCTTGGAGCTATGAGCAAACGCAAAGATAAGAAAATGATATAATCTGTATACACATTGAAAAGCAGAGATAACTCTCTTGATTCATTAATATGATTTAGTTTCCAGAAACTGTATTTAAAAATGAAAACTTGCTACAATTAATAAGATAATTTGGTAAGATGGCTCAATACAATATAACTATACAAAGATCAATAACTTTTCTCTCTACTAGCAATAAGCACCTACAAATGGAAATATGGAGACATTTCATTTACAATGGCAGATAAAGTGAATAAAGTATTTCAGGAGAAACTGAACAAGGCAGGCTTAAGACTTTTATAAATGAATCTGTAAAATCTTACCAAGGTTCATAAAACAAGGTATAACGAATGGAAAGAAAAACTATTCTGGACAATTCTTCCACATTTATATCTGTCTAAAAGCAAGGAGGGCTTCCCTGATGGCGCAGTGGTTGGGAGTCCGCCTGCCGATGCAGGGGACACGGGTTCGTGCCCCGGTCTGGGAAGATCCCACATGCCGCGGAGCGGCTGGGCCCATGAGCCATGGCCGCTGGGCCTGCGCGTCCGGAGCCTGTGCTCCGCAGCGGGAGAGGCCACAACAGTGAGAGGCCCGCGTACCGGGAAAAAATAAATAAATAAATAAAAGCAAGGAGTTGGGAATGAACTTGGTATGTTTGCAGAATAATTCAGAATGCTGGTAACATGGCGCTTTCATTCAGTCACTCAGCAAATTTTTATTGGGTACTTTCTAAGTGCCATACTCGGCTACACACAAGTAATAATCCAGACCTGGTCCCTGTTCTCATGGAACTGATAATAATTTAACTAACAAAAGACAAGCTTTTATAAAATAATAAATCATGAGGGTTGGTAGAAGAGACCTTGAATGTCGCCTGTACTTGTGTCATTATTTGACAGACGTGGAAACTGAGGTCCCGACAGGAGATGTGATTTGCTGAAGTTCACACAACTAGTAAATACAAGTTGGGACTAGTTCTCCGGACTTCCTCAACATACTCTTCTGCCGCTCAGTTTACAGTGTGAGGGGCTTTAGACTATGCTCCTTCGTGTAGTCTAGTCCAGCACTTACAGAGATTTTATAGTATAGTTATACACATGATTACAGGCACAAGACCTGAGAAAAAACTAGCCATCATGATGGTGCTCAGACTCTACTGATATTCTGTTAGACAATAAACAGAGTACATACAAACAAGGGAATACCAGGCAGTCATTAAAAAGATGATGTAAATCTAGAAATAGACCTATATATGAAAAAATGACTATGACACACATTAAGTGAATAAAGATTATAGAATGTTACATTTATCATCATGCTATGTATGTAAAATTATATATATATATCTAAATATAGGTATGTGAAATTATACAATATGTAAAATTATACAATTATACGTGTGTATATGTATGTGTATACATACAGTGTGTGTATAGATATATATAGATATGTAGAGATATAACGATTTCTGGAAGATCATTTACCATGACGTTAACAGTAGTATTTGTTAAAATATGAGGTGGACTTTATTTTCTTCTTTGTACATTTCTCTATTGTTGATTTTTTTTTAACATTGATCCAGTATCTTTTTTAAAAGCAATGAAATTTATAAGATAATTGTTCTGAATAACTTCAGGTATCAGGAGCATGACCAACGGGTTGGAACAAATGTTTGTGTTAGAACACGGACATTGGATATAGAAATCACAGCAGGACCTACTCATCTAGTAAAAGGGATGGAAAAGCAAATCTGCATTTAGGACCCAATGATACACCTTCCTAAAACTTACAAATAATCTGGAGGAGCCTGCATTCTGGATGACACACTTAGCCTCTACTACCCTTGGACTGCCAATCTTTGGGCATCTTGTCACAGAAGAAAAATAATGCCTAGATATAGAAATCCCTACTTGGCGTGCTTTCAGTTACATGCAGCTAAACAGATTCCTAAAAGCTGCATGCAATAAAACTTCTTTAAATTTGACTTTGCTTAGTCATAGTTTGTGATGTCCCTACATAGCGGGAGCTAAAATTGATTTTTGCCAAATTAATTTTAAAACAAATCAACAGTGAAATTATGAGGGCAAGGAAAATGATTCTCTTTCCTGAAAGACTAAGCTACTTATTAATCACAAGCCCTTTAGCAGCACCAAGCACAGGGTTACACACAAATAGTTGCTACGTCCACTGTAATGATTTTTATTTATTCTATAACTCTTTTTGGCAATATCTTGCTAATCCAGTTACAATTTGATTTGAAGTCCAGAATACTGACTTTTCTCATGGAATTCTCTAAAATTAGCTGCAGTACTTTCAAGTTTAATCTACATCAACTTAAGAACAATATAACCACAAATATATTCATTTAAATCTACCATGTAGGCTTTTCAGTGAGTGTAACTCACACACACACATTCATCACCTAAGGTCTAACTCTTCTGTTCTGATTTTATGAATAAACTTTCCAATGCAGAGACACGATATTTTAGAAAGCTGCACAGAAAGTACTTACCTACACTATGTGATTTTGCCATGACTGATAACAATTGATCTGTCCCCCTCCCCCCCAAAAAAAGGCTTGGAGTAAAACTACATAGGCAATTTGAATAATATAATTGAGTCACCATTAATCACTTGTAATTCCTTCCCTTTGCCACATTTATTAATCCTTAAACGTTTTCAGAGAATGGTTCTATTCCACTATTCTTCGCATACCATCTGTTCAAGCACATTCCTTGTATTCTTACTAGATTTTCACAGATGCCACTTTTTAAATCGGCAAATCTCCTCAGAAGCATCATCTGGCTCCCTTCACCCCTACTTCAGGGAGCCCCCTAGTCATCACAGTAATACCAGCATCAGAGCAGATGTTCCATATTCTCTGGCAGATTTCCCTCCCTCAGTAGAGTTCTTGAATGCAAATGTTTGAGATTTGAAAAAAATCTTTTGGGTGCAAGAGTTTTCTGCAATTGCTTTCTCTGTGTCAAATGCAGTGCACAGTCCTCTTTTCTGCTCTTCTGGAGACCTGGTCAGAGAGAATCTCTTTGCTCGAAGTGTAGGGAGCAGAAACAGATACATAGAGACAGAGACCAGAGAGAACCCTGGAAAACCAAAGAGAACGAGATGCAAAGTCAAATTATACAAGGCTCAATGTTTTAAAGGTCAGCTGGGTCTATTCTGCCATGGAAATTAAGCAACATTCTGGTCTGGGCAGAAGAGAGCAGATTGTTTTTGGAAGATTTGTGAAATATAACTGACTACCTACTCAAAACAAAATGGAAGACTGAGAAATTTTCCATGGAATTAGATCACTGAAGGCAATTAATTTGGATAACTGATTTATTAATTGCCAGGATCTGATACTGAAATTATTCAAAAACACTCCTTCCAGATCTACAGCTTGCTTGTTCCACATGAACACAACCTCAAAGTGAAATTATATGCTGCAGCGATACTGAAACAATGTTAAGTTTGGAGGAAAGGTACTGGCGTTAGAACAGGGAATGTTGGTGGGAATGTAAATTGGTGCAGCCACTCTGGAAAACAGTATGGAGGTTCCTCAAAAAATTAAGCATAGAACTACCACATGATCCAGCAATTCTACTCCTGGGTATATATCCAGACAAAACTGTAATTCGAAAAGATACACGCACCCCTATGTTCATACCAGCACTATTTACAATAGCCAAGACATGGAAACAACCTAAATGTCCATTGATAGATGAATGGATAATGAAGATGTGAGATATATCTATAGATAGATAGATAGATAGATAGATATAATGGAATACTACTCAGCTGTAAAAAAAGAAGAATGAAATAATGCCATTTGCAGCAACATGGATGGACCTAGAGATTATGATACTAAGTGAAGTAAGTCAGACAGAAAAAGACAAAAACCATATGATATCACTTATATGTAGACTCTAAAATGCAACACAAATAAACTTATCTATGAAACAGAAACAGACTCACAGACATAGAGAACAGACTTGTGGTTGCCAAGGGGGAGGGGGGTGAGAGAGGGATGGAGTGGGAGGTTGGGATTAGCAGATGCAAACTCATATATAGAATGGATAAACAACAAGGTCCTACTGTATAGCACAGGAAACTATATTCAGGATCCTGTAATAAACCGTAAGGTAAACGAAAAAAATAAAACAGGACTCCAGAGGCAGGCACGTACTAACTCACCTGTCTATGAGACCCTGGGCAAGTGGCCTGATTCATCTGACACCTGAGTTTCCTTATCTCTAATGTGAGCAGTGGGATTAGATGACCACTAGGTCACTCAGTACGTGTGTTTATATTTTATGTTGAACTGGTTGCATCCACTTCCCAAAATGGCATAACAGGTGGCAAGATCTGTTGGATCAGCTGGGGCAAAATGAAGAAAAAGAACCATATTGGAAGACTGTTTATGTATGTTTAGGAGAAACAATAAATGTAGTTCAGATATCAAAGTGAAGGTTTTCTAAGCAAGAGACATATCGTTAAGGGCTGCATGATCTGCCTCGGAATTACAGAGGAGAGGAAAGCACCCAGAGTGGCAGATAGATGAGTCCCAGATTCCAGATCCAGCTCTACCGGCCAATCACTGAGTAGCATCAGGCAGGAAACCCACGTCTCTGAGTCGCAGGTTCTTCATCTTTAAAAGAAGCAATTAGACAATGGATGTACTTTGGGAAAGTGGGTGCACCCTCCAGATTTTTTTTTTTTTTAAAGAAGATGTTGGGGGTAGGAGTTTATTAACTAATTTATTTATTTTTGCTGTGTTGCGTCTTCGTTTCTGTGCGAGGGCTTTCTCTAGTTGTGGCAAGCGGGGGCCAGTCTTCATCGCGGTGTGCGGGCCTCTCACTATGGCGGCCTCTCTTGTTGCAGAGCACAGGCTCCAGACGCGCAGGCTCAGTAGTTGTAGCTCACGGGCCTAGTTGCTCCCAGCATGTGGGATCCTCCCAGATCAGGGATCGAACCCGTGTCCCCTGCATTAGCAGGCAGATTCTCAACCACTGCGCCACCAGGGAAGCCCCTCACCCTTCAGATTTAAGCCTGATTACAAGACATCGAGGAAAAGAATGTTTAGTTACAGACTTCTCTTCTCCCCGTCACTCACTCTTCCTTTCTCCAAACTCACAGACAACTTTAATTTGGGCAGCAAGAATTTCAACTGACTGAGACGCTTTGCAATCAATCGCTGTTCCCATTCATTCCACGTTTCACCTATGATGAGACAGGTAAATTTAAAGAGAAGGAGGTAAACAAATACCTCAATAATTCAATTATTGGAAGAAATTCACCAGGTTTAGCAGACGCCTTAAAAAATAAAAACTTTTTTTTTCCTTTACTGGAAGTTGGAGAGATTGTTGTTTTTGTAATTTCTTTGTTTTGGCTTGGGTATTAATTATCAAGATCCTCATCAATTACAATCTTAGTCATTCACTGACAGGGACCACAAAGGTTTGAAGGAAATGCAGCTTCCCAAGGAAAGGGTAAACTTCTTGTCCTTTCTCTCTCTCTGCCTTTCAGAACTAGGTCTGGGTAAATTTGCCAAAGTGTTTATATTCAGCAATCTTGTTCTTCTTACCATTTGCCTCAGTTTCTCCCTTTTAATACTACTCTCTTCCCAAGCCATCCTGAATCTGAATCTGTTCTGAAATGTCCCCACCCCCAAGCCTGCCCTCTACCTACTCACACTTCTCCATCTCATCTCATGACTCCATTCATTCCTCTCAAAATTACTTTCTCCCTGTCTCATTCCCTTTTAGTTTGGGAAGTGGTAGGCCAGTTTATGGAGGCAAACTCCTATGACTGCGGGGTTACTGTCTTAAAAGTTCATTGCTCCTTGGGGCTCTGCATATTTAAAAGACACTGATTCAGACACAGATGATATCTTAACTCTGCCCTATCCAACACGGTAGCCACTAGCCACTTGTGATAATTTACATTTAAATACAAATTAATTAAAATTAAATAAAATTTAAAACTCTGTTCCTCAATGGTCCTAGTCATGTTTTCAGCCATAAGATTATTTCTACCAACACAGAAAGTTCTGTTAGTCAGCACTGCCTTAACATAAAGGGATTCATTTTAATGGTGGATGGCGAATATGACCATTATTTCTGTGCTGAGAAACTCTACAGGTGCTAAAAATGAATACATTTGTGTGTTGTAGGTGTAAAATCAGGAACTGGGGAAGGAGGTGGCTGGATGAGGGAGAGATGACTATCTTTTGATGAGTATTATAGGCCACGATTTGGGCATATGCAGGCCAATTGAAAATAAAGCAGAGGGGCATTCTTTTTTTATATTCACAGGAAATCCTCCAGCAACACATTTTACAGATGAGAAAACTGAGACGAAAAGATGTCAAGAAACTTGCCCAAAGCTTTGAAACCAGAATGCAAAATTGAGTCGGCTTGAATTCCAATATTCTTCCCATTGTACCCTGCTGCCTATAAATCTCTGTCACCAGGGCAATGGGACTCATAGCCACTGTTCCCAGCCACTGAGCCTCAGAGCTCACTAGTTTTCTTTCCCTTCAAAGTAGGGCTTGGGGCCATGTCAGTACAGAGCATAGATACTTTTTAACACTTTCTTTTGAGATAATCCTAGATTCACATGCAGTTGTAAGAACTAATACAGAGAGATCTTGCATATCTTTTCAATATATATCTTTCAATCTGCTACAGACTTGGATACTCTACAAGGCTGTCTTTACCCTAGAAGACTTCAGAAGCTATTGGGGAACGCATAAGTAAATAATTACTATAGCCCTTGTTAAAACAAAAATGCAATGTCATTTTCACCTATCGGTTACCAAATAATGATAATAGTAATGATGTCATAACCAAGGTATGCTGAAAGAGACACTCCCATATTTTATTGGTTAGAGTGTAAAGTGAGGCAAATTGGAAGGCAGGATGGCAATATGTATGCAATATTTCCATCTTTCAGCTAGTATATTTTGAGGCCTGCTATATGCCAGGCACTGGCCTAGACCCTGGGGAAAAACAGTAAACAGAGCAGACACTGTCCAGCCCTTCTGGAACTTACTGTCCTGTCTTGTTTATGGGCAGATAAGCTTTTGTGAGAAGTGCCGTTATAGGCATAGAGAGAGCTGTTACAGAATCACAAGTGAGAGGAGGTGAACTCAGCCTTAGGAGACTAGGGAAGGCATTCCTAGAGGGAGGATAAGGGGAGATAGCCTTCCATCTATTAAATGATGAACAGGAGTTAGCCAGAGGAAGGAGACAGGGTGGTGTGGAGAAAGAGTATCCTCAGCAGAAGGAACAGCAGGAACGGCCCATGGGAAGGCTCAAAATTAAGAGAGAATGGCCTAAAACCTCTGGCAAAACTACCTTAAGGAATAACCCAGAATACAAAAACAAACCAACCAACAACCTTTCAAAGACAAAGACTTTTATCACATCACTAGTTAAAAGAGTGGAATATGGAAAAATATCTATTTCGATAAAAGATCTTTGGTTATGTGATGGATGGTACACCCACAATATGGAATATTTTGTAGCCGTTTAAAATAATGCTTACAGTGTTTTTTAAAATACTAAAAATGCTTATGTTAAAATGTTGAATGAAAAAGGCAGGATACATAATTTTATGTCTAATATGACCACAATCATGTTAAGTATACATATATAATTTTATATATATATATATAAAATTAAATGAAAGGAGACAAGTTAAAATATTGATAATGACAGTCTTTTGTGTGTGTGTGTGTGTGTATATGTGCTGCCGAAGCAAGCACAGCAGTCTTTTGATAGTGAGATTTAGGTGATTTTCATGTATATGCTATTTTGTAGCATGATGTTTAGTCTGGAGCAGAGCCCAGCTCCACCATTTACTATCTGTGTAGCCTTGGATAAGTCACTTAACTTCTCTGTCTCAGTTTCCTCATCTGTAAAATAGGAATAATTATAGCACCTATGTGATAGGTTGTTGTAGACATTATCATAGTATTATCTGGGCATGATACTGTTATTAATGTATGGATTATTAGTACTCTGTTTTCTATTTTTAAAATTTTTCTTTAGTGCACGTATATAACTTTTATAATGGGAAAATCACTCTTCATTAACAGAAGCGCCTCATATTGTAAGTTAGTGGGATGTGTTATCTTAAATGAGAACACCGAGAAGGGACAGCTCCCCATCCTGGGGAAATAGAGGGATGTCAGACAAGGGTCTCTGAGGGAGAAGGCGACATCTGAGCTGACTTTGAAGAACAAGGACTTAGGGAGAAGAAGGGCAGTGGAGAATTCTAGACAAATGGAACATCAAGCAAAGACTTAAAATCTTAGGAATCTCAAGGCAGAATGGGGCTTGAAAGTCAACCAGCCCACCTTTCCACCCACGCGGGTCTCCCTCTGCAGCACGCCCTACAGATGCTTACATGCACTCAGCCAGGAGCAGCTGACTGCTCTAAGAACAAATCCATCCCCCGGTTGGACAGTTCTCTTTGTTAAGAAGTGTCTCCGTATATGGACACTCATCTATTGTTGCACTTGCGTACATACACATCAGAGAAAATCCAAGCCACATGCCCACACCGACACATGCACATGTTGGGAGTACCGGTCACCTAACCGTGGTCCAGCAAAGCAAAACTCCTCAATCTACTTCATGGTTGTGGTGCTTGTGGCTTGACTCTGAGACTCCTAACAAACATTACTAACTCTAAGGTTTTTAAGTGCAAAAGCCATAAGAGTGTTAAAGGTTTAGGTTAAAAAGTGGTACATGATTGCAACAGAAAGAGAGGAAATAAAAAATATAAAAATAGTGATGCTTTCACTTTTTATAATAGGATAATTCATTCTGAAGGAAAAAGGTGACTTTCGGCACCACATGAAAACTCCTGTGACCGTACTCAACACAATCTAAAGAAGAGATGGCATTGGAAAATGGCCAAGTGTGTGTCTGGAGAAACAACATCGATACCGTATGCCGACTGGAGAACCCTAGAAATGCAGTGAGCAACTCAGAGGCCAGGCCTGGCAGGAGGCTTTACTGGAAGCTCATAGGTCTGAGCCCCATTGGAAGCCAAACACCATCTGCCAGTGTTAATCTATCGGGTGCAGATCTTGTAGCCACTGTTACCTGTCCCAACACGTTTGAAGCATAGAACTGAACTATATGATAAAGACAGCGCTACAAATCCACGAGGAAACAATAGATTATTCAGTTAATGCATTTGAACATCTGGATAAAAGCCCAGAAAATAAAGTTGGGTCTCTACTTCACTGTCGACATCAAAATTAATTCCTGATGGATCAAATCCTTACATGAAAAATAAAACTATAACAAGTAAATTTTTTAAGAATGATAGAGAGGTGAAGACATTTCTAATAGAACACCCAGAAGCCATAAAATAAATATTTAACATGGAAAAAATCTCACCAAGGGGTAACAGGAAAAATATTTGTAATTCATAACACAGGCAAAGGGTCTGTTTTCATAATATAGAAAGCTCTCCAACAAATCAGTAAGAAAATACCAAGAACTCAGTGAAAAATAGAGGAAGTAATATAGTAGCTCTGAATCACATGAAAAGATGCTCAGTTGCATTCACAGTAAGAGAAATACAAATTAAAATGAACTCACACATCACTTTTCATCTATAAAATGGGCAGAGCTCAAGGAGTGTGATAATATACTCTCATACATTGATGGTGAGTTGTCAACTGGTAAAACTTTCATGAGGGAAATTGGGCATTATCAATCAAAATTACAAATGTGGTTTTTGACCTAACAGCTCCACCTATAATAATTGATCTTTCATGTATCCTGACACATGGAAAATAGTGTAGGTATCAGGTTATGCATTACATCATTGTTTATAAGAGCCAAGGTATAAAACAACCTGAATTCTGTCACTATCAAACTACTAAGTGGCTATTTTCAAAATGAGGCAGATATTTATGTTCAGATAGGAAAACACCTCTAAGATACATGGTTAATGGGAAAATAGCAAAGTGAATAGCATACTGTAATTTGTGTTAGTAATAAAGAGCTACTTGGATGATAGATGGAGACAGGTTTTTGCTTATATATGTTTAGAATATTTCTGGAAGGGTAACCGAAACCTCAGAGGCACACTCGATAGCTAGAAATTCGAGCTGGGGGAGAAATAAATTTTCTACCGTAACGCATCTTTGTACCTTTTGAATATTTTGTAGTGAATGTGTATTAGCTATTCAAAATAAATTGAATTCGGTAACCAATTCCTGCTTGAAACAAATCCCTTCCTCTTCTCTGCTACCTCTGTATTTTTCACTCACTTCTTTTGCTGTGCTTGCATATGTAAATATTTATATCACCTACAAAACCATGAGCAACTTGAGGGCCGCAACTATGTCTCTATCAAGTTTCCATCTCCAGCATCTAGCATCCAGCACAGTGCCTTACACATGGCAGGAGACTTTTTCTAAGTGATGTCTTGAAGAGTGATGAAGACTTTTCCCTTGGAAGGAAGTCTGGTCACTAGATACAGCAGCTGAGCGGGGCTGCGATACCCTAAGAACATCTACCCACCCATCCTGAGATTCCACTTTGAAACGTGTCCTTATCCTTTAAGAGAAGGGAGGGAGAGAGAGACAGAGACAGAGAGAGACAAAGAGAGAGAAAGAAGCTGAGATAGATTTAAACATCAGACTAGACTCCAGAGCAGTGCTGCTAAGGGGAATACATTTGGGAAAACAACGTGATCATGTGACCGGATGGGAAGGAGATGATTTGAGATCTTCTATGATCGAAACAAGACAAATGCTGAGAGGAAAAGTGACTGGTCAGGAGGTCCACTTTAAGCATTCTGTTGCTACCTCTGTCCCTGTTCATGGCGGATTTACCTAGGGCAGAGGCTGCAACTTCAACAGTTAAGTGTCAAGACACAGGCATCTACATTCTATAGCAAATTCAGTTGATTTCATCTCAGCACAGGGACACTGGGCACTTCCTAAGGGCAGGGCTGGCTGACATTTTTATTAGCAATCATCTCTGCCACCTTCTGATTACCTACAGATTTAAGACCACGTAATCATCCCCTAGGTCACAGAGTGGAGGGAGAGGGGGAGGACACTGACTAAGAGGCTCTAAATCCCTCCTAACACTTGCTTCTTCCCTATCAGCTAGATTAGAGCAGTCAACAGCCGTCTGCCTAGGCGTTCAGACCCGGCAGGCTGGGCTGGGCTGGGCTGGGCTGGGCTGCCCAGGGCCGGAGGAGGGACAGCTCTGAGGGCGATGCTGTGGACCCCAGGTCTGCTGGTCCGGGCCGGTCTCTCTACAACAGTGCAGAGCACGTGATCCATCTACCAGTGGCAGTGAGCAGGCTGGGGACCTTACCACAACCAGGAGGGAAAAGGCAAGGGTCCACTTGCTCCAGCCATGCTGAAACAGAATGAGAGGAGGCGGTCTTGGGGCTACAGGTCCTGGCATACTACGGAGAGTGAAGACGCATCCCAGGCAGTGGGCAGCCAACAACGCAGGCGCATCTGCTCCGTGGGGGCCCTCCCGGGCTCCCAGACCAGCTTTCCACCGTGGACCCAGAGCTATTGTAGCTACTACATCGATGAGGACACGGATACCGAGGAGGACCAGCAGTGGAAGGACGACCTGGCAGAGGAGGACCAGCAGCCAGGAGAGGCCACCACCGACCAAGGCGAAGGCGGCACTGACGCTCCGGTCGTGTCGTCCACCCTGAACGTGAACGTGGGCGGCCAGAGCTACCACCTGGACTACGCCGAGCTGACCAGCTACCCCAAGACGCGCCTGGGCCGCCTGGCCACCTCCACCAGCCGCAGCCGCCAGCTGGGCCTGTGCGACGATTATGAGGCACAGACGGACGAATACTTCTTCGACCGCGACCCGGAGATCTTCCAGCTCATCTACAACTTCTACGCGTCCGGCGTGCTGCTGGTGCGCGACGAGCTGTGCCCGCGCCGCTTCCTGGAGGAACTGGGCTACTGGGGCGTGCGGCTCAAGTACGCGCCGCGCTGCTGCCTCATCTGCTTCGAGGAGAGGCGCGACGAGCTGAGCGAGCAGCTCAAGATCCAGCGTGAGCTGCGCGCGCAGGCGCAGGCCGAGGAGGCCGAGGAGCTCTTCCGAGACATGCGCTTCTACGGGCCGCAGCGGCGGCGCCTCTGGAACCTCATGGAGAAGCCCTTCTCGTCGGTGGCCGCCAAGGCCATCGGGGTGGCCTCCAGCCTCTTCGTGCTCATCTCCGTCGTGGCGCTGGCGCTCAACACGGTAGAGGAGATGCAGCAGCAGGCGGGGCAGGGCGCGGGCAGTGGCAACCCGCAGCCCTTTCTGGAGCACGTGGAGATGCTATGCATGGCTTTCTTCACGCTCGAGTTCCTGCTGCGCCTGGCCTCCACGCCCGACCTGCGGCGCTTCGCGCAGAGCGCCCTCAACCTGGTGGACCTGGTGGCCATCCTGCCACTCTACCTGCAGCTGCTGCTCGAGTGCTTCACGAGCGAGGACCAGGTGCACAGCAAGGACTCGCCGCACGAGCACGACCTCGAGACCATGGGCCGCGTGGGCCAGGTGGGCCAGGTGCTGCGCGTCATGCGCCTCCTGCGCATCTTCCGCATCCTCAAGCTGGCGCGCCACTCCACCGGCCTGCGCGCCTTCGGCTTCACGCTGCGCCAGTGCTACCAGCAGGTGGGCTGCCTGCTGCTCTTCATCACCATGGGCATCTTCACCTTCTCTGCGGCCGTCTACTCCGTGGAGCACGACGTGCGTGGAACCAACTTCACCAGCATCCCCCACGCCTGGTGGTGGGCCGCGGTGAGCACCACGGCCCGTGGGCTTTCCCACCCACTTCCCCAGCCCGACAGACGCTGCTTCTCCCCTTCCTGGGTCATGCCACCTGCCTTGCTTTGTTCCCTCATCTTTGCCCTGCCTTCTTTAACGGCCATTGCTTTCTCCATTCCTTCGATGTCCCCAGCTTAAACAAAAGATAAAAACAACAAAACAGAAAAAACAAAACAAAAAAAACGGGTAGGTGCTAAAGGGTTGGAAAGACATAGTCCAGTAAGAAAGACGTAGTCCAAGAAATTTGGTGTGGTCCTAGTTATCTCCAAATCTAGATTTAGTCTTAATACCCCTGAGAGGCTAATTTTAAGGAATAATCATTGTTCACGTTCGTGGGAAGATTCATCATCGTCATTCTTGTTATTTGTCCCTTATTGAACACCTATTGTCCTAAGTGGTTTATAAAGCGTATCTTATTTCAGCATCACAACCATGTGAGGTGGTTAGGATCACTATTGTTTTAAGAGGAACATTTTCCTGCAGATTTTGAAGGAAGCCATCCATGTATGCAGGGGAGGAAATGCGACGTGGCTGAAGAGCGGCAACCCTCACTGGAATCCCACTGGTTCTAGCTAAATCGGAGCATCTAACACTGAAACCTGCTCCAATGCCACAAAAATTCTTTCGGGACATGGCATTATTGCCCCATTTTACAGCTAGAGGAATTGAGATGCAGATAATTTGAGTTATAATAATAATTTAGACACGCAGCTAAAGGTAGTCACGTGAGGACCGGAACCCAAGCCTGTCCAGTTGCAAAATGCATGCCCTTTCCACAGCCCAGCACTGCCTCTTTCAAGCTTTAGTATTTCTGCATGCCTTGCTTAATTTGCACTTAGTATATTAGTTATTTTTGTCATTTTCTTTGGTGTTTGCCTTTTATAATAGTTTATGCCATTTACTCAAATATCTGTGTTTCTGATATGCTAGACTAAATCCTTGGAAAGTCCCTGAATCACTGGAAATGCTGATTGATTGGGTCTTCTAAGATCAATGAACACATTGACATATGTGCATAGGAAAGAACTGGGCGTATGCTTTCCTTATTTACTTTAAATAGATGGTTTGTAATGCCTTTAAAGACATTAAGCAAATATAACCAGTTTTTCCTATATTAGAAAGTGGATATTTTCAACACTAACACTGGATATGTTAGAACCCACAGTGTGGAGTTCTGATATGAACCTACCCAGGGCTCCTACTAATAGTGTAGTATAGTGGAATGGAAGATTTAGATTTAGATTCTTGTCCCAGATCTGCTAATAATGAACGGGGATCCTCCATGATTAACTGTGAAACCTCACTCCCTAACTCCCTATCTTCAGTTTCCTCATCTCAAAAGGGGAGGGTGTAGAGCTCTGCAATTCAGTGAGTCTTGCTTCCCTGGAAAGCAGAGCTCTCATATATACAACAAGATGTGTGAGCTTTCTTCAGTGATGGGATGATGTGAGGCTCTTCCAAACGAGCTGGCCAAATGCCGCTGCTTTGATCATATTCCAAATGACAAAAGGTCATCCCCATAGTAGATAAATCATGTGTACAGACGGGGTTGATGAAGGATGATTTGTCCCCAGCAAATGCCATTTACTTTGGAGGTGAGTAAAGCAAGGAGGGAAAGAGAAAATCCACAGGCTGATGATATAATACCAAGTTTTAGAGAGTCAAGTTTCCATTCGTCCAAGTATCTTAGAAGGCTAGCGTGTGTAAGCTGCACCTAGTGAACTCTTTGATACTATATTCTGAATACACAAAACGTCTTTTACCTTTTGTATATTAATATAAAATTTTTGATAAGAATTCTATTCCTAATAATGGATTTTTCTTTTTAAAAAAATTCCTTAAGTGAATGCCTAGTGATCCCCTTTAATTTCTTGATGTGTTTATTGTTTAATAACATTTAAATTTTCAAATTATCCCCCTTTTAATATTAACAAAAATTATCTTACTCAAGGTCACTGTTTTCTATAGACTTTACAATAAAACTTGAATCACCATTCAGTTTCTATCTATAACAAATTTTACTAATTATTGCTTTTACCAATGTGAATTTTCTTTTGTAGCTATTAGCTCTATCAGGCACTATTTTCACAGGCCAGAATTTACACATGTCAACCTACCATTTACCAACCTTAACCTTTACCAATGACCTTCATCCATTTTATTCTCTGAGAATTATATATACTATTAAAAATCATTATGGATTAAAGACTGATAGCTTGTGTTCGTTTCTAAACTAACCTATGAAAACAGTAGGAGCAACTCCCCTTGAACATTTGAGGACTGCTCTGTTCCCCAGGACCAATATACTATTAACCCAATTCTTCTCTATACTTGTTATGACATTGCATATTGTGTAGTAAGGGCCCTTATTTTCAATATAGCAAAGAGAAAAGAAGATGCCAAGTAAAAAGATGCAAAATATTAGGACCAATTCTTCACAAAATTCCATCTTCTTCATTCATTGAGCAAGATTTTTTTTAACATCTTTATTGCAGTATAATTGCTTTACAATGGTGTGTTAGTTTCTGCTGTATAACAAAGTGAATCAGCTATAGGTATACATGTATCCCCATATCCCTTCCCTCTTGCGACTCCCTCCCACCCTCCATATCCCACCCCTCTAGGTGGACACAAAGCACCAAGCTGATCTCCCTGTGCTATGCAGCTGCTTCCCACTAGCTATCTATTTGGTAGTGTGTATGTGTCAATGCCACTCTCTCACTTCCTCCCAGCTTACCCTTCCACCCCCACCCCGTGTCCTCAAGTCCATTCTCTATGTCTGCGTCTTTATACCTGTCCTGCCCCTAGGTTCTTCAGAACCATTTTTTTAAGACTCCATGTATGTGTGTTAGCATACAGTATTTGTTTTTCTCTTTCTGACTTACTTCACTATGTATGACAGACTCTAGGTCCATCCACCTCACTACAAATAACTCAATTCATTTCTTTTTATGGCTGAGTAATATTCCATTGTATATATGTGCCACATCTTCTTTATCCATTCATCTGTCGACAGACACTTAGGTTGCTTCCATGTACTGGCTACAGTAAATAGAAATGCAATGAACATTGTGGTACATGACTCTTTTTGAATTATGGTTTTCTCAGGGTATATGTCCAGTAGTGGGTTTGCTGGGTCATACAGTAGTTCTATTACTTTTTTAAGGAACCTCCATACTGTTCTCAATAGTGGCTGTATCAGTTTACATTACCACCAACAGTGCAAGAGGGTTCCCTTTTCTTCACACCCTCTCCATCATTTACTGTTTGTAGATTTTTTGATGATGGTCATTCTGACGGGTGTGAGATGATATCTCATTGTAGTTTTGATTTGCATTTCTCTAATGATTACTGATGTTGAGCATCCTTTCATGTGTTTGTTGGCAGTCTGTATATCTTCTTTGGAGAAATGTCTGTTTAGGTCTTCTTCCCATTTTTGGATCAGATTGTTTGTTTTTTTGATATTGAGCTGCATGAGCTGCTTGTATATTTTGGAGATTAATCCTTTTTCAGTTGTTTCGTTTGCAAATATTTTCTCCCATTCTGAGGGCTGTCTTTTCGTTTGTTTTATAGTTTCCTTTGCTGTGCAAAAGCTTTTAAGTTTCATTAGCTCTCCTTTGTTTATTTTTGTTTTTACTCCATTTCTCTAGGAGGTGGGTCAAAAAGGATCTTGCTGTGATTTATGTCATGAGTGTTCTGCCTATGTTTTCCTCTAAGAGTTTTATAGTGTCTGGCCTTACATTTAGGTCTTTAAACCATTTTGAGTTTACTTTTGTGTATGGTATTAGGGAGTGTTCTAATTTCATTCTTTTACATGTAGCTGTCCAGTTTTCCCAGCACCACTTACTAAAAAGGCTGTCTTTTCTCCATTGTATAGTCTTGCCTCCTTTATCAAAGATAAGGTGACCACATGTGCATGGGTTTATCTCTGGGCTTTCTATCCTGTTCCATTGATCTATATTTCTTTTTTTGTGCCAGTACCATACTGTCTTGATTACTGTAGCTTTGTAGTATAGTCTGAAGTCAGGGAGCCTGACGCCTCCAGCTCTGTTTTTCTTTCTCAAGATTACTTCAGCTATTCGGGGTCTTTTGTGTTTCCATACAAATTGCAAAAGGTTTTGTTCTAGTTCTGTGAAAAATGCCTTTGGCAGTTTGATAGGGATTGCATTGAATCTGAAGATTGCTTTGGGTAGTATAGTCATTTTCACAATGTTGATTCTTCCAATTCAAGAACATGGTATATCTCTCCACCTGTTTGTATCATCTTTAATTTCTTTCATCAGTTTCTTACAGTTTTCTGCCTACAGGTCTTTTGTCTTCTTAGGTAGGTATATTCCTAGATATTTTATTCTTTTTGTTGCAATGGTAAATGGGAGTGTTTCCTTAATTTCTCTTTCAGATTTTTCATCATTAGCATATAGGAATGCAAGAGATTTCTGTGCATTAATTTTGTATCCTGCTACTTTACCAAATTCATTGATTAGCTCTAGTAGATGTTTGGTAGCATTTTTAGGATTCTCTATGTATAGTATCATGTCATCTGCAAACAGTGACAGTTTTACTTCTTTTCTGATTTGGATTCCTTTTATTTCTTTCTTGTCTCTGATTGCTGTGGCTAAAAGTTCCCAAACTATGTTGAATAACAGTGGGCGACAGTGAGCAACCTTGTCTTGTTCCTGATCTTAGAGGAAATGGTTTCAGTTTTCACCATTGAGAACAATGTTGACTGTGGGTTTGTCATATATGGCCTTTATTATGTTGAGGTAGGTTCCCTCTATGCCTACTTTCTGGAGAAGTTTTATCATAAATGGGTGTTCAATTTTGTCAAAAGCTTTTTCTGCATCTATTTAGATGATCATATGATTTTTATTCTTCAGTTTGTTAATATGGGGTATCACATTGATTGATCTGCATATATTGAAGAACCTTTGCATTCCTGGGATAAACCCCACTTGATCATGGTGTATGATCCTTTTAATGTGCTGTTGGATTCTGTTTGCTGGTATTTTGTTGAGGATTTTTGCATCTATGTTCATCAGTGATACTGGCCAGTAGTTTTCTTTCTTTGTGACATCTTTATCTGGTTTTCTTATCAGGGTGATGGTGGTCTCGTAGAATGAGTTTGGGAGTGTTCCTCCCTCTGCTCTATTTTGGAAGAGTTTGAGAAGGATAGGTGTTAGCTCTTCTCTAAATGTTTGATAGAATTCACCTGTGAAGCCATCTGGTCCTGGGCTTTTGTTTGTTGGAAGATTTCTAATCACAGTTTCAATTTCAGTGCTTGTGATTGGTCTATTTATATTTTCTATTTCTTCCTGGTTCAGTCTCGGAAGGTTGTGCTTTTCTAAGAATTTCTCCATTTCTTCCAGGTTGTCCATTTTATTGGCATAGAGTTGTTTGTAGTAATCTCTCATGATCCTTTCTATTTCTGCAGTGTCAGTTGTTACTTCTCCTTTGTCATTTCTAATTCTGTTGACTAGAGTCTTCTCCCTTTTTTTCTTGATGAATCTGGCTAATGGTTTATCAATTTTGTTTATCTTCTCAAAGAACCAGCTTTTAGTTTTATTGACCTTTGCTATCATTTCCTTCATTTCTTTTTCATTTATTTCGGATCTGATCTTTATGATTTCTTTCCTTCTGCTAACTTCGGGGTTTTATTTGTTCCTCTTTCTCTAATTGCTTTAGGTGTAAGGTTAGATTGTTTATTTGAGATGCTTATTTCTTGAGGTAGGATTGTATTGCTATAAACTTCCCTCTTAGAACTGGTTTTGCTGCATCCCGTCGGTTTTGGGTTGTCGTGTTTTCATTGTCATTTGCTTCTAGGTATTTTTTGATTTCCTCTTTGATTTCTTCAGTGATCCCTTGGTTATTTAGTAGCATACTGTTTAGCCTCCATATGTTTGTATTTTTTACAGTTTTTTCCTGTAATTGATATCTAGTCTCATAGCATTGCGGTCAGAAAAGATACTTGATACGATTTCAATTTTCTTAAATTTACCAAGGCTTGATTTGTGACCCATGATATGATCTGTCTTGGAGAATGTTCCATGAGCACTTGAGAAGAAAGTGTATTCTGTTGTTTTTGGATGGAATGTCCTATAACTATCAATTAAGTCCATCTTGTTTAATGTATCATTTTAAGCTTGTGTTTCCTTATTTATTTTCATTTTGGATGATGTCCATTGGTGAAAGTGCAGTATTAAAGTCATGTTACTGTCGATTTCCCCTTTTATGGCTGTTAGCATTTGCCTTATGTATTGAGGTGATCCTATGTTGGGTGCATAAATATTTACAATTGTTATATCTTCTTCTTGGATTGATCCCTTGATCATTCTGTAGTGTCCTTCTTTGTCTCTTGTAATAGTCTTTGTTTTAAAGTCTCTTTTGTCTGGTATGAGAATTGCTACTCCAGCTTTCTTTTGATTTCCATTTGCATGGAATATCTTTTTCCATCCCCTCACTTTCAGTCTGTATGTGCCCCCAGGTCTGAAGAGGGTCTCTTGTAGACAGCATATATACAGGTCTTGTTTTTGTATCCATTCAGCCAGGCTATGTCTTTTGGTTGGAGCCTTTAATCTGTTTACATTTAAGGTAATTGTCGATATGTATGTTCCTATTACAATTTTCTTAATTTGGGGGGGTTTGTTATTGTAGGTCTTTTTCTTCTCTTGTGTTTCCTGCCTAGAAAAGTTTCTTTAGCATTTGTTGTAAAGCTGGCTTGGTGGTGCTGAATTATCTTACCTTTTGCTTGTCTGTAAAGGTTTTAATTTCTCTGTTGAATCTGAATGAGGTCCTTGCTGGGTAGAGTAATCTTGGTTGTAGGTTTTTCCGTTTCATCACTTTAAATATGTCCTGCCAATCCTTTCTGGCTTGCAAAACTTCTGCTGAAAGATCAGCTGTTAACCTTATGAAGATTCCCTTGTATGTTACTTGTTGCTTTTCCCTTGCTGCTTTTAATATTTTTTAATTTAATTTTTGATAGTTTGATTAATATGTGTCTTGGTGTGTTTCTCCTTGGATTTATCCTGTATGGGACTCCTGCACTTCCTGGACTTGGTTGACTATTTCCTTTCCCATATTAGGGAAGTTTTCAACCATAATCTCTTCAAACATTTTCTCAGTCCCTCTCTTTTTCTCTTCTTCTTCTGGGACCCCTATAATTCAAATGTTGGTGCATTTAGTGTTGTCCCAGAGGTCTCTGAGAATGTCCTCAATTCTTTTCATCCTTTTTTCTTTATTCTGCTCTGTGGTAATTATTTCCACTATTTTATCATCCAGGTCACTTATCCATTTTTCTGCCTCAGTTATTCCACTATTGATTCCTTCTAGAGAATTTTTAATTTCATTTATTGTGTTGTTCATCATTGTTTGTTTGCTCTTTAGATCCTTTAGGTCCTTGTTAAACGTTTCTTGTATATTCTCCATTCTATTTCCAAGATTTTGGATCATCTTTACTATCATTACTCTGAATTCTTTTTCAGGTAGACTGCCTATTTCCTCTTCATTTGTTTGGTCTGGTGGGTGTTTACCTTGCTCCATCATCTGCTGAGTATTTCTCTGTCTTCTCATTTTGCTTATCTTACTGTGTTTGGAGTCTCCTTTTTGCAGCCTGCAGGTTCGTAGTTCCCATTGTTTTTGGTGTCTGCCCCCAGTGGCTAAGGTTGGTTCAGTAGGTTGTGTAGGTTTCCTGGTGGAGGGGACTAGTGCCTGTGTTCTGGTGGATGAGGCTGGGTCTTGTCTTTCTGGTGGGCAGGGCCATGTCCAGTGGTGTGTTTTGGGGTGTCTGTGAACTTAGTATGATTTTAGGCAGCCTGTCTGCTAATGGGTGGGGTTGTGTTCCTGTCTTGCTAGTTGTTTGGCATAGGGTGTCCAGCACTGGAGGTGAGCAAGATTATTTTTGAGCACTTAGTGTGCCGAGGAGTATTCTAAATGCTAGGGATACCGAGTAATAAGGGAAAAACAAAAAAAAGTGAAATTTTTTCCCTCATGGTGTTTACATCCTAATGGAGAAAGATAATAAATCATTTAAGATATGAGTGTGTCTTATATAGGATAATAGGATAGAGAGTGATCTGGGTGGCAGAATCTACCTTTGATGGACTAGTGGAATAGTCAGAGAAGCCTTCTTGGAGAAGATGAAATTGAACTAAATCTTGAATGCTGAGAAGGAAGTCATCTAAATAGACATGACCAAGCAGATATGAGAATCTGAGAAGTAGAATCCTAAAAGTAACTCTAATGCAGTAGTCTCCAAGCATTTTATTTATCATACATCTCATAATTTAAAAAATTCTGAGCACACACCCATGATAAATATGTGTTTAGTTAATCATAAGTTAGAAGCTATTTATTGCTATAATAACAATGCATCACAAACCACCCCAAAATTCAGTGGCTCGAAATGTCAAGCATCTATTTGCCTTGTGAGTTTGCAAGTCAGCAACTCAGAATGGTTTCAAGTACAGGGTTAGAAGAACCTTGGACTGGTGTCAGCTGCTCACGTCACAGTCTGATGGTCAGCTGGCTGACAGCTGGATGAAGAAGGAGACTAGGTCTTTCATCATCCAGCAGGCATGTATCCATGGCCGTGGCAAAGGGCAAGAGAGAGAGAGTGCAAGCCCAATCATGCAAGCACTGATAAGCTTCTGTTCATGACACTTGCTCAACTCATTGGCCAGAGCGAGTCACAAGGCCAAACTCAGAGTCAACAGGAAAAGCAGGTTAGCCCACTCACTGTAGGAAAGCAATGCAAAGTTTTATGGCAAAGAGCTTGGATACAGGAAGATACAAAGAATTGGGTCCAGTAATACAATCATTCTACTGCATTAAGATATTACTGCTCAAATACATTATGTGTGTCAGAAAACATACACTCACACATTGAAAATATAAAGAGGTAAAGAGAAACAGGATCGATATTTTCTTGCCCCACTGCAGTGCTGCAGCCCTTGTGGTATATTCACCCGCATTAGAGACAGGTTTTCTAATCCTTCCCTCCGTGTGTTTTTAGTACTCTCAGACAACCCCAAAATCTGACTTTTTAATAATCTCCCCTCTATCTATGCCAAGCATCCTGCAACCTTCCTCTGTAATTCAACTCGGGGTTTTAAGAGAAACACAGTAATTTTCATTATTGTGAATTCTCCTACAGCTGCAGAACAAATCCCTCATGGACACTCATGTCTGCAAATGCTCATGCATTAGGATATAAGATAGACCCATCCTACTCGTCTGTCAAATGGAGGTTATTTGTCAGCACTGATGTAATAGGAAACATATGTAAAAACACTAGCCTGTACTCTGTCCTCAATGAATAGAAGGTACCATATCTGACTAGCTGATAGCCTTTATCACATGGAAGCAATAACCTTTGCTTCCAGATTCATTTTTGGGAAAAGAAAACAGAAGCGATTCCTTCTCTCCTGGGGAAAAGAGAGAAGCTGTAAGATGCACAAAAGGGTCAGCCGTTCCATCTTGGGAGAGTTTCTGAGTGTCCAAATAAACAGGCCCATGCCTGGAGCAGCTCCAGCCGTGTTGGGACTCTCCGGGTTGCCTGGGTGTGGGAAATGCTCGGCATAGCTCAACAAGAACAATTAGCTCTATGATGAAGCCGTGAGCTTTGGCCTGTTGTGGCTATGTTTTTAAGAAAAGGACAATTGGACTGTTCAACAGACCATTTCCTTCTGAGCTTTCCAGAGCAAGTTACAGCTATAGAAACTAAATAGGAAACTATGTCATGAACTCATTCCTTCAAAAATTAACGAAAACTATCTCTAGGTGAAGCATCAGATAGTTGTAGCCCAGAGACCTTGTTTCTATCTTGGTTTTCCTCAAGCATGCTATCATTGCCTTGCAAATAGGTGGCACTTAGAAGATCACTGAGATTAATTTTATTTTATTTTTATTGATGGCTTGCTTGCTTTGAGAAGACCCCTTTGGAAGGTGAATTAGGATAACAGAAAACAAAACGTGGGATATTTTAAACAGAAGGAATTTTATACAGGGAGATAGATACATAGGCTGGAAGAGCAAAAAGGAGAAAGTGAGATAACCCGAAGATTGGTAACTGTAGGAAAGAGTGTTGGCCCCAGAACTGGGGAGACAAATGGGAGAAGGTAGAGTTACTGGAACCTAGGAGTACAGAGAAGGAACCACCGTGTAGCTGTTGCCCGACCCCTAAGATGTCATCACGAGGCTGGTGCTGGGTGTGCTGAAAGATGCCTGAGCCATAGCTATCTGCTGTTGTTGAAGGATGATGACAGAAACCAGAAGCAGGAAGAGAGACTCTTACTCCCTCATTCCATCTTCTAGTCTCCCAACCGTGTCTCTCATTGGCAGACCCTAAGCAGAAGACAGCAGGCAAGGAAATCTGAGAAATGTAGTTCGCATCTTCCCAGCCGCTGAATTACAAAAAAGAGCACAGAAGGGTATCGGGCTTAGGGCTGAGAGATAATGAGTAGATGTCCAGCACAGAAGGCATTAAAGTTCTCCTAGCTTCTTCAGAAAAAGCACAGGAGCCATAAAGGGGGGCAAAGGCTCTTAGGCACTTTTATGACTTTTGATCTGGCCGACTCCCGATTTTGGGGTGGTCCCCTTTTGTCTCTCTAAACTCCTCCTGTTGGCCAATGTAACTTGAGCGGGACATGATAGAATTGTAGAGGGCAGGGAGAAGTAGCAAGTAAGCTGAGGGTGTGGAAGGCATTGTCACTATTTCTAGGAATAGATCCCGAACTTGCCTTAGCTTCTGCACACCTCCCCCTTATTGTACAATTTATGTACATGTCAGAACTTTCATATACGGATGAGGCCGGTTGTTCTTTTCAAGGTGATTACCCATGACCTCATTCTAACAGTGTTTCCACTGATCAAAACATTTTTTGAATTCCACTGGGGAATTATCTCCAGCGCCTGTGCCATGTCCATTTATTAATACTTCTTTGTAGTGGGGCTAAATCTTTACTTTTTTGAAGGTGGATTCAATATTTTTAAATAGTCAAGACCCTTGAGTTGAAGACCGGCACCTAGAGTTAACCCTCAAGGGGGATAAGAACACTTGTTTCAAGGTCACGCCACTGAATCCTCTGTGCAGATTATAATCCCAGAGAGGAATTCCTAAAATATTTGTAGCAACGGCAGCATGGGTAAGCTAAGTAGAGCCTTTGAAGCTAAATCCTTTAAAGGACATTATGCATTGAAGTATGTAATCATTTTAACCAGAAAATGTTAGTCTTTACCACCTCGAATTCTTTGGGAAAACTAAGAAGAGGTGTTAATCCTTTTGAAAAATCAGTTTTATTCCCTGAGATCATAATTCCTAGATGCAGGGATTACTGGGTGCTAAAATGTAATCCGTGCGTAGGTCATTATGAGGGAAACAAACATTCCTTGCTGAAGGAGAAATTCAAGTACAGTTATTCTAAAGTTTCAGAGAAAAACTGGTTACTTGTTCTCCTTGTAAGGTTTAGTGGGTCAGGATTTGCTGATTAGTGGGTGAGCTGCTAGGGAAAGGTTACATTCTGGCTTTGGGGGGTCCAATGGCTAGGGAAAATAGGTAAATTTTCAACGGAATGGTAAGTTTCCAGAGTGGCTGGGCCAGTCAGTTTTTTCAGGATATTAAGACGGATTGCAGAAATTTCAGTCACATTTCCAAACCCCACTCCTGCTAATGTGAGAACTCACTCTGGGAGGTCACTTTGGTCCCTCTGGGAGCTTCCATCTTTCATGCTCATTCAGGGAGAAATGGTTTGGCCTGTGGAACATGGAGAAAAAGTTTCCAAAAACCAAGGAATCCAGAGTTCCTCTGGAGCCAAGAAGCAAGAAGCAGATCAACGGCTGAGTCAAACAGACAGTGCATAAATTAGCTACGCATTTTGAACAAATTCTTCAGAATCAGTCATACAGAGTCTCGTAGCAGAAGAGATCTTTTCTCTAAAAATAGAGATCCAAGATATACAAAAATATTTAGACCATATTATGCACATCAAATATTTAATCTTCCTTCAGCCAATTCTCTTTGCTTTTGACCTTTTGTTCAAAGTTCAGCCAGAAAAAGAAATTGGGGTTGGGAGGGAAGCAAAGCCAGTGTGGGGACTGAGCAGAGGTTTAAATTAGGTACTTTGTCTCAATTACTTTCCTTCCTCTGCATCCTCCTATCTCCAACCCTCCCCCAATCCTGGACCCTTGAGGGGCTGGTTTACCGAAGCCTCTGATTTGGCCCTTCATGGATGCTTCCTGTTCTGAAACGACCGCTTCCTGTCACTCGCTCTTATATCCAGACTCCCTTTAGGCCTCCTCCAGGGAAGGTCAACTGACTAAACATTCACACAGAGGTACGAGTGACAGGGTTAGTGACAAATGAAAGCTGTTCACACACCTGGACAGAGATCTGACTCGGGTTCTTTTACTTTCAGCGTGGCCAGTGACAAGAAACGCACGCATGCGCACGCGCACGCACACACACACACACACACACACACACACACACAGAGCAAGCTTTTTTCTTTAAGATTAGCCCACAATCTTATTTTATCACTGCCTCTCATGGCCCTTTGGTCGAGAAGGTGGGAAAAGCAGATTCTCTACTGGAGACAGTGTCCCCCCCACCAATCTCCCTCACACAGCCTTCTCAGGAGCCAGGGAAGAGCTTCTTTCCACAGCCCGCTGGTCTAACAAGCACAAGAACTAACATCATCCCTCACACACCCTGTGCGGCTCCTTCAATTCCTGTAACAGTCCTATGAGGTGCGCACTATTATTCTTTCCACGTTTCAAAAGTAGAAACTGAGGCAGAGAGAATTTAGGCAACTTGCCCAAATCCCACAGCTGGGAAGTGGATTCAGACCCATGTGGCCTAGTGCCACACCTGCTTCCTTAACCTAGTCGACACCCTCCTGCCTCTGTTAGATGCTGCCTTGTTTTTCCACTGTGAGAAGGGCAGCCCAGCCCTCAGCAGTTCTCTCCCCAGAGACGGAGTAGTGAGAGGTAGTGTGCCACCCACCCCAAGAGGAGTTGCAACCTTCCCCTTTTTAAGGGCTGGATGGAGCTCTGGTTCTTATCAGCTCCACCAGATTTGCCCAGCTGGCCCACTTCTCCATTTCATTCTAACTAATCAATCATACTTACTCTAAGTTCAAATTAATCCTTACATCATCAAAACAAAAATGTCTGCATTTCTAAGTTAAAGGCTGTCTCTGTACAGATCAACAGGGTGACTGTACATTTTATAAAAGCATATGCTGGAAGACTGTGTGACGACACAAATCGATGAAGCCAATGTTGCCCCCTGGAGTTGTGCGATGCACAATTTTTTCAACTGTAATCAACAGCCCTGCCTAAAAGGCGTCTAGTAATTTTGCCAAGAGTCTGGGGACCAAAGGGAGCCTTAGGACATGAGGCATGAAAATCAGGCCCCGAAGGCTTCCCTGGTGGTGCAGTGGTTGAGAGTCCGCCTGCCAATGCAGAGGATACAGGTTCGTGCCCTGGTCCGGAAAGATCCCACATGCCGCGGAGCGGCTGGGCCTGTGAGCCATGGCCGCTAAGCCTGCGCGTCCAGAGCCTGTGCTCCGCAACGGGAGAGGCCACAACAGTGAGAGGCCCGCGTACCGCAAAAACAAAACAAAGCAAAACACAGGCCCCGAGAGATTTTTCTGGGTTTTCTCCGGCTACATCGACTGATAACTAGTCCCATGTGGGTATCTGCATTTTAAAACAGAAGCTTGTTAACCTAAATAAATCTCTAATTAGTGGAATTTAAAGCAGTGTGACAAGTGTGATGGGAAGACTTTCATGCAGGGTGAACATATTTTTGGTCGGTGACATCTTACAAAAGTCCCATCGCAAAATAATGAGTGTGTTTCTCCAGACATTTGCAATTAAAGCACCTTCATATAAAATATCTCATTTGAACTGCCTAACAACTCTGAGAACTATTACAACTGTCTCTATTTTAAGGATGAGAGAAGGACCACAGAGGAGGTTGCTTGATGCTTTGTGCGTGCCTGACGAAGTGTGTGTGAAGTGCTTTATCATCATTTTCTTGTTTAGTCTTCACAAGAATCCTGAGAGTTAGTCATTATCCCCCTGTTTTAGATGCAGGAACCAAGGCTTAGAGACTCTGAATGTTTTGCCCAAGGTCACTCAGCTGGGAAGGGCCAGAGTCAGGACTTGAACCAGGTCTGACTGGTTCTAAGCCCAAGCTCTTTCCCGTACGTGTATCATGTAGGCAAATCCAGGGACTCTGTCCTCAATTTGGCCCCAGCTGAAGGGAGGCAAAGACCTACCTTTATTGAGCCTATTCTACACCAGGAACTTCACACACATTATTCTTCTGTGCCCTTCACAACAACCCTTTAAAGTAGATATAACTCCCCTGTATGGTAAGTAAGAAAATTGATAAGTGATAGGGTTTAAAGCCAAGCCTTTCAGCTCCAAAGCTTATGTTCTTTCCATGCCCCAGGTCTTGCAGGCCACCTTTCCAGTACCTCCTAACGCTGACTCCGTGAGGAGCTGTTATACAACCAGGTGCACCGTCAGCAGGACGGAAGACACCTCTCCCTGCCTGGTTCCCTCCCTTTCTTCTCCTCGCTCTCGATGCTGACAATTCCATTCTACTTTCCTTCCCTCACAGGTGAGCATCTCCACTGTGGGCTATGGAGACATGTACCCAGAGACTCACCTGGGCCGGCTTTTTGCCTTCCTCTGCATCGCTTTCGGGATCATCCTCAACGGGATGCCCATTTCCATCCTCTACAACAAATTCTCCGATTACTACAGCAAGCTCAAGGCTTACGAGTACACCGCCATACGAAGGGAAAGGGGGAATGTGGAGTTCATGCAGAGAGCCCGAAAGAAGATAGCTGAGTGCTTGGCTGGAAGCAACCCACAGCCCAACCCAAGGCAAAATAATTAATACTTGTTAGGATGTGCGGCCGGTCGATGCCATGAATTTCAAGGCTTCCTTCCTCCTTCCTCTTTTTTTTATTATCAGGATTAACAGTGAAAGGACACGTGAAGCAGACGTACACAAAAGGCGTTCAGCTCACAAAAATCTACCTCTAGAAATGTTCATTTTGGCCCAAACTCAGACTGCCTCATGTTACTCTGTCACTAACAGTGTTGTGTAAGATACTGACCTTCCCAATGACATTGATATTGAAAACCTCCTTGAGAGGAGCGACAGCTTAGATTTCTCTTGCAGCTTCTCATGGCTTTTCAATAAATACTTTCGGACTTGAGTTGACTTGAGAAGAATTTCCCTGATTGAAAGAAAAAAGCATTCTTCATTGTCTAGAGAGAGGGAGTGTTGCAGCAGAAACTATATGAGCTTTGGAACTAGTCAGACCCACCTCAGTCAGAAGCTCAGATCTACCAGCTGTTCAATTTGGGGCAAGTTACTTTTAACTGTCTGAGCCTCAGTTTCTTCAACTTTAAATTATACTTTAAAAGCCTTCCTAGTAATATGAGCATGGAGACTGGCGATACTACTTGTAAATGCTCAATAAATGGTGGCTGCTAAAATGGTCTGAGTAGGTGTTGTGTAGTAGATTCTTGACTGGTGCCTCTCATTCAAGGGAGGTTTTGTCCACCCCTCCCCCGCTTGCCCCAGGACCTTTGGCAATGCCTAGAGATGGTGGGTTTTTTTGTTTTTTTTTTCCTAGAGATGGTTTTGATTGTCACCACTGTGACAGAGGATGAGAGGGGCTTCTGGCACTGGTAGGCAGAGACCTGGGTTACTACTAAGCATGCTCAGGACAGCCCTATCACAAAGAATTATTTGATCCAGAATGTCAGCAGTGAGGAAATTGAGAAACCCTGGTCTAGCCATAATGTGGGTGCCCCCAGACTTGACTGTGACGCATGCCCGAGGGTGTTAGTGCCCCTCCCTAGACAGGAGCCCCTACATGTCCTCACCTCTCAGAGCCTCCTTTTTTTCTCCTTTCCATGAAAAATCAAAAGCAAACCAAAAACAAAAAACCCTGCCTTTTGGACAACTGTTTTGGGCTAAGCACTGAACAAAAGGAATTAAATGGACATGGCGCTCTGCTCTGGGCACCATCTGTGGGTCAGAAAACTGATTCCTACAGGTTCTTTCTCTCCCTGCCCCCGTCTCCTCTTAATTCCTTCCTTCTTCCATTAGACTTGGAAAGTGAAATCCTGGGATTTAAAGGCACTTTTGAACTGAACAAACAGAGGTTGCCCCTGTAACTAGGGGCTTGCCATGCCAACTATCAATTTGTCTCAGGGCAAATTTGTCTCAGGGCATGATCTGATCTCCAAATGAATCGTAAAAATAAGAGTAATCATTTTGTGCTTTCTTACACTGACAGGCACTATGGGCTGCACTTTAGAATATATAACTCCATTTACTCCTTCATCTATCCCTAAATAAGTTATCATATTCCTTTTTTATTTAGGAAGAAATAGGCTCAGAGAGGTTCAGTAATTAGGCCAAGTTCACACAACCAGTAAACGGTAGGACCGAGCTTTGAGGTCTGTCTGATCCCTAAAGCTCTTGCTCGAAATCTAAACTTTTGGTACTCAGACTGCATCAGGGTTTGTTAAACACAGAGTGCCAGGCCCCACCCCCAGACTGGCTGATTCAGGAGGTCGAGGTGGGGCCCAAGGATGTGCCTTTCTACTAAGTACCAGGTGATGCTGCTGCTGCTGCTGGTCTATGGACCACATTCTGAGAACTATAGTCTAAATCACTTCACTCTGCCCCTCCCACCAGGAGCTCTGTATATGAAAGTAGGGTGCACCAGGTGAGAACTAGATCTAGATCTCCTGATCTCCTAAGTCCTAAGCATCCTGAACATCGTTATAAATGACCTGGTACCTAAAGGATGGACAGAAGACCTACTGTTGGAAGGCAGCTAGATAAAATAGGATGCCCAGGTAAATCTGAATTTCAGATAAATCACAAATAATTTTTAGTAGAAGTATGTTCCAAATATTGCATGGTATGTACTTCTACTAAAAAGTTGTCTATTGTTTATCTGCAATTCAAATTTAAGTGGATGTCCAGTAGCTTCATTTGCTAAATCCAGCAACACTCTACTATGCTTTTTCAGAGACAAAGGTTACTCACATGGATGGAAATCACCCCCAAGGCCTAAACCCCACCCAAACATCGGGCCCCTCAGACAAGGGGGACTTCTCTCCCCTCTTGCCCAATAAGAGAGGGAGGAATTTCAAATCAGCCTCCTTGCCAGAAACAATCATGAAAACAGAGTTACAGCATGCAGGAGATCTGGAGCACAGCTTACAGAACCACCTGACCTTCTCAGTGCAGCAGCCATCCCTTCCCTGGGAGGGGTTTGTTGATGAAATGCATCCTCTGGGGCTGTTGAGGACACAGGGAACAGGAAGGACCAGTGTCCATCACCCCTCCCTCTGCTCAAGACCCAGAGAAAATGACCCTGACCTCCGGAGCAAAATCGACTCCCTGAGAGACAGGGGTGGGAAGCAGTGGAGGGAAGGGCGGGGGAGGCCTTGGTGAGGAAGATGAACTTTTCCAGGTCCCTGGGATGGGGTCTGGTCAATAGCAGTGGCCATCTCCTTCCAGTCTTACTGGTCCCATCTGCTCAGACAGCTGTGCTCTGCCTCCCGAGAGAGACTGACAGAAAGGCGTTAAAACAGACAGAAGTAGCATTGCATGAGCCCAACTGTGCACCAGGCACAGAATCAACGTTATTTCACTTAAGCCTTCAACAGCAAGAAGCAGCTTTCAAGGTGGTCACTTAAAGAGGCTTAGCCACACTGCCCTTGGCAAGGTCTTGGAACTGGGTTCGAAATCTGGCTCTGCCATTTACTATGAGGTTGAACCATATAAAATTGCTATTTTCTTAAAAAAAAAAAACAACAGATGAATACTGGCAGTTTCATACAGTAAAACCGAATAGTTGTGTGGTCACTTAATGTCCCTGAGCCTCAGTGTCCGCGTTGTTAAAATGGAGATAGTAATAGTGTCTTCCTTGGGGTTGCGGTAGTAATTAAATGACATAATGTATTTAAAACCTTAGCACACTATTTGGCACATATTAAGAACTAAATAAATGTGGCTGCAATTATCATCCGCGTTACTATTTTGCTGGATGTATAGAAAAATTGTACAAGCCCAGAGAGGGTCGCTTGTCACCGGGGAGAGGATTCTGTGGATGAAGACAGTTTCCGAATCCTTTTGCCAGTGCCCTAGCCATCAGGGCTGTGCACAAGAATCCAGACCAATCTCTCCAATAAAACTGTCTGTGATGATGGAAACATTAGGCACTAGTACAGTAACCACCAGCCACGTGCGGCGACTGAGCACTTGAAATGTGGCTAGTGTGACTCAGGACATAAATTTTTTATTTTATTTAGTTTAGTATAGTTAACTTGTATTATTATATTAGTTCCAGGTGTGCAACATAGTAATTCGATATTTTTATAGATATACTCCACACAAAGTTATTATAAGATACTGATCATATTCGCTGTGCTGTATGTTACATCCCTGTAACTTATTTATTTCATGCCTCGTAGTTTGTACCTCTTAATCCCCTCCAGCTATATTGCCCCTCCACCCCCCCAGTAGTAACCACTAGCTCGTGCTCTGTATCTGTGAGTCTGCTTCTATTTTATTATATTCATTCATTTGTTTTGTTTTTTACATTCCACAAGTAAGTGGAAACAGACAGTGTTTGCCTTTCTCTGTCTGACTTATTTCACTAAGCATAATACCCTCCAGGTCCATCCATGTTCACAAGTGACAAAATTTCATTCCTTTTTTATGGCTGAGTAATATTCTGCTATCGATATACACATGCATATATATGTGTATGTATGTGTGTGTCTTTTCTCTATAAAAGTCTTTTCTCTAGCTCCTGTTGGTGGAAGTCTCCTTAACATTTCTGGTTTGGCCCTGATCAATTCAAATCTATTTTTACTCAAATAACCCTTATACTTTTAGCATGCTTCGGTATATCTTTTAACAGAATCTTTATCAAAATCTCTTTAAACACTTTGAGTCTGTTGTCTATTTTCTATCTGGATCCTGACTAATACACCTTGTCTATCTTGAGAAAAATATATTGGTCCTATTCCCCAAATCACCACTGAAAAGACGAAGCATGTTTATCTGAGGATTCATATCTCCCCGACATATTACCCCAGACTGAGAAACAGAGCCCTTGGATTTAAAGACAGGAGGTATATCCAGCTCACAGATGTTTGTAGGACAGTGATGATGGGTTCCCTTAACTGCCAATGACTCATCCTTCCTGTCAAAGGCCTCCAGCTCTGCTCTCCTTAGGAGCAATTTTCAACGACTCAGCCTGTTGAATTCCCTTCCCCAAACCCATCCCACACATACAAATGGAGTTTCATGACTACATGATGGAACAGGGTGCATAAAATAAGTTGGAATGTATGCAGCTAGGAACAAATGTTTCGGTGCCCTCTGAAGACATCAAGAAACCATCTGGGCCAATCTACTACCTTCACCCACACAAGTTTTATTAACCTTGTTTTGTAAGTGATATAACTGAAACCCAGAGAACTTAAGAAACATGCCCAGAGATAGCAAACATCTGTTTCTCACGTGGCCATGCTCCTTCCTATACCCACAGCAGACACTGTTAATCAATCACTTTACTCTTTCCCATCAGAAAACCTTCTCACTGCAGCTCTCTGGTAGCCAACACAAATCTGTCAGAGTTGACACTCAAGACCTGTTTGCCATCCTCGCACGTGCTCAGACTTTAAAAGTTAGAAAGTGGAGCTAGAAATCAGCCTCCGTAGTCTCCTAGTGCACTATTCTTTTTTAAGGATTTCCCTATAATCCAGACAACCTGTACAGACTATGTTCATTCTATCCTTAATACCTATGATGCCATTGTAAGGAAACCTCCCTGAGCCTCAGTTCCTGCATTATAATAATGAGATTAGTAAGACCTCTCTGGGAGGATTAGCTGATATATGAATGCAAAGTCCCTGGCACAGTCTATCATATGCTAGGTACTCAACTCACGGTAGCTCTTATTATCCATTCCTCATGAACAATTTCATTTACATCCACCATCCAGAGCATGCCCTTCTATGGTGGTCATTAGGGTCCGTGTCATTGAGCTGTTAAATATTTTCATTCTTCTGGAATATATGCATCGTAGCTTGCACTTCTCCACCACATTCAAGTTATGTGTGGCCAAGTGTCTGCCTTTGGCCAAGCAAATGTGAGCAAAAGAGACATGTATTACTTCTGGACAGAAGCATTTGTCTGCTGCCTCTGTATTCCAGTCTTCCCTTTTTCTGTCTTGGTGATTACGGAAATAGATTTCAAGATGGAGTATGCATCAGGCCACAGCTCTGAGTGACAATGATAAGCAGAACCCTAGGCTGACCCCACTTGACATGTAGTATAAGTGAGAAATACACCTTTGCTGGATAAAGCCACTGAGATTTTGCAGTTGTTTCTTTCTGCAGCCGTAACCTAATCTGCCTAGATAAAACCGCTTTCTATATCAAGGTTCCAGGGAAGCTGAAACTTCTCCACCTCACAAGACAGAAGTGACTTGAAATATTCACGTCTTAAAGGTTCACATACCCCAAAGTCATTTTGTTACTCTCTTACACAGTGCTGGATAGTAATGCTATGTAAAATGTATTGGACTTCTCTGGTGCAGTGGTTAAGAATCCACCTGCTAATGCAGGGGTCACGGGTTTGATCCGGGAAGATGCCACATGCCGCGGAGCAACTGAGCCCATGCGCCACAACTACTGAGCATGTGCGCTAGAGCCCACGACCCACAACTACTGAAGCCCGTGCACCTAGAGCCCGTGCTCCCCAACAAGAGAAGCCACCGCAATGAGAAGCCCACGCACCGCAACGAAGAGTAGCCCCCCCTCTCCACAACTAGAGAAAGCCGGCGCAGCAACGAAGACCCAATGCAGCCATAAATTAATTAATTTAAAAAAATGAAATGTATTAAATGCCCATTATGTGCCAAACATTGTTCTGGGCACTTCATGTGAACAAATGTGCACACATAGCACAATTCTGGCATAGAGTAAATGTCCAAATTCACGTTCATCTTCATCACTGTCCTCATCACCATTATCATGTATCAGCTCCAGTCCTTCCAACGACCCAGTGAGGTAGGGACGGCTATGATCTCCACTTGACAGAAGAGGAAACTAAAGCTCAGAGCAGTTAAGTAACATGACGAAGGTTTCAGAGGCAGAAAATGACACAGCAAAGATTTGAACTCAAGTATGCCGGAAACAAGTCCTTGTTCTTTCCATGCTGCTACATACACTTCCTGATGAAGACCACAAGTTCTGTGCCGTGCACTTTCCTGGTCACTCCACTTCCCACTGCGGGGGGGGCGGGTGTCCCACCATCAGATATACACACCTGGTGCCACCACTTGAAACTGCTGGAGGCTAATTCATGGAAGAAGGAGAGAAACCAGCCTCCCATAGAACAACTCATCCATGGAAATGAAAACTTGGCATTCAGGAACAGGATTATGCTTTTCTACCAGCT
This sequence comes from Orcinus orca, assembly GCF_937001465.1. Lineage (NCBI taxonomy): Eukaryota > Metazoa > Chordata > Mammalia > Artiodactyla > Delphinidae > Orcinus > Orcinus orca. The sequence goes on along the minus strand of NC_064564.1, from coordinate 67,560,482 downwards.
TCAAGATTCACTGTTAAGAGAGGTTGCTCCCTCCCCCCCTCTTTCAACTTTCTTCAACATCCCTAGGTTGTCATTTATTTCTATTTCATAAGTAGCACAGGGCCAGGGGCCAGTGGTAAGTTTGCCCTGCCCTGTCCATCTCCCTAGAGCTGAAGAGGCCAAACAGTGAGGGAGGGAGAGAACCCAAGCACGGACAGACCCAGCAACTACCCTCCACCCACCATGGCTTCCTCCAGGCCATTTATTTCATTAAAGTGCAGGATGCTCAAGGGAACCTCCAGAAAGGGGACAATTTCATTTTTCCCACACCTTGGAAATTAAAATTCTTTCCAAAAAAATAATTCACTTTGTTCTTTGAGAAAGCTAAAAAGAGGAGAAAAGGGGTCAAGGAGTAAGAGGTAAGAAAATGAGAGGCAGAGAGGAAGGGAGGGAAGAAAAATAAAAAGTTAAATAGAATAGGGGAAGAGAGGGAGATTAAGATAGTCAGGAAGGGAGGAGAAAGATGAGTGAAGACACTACTGTGTATAAAATAGATAGCTAATGAGAACCTACTGCATAGCACGGGGAACTCTACTCGGTGCTCTGTGGGGACCTAAAAGGGAAGGAAATCCAAAAAGGAGGGGATATATGTATACGTATAACTGATTTATTTTGCTGTACAGCAAAAACTAACACAACATTGTAAAGCAATTGTGCTCCAATAAAAATAATAAGAATAAAATAAAATAAAAATAACAAAGTGTATTAAAATTTTTTTAATTAAAAAAAAAGAAGAGTGGGAACAGAGTAAAGTAGCAGTGGGACTGGTTCTGTGCTTTCATGAGATCAGCAATCCATTTGAACTTTCATCTTTTCTTAAAATTTTAGTTGGTACCATATTGCCAGTCGCCCACATCTGGGTGTTTTATGGTGTTCCTTTTCCTATACTTCTACCCACATCCTGAGAAAAGCTACTAAGTCACTAGTCCCACAGTCCAATTCATAACCAGAGTTTATTTTGAAAGGACACAGAGTAGTGGGGGGAGGAACTTTGTAGTCCATCTGGACTAGGTTCAGAATGCAGTCCTAGCACATTTTTTTCATTCAACAAATATTTATGGATAACTGTATATGTGCCGAGCACTGTTCTAGGCACTGGTTTACAGTGAACAAAATTCCACCCTCATAAAACTTCCACCTCAGAGAAATAAATAAAAATGAAAATATATGGTGTCTTAGTGATAAGTACAATGGAGAAAAATAAACCATAAGAGGATAAGGAGTAGCAGTGTTGGGGGGGAGGGGAACTTTTAAATAAAATGATCAGGGGAAGCCTCAGTGTGAGGGATGCTACTGAAGCAAAGCTTTAAAAGGAGGTGAGGATTTAACCCTGTAGGTGTTTAGTGAAGAGCAGCCCCCAAGTGCAAATGCCCTTGGGCAAGAGTATACTTAGTGAGGGCATGAGAAGCAAGGAAAAGGTGGAAGGTTCCATGCAGTGTAGGTCCTGGTGGGAAAGAAGGATTTTTGAAGTTCAGACACTAGAGTGAACTGGAAAATAGAAAGTGATGAACAAAAAGTGGGACAGTTGAAACTGCCTTACTAGAGTCACCAAAAATTGGTGAAGAGAGGTTTTGGAGAGGGAGCCAGCTCCCCCTCTTCAAGGGACTAGAAGAAGGCCTGGAGATCAGTAGATGATTGTGCTAAGAAGGAAAAGGGGGTCTGACGACTTGCAATTCAACTTTGCTTTGGAGCAGTTAGGGAAGAGGAAAGCAGAATGATCTGGAAGCAGCAAGAAGGAACAAGGAGGACAGGCCCAGTCGGTAAGGGCTGTTGGATAGAAAATCACCACCGCTTGAGAGGAGTACAGGAGAACAGGATCCTCAGGGGAGAGTCAGATAGCAGTGAGGTTCATTGAAATCTCACGAGTATTTAGTGTGCAGATGGACCAAGGATGGTAAATGCCCTGCAAAGCATAGAATAGTCCCACAAGATGAAGATTTGTCTCATCCAATGGTGCCCCCATTGCAAAACACATAATACAGTTAGGGAGAGAGAGCATTCAATATTCAAAGGAAAGGCTAAGGGTACAGGGGGAATTGTTGATGATTGACACTAGTTCCAGGGACCAGAGTGGAAGTGCTGTAGAATTCAGAAAGGAGAAGGGATGGGGTCAGAAAAGGGGGTGTCAGAGTACCGCCTCTTTGTCCTGGAAGCTTGATTGTGGCCTGTTTCTCCAGACCTTCAGACTTGGGTCTTGGATTAGGACTACACCACCGGCTTTCCTGGGCCTCCAGCTTGTAGAGGTACTTCTCAGCCTCCAAAATCGACTGTGTAGCTAACAGGGTCTTCGTGCTCCAGCCAGGTGTCTGGGCTGTGCCTCTGAGGTGGCAGAGCCGAGTTCAGGACATTGGTCCACCAGAGACCTCCTGGCTCCATGTAATACCAAACAGTGAAAACTCTCCCAGAGATCTCCATCTCAATGCGAAGACCCAGCTCCACTCAACGACCAGCAAGCTACAGTGCTGGACACCCTATGCCAAACAACTAGCAAGAAAGGAACACAACCCCAACCATTAGCAGAGAGGCTGCCTAAAATCAAGTAAGGTCACAGACACCCCAAAACACACGACCAAATGCAGTGCTGCCCACCAGAAAGACAAGATCCAGCCTCATCCACCAGAACACAGGTACCAGTCCCCTCCACCGGGAAGCCTACACAACCCACTGAACCAACCTTAGCCACTGGGGGCAGACACCAAAAACAATGGGAACTACGAACCTGCAGCCTGAGAAAAGGAGACCCCAAACACAGTAAGTTAAGCAAAATGAGAAGACAGAGAAATACGCAGCAGATGAAGGAGCAAGGTAAAAACCCACCAGACCAAACAAATGAAGAGGAAATGGGCAGTCTACCTGAAAAAGAATTCAGAGTAATGATAGTAAAGATGATCCAAAATCTTGGAAATAGAATAGAGAAAATACAAGAAACATTTAACAAGGACCTAAAGGAACTAAAGAGCAAACAAACAATGATGAACAACACAATAAAAGAAATTAAAAATTCTCTAGAAGGAATCAATAGTAGAATAACTGAGGTAGAAGAATGGATAAATGACCTGGAAGACAAAATAGTGGAAATAACTACCACAGAGCAGAATAAAGAAAAAAGAATGAAAAGATTTCAGGACAGTCTCAGAGACCTCTGGGACAACACTAAATGCACCAACATTCGAACTACAGGGGTCCCAGAAGAAGAAGAGAAAAAGAGAGGGACTGAGAAAATGTTTGAAGAGATTATGTTTGAAAATTCCCTAATATGGGAAAGGAAATAGTCAATCAAGTCCAGGAAGTGCAGAGTCCCATACAGGATAAATCCAAGGAGAAACACGCCAAGACCCATATTAATCAAACTATCAAAAATTAAATAAAAAGAAAAAATATTAAAAGCAGCAAGGGAAAAGCAATAAATAACCTTACAGGGATTCCCTTGTATGTTAATAGCTGATCTTTCAGCAGAAACTCTGCAAGCTAGAAGGGAGTGGCAGGACATATTTAAAGTGATGAAAGGAAAATATCTACAACCAAGATTACCCTACCCAGCAAGGACCTCATTCAGATTCGACAGAGAAATTAAAACCTTTACAGACAAGCAAAAGCTAAGAGAATTCAGCACCACCAAACCAGCTTTACAACAAATGCTAAAGGAACTTTTCTAGGCAGGAAACACAAGAGAAGGAAAAGACCTACAATAACAAACCCAAAACAATTAAGAAAATGTTAATAAGAACATACATAACGATAACTACCTTAAATATAAATGGATTAAATGCTCCAACCAAAAGACATAGACTGGCTGAATGGATACAAAAACAAGACCCATATATATGCTGTCTACAAGAGACCCACTTCAGACCTAGGGACAGACTGAAAGTGAGGGGATAGAAAAAGATATTCTATGCAAATGGAAATCAAAAGAAAGCTGGAGTAGCAATTCTCATATTAGACAAAATAGACTTTAAAATAAAGACTATTACAAGAGACAAAGAAGGACACTACAGAATGATCAAGGGAGCAATCCAAGAAGAAGATATAACAATTGTAAATATTTATGCCCCCAACATAGGAGCACCTCAATACATAAGGCAAGTGTTAACAGCCATAAAAGGGGAAAACGACAGTAACACGACTTTAACACCCCACTTTCACCAATGAACATCATCCAAAATCAAAATAATTAAGGAAACACAAGCTTTAAATGATACATTAAACAAGATGGACTTAATTGAAAGTTATAGGACATTCCGTCCAAAAACAACAGAATACACTTTCTTCTCAAGTGCTCATGGAACATTCTCCAGGATAGATCATATCTTGGGTCACAAATCAAGCCTTGGTAAATTTAAGAAAATTGAAATCATATCAAGTATCTTTTCTGACCACAATGCTATGAGACTAGATATCAATTACAGGAAAAAAATCTGTAAAAAATACAAATACATGGAGGCTAAACCATACACTACTAAATAACCAAGGGATCACTGAAGAAATCAAAGAGGAAATCAAAAATTACCTAGAAACAAATGACAATGAAAACATGACAACCCAAAACCTATGGGATGTAGCAAAACCAGTTCTAAGAAGTAAGTTTATAGCAATAGAATCCTACCTTAAGAAACAAAAAACATGTCAAATAAACAACCATACTTACACCTAAGGCAATTAGAGAAAGAAGAATAAAAAAACCTCAAAGTTAGCAGATGGAAAGAAATCATAAAGATCAGGTCCAAAATAAATGAAAAAGAAATGAAGGAAATGATAGCAAAGGTCAATAAAACTAAAAACTGGTTCTTTGAGAACATAAACAAAATTGATAAACCAGTAGCCAGATTCATCAAGAAAAAAAGGGAGAAGACTCAAATCAATAGAATTAGAAATGAAAAAGGAGAAGTAACAACTGACACTGCAGAAATAGAAAGGATCATGAGAGATTACTACAAGCAACTCTATGCCAATAAAATGGACAACCTGGAAGAAATGAACAAATTCTTAGAAAAGCACAACCTTCTGAGACTGAACCAGGAAGAAACAGAAAATATAAACAGACAATCACAAGCACTGAAATTGAGACTGTGATTAAAACTCTTCCAACAAACAAAAGCCCAGGACCAGATGGCTTCACAGGCGAATTCTATCAAACATTTAGGGAAGAGCTAACACCTATCGTTCTCAAACTCTTCCAAAATATAGCAGAGGGAGGAACACTCCCAAACTCATTCTACAAGGCCACCATCACCTTGATACCAAAACCAAACAAAGTTGTCACAAAGAAAGAAAACTACAGGCCGATATCACTGATGAACATAGATGTAAAAATCCTCAACAAAATCCTAGCAAACAGAATCCAACAGCACATTAAAAGGATCATACACCATGATCAAGTGGGGTTTCTCCCAGGAATGTAAGGATTCTTCAATATACGCAAATCAATCAATGTGATAAAACATATTAACAAATGGAAGGAGAAAAATGATATGATCATCTCAATAGATGCAGAAAAAGCTTTTCACAAAATTCAACACCATTTATGATAAAATCCCTCCAGAAAGTAGGCAGACAGGGAAATTACCTCAACATAATAAAGGCCATACATGACAACCCCACAGCCAACATCATTCCCAATGGTGAAAAACTGAAACCATTTCATCTAAGACCAGGGATAAGACAAGGTTGCTCACTCTCACCCTTATTATTCAACATAGTTTTGGAAGTTTTAGTCACAGCAATCAGAGAAGAAGAAATAAAAGGAATCCAAATCAGAAAAGAAGTAAAGCTGTCACTGTTTGCAGATGACATGATACTACACATAGAGAATCCTAAAGATGCCACCAGAAAACTACTAGAGCTAAACAATGAATTTGGTAAAGTAGCAGGATACAAAATTAATGCACAGAAATCTCTTGCATTCCTATACACTAATGATGAAAAATATGAAAGAGAAATTAAGGAAACACACCCATTTACCATTGCAACAAAAAGAATAAAATACCTAGGAATATACCTACCTAAGGAGACAGAAGACCTGTATGCAGAAAACTATAAGACACTGATGAAAGAAATTAAAGATGATAAAAACAGATGGAGAGATATACCATGTTCTTGGATTGGAAGAATCAACATTGTGAAAATGACTATACTACCCAAAGGAATCTACAGATACAATGCAATCCCTATCAAACTACCAATGGCACTTTTCAAAGAACTAGAACAAAAAATTTCACAGTTTGCATGGAAACACAATAGACCCCAAATAGCCAAAGCGATCTTGAGAAAAAAAAATACAGAGCTGGAGGAATCAGGCTCCCTGACTTCAGACTCTACTACAAAGCTACAGTAATAAAGACAGTATGGTACTGGCACAAAAACAGAAATATAAATCAATGGAACAGGATAGAAAGCCCAGAGATAAACCCACACACATATGGTCACCTTATCTTTGATAAGTGAGGCAAGAATATACGATGGAGAAAACACAGCCTCTTCAATAAGTGGTGCTGGGAAAACTGGACAACTACATGTAAAAGAATGAAATTAGAACACTCCCTAATACCATACACAAAAGTAAACTCAAAATGGATTAAAGACCTAAATGTAAGGCCACACAGTATAAAACTCTTAGAGGAAAACATAGGCGGAACACTCTATGACATAAATCACAGCAATATCCTTTTTGACCCACCTCCTGGAGTAATGAATAAAAGCAAAAATAAACAAATGGAACCTAATGAAACTTCAAAGCTTTTGCACAGCAAAGGAGACCATAAACAAGACGAAAAGACAGCCCTCAGAATGGGAGAAAATATTTGAAAATGAAGCAACTGAAAAAGGATTAATCTCCAAAATATACAAGCAGCTCATGCAGCTCAATATCAAAAAAACAAACAACCCAATCCAAAAATGGGCAGAAGACCTAAATAGACATTTCTCCAAAGAAGATACGCAGATTGCCAAGAAACACATGAAAGAATGCTCAACATCATTAATCATTAGAGAAATGCAAATCAAAACTACAATGAGGTGTCACCTCACACCAGTTAGAATGACCATCATGAATAAAATCTACAAACAATAAATGCTGGAGAGGGTGTGGAGTAAAGGGAACCCTTTTGCACTGTGGGTGGGAATGTAAATTGATACTGCCATTATGGAGAACAGTATGGAGGTTCCTTAAAAAATAAAAATAGAACTACCATACAACCCAGCAATCCCACTACTGGGCATATACCCTGAGAAAACCATAATTCAAAAAGAGTGTTGTACCACAATGTTCACTGCAGGTCTATTTACAATAGCCAGGACATGGAAGCAACCTAAATGTCCATCAACAGATGAATGGATAAAGAAGATGTGGCACATATGTACAATGGAATATTACTCAGTCATAAAAAGAAACGAAATTGAGTTATTTGTAGTGAGGTGCATGGACCTAGAGACTTTCATACAGAGTGAAGTAAGTCAGAGAGAGAAAAACAAATACTGTATGCTAACACATATATATGGAATCTAAAAAAAATATGGTTCTGAAGAACTTAGGGGCAGGACAGGTATAAATACGCAGACGTAGAGAATAGACTTGAGGACACGGGGAGGGGGGAAGGGTAAGCTGGGACGAAGTGAGAGAGTTAAATGGACATATATACACTACCAAATGTAAAATAGATAGGCAGTGGGAAGCAGCCGCATAGCACAGGGAGATCAGCTCAGTGCTTTGTGACCACCTAGAGGGGTGGGATAGGGAGGGTGGGAGGGAGACACAAGAGGGAGGAGATATGGGGATATATGTATATGTATAGCTGATTCACTTCGTTATAAAGCAGAAACTAGCACACGATTGTGAAGCAATTATACTCCAATAAAGATGTTAAAAAAAGGGGAGTGTCAGAATGAAAGCCTGGGGGCTGAGTAATGCCGCAGGAGTCCTAGGCATCTTATGGTGACACGGATGAACAGGAAGGTGGTCCTGCTGGTCTCAGGGCAGCAGCGGTGATGAATCTGTCAGTGTGGAAGGTGGGAGGGACGTGCCGTCCTGGATCCACCAGCACTCCTACTGATGCAAGCGTGGAGTCTCCATAAGGCGTGATCTAATCTGGAGCACCTAGAGCTTGGGATTCCCTCTTGGCCCTGAAGACTGGAGGAAGGAAGGCCCAACAAGGGCATTCCGAATGCTTCTTGATTCCTGACAGGCTAAGCTCTGTGTGCTCATGCAAGTTACTTAACCTTGCTGAGCCAGTTTGTTTGTTTGTTTTGCAGTACGCGGGCCTCTTACTGTTGTGGCCTCTCCCGTTGCGGAGCACAGGCTCCGGATGCGCAGGCTCAGCGGCCATGGCTCACGGGCCCAGCCGCTCTAAGGCATGCGGGATCCTCCCGGACCGGGGCACGAACCCGCGTCCCCTGCATCGGCAGGCGGACTCTCAACCACTGCGCCACCAGAGAAGCCCTGATCCAGTTTTATCATCCATATATGGCTCCCAAATACCCATCTCACAGGCTTATCGCAAGGCTTAAAATTAGGCAATGGCAGGAAGCCTCTAGTCCGGCCTGTGATAGGCGCTCACTGATATCGGGCCCACAGCCTGTGGCTCAGGCTGCACATACCTGAGTTCAAATCCTGACTCTGCTGCTCATTAACTGTCTACCCTGGGGCTAGTTATTTAACCTCTCTGAGCCTCAGTGTCTTGTGAGTAAATCGGGAGAATACTACCAGGTACACGGGGCTCCCGTAAGGAATCAATGAAGGATGATGTAACGAGGTATTCTGTTTCGCCTTCTCTTTGCTGGAAGAGACTCCAAAGCCTAACAAGGTATTTTGTCCTCCCAGCAGCCCTCTGTGTTCTGAGCTCCTGGTCCCAGGGAGAATCAGGAACTGCTTGGAGAAGTTTTCAGGGCTGCTACTCAGGCCCTTGTGTGGCAGGCCTGCGCACATTAAGGGGTAAGGTGAGATTGTGGCGAACTGGAGGGCAACGGAGACTAGGGTCTGGAGTTGACGTTGGCCTATAAGCAGCCTAACCCCAGGGAAAGAGCAGGTGAATTTCCTGAGATGGGGAGAGAGGAAGCCTAGGTTCTGCAAGGAAACCGCTGAGGCTTAGCTGGTGTCCTAAGGCAGCCTGGGGAGCTGTGGCACGGCTGCCGAGAGAGTGCACTCAGGGTCCGCACTTCCCTCTCCAGCCCCGCCACTCTGACCGCTGCTTCTGCAGCTCAGGAGTCACCACATTTTGTGTAAAGAACGTATGCTTCATCTTCTTCCCCACCTTGTACTTGGCTCAGAGTGTAGCAGTCCACCCACCTGACACAATCGGATAGCTCTGGAGTCCCGGTCATCCTCTACACAGGTGTCCCTGGGGGTCACATCACCCTCTCAGCATGGGGTGGCGGCAGCTGTTTGCGGTGCAGCTGCCCTGCCAGACATTGCGGGTGGCTTGATGACGTCCCTTTGCGTCTGGTGTGTCCTGCTTCCCTTTGTCCTCCACCTAGCCTCCAAATGTCAACCTCTTGCTTTCCACTCATCTCTTGGTGACTTAAGGCCAATCATCCGGGTAAAACTCACTGAGGGTTAGGTTTTCTCCCTGTGAAATGGGAACAATTCCTATGGCCTGGGATTATTGTGACTCATGAATAGTATAAACCCTTGAAATGGACGTGGCAATTAGCAGACGCTGAATAAATGGCAGAGGTGGTGGTGGTCGTAGAGCTAATGGTACTAGTAGCACTAGAAATACTAGTAGTAAGACAAAAGGTAAAGGGCTGGCTGGCCCGGATTTAACCAGTCCCAGCAGTCCTGAGAATGCTGTTCAGCTCCCAGCTTTGTCAGGACCGCGCTGGGCAAGTTGGGTCACCTCCCCAACTCTCTGCCTTTGTCTCTGCATCTGTCAAATGGAGATAGTCCCATCCACTTTAGAAAAAAAACCCTTGGGGCTAGAAGGGTCCTTAGCAAACATCCGGTCCAACCCTTTCTTCTCTGTACCCCATTTGACAGAGGCAAAAATTGAGGTCGAGCATGAAAAGCAGCCTACCTAATTCATGAAATGAATACTCTTTCCAAATCCACAGAAGCTTGGTTTGTTTTTATTTTGTTTTATTTACTAGGATGGATTAGGACAATCGGAGGCAGCAAGGAGCAAGCAATCTAGAAAGGTGACACTCCCTTCCCTTGAGAGGCTTCTAATTTATTGGGAAAATGAGAAAAAACTATGGGAAAAAAAGTTTTTAAAAAATGCGATAACAGGGCTTCCCTGGTGGCGCAGTGGTTGAGAGTCCGCCTGCCGATGCAGGGGACACGGGTTCGTGCCCCGGTCCGGGAAGATCCCACATGCCACGGGGCGGCTGGGCACGTGAGCCATGGCCGCTGAGCCGGCACGTCCGGAGCCTGTGCTCCGCAACGGGAGAGGCCACAGCAGTGAGAGGCCCGCGTACCGCAAAAAAAAAAAAAAAAAAAAAAAAAAGAGATAACATATGAGAAGTTCTCTGGAAAATGAAAAATATCTGTCGACAAATTGTGCAAACAGACCTGTAAGACGGCTCCCTCTGACCTCACATCTCAGTATCCACAGCCTTGCCTAGGCCCCTCCCACACTGTCCCAGAGCTGATCTGTAGAACAGGCAGAAGTGATGGTATGTCACCCCTGAGATTAAGTAACAGAAGACTGCCCCTTCTGTCTTGGACTGTCTCTCAAATCACTCGCTCTAGAAGAAGCCGCTGCCGTGCTCTGAGAACAAGCAGCTGGTGGAGAGGCCTGTGCGGTGAGGTATCCAGCCACTAGCCAGATAGGAAGTGAGTCCTACTAACAAGTCCTCCCTGGGAGTGAGCTTGGAAGCAGACCCACCAGTCCCAGACGATTGCAGGCCTGGGGGGCAGCTTGATGGCCACCTCATGAGACAGCCTACACCAGAAGCACCCGGTTAAATCTCGCCTGCATTCCTGCCCCATAGAAACTAGGAGATAATACATATATATTTTTTCAAGCTTCTAAATTTGGGGTAATTTGTTATGTAGCAACAGCTTGCCAATACATAAACACGGACCATCATGATTCTTCACAGAGTACTTACTCTATGCCAGCCCTGTGCTCCCCAAAAGAAGAATAGGTAGCAAAGACGCAAGACAGGAACTCCAGCTAGGAATTATGCCTGCACTGGGCTAAGGCGTCCCTTGGATGTGTCCCTTGGGAGCAGAGGGTGGTACACACTGATGGGGAGGAGGTATTGGGCTGGCCAAAAAGTTCATTCGGGTTTTTCATGGTACCAAAACCCGAACGAACTTTTTGGCCAACCCAATAGAACCCTCAAGAGAGCTTATCGAGTCCAGGTCATGGTTTCTTCCCAAAAGTAAGATCACAAAGCTCACGTGTGTGCCTGCATGGATGTATGTGAGAGAGGGGTGTACATATGAATGTCAGGATGGGGCAGGGCTCGTCGAGATGGCCATCTTCCACAGGGGCCTTAGAAGGAGGCAAGTTCTCAAAGGTTCCTTGACAACAGGAGGGAATACCATACCTCCTCGGGAGTAAGACCCTTAGCTGCTCCCATGAGAAAGTCTGGCTGCCTCTGTGAACTAGGTTTCAGTCCTACCTGTATCATGTATGGTGTGACATCAGTCTAGTAATTCCCGTCCACAGGATGGAAATAAAATCTATTTTACTCTCAAAAGGATGCAGTAAAGGTCAGATGAGAAAATGCTTTGCAAACTCTAAAACACTGAGTAACATAAGGAAAATAAAGTGAGATCTTGTATCTAAAGTCCCTAGAACGGAGCCTGGCTTACAGTATAAGGGTCACAAACGGTATTTTTTCCTATTGATAAGCTCACCTCCGGTAAAAGAAGAAACAAGCAAGAAAAGTGATGGCATCAGGTGTTTTCTGACTTCTGGTCTGTGCCCAGTTGTCACTGTCCTCCCAGGAGCCCCCATCAATGCCCTGAAACATCCCCACCCACCCAATCCCTCCCCCACCAGCAGGACTCACCGGGTGGGAACCGGCAGCCTCTAGGCAACACCGCTGAGAATACGCAGGATTCGACCACAAAGCAGGGGCAACAGGTCGGGAGGGTTTGACAACTTCCTCTCACGAGGATCTGAGGAGGCTGAGACTGCCGGAAGGCATGGGATGGAGTGATAAGGAACAGAAAGACTTACTGAAAAGGGGCAGGAAAAGAAACCCAGAGCTTCCTTTAATCCCTCTGCCTAGGGCTGGGGTACTGATTTCAATCTCCAACTCTAGGATTAATGGGGCAAGGCAACAAACATCTGCAGACAGGTGTGCTTCTCTTGAAGAACTGCAGTTGAGGTCTGTAACAGGTTGAATTGCGTCCCCCAAAAGATGCTGAAGTCCTTACCCCTAGGGTCACTGAATGTAAAACAGGGTCTTTGGCGGTGATCAAGTTGAGGTCATTAGGGCGGGCACTAATCCAATATGACTGTGTCCATATAAAAAGGGGAAATTTGAACACAGAGCAGATGCACGCAAGGAAAATGCCATGAGATGGCAAGATCGGGGCGATGCTTCTACAAGCCAACAATTGTCAACAAACCACCAGCAGCAAGCTAAAGGAGAGGCATGGAACAGAACCTTCCCTCATATCCATCAGAAGAAGCCAACCCTGCTGAGACCTTGATCTCGGACTTGCAGCCTCCAGAACTGGGAGACAATACGCTTCTATTAAGCCATGCAGTTTGTGGTATTCTGCTACAGTAGCCCTTGGAAACGAATACAAAGTCATTTGGTGTCATCAGCACAAAACCACGGGGTCAGACAGACCTCATATGAACCCCTGCCCTTACCAGCAGCATGACCTTGGGCTTACTTACTTGCCTTACTGGGCCTTGGTTCTTTAACTGTAGAATGGGAAATCCCATACACTTTATGGACAGTGGCTGAGAATTAAGCAAGTAACAAATGAAAAGCATTACAATGCCTGGTTCCTGGTAGCCACTCCACAATGGCAGTGGGGTTTTCATTAGCAGAGATGACAACTCAACTCAAATTCCTTCACCTTTCTAAACCACTGTGCTCTCACAAGGGAAACAAAAGGACCAGCTTCCTGCCAGTCTGTGAAGATGCTGAACGCTGTGAAGGCAGAGGCCCCCAGACCCAAGTGTAGTAGATTTCTTTGGCTACATAACAAACTGTCACAAACTCAGGAGCTTGAAGCAATATTATCTCACTGTTTTGTAGATCAGAAGCCCAGAAGGACTTGGCTGGGTTCTCTGCTTAGGGTCTCACAAAGCCAAAATTAAGATGCTGGCCAGGATGGGCTCTTACTTGGAGGTTCTGTGGATCAATTGCTTCTGAGCTCATTCTGATTGTTGGCCAAATTCAGTTCCTTACCTTTGTAGGACTAAGGTTCCTGGCTTTGTCCCGGCTGTTAGTTAGGGATCACTCTCAGCTCCTCAAGGCCTGTTATCTGTTTTGTTTTTTTTTGCGGTACGCGGGCCCCTCACCGTTGTGGCCTCTCCCGGTGCGGAGCACAGGCTCTGGACGCGCAGGCTCAGCGGCCATGGCTCACGTGCCCAGCCGCTCCGTGGCATGTGGGATCCTCCCGGACCGGGGCACGAACCCGTGTCCCCTGCATCGGCAGGCAGACTCTCAACCACTGTGTCACTAGGGAAGCCCTGTTATCTGCTTTTATTGACAGCACCTATGATATGAAATGTAGAAACTGGCTTTCTACACCAAGCAATTCTCCACTGCTCTGGGTACCCCAAAGGTCTGGATGACCTACAATCTCATTCAATTCCTGTCCTACCCAGAGTTAGCACAGACTCTGCAGGCTAAGGGCTCAGCCCCACAAGATACCTCCACTTCAGACTCCAGTCACAAGCCCAGGCAGTCTGTACTTCTGAACAACTGTCTATAAAGTTAGGGGGTTCCCATAACTCCCACCTCAGGTTTGATAATCTGCTAGAACAGCTCACAGAACTCAGGGAAACACTACTTATGTTTACTGGTTTATTATGAAGGATATAAAAATGATAAAAACATACAGCCAGAAGAGGTATGTAGGGTAAACTCCAGAAGAGCCCTGAGCACACGAGCTTCTGGAGGGCGAGCCAGCCACCCAGCATGTGGATGTGCTCGCCAACCTAGAAGCTCTCCAAACCCCAACCGCCTGGGTTTTTATGGAGGTTTCATTACAGAGGTGTAGTTGATTAAATCATCGACCATTAGTGACCAACCCTCTAATCACAGAGGAACCAACCAGCATCCTGATGCTATCTAAGGGCCCACCAAGAGTCACCTCCTTAGCATAACCTCTGGTGTGGCTGAAAGGAGCTTATGATGAGAAGACATTCTTCTCACCCCTTAATGGTTTTAAGAGCTCTTTGCTAGGAATCAGGGATGAAAACAAAATATGTACTTCTTATTGTATCACACAATATTAAAAGATCCTTCTACAAGGCCCCCCTCCATCTCAGCAACAGAGAACTGCCCTCATGTAAAAACTGCCTCGTACTTGAATTTTCCTGATGTCTTCTCCTGCCACTAGCTGGAGAAACTGCTCTGCTTTTAAAGGGCTCCTGGGATGACATTAAGCCCACTTGGGTAATGTCTCTTGGGTCATGTCACAGAAGGGACACCAAGGAGCAAAGGTCATAGGCACCAGCTTAAAATTCTGCCTACCACACCAACTATTCTTGGCTCCACCACTGAGTGGATGATTAACTTTGGACAAATCCCTTGTCCCTTCTGGACCACAAATTCCCTTTGACTCTGGTATCTCATAACCCTCCCCTTGATCAAATCACACTTTCTTAACTTTATAGAATGTGTCCTGATTAAGGGTAACAAAGAAACCTTTGTTCTCAGAGAAGTTTTACAATCTAAATGCAACATTGTTCATCCTTTAATACCAATTACAATCAACTGGGATCTTTAAAAAGACTAATGCTGGGCCCCCATCCTCAGAAATTATGATTCACAGGAACTCTTGGAAAAGATAGACAAGGGGAACATGCCCTTCCCTGTGGTGGGAGCTTAAATGGAGAGGGATGGGAGTCTTCTGTTTGCATTTAAAGTCTTTCAGGGATGGAACAGATAGGGCTGAAGGCATTGGCAGCTGGACCCAAGTGTGCATCTTAGCGCGAGACATCAAGTCACATAATGTCAATTTTGTATGTTTGCTTCTAGTGATGTCCCTGGGTGTCAGCTGAGGATATAGGTTAGTGAACATATTTCTACAGGGACTGAAACACTGTGCTCCAGACACAGAACACTCTGGGAGAAGCCCGTCTAGCTCCAAAGCTCAAGTCTAGGTTATCTGTCTTTGAGAAAAATGAATGGACTGCTTTTTTTTTTTTTTGTCTAAGAATCCCTATGTAGGTATGTATGTGTGTAAATATATATATACATATATTTAGAGAGAGAGAGATTATATAAAATTTCTCTTATTTGCTAACTACTGGATAGTGGACAGTTGATGTTTACATTCTCTACCAAGTTCTTGGCATACAGAATTTTGCCTTGCAGATTTTAAATCCACACAATTTAAACATGCTAGAAAAAATTGTGAACATTTTTGTAATGGGCAAAAAGACTACTGAGTGTCTTTTCAAAAGAATGTTAAGTATTTAGAGGAACTTTCTAGGGTTATCTGATTCTGAAGAGGTCTGTGCCTTCCACTGTGACTATTCTACATTCTGTAGAGATAGAAGTTAACTTCTGGAGGTCTAATAAAACGCAAACCATTCTCGTTAATAGAAATGCCAAATCTTATTGGATGACGATGCAGTTGAGTATCCCTTTGGATACGGAAGAGTTTTATATCTCAGTAAATTTTTGTGACATTTCATTATAAAGGGAAAAAATTAAGGCCCCTTTCTTTTTCTTTGGAGGAAAAAAACCACATTTACTTATTTTCCCTCAGAGAAAGCAAAGGAGGTTATACAGCCACGTAATAAGGGAGTCCTAGTCATTGAGGAGGGTGGAGGTAAGTCTTAGAATGTGTGACAACAGCGGTCCTTTACAGTAGCCTTTTCCAGGAACACAGGGCTTAGATAAAGTTCAACACTGTCAACACGATACAGTAGAATTCAGCAATAAGAGAACCATCCATCTCTTATATTAAAACTACAGTGGGGCTTCCCTGGTGGTGCAGTGCTTGAGAGTCCGCCTGCCGATGCAGGGGGCGCAGGTTTGTGCCCCGGTCCGGGAATATCCCACGTGCCGCGGAGCGGCTGGGCCCGTGAGACATGGCCGCTGAGCCTGCACGTCCGGAGCCTGTGCTCTGCAACGGGAGAGGCCACAGCAGTGAGAGGCCCGCGTACCGCAAAAACAAACAAAACAAAACACTACAGTGAATCCAAACTTTTGACCTACCGTAGCTGGAACACTATCCATCATGATAGAAAATAATCTTTATTTGGTGGAAGGTCTTCTTTGACAGATGGGAAAGATTTTAAAATATCTACACCATAAACTTTTTTTTTTAACATCTTTATTGGAGTATAATTGCTTTACAACAGTGTGTTAGTTTCTGCTTTATAACAAAGTGAATCAGCTATACGTATACATATATCCCCATATCCCCTCCCTCTGGCGTCTCCCTCTCACCCTCCCTACCCCACCCCTCTAGGTGGTCACAAAGCACCGAGCTGATCTCCCTGTGCTATGCAGCTGCTTCCCTAGCTACCTATTTTACATTTGATAGTGTATATATGTCCACGTCACTTTCTCACTTCATCCCAGCTTACCCTTCCCCTGTGTCCTCAAGTCCATTCTCTATGTTTGCGTCTTTATTCCTGTCCTGTCCCCCCTAGGTTCTTCAGAACCATTTTTCTTTTTTCTTTCTTTTTTTTTTAGATTCCATATATATGTGTTAGCATACGGTATTTGTTTTTCTCTTTCTGACTTACTTCACTCTGTGTGACAGTCTCTAGTATACTATAAACTTTTAAGTCACAAATTGATGTTTCTCCATAAATTTGGAAGTCCTTTGATATAAAATGTACCCAAAGTACCATTGGGCAGTATCATCACATGATTCATCTAAAAGTAAAGAACTTGCAATTTTTCAAATTTTGAATTAGTTGATCTTTGATATTATCAGAAAGGTCTTAAATTCTATGGGCAATTCTTTGTTTGCTTAATTCAAGATCTTTTAACTTTTGTAAAATACTTTCAGGCTTCTCATACATTTTTAACAAAGTTTCTATAACTGAAATAGTTTTGTTTTTTTTTTTAACCATCTCTCCATTTAAAATAGTTGTATGTGTGTGTACATGCACATGCAAGAATTCAAACTTACAAGCTCAAATCCTGTTTAAAATTATTTTTAAATTTTTTGAACATTTAATTTTGATTTCAGGTGACTAATCCTGTAGATTGTTTTTTGACTCTTGAGAGGAAATTTCACTATTACTGACTTAAAATTTTTTTTTACACAACAAACATCTTTTTCGTTTTGTTCTGCTGTAGCAAATTGCAACTGCCATTCTATGTGAAATCTACAACATACCTCCTTCCAGTCTTTAAAAAAAAAAAACTCTTCTAATATATGCTATAGAATGTTTGTGTCCTCTCAAAATTCACATGTTGAAACCTAATCCCCAATGTGATGGTATTTGGAGAGGGGAGCCTTTGGGAGGAGATTAGATCATGAGGGTGGGGTCCTCATGAATGAGATTAGTACTCATAAAAGCGGCCCCAGAGAGCTCCTTTGCCCCTTCTGCCACTTGAGAACACTGGCAGAAGACAAGCTGTTATGAACCAGGAAGTTGGTCCTCTCCAGACACCAAATCTGCCGGCACCTTGATTTTGGACTTCCCAGCCTCCAGAACTGTGAGAAAGTTTTCTGTTTAAGCCACGCAGTCTGTGGTATTTTTGATATAGCAGCCCAAACAGACTAAGACACCATAGTCCTAGCTTCTCTGTCTCTATTCAATCCTGCATCAGTAGTACAACTTGCTTTTAAAGTAAAAAAATTTCTTTATATGTATTACTTTAATTAGAAAACTGATTTAATTATAACAAAAATAATAAGCATTTCAGCTCAATTACCAATCCCAATTTACATGGGCATTACTATAACTCATGTGGTCTGTATAAAGTGTTCAAAAAATTATACTGTATCAGTACACAGAAAAAAAATCAGTTGAACTGACACAATCCACTGTCGCTGACTAGATCACTATACGCTCGTGTATAACACGAGAAAACCCAAAGTGCTCAGTCTACACACTGCAACCATAATATATTAAGTGATGCAAAAATTAAAGTGAAATTTAGTCCTACTAAAACAATACATTCGTGTTTAATGGCAAAATGTTTTACACTGCTTTGGTCTTTAAATTTAAATTAGTTAAAATTAAATAAAATAAAAAAAAAATCAGTTTCTCAATCAGCCATGCTACATTTCAAGTGTTCAAAGTCACATCTGGCTAGTCGATACTATATTGAATAGTGCAGTTGAGAAAGGGGAGAAGAGACATCTGGGGACCTACCAGGAGATGTGGGATTTTGAAAAGAGGGAACAATCACAGGAGAAGATTTTAGTTTTGTTACTGTGCCGTATTATCCTCCTTTTGCTGTTCCCGCAAGAAAATCTACAGAGACGTATATATACATATGTGTGTGTGTGTACATATATATGTTTTAAGGCCTTTTGAATCACATCAGTGACTGCTTTTAGTTATTGCATTTGTCTGCTTGAACTGCTATAACAAAATACATCTCTCTAAATTCTCTTGTTACATACAGATGGCCAGCAAACACATAAAAGATGCGCAACATCACTAGAGAAATGCAAATCAAAACTATAATGAGGTACCACCTCACTGGTCAGAATGGCATCATCAGAAAATCTACAAACAATAAATGCTGGAGAGGGTGTGGAGAAAAGGCAACCCTCTTGCACTGTTGGTGGGAATGTAAATTGATACAGCCACTATGGAGAACGGTATGGAGGTTCCTTAAAAAACTAAAAATAGAACTACCATATGACCCACTACTGGGCATATACCCTGAGAAAGCCATAATTCAAAAACATACATGTACCACAATGTTCACTGCAGCACTATTTACAATAGCCAGGACATGGACGCAACCTAGATGCGTATCAATAGATGAATGGATAAAGAAGGTGTGGTACATACATACAATGGAATATTACTCAGCCATAAAAAGGAATGAAATAGTGCCATTTGCAGAGACATGGTGGACCTAGAGATTGTCATACAGAGTGAAGTAAGTCAGAAAGAGAAAAACAAATATATTGTATAATATCACTTATATGTGGAATCTAGAAAAATAGTACAGATGTACTTATTTGCAAAGCAGAAATAGAGTCACAGATATAGAGAACAAACTTATGGTTACCAAGGGGGGAAGGGAGAGTAGAGGGGGTGGGATGAACTGGGAGATTGGGATTCACATATATACACTACTATGTATAAAACAGGTAATTAATGAGAACCTACTGTATAGCACAGGGAACTCTACTCAACACTCTGTGGTGACCTAAATGGGAAGGAGATCTAAAATGGAGTGTATATATGTATACGTATAACTGACTCACTTTGCTGTACGGCAGAAACTAACGCAACATTGTAAAACAACTGTACTACTCCAATAAAAATAAAAAATAAAAATAAATAAAGTCTCTTCTTATAAGGACACTAATCCTATCAGCTCAGAGCCCCACCCTTACCACCCCATTTAACCTTAATCACTTCTTTTCTTCAAATATGGCCACAGTGGGGCTTTGGGCTTCAACATATGAATTCTGAGGGGACACAAACATTACTCCATGACAGTCATACAGACCAAAAGGAACAGTCAAAATTTTTTATTTTACTTATTAAAAATTTTATACATTTTAAGAATTTTGCTGACTAGAGAGCCACAGAAAGGTGGACCCAGTGAGAATCCACAAGCTGGTCCAGGATTTTAAACAAATGTAGTATCTTTCCCCACAGATTCAGGCTCGCTAATGTGTAGCTAAATGTAGCTTTCCTTTAATCACTGTATTGGCTAACTGATTTGAGCTAACTCATACATTTCTGATTTAAACCCAGTCTAAGTGGGAAAATACTGATTAATTTGGATTATTCTCCTCCTTTCTCTCATCCTAAAAGTGGCACCTGGGCACACAGGAGGTTACATAACACCGTGACGTGGTGGATGGGGGCAGGGCGGGCACCTGACCCATGGCTGTTTCTCTGCAGGCATCCTCCACTGAAGGAGGATCCACTTTGCTCCCCGTCTCTTAACCTAAGGAATCCACCGTTCAGGTGCCCTTGTCCTCGGAGATCCTGCCTCTGGTGGATGTAGGTTGTTCCATGCCTTTCTCATGCCCACCACAAAGCCTAGGCAGCCCACAGTCATTCTGGCTGCTGTCTGTCCCTTGCAGCATCTCAGGAGATCAGATCTGGAGTACCATCTCATGTGCTCCTTCCCTAAACATGCCATTGTTTCCATTTTGCTGTGATCAGTACCCCTGTACCTGGGGCTCCTCTAAGACATCTGCAGTCTCCTTCAAATACACTCTTAGAGATCAAGATACAAATTTTCTCTGTCTACAGAGGTCATCAGTTATCTGAGGTTTTGTGTTCCCTTCAACCCAATCAGGTACCGACTCAATCGGGTAAGAAGACTATTGATGTCCTTCTCAAGAACCTACAGTAGTGGTTCACCCTCACTCTCCTCATTAAATCCTCTCAGGGGCCACCCCCATCCAAGCCCAGATGAGAATGAGTTTCTGTCATCCTCTGCATGGCAGAAAACCTGGCCTTGTATCACCACCTATTTCCCCACTGACACATACTTAGTGTTTCCAGTCCTCTAGATCTGGCCTCAGTCCACTCATTCCCATTAGGAAATGCAGAGAGAAAAGTAGAAAGAATAGTAAAATGAAAATCTGCACACCCTCCACCTAGATTCAACGCCAGTTAATGTTTTACTATATATGACTCTAGCACGCACTCTCTCGCCACACTTTTTTTATACTTTTTTCTTTTTAAATCAGGCATTTATAAACAAAAGTGTACATTAATTACGTAAAAATAGTTTTCAAATAGTAAAATTATTAAAAAGTTAGATTTAGGTTTTCAGAAAGATAGAGCCGAAAGTACACAAGGTTCTCATTTACTCTTCCTGCCACCCTCCCACCACCCTCACCCATAGTTTCTCCTATTATTAACATTTTACATTAGCGTGGTACATTTCTTACAACTGATGAACCAATATTGATATAGTATTATTAATTAAAGTCCATAGTTCATATTAGGGTTCACTTTATGTGTTGTTCTATGGGATTTGACAAATGTATAATGTCATTTATCCACAGAACAGATTAACTGCCCTTAAAATTCCCTGAGCTCCATTTATTTCTCTCTCTCTCCCACGCTCCATCCCCACCAAACTCCTAGCAAACATGGATCTTTCTACTGTCGTCTATAGTCTTGTCTTTTCAAAATGTTATATAGTTGGAATCACACAGTGCACAGCCTTTTCAGACTGGCTTCTTTCACTTAACTATGAATTTAAAAGTCCTCTATGTCTCTTCATGGTTTGGTAGCTCATTTTGTTGTTGTTGATGAATAATATCCCATTGTATAGATGTAGCACATTCATTCACCTATTTAAGGACTTCCTGGTTGCTTCCAGTTTTTGACAATTCTTAGTAAAGCTTCTATAAACATCTGTGTGTAGGTTTTGTGCACACGTAAGTTTTCAACTAGTTTGAGTAAATAGGAGTGTGACTGTTGGATGGCATGGTAATACTGTTTAACTTTCTAAGAAACTGACAAACTGTCTTCCAAAGTGCTGTACCATTCTGCATTCTCACCAGCAATGAGAGTTTCTATTTCTTTATAGCCTCACCAGTATTGGGTGTTGTCAATGTTTTGGATTTTGGCCATTCCAATAGGTGTGTAGTAGTATCTTATTGTTGCTGTAATTTGCATTTCCCTAATGACATATGATGTGGAACATCTTTTCATATGCATATTTGCCATCTGTATATCTTCTTTGGTGAAGGATCTGTTCAGATCTTTTGTTCACTTTTGAATTGGGTTGGGGTTTTTTTATTATCATTATTGAGCTTTAAGAATTAGTTCTTTGTATATTTTAGATACAAGTCCTTCATCAGATATGAAGGACTTTCTCCCAGGCTGCAAGCTAACAACCATAGTTTTATAGATGCTGGTAGAAGACACAGGACTTCTGTGTCAGAGACAAAGGACTTTACTACTCTCAGCACAGCAAGTGGCATGAACTTCTTGTTCACGTTGGCTTCTCTTGCCCTCAGTTCCCAGGGGGGTAACACAGAGAAGCCTGGGAGGAGGGGTGCTGTACACACAGTGGGTTTGTGCCACAATTAAGGAACTCCAAGCTCAGGAAGCTCAAATCTTTTATAATGGGCTGCAAGAAAACCTGCTTGACTTTTACCCGAGAGGGGGACTCTGTTTTTATTATGCTACACTCTAAAAAAAACCCTTTCCCTTTGACTTAGAGAGAGACACTCTATCTTCCAAAGCTTTCTGCTAGTCAAATGTCATTGAAAAGACTGTTTGGTGAGACTTCCATGATGGCGCAGTGGTTAAGAATCCACCTGTCAATGCAGGGGACACGGGTTCGAGCCCTGGTCCGGGAAGATCCCACATGCCGCAGAGCAACTAAGTCCGTGGGCCACAACTACCGAGCCTGCGCTCTAGAACCCATGCACCACAACTACTGAAGCCCACGCACCTAGAGCCCGTGCTCCGCAACAAGAGAAGCCACCGGAATGAGAAGTCCACATACCGCAATGAAGAGTAGCCCTTGCTCGCCTCAACTAGAGAAAGCCCACGTGCAGCAATGAAGACCCAATGCAGTCTAAAATAAAAAAATTTATTTAAAAAAAAAGACTGGCACAAAAGCTGTTAGTGTCTTTGCTCACAAGATGGTGCAGAAACTGATAAAGAACTGTCTCCCCACAGTAATGACACACCACCTCTAAATATCTTGGCATGTGTACTCTAAATAAATTCTCCTGTATAATTACTATAACATTATCACAAATAAGAAATTTGACAATGATTTCATAAATCACAACTCCAGCAATTCATATCCAGTCCATATTAAAATTTCTCCAGGTATGCCAATAACCTGTTTTATGGCTTAAAAAACAAACCCAAAACAGAATCTTATAAAGGTTAACCATTACATTTGGTTGTTTTGTCTCTTTAGTATCATCTTGTCTAGCACAACCCCCTCTATTTTTTCCTATTGGGGAAAAAAATCTCACATTCTGAATTCATCTGATAGCTTACTTGTGATATCATTTATTTATTAACAATTGATTTGATTTTTTTAAACATTTTTATTGGAGTATAATTGCTTTACAATAGTGTGTTAGTTTCTGCTGTATGACAAAGTGAATCAGTTATACATATACATACATCCCCATATCTCCTCCCTCTTGCGGCTCCCTCCCACCCTCCCTATCCCACCCCTCTAGGTGGTCACAAAGCACAGAGCTGATCTCCCCGTGCTATGCGGCTGCTTCCCACTAGCTATCTGTTTTACGTTTGGTAGTGTATATAAGTCCATGCCACTCTCTCACTTTCTCCCAGCTTCCCCTTCCCCCTCCCCGTGTCCTCAAGTCCATTCTCTAGTAGGTCTGCGTCTTTATTCCCGTCTTGCCCCTAGGTTCTTCATGACCATTTGTGTGTGTGTGTGTGTGTGTGTGTGTGTGTGTGTGTGTGTGTGTGTGTGTGTGTGTGTGGTATCATTTAACCTGCTCCTCTCTCCCATGTATTTATGATAAACTGGAAATTCAGTCTAGAGACTAGATGATTCAGATTGAGCCATTCTGGCAAAATCATTTCATAGGTGATGTTCATGCTAAATGCAGTGAGAAAGCAGCATAGCAGGAGGCACTTAATGTCACGTGGTCTTGCTACTAGTTTTATTACTTGGATAAAGTGACAACTGCAAGATCTCTCCTTCAAAGGTACCATCTTCTCCGTGAAATTTGTAAGCAATCTGAGATGTAATCCTTTTGACGTCAAGCAAATAGCCTATTCTCCAACAGGTTATAGCATCCATTGAAGTTTCTTTCCTGAATTAATTATCCAGTGGGGTTAGGCTTTGCTATACTAATCATCAAAGCCAACCTTTTAAAATTAAAAGAAGTGAGAATGAAAGCAGGGAAGGAGGAAGAAGGAACACCTCTCTTCCTGTAAAAATGCATCTCTTAAAATTGACAGCTGTGGCTTTCAAGAGCTCATTTTGGAACAAGTCAAGAATTTTACTCTGTTCTTAAAGGTCCCCAGCATCCACCCTTCCCTGGGGCAGTGAGCCTTAGTCCCAACAATGGAAAGAACACAGAACAAAGAAGAATTATTGAGAAGGAAAAATACATCAGGGAATATTTCAAATATTATCCGGCTATACTTAAATGGTAGGGGTAGAAAATCATCAAAGGATGGCAGAACTCATGGGCAAAGGTTTGAGGAGAAACACAGTATTTACATAGTCTCAGCATACATTCCTCCAAATTCCTTATTAATTTAAAAAGAAGAAGTAGCTTTCAAGTTAAGAAGGCAGACCCTCTTTAACCAAAAGGTCAAAGTTAACATCAGCAAAAATAGGACAAACTGAAGATGCCTCCTGATGTACCTGGGGCACAACATCATTTCTGTGCTACTCCTGCCTAGATACAGCAAACTCTGGGTTAAATCAGGCAAACCCAAGCTGAGGGACATGACTCTTCTGTGCTCTTCAAAAATGTTAGTCAATCATGGCAAAGGAATGCTGAAGAACTACTGCAGATTAAAGGAGATTAAAGAGGCATAACAACTAAACGCCATATGTGATTCTGGAATAGACCATGGACTAAAAAAAAGAAGCCATAAAGGAACTTACTGGGATAATTGACAAGATTGTAATATAGACTGTGGATTAGAAAGTAGTATTACATGACTGTTATATTTCTTGATTTTGGGAACTGTACTATGATTTTGTGAGAAAATGTCCTTGTCTAAGGAAAGAGATAAAGAAGTACTTAGGGATAAAGGGTCGTATCTCCAATTTACTCTCAAATCATTCCAAAATACACATGCACAAAAATATGTTTAGAGAAAAAAAGAGAACATGGGGCAAATATAAACAATTGGTGAATCAGGGTGAAGGGTATATGTTGGTTCTTGCAACTTTTCGTAAGTTTCAAATTACATTTTCTCCACCACCCAAATAAAGCCACTCCTGTTTTTTTTCACTTTTCTTACTTCCTGCTCAAAAATTCCTGTGGGAGAATGAGAACTGCCCTGGAGACAGAAAACCTGATTATAATCCTCACCCTCAACAATTTCACATCCTATATTTCACAAGAAGCCTTGGTAATGTTACTAACAGAAGCCCACTTGTGTGTAATGCTCAGTTCACAAACACTTTCACACATACCATCTTACTTCATTCTGAACGTAACCCTGAGCTATAGGCAGGGAGACAACTATTTCCACCTATCAAATGAGAGGAAAAAACAACAACAAAAAACCAAATCCCAGAGGCTTAAAGGGGCTTGTCCAAGGTCACTGAGTCAGTGAGTAGCCAAGGTGAGACTAGACCCCAAGAACATGACTCCCTTTTGAATGCCATAGCCATTATGCCCTGCTGGTCCTAGTTTGGCAACTGAGGGACTTGGTTGCATAGGTCTTACTTTCATGTTCTTTTCCCCAAGGACAGTTGGAGTATCGAAGATTTGGGAAGTGAAGAGCTGGCTGTGAAGATGATGTCCAGGAACAGGATTTTGGTTAGGAAGGCTATGGTAAAGCCAGGAGAATACTGAGTCCCAGGCCAGGGATGTGGTGTATCACTGCATCATGGGATCAGGAAGAATGCATTTGCTAACTCATGATCGCTAACCTGAAAAAGAGTTCCTTACACTGAAAGATGAAAGCAACAGAGAAAACTAACTAGATAAAATGGCAATAATTCCCACTACGAAACCACAAAGTGGGTTCACCTATAGCACTGATGACCTCAGATGTCTTTATAATGATGTACAAAAGGAATGACCACGGCAAACACGGAATTTTAATCTGAGGGAACTACAGTCTTACAAGTGTCAAGGAAACTTGGTGGGTTGAGGATCTCACAAAGTATGACCCTGTGGAAAGTTGAATCATTGAAAAGAAATATCTACAGAGGAGTAAGAAGAATCATATGAAATGTTAAGAGGGTGTAGACTTAGTTGGAAATCCATAGATCCGAAATAGACACAATGAAGAACATGTGGGTGAAGCAAAAGGAGAGGGAACTAAAATTCTACCAGTGGAAGTGTGCTTCTTATCAAAAAGGCTACAGCAAACATTATTAAGAGAGACACAAATGTCAGGACTGAAGAACTGATTAGAACTCTAGTTTCTTTCCATAAGGCAGGCCTCTAGACCCATAAGAAATTGCAGATCTGTTGGAGGGAAAATAGATTTTGGCAAAATTACAAAAATAAAAATGATAAAGGTTAGACAAAATTCCAACTCTACTCATTTCTGACTTCTCCCATGGCACATACCTGAAATAATCTGTGAAAGTGAAGAAAGACTGGACACAGACCATGTTCAAGTTTTCCAAGGGGGGAGAAGGAGAGATTCCAGAAACAATTGGCAAGCAATAAAAGTCCTCCCCCAGAGTGCTTAGCAGGTGGCTTGCCATTTAGAATGGAAAACAGTGGTCTTCAGGAGGCAGCATGGGTCACTGAAGGAAGCCATGACAAGGTGACTCCACTTCCTACAAGGACTGGACTGACAGCACAGAGGGATGCAAGAATGTAGATGACTTGCCATTAGCAGAATTCCTGACATTTTCTCGTAATAGTGGACAAAGTATTTAGAAACATGGGCTGGATTTTAGTAAAAAGAGTTAAATCTGTAGCTTGTTGGGCTTGCCCAAAGAACGTTGACTGACGTATCCACAACAACTTGGACAACAGAAGAGAGTTCTCTAGTTGGCTTCTGAGCTTGATCCTTGGCTTGGTTTTGATCAAAATTTTTATTAATATCTTGAGTAAAGATATAGAAGCCGTAGTGTGCTGAAGCTGGCTTATGAGCATAGATCATTAAATTCTTAGAAAATTTGTGAACAGGTTAACATGTTAGCTTGTAATTGGTCACAGCGGGGTATTTAGACTCTAGAAATTAGCAAGCACTGTAAATCAGGGCCTTTCCTTTCCCTTCCCAACAAGAACTGGTTGTTCAACATTTACTACCACACCACTAAATAGAAAACAGTATATTGGTTAGGCCTCATTTGACTGAAGCTAAAATCGGTTTAAGCAAACAAACAAAAGAACAGCAATTTCAAGTAACTGGAAAGTCCAGGTCAGAGCCTTAGGCAGAGTTGGACGCTGGCACAAATGGTGTCACAAAGACTCAGTCTCTCTCCCTCTATTGCTCTCCTTCTATTCTGCTTTCCTCCATGTTGGCTTCATTCAGTAGTAACTCAAGGCTTTTATCATATTGGTATTGAAATGCCAGTGGAAAGAGAGGCCCTCTTCCTCAATAATTTAAACGAACGATCTACACACTATGATGAAGGGAACAGTGTTTTGATTGTTCAGTCCCGGGCTGTGTTCCTATCTCTGGGTATAGACTGAGAATGCGGAAGTAACCAGCCAAATCATGACGACGTTACCAGGAGAGAGGGAGATGGATGTCGGGCATCTAAGGAACGTGTGTCCAAAGTGCATTTACTTGATCTGTGAAAAAGACTGAGAAATTACAATTCAGCTAAAAAAGTGTAATCTCGGGATGATTGAATCAATGGGCATAGAGTGCCAAATCAGGAAATGTAAGAGCTGTTCTATAATTACTTAACTACTCGGAGTGTTGTATTCAGTTCTTGGCACTGCAGTTTACAAGGGCCATTAAATATTCATGAGAAAGTCCTAAAACCATGTATGTAGAAGAATGTACTAAAAATGGCTGAAGAAATCAAAGAATGTTTGCTTTGGAGAAAAGAAGATTTAGGAGCATATGGGATCTCTGTTTTCAAGTATTGAAAGTCCTCTTCTAACAGAGGCTGTCCTCTGTGTGACTCTAGAGGGTAGAGTCACAGGACCAGGGGACAGACTTGGTTCAACATAAGAAACTCCCTGACCCTGAAGGCTGCCCAACAACCTGAATGGGTTGCCTCAAATCAGGGAGCTCATGGAGGCTAGACTCTATAGTCGGTAAGGCAAAAATCACATGCAGCCAAAATCACCTTGAAAATTACCTATAAAGAACGGTTAATACAGATCATGGGTTTGTGCCTGTATATGTATAAACATACAATGTATTTAATAATGTACAACATAATAGAGAGCACAATCTTTTAAACACTGGCATGACAAAACCTTTAAGAAGTGTGCAGCGACCAAATAAAACCACCACTGATTCAAGTCTCCCATTCACATTCACTTTGGGGCACATACCGATTGGGTGTGACAATCACTCTTGCCTCCCACTCCTCTGCAAGCACATCCTTTGTCCCTGCTTCCTGGGAGAAAGACTCTTAAGCCTTAGAATTTCCCAAGTAATAGGAGCATGTATTTATTCATGAGCCTCTTGGATCACACCTGAGTTTATGCTACGAGATGAGGTAAGTCAGGATGGGGGCTGGTCACCAGAAAGACTACATGATTGGAGTTTGGGGACTTGGAGCCAGCCCAACCTCCAGGGAGGGGAGGGGGGCTGGAGATTAAGTCCAATCCCATAACTAATGATTCCATCTATCATGCCCACTAAAAACTCTAGAGATCAGCTAAGTGTAACTTCCTGATTAGGGAACACACTGAGGTACTGAGAGAGTGATGTATTCCACCAGGAGAGAGCACGGACGCTCTGCATTTGAGACCCTCCCACACCTTGCCCTATGCATCTCCTCATTTGGCTAGTCCTGATTTGTATCCTTTACAATAAAACTATAGTCACAGCATGGTGCTTTCCTGAGTTTTGTAAGTCTTCTAGTGAATTATTGAACCTGAGGGGTTGTGTGAACTTCTGAATTTGTAGCCAGTGGTCAGGAGTGTGGGTGGCCTGGGGACTCCTAAAGTGTGGCTGGCATCTGAAGACAGGGCAGTCTTGTTGGGGACCATGCCCTTAAGTCTATGGATATGACACTAACTCTGGGTGATTAGCATCAAAAGCACACAGCAGTATTCCAGTTGGTGTCAGAGCAAGCGTAACTTAAACATGGGATGTGATTGTACAGTACATCTAACAATAATTCTCTAATACCTCCAAAAGTCTACTTTTTTAAACTACAGACTTAACAAAATTAATACTTTTATCTTGGCCCATAGAAAAGCCAATAGGCAATAGTCTTGTATTATCTTACTTTACGAAATTTATGTTTAAAAGAGGCAAGGGGGCTTCCCTGGTAGCGCAGTGGTTAAGAATCTGTCTGCCAATGCAGGGGACACTGGTTCAAGCCCTGGTCCGGGAAGATCCCACATGCTGCGGAACAACTAAGTCCATGCGCCACAACTACTGAGCCTGTGCTCTAGAGCCTGGGCGCCACAACTGCTGAGCCCGCGTGCCACAACTACTGAAGCCCGTGCGCCGAGAGTCCGTGCTCCGCAACAAGAGAAGCCTCCGCAACGAGAAGCCCACGCACCGCAACGAAGAGTAGCCCCTGCTGGCCACAACTAGAGAAAGCCCGTGTGAAGACCCAGTGCAGCCAAAAATAAATTAAAAAACAAAAAAAAAAGAGTCAAGAAAACTGGAATTTGAGAGTCTTTGGCTCATGCAATTTCACATTACTGATTCAGGTTACCAGAGAGCAGCTAAGGTCTAGGGATGCAACAGCTTCTCCACAGTGGGGTCAGGCCAATTCGGAAAGGAAAACAGACACCCTCTTTCTAAATCAATCAGAATATGACCCAGGAGACACTAGCACCGTAATAACAAGATGGGCACTCCCATGCCTAACGGCTTAAAAGTTTGCCGAGATTTTTCTTTTCCTTTTTTCTTTGAGACAGATGTGAATCAAAAATATCCACTGCCAATTTCACAGAAATTTAGAGAGAGGGCAAATCCACTTGCAAGCTCTTTCAGGGCAGAAAGGACAATGCATTTTTTCCCAGCCCCTTCAGTCAGAGGCCAACGGCAGCAGTATTCATCCCCAACACAACATCTATTCAAATCCCTTAAGATGCCCCCAGAGATGTTGTCCTGCTCCCCCGGTGGTAAAGGGCAGGGAGTGAATTCCCAGAAAGCAGAATTGATCAAGGGGGGAAGTTATAGGGGTCCTTCTCAGCTGAGTGTAAGGAAGGACTTTCTGAGTGGAAGGTGCTTCTCAGGAGATTGGGGATGAACTCCCTGTTACTAGCAGGTCTAAGTTCAGGGTCACAGCCAACTCATGGGGACAACTGGACAAGGAGATGTGCAAACCCGATAAGGGATGAGGACATCAGAAGACATTTCAGTCCCTGCAGCTCTGACAGCCGGTGGTTCTGTCTGTATGTTCAAAGTAAAACCAGGGAAAATAATCCCATGCAATGAGACTCATCTGCTGTGTCCTTACCACAGATATTTCTCAACAATAAATCCCACTAGAGTACTTCCTGGATGATGTTATTTAGGGAAGTTAAGGGAGATTTTGGAACTACTTCAATGCTCTTAAATTCATTATCTAATGCTAATTAAAATGATCTGTTCTGCTGTCACCAAGGAAAATCTTGTTAGCAAAACTGATGAGTTGCAGCGAGCTCTCTGTCACCGAGCTGGGAGCAGATGCACGCTTACAGCACCACACATCCTATGTCACGGACAATTAAAGGCGAAGGGGAATTAACCTGGCCGTGTACCTGGCCTCGAGCAGGTTTCTAGGGCCAGCCACACATCTGACGAGCACTCCTGGATAGCAGGGGGCCTGCCTCTGACCCTCTATGCCACCTTGGGGCCGGCACCTCATCTCTCTGAGTTGGTCTAGCTCAGCCTTATTCAACCTATTAAAATCACCACAGGAACTTTCAACAATTCAGTACCCTGGCTCCACCCCAGACCAGTCAAATCAGAATCCCTGGAAACGGGGCCCAGGCATCAGTATTTTAAAGCTCCCTAGGTGATTCCGACGTGCAGGTAAGGTGGATTACCACTGCCTCTGATGGCCTCTAAGGACCCCTCCCTCCAGCCCTGTGCCCCTCCCCGTTTCCAGACTAATCAAATGATGAGAAGTCATTTGCTCATTTCATCACTCTCTTGCAGACACTGGTTATAATGAGTCTGATTCAACGGGACTTCCACATGAGTATCAGCTGTTAAATCCTGGAGGTTAACTACTGTTAATCATGACCACGTCTCAGTTATTTCTGTACATGCCTAGCACATACCAGGTGCTCAGTACCGATCTGACAGATGAACGATGCAGAGGCCCAAAACTCCTTGTGCAGTTCATCCCATCTCTCTGCTTCGCTCTGAGGGGCATTTTAGTCGTGTTGCTGCTCCTCAACACTCAGCAGAGCAAGAAGAGTTACTTACTAAAGTTAAATAATGTGTAAGACGCAACTTTAATAACAAAATAGCCCCAAATCTTGTTTAACCCCTTAAACAAGAAAAGTTTATTTCCCTAAATGCGTAAAACCTTGGCTTTCAAAACATGGTTCTGGGACCAGCACAATCCGTATCACCTGGGAACTTATTAAAAATGCAGACTCTTTGGCTCCAAACCATTATCTACTGAATCAGAGACTTTTGGGGTAGGGCCTAGAAATCTGTTTTAACAAGCCATCCAAGTGATTTGAGAACCCTGCCTTTATAAAAGCATTTGAGAGCTGATAGTCCAAGGTTAATATAGCAACTCCATGAAGCTGGCAGGGACACAGGCTCCCTTCTGCTCACACGCCTATAAGGTAAAAACCTTGTCCACATGCTCCAATACAGATGCTGAAGTTCCAGCCATCACATCTAAGTTCAAAGGAGTGAGAGAAAGAAAAGACCAGAGGAGGGCACTCTCTCTCCTTTAACGTGACTTCCTGCATGAATACATTTATTCTTACATCTCATTGGCAAAAAAACTTTTCTGTGAACAAGGCGGAAATGTTTTTGAGTTGGGCAGTCCACCCAACCAAAAACTGGCGTTCTGTTTCTGAGGTACTGAGATAGGAAACTAGTTGTTTCTATCTCGACTAATCACCCAATGATGATAATAAGGAAAACGAAAACTTATGAGCGCTTTTCATGTCCAGGCACTGTGTTCAATACATCACATGACAGTATTCTATGGGGAATCGTTACACAGTATGCGTTCTTAGCCTCAAAGCTATGCTACTCTGATAATAATGCTGGTGGAGGAGAAGAAAGAAGATGAGCAATAACCAATATTATATATCCATTCTTATTTAGCAGGAATAATACAGCACTGGATTTGCCATCACTTAATAAAGTTGAGCTTGCAAAGCAACACCCACCCCATTCCAAATGGCTGGTTTGTTCTTTCTAAGGGTGCACGTTCAGTTCACCAGGACGGGTGTGTAGTGATGTCTGTACATTAAGAAGCTTGCGTCTTGGGCTTCCCCGGTGGCACAGTGGTTAAGAATCCGCCTGCCAATGCAGGGGACATGGGTTCGAGCCCGGGTCCGGGAAGATCCCACATGCTGTGGAACAAGCAACTAAGCCCGTGCGCCACAGCTACTGAATCCCACGTGCCTAGAGCCCGTGCTCCGCAAGAGAAGCCACCGCAATAAGAAGCCTGGGAACCACAACGAAGAGTAGCCCCTGCTTGCCGCAACTAGAGAAAGCCCACAGCGCAGCAACAAAGACCCAACACAGCCAAAAGTAATAAATAAATTAAAAATAAATTTCTAAAAAAAAAAGAAGCTTGCGTCTAACGCAAGGGATCCAGGATTCGTGGGGCCTAAAGCCTGTACAATTTAGGATCTCCCCTTAAGAAAAAATTAAAGTATGAATACAAAATGATGTAGCAGGCTTTGGAATGCCAAGCAAGCAAGCGGCCCAGATGCTTAAGCCTCGTGGCTTCACAGGAAATCTGCTCGCAGTCTAATGCCTCCCTTCTGGCCCAGCTTGCTGACTGCATGCAGCACTGAGGACACCGTGCAGGAGATTGCAATCTCAGTGGTTTTCTAGCTTTTTGTTTGTTTTTAACAGCAGAACCCTGTTACAAAAAGAAACCTAACTCCAAATCTGAACGTGTTAAACAGATATTAGCGGGGCTGCTCTCACTGGAGCCTAGGTGGCTGGTCAAGAGCCCCATCGGCTCTGCCCCCACCTCCTACCACAGTGCTGCTCCCCAAGGCATCTCAGGGCAAGCTGGGACTTGGAGCATCCCATCTAGAAACCACCTGATCTACTGGTGGGTTGCGGGTTAGAACTCACATCTATCCCAAGCTCCTTTCATTCTACCATACTAATCCTTCGATTCCCAGGCCAGGCCAGGCCTCAAACGCCATTTGCTGAGCTCTCACCTTATCCCAAATGCATGATTTGTTGTACTGCAGAATCAAAGTACCACGTATTACCTGCTTCTAAGGTGAGTCAGGACATGCCTGTCCCCCCACAATCCTGGTGGAGGAGGGCTGTGTACTCCTTGTATTAACTTAAGTCACCGAAGGTTCTTCCCCTGGAGAAGGTCCTTTCTCCCCTTCTTCCACCCTGCACCTCTGGCCGAGTCCCTGGCACACTGCAACCCTGTGACTTGGGAACCAAACAAGGCAAGGAATATCCAACCTATCTCGGGAATCATGAACACCTACAAAGTTTTACAAGGCATCTTCACATACACAATCTCATTTGATTCTGACCTCAACCCTCTGAAATTTTCAGGTACTATCTCTATTTTTATAAATAAGAAAACAGAAGTTTCTAAAGATTGTGACTCACATTTCTGGTCAGACTCAGGGCCGCGCTTCAAAGCCAGATCTTCTGAAAACAAACTCCAAGTGCTTTTCACTGCGGTACTGCTCTCAAAAACCCCTCCCAGGGGCTTCCCTGGTGGCGCAGTGGTTGAGAGTCCGCCTGCCGATGCAGGGGACACGGGTTTGTGCCCCAGTCCGGGAAGATCCCACATGGTGCGGAGTGGCTAGGCCCGTGAGCCATGGCCGCTGAGCCTGCGCGTCCGGAGCCTGTGCTCCGCAACGAGAGAGGCCACAGCAGTGAGAGGCCCACGTACCGCAAAAAAAAAAAAAAAAAAAAACCCTCCCATTTGTAGTGAATGTTCTTGTTTAAAGAAGTCTACTAATTGAGGGAACGTGAAGCAGGTGGCTTGTTTTGTAGATGAGAAAACTGAGGACCAAAATCACCTGCCTAGTAAGGGGCAGAACCCACGCTGGGTCCAAGCTTCTCAAACAAATCCAAGGCAACTTCCTCTACAAAGCAATCACCTGGAGTTGGCCCAGTGTCTCCCGGTGCTGACTCACACCCATCTCTGCATGACAAGACCACTAAGCAAGTTGAAACCCTGGACTTCTCTGCTGTTCCTAGGCTTTTTGGCCCAGGTGAATGACCTCAAATTACCCCTTGCTCCTTCCCAAGGAAACAACTCCCTCTCCAAGCTGCCTAGCTCTCAGCATTCTACCCGAAAAGTTGATAGACTTTAAAGGAAGGTGTTAACCACGGGCTACAGCTAAAGGTGCTGTTCCTATCAGGGTTATTTGCATTTAAAAAACAGCCAATTTGGGCTCAAGTGCTTTCACCCTTGCTTCCTAACCTGTGGGCAGAAGAGACTGCAGGGGGCCTGCAGACCCTACCTTGCCCCAAGCCCTAGCTACAAATGGAGTGAAGGCTTTTCAAAGGTACACAGCTGCTTTAAATTGATTGTAAATTATGTATTTAAAAGTGGTAATGAATTCATGGACCTTCCTATGTGATTTCTTAGCCAATACAAACTCAAAAGTGCAAGTGTAATACTGCATTTTGGGGCAAGGGTTGCTGAAATGTTTGATGTCAAAAAAACTCAACAATGGGAACTCTGACTTCCAAGTCACGGCTTTGTGACAACAAAGCTTTCCAGCAATCTCCAAATCTCCCATGATTCTACCTGGCCATTAGAAAGCCTGGCCCTGGGACTGAGCCCCAACCTGTGTATTCAGGCCCAGTTCTAGGTCCTTTTCACATGTAAACTCAATTGAAGTTGAGTTAAACCTCACAGCGATCCAGTGAAGCCCCAGAGCTCTAAATGCTCTTGTTTTGGTCCCATGCCAGATTCTGATTTGATGCTATTTGTTAAAAGGCGCACTTTACCCATTAACTAAACACCGTGGCCAAGTGAATGGTGCTGTGATTTGGGAGCCCTGGGTCACGTGCATCTGATGAAGGCAGGTCATGATGGGCTCACCCTACACAAACGGGACGACTGAAACGTGAGACGAGGGGAGCCCCCAAAGAGGTGCCAGCCAGACCAAAACACACGTCCACCAGGTTACATTACACGCAGATGCAACGGGTTTCAACACATCTATGTTTAGAGCTAGATTTAAGTATTAAGCAATACAGATGGGGCAGAATAGTTGATTGGGCAAGAAAAATAACACCCAAGACTTGTCCATTTCCTCAAAAGCACTTCCTTGCTGTTACACAGGTCTTTAAAAATCATGTTCATTCTTTCTATCACTGTCTACTGTGGAATGTAACAGCAGCAAGTCAATGTGTTCACTGGCAGGTTTATCAATAAGAACATGAGTTTTAAATGCAAGAGGATTTCTATCTAAAAGCAAAGTCTGTTTTCAAGCATCTGGAAGTCATTTAAAATACCTAAATTATTCATTATGCTTAATTATAGTCATCAAGAGCACAGTCAGATGATTCTCATAACCTTACCAGATTTCTATCACCTTCCACTTAAGTGCTATCACATATCGGCACAACGAAGAACTAATCATTTTCCCCAAGATAGAATTAATTCCCCTAAAAACAAGACAGTATGGACCAAAATTTCTCATTACCATGTTTTTGGAGCTCTCTTCGTCCACTTACATTCAGCAATGGGCATGAGGCCATGTTTAAACATTAGAAATCATTTTGATGAAAGATTCCAAACACCACTCCTTCACAGGGATGCAAGTGGAAACATCGGCACTATCTTCCAAGTCACTGTTTTGGGTACAAACATGCCCACAGCAATCAGTGTCTGTTTGCAAACTCTGGAATGCAGAGCAGAGCGGGCCGTTTAGTTACCATTCAGAAAAGACCAATCCAAATAACGTATCTACTGGTGGACTTCATTTAAACCCTTAAGAATTCATCTGGGAAAAAGGGTAGGGAATTTGGAGGCACTGTGGTGGTAGAGGTTTTGAATTTAGAAAAGGTGTCTTAGTTTCCTAAGGCTGCCTAACAAATACCGCAGACTGGGCGGCGAAAACAACAGCAATTTATCTCCTCAAACAGCTTTTGGAGGCTGGAAATCCAAGATGAAGGTGTCAGCAGGGTTTGTTTCTTTTGGAATCCTCTTTCCCTGGCTTGGGGATGGCCCTCTTCTCTCTTGCCTTCACATGTTCTTCTCTTTAGGTGTGTCCTGATCTCTTCTTACAAGGACACCAGTCATACTGAACTAGGGCCTACCCATAAGACCTCATTTTACCCTAATTACCTCTTTAAAGACTCTATCTGCAGATACAGTCATTTTCTGAGGTACGGTACAGAAGTGGGAGTGGCGGTTAGGATTCCCACACACACACTTGAAGGGGACAAAATGAATTCAGTCCTTAACAGATGGAGATGATTATAACCTGTTTCCTTACGTTAAACGGTTTCAGAGGTGAGAAAAAAGTTCAAGTGGCAGATTTTTATGCTTATTTAAGTTCATTAGTTTTAGAAATAGTTTGATTAGCGGCTCAGTATAAACTGTTGCTGCTTTTTCTGAGACCCTGTACTCTCTTAACCATTATTCTAAAAATATACACACACTCTTGTCTTTGTAAGATGTACTCTTAAGAGTGACTAATCTGCTATAAATAAGATGTAACCTTTTCAAAATTTCATTGCAAACAGAAACAAGTGCCATCACATATTTTAAAGAGCCTATCCTTTGCGTTCAGGCAAGCAGGAAGCCTTATTCCATTAGGCAAACACATATTACCCCAGGCTTAAAGGGGAACAGGTTCTCCTTCATTCTAGGCAACGTCAGATCGATCCCTGAGAAAAGCATGGGGTGCAATCTGAAAGCTACAAAAGCTAAATTTTAAAATTAAAGACATTCTCAAAAGCAGGAAACTTTTGCATTGAAAATACATCCTCCATTCAGCCAGGCAGGTTGTTCTCAATTTGGTTAAAACCATTTGTTGATTTCTGCTAAGAATAAATTAAAATGGTAGAAAGTCAAAACAAAGAAAGAAACAAACAGGAGAGAAGTCATCGTCAGTGAACAACAACAAATATCTGGAAAAAGAGGAAGCCACGGAGAAAGTTATCAGGGCCAAGAAAGCTGAATACCACGTATAAGCAGAGGAGCAAGTTAATTCTCACTCTGATCTACAGAAAATCCCAGCAAGCAGAGGTGCTAAGTACTGGGAAAAGCTGGAGTGAGGCCTAGGATGGAAAACAGGAGGATTGGCTAAAACTGGTTGACTACCACTCCACACACTGGCAGAAGGCTGAGAGTTTAGTTTGTGGACTCACAGTGGTTCGATTTCTTCAGACAAGGGGGTCCCAGGCATACGAGAACATGAGGGAGAGGTGCTGTACTCAAAGCAGGTGGGTTAATGAAAATCTGCACACAGTGTTGAGCACCCAGAATTCTGGCTGCCAGGTGGACTTCCCTCTAGAGGCACAGAATGGCCCAGACACAAGGCCCATGGATCCTGACATCTGGAGGACTCCAGTGAAACAGGAGCATCCCTACCTCATCACCTGTGTAACGAGCAGTCAACAGTCCAGAAGGGCCTGCCCCCTTTCTGATCAGCTTTAAATGTCTTAAGTATACAAAGGAGAGCCAAAGATCTCTCCCAGAAAGTCTCAAACATGAGAGACCAAAATAAACAAAAAGTGCAGACACAGGAGAGAAAGCAAGGTAAAACAAACAAACAAAAAAGACAACATTCCCAGGGATTTAAGAGATACTTCATTCAAGAAACAAGAAAAGAACAGGTCAATGGAAGGGCTGACAGAGAAAGTGGAGGAAATATCTCACACAGAAAGCAAAACAAAGAGCCAAAGAATTGAAAAAGAAAATTAGAGGATCAAATCAGCATTCGAAATCTGCAAAACAGATTTCTTTCAACGAGAAAGAATAGAGAAAATAGGGTTGGAGGAGCAGGGGGTTAGGGAGACAATACAGATACAGCCCCCAAATGGAAGGGCTTCACGTCTCCGACTAAAATCCTCAAGTACCCAGCATGAAGAATAAAGAGCAGACACACATGACACATAGCAATGCACGTGATCCTGAAATACAAGGAGGCTGGGGATAAAAAAAGTCCTGAAACCTTTCAGAGAAACCCCTCACAACCCCCCCCCCCAAAAAAGGCCACATATAAAAGACTGAGAATAAGAATGGCATTAGACTTCCATAGTAACTCTGCAAGCCAAAGAAAATATTGACCAATGTTTTCAAAATTCCAAGGCAAAATGAATTTCAAACTAGAATTCTATATCCAGCTAAACTAGGTGTCCAGGTGTGAAAGGGTAGAATAGACATTCAGACTTTAAAATTTTCCCTCATATGCATTCTTTCTCAGGATGCTACTAGAGATTGTGCCCCATTCAAAAGAGGATGTTAAGCAAGAAAATGAAATGCATGGGATCCTCAAATGGGCTCTCCATAGGAGACATGAAGGGAAGGCCTGGGATGAGGACGGCTGTGCTGCAGGTTCTTAGGACACTCAGAAAGCCAGGTGGCTCCAGCGGAGGTGTCTGCCAGTTGACCTGATGTACTGGATAGTGTGGAAGTCAGTATTCACTGACAGGTTAGCACAATTTTGGCTTCAAGTTTCTAAAGATTCAGCTCAAAATGGCCTCAATGATAAATGAAAGTTAATTTTCTCACATAACAGGAAGTTCAGGGGTAGGGCAGCTCCAGGAGTTGATTTATTCAGCAGTTCAACATCAAAGTTTCAGATTCTTTCAACCTTTTACTCAGCCATCCTCAGTATGCTTTCTGCATATACTGAAGTCAGCCGGCAGGAAAGGGACTCTGTTCCTTGTGGGTGTGAGACCAAAGGAACCTCTCCCAGGAATATACTTCTCTTCTGAGGTCCATTGGCCAGGCTCCTTCCTAAATCCATCACTGACTTAAGGAAAGGGCCCCTGGGATTAGTTCATACCAGTGATCTTTTGCATGAACCACACAAGGGAAATGTTTGTATGGCCTGTTGGAGTAAGGGCTGAAGCTGTTAAAATTTCAGCACATCTATGAGCCACTGGAGGCACACTAGATGGGACATACTGGAGCCATCGGGAAAGGGGTTGACCCCAGAATAACATGTGAGCCTTGCCAGGCTGAAAAAAGAGGAAAATGCCTACTGGAGAAGAGTGTATGCAATTCTGATGGACAGTTTGAGAAAAATTAATTATAGGAATGTAGGAAAGTAAGCAAATAAAAATAAACGAGGCAATTTATTAATTCCAGGAAAAAAAATGGTATAGGAAATGTCATGACAACTCACTACTTCCTTCAGTATTTAACAACTGACGTCAACATAATCATATAAACTGAACATCAATTTATCAAAGATGATGCAATTCTACTGGGAAAATGGAAAGAAAAGAAGTAGGGAGACAGTGGTGGTGAAGTCTCAATCTGTATTTTTCCATAACAGGAAGTTAAAAGAAAATGCCTAAAACGGATAGATTTTTTTTTTTAACCCACAAAAATCATATATTTAAAAACTTAGCAGAGCTAAAAAGAGCTGAAAGTCGTTGCTTCTGGGGAGGACAAGGCAGGGGTGTGGAGGAGTGGGGCAGAAGAAGAATTTCTTCTTTCGTTATATGCTTCATAATATTCGAACTCTCCAAACTACGGATGTTATTTTTTTAGTCTTACAGATGGAACAAACAGCAGAATTTCTGTCCCCCCCTCTTTCCAAATGGGCCCTTTATATGGAAAACAAACACACAATATATCAGTCAAACAAAAGCAAGCTCTTCCCCATTGTCTCCCACACCACCCCCAGTTCCCCCAACGGTCCCACCTCTACCCTTAGACCTGGCTGGGTCGTGGTGGTGGGGGGGCGGGGTACAGGGTGGGGGGTAGGAGGAGAATCCATGCCAAAAGAGAATTACAGGCATCGGCTCTTTTGCTCCTGCAGGGTTCAATGCACCCACAGGAGAGGGCAGCAGGTAACGTCCTGGCAGCTCATCCATTGGGAGTAGTCCTGGGACCCAGCAGTCTGGTAGGAAAGGCACAGCTGTTCACCTGAGGTGTAACTGCAGTGACAGACCTGAGTGGGTGTCCTGTGACATCAGGCTACTTAGAGGAAGCCCCAAGGCCTGGTTTCGAAAGCAGTCAGGTATTCATAGGCAGGGCTACATGAGCCTGGCCATGAACTCTTCCAAGGTTCACCAATCCTTCCAAGCTTTGTTGCTTGGAAGCCAAGTGTAGTTTTAAAATTCAAACATCCTACTTGTACTTAAATTCCAACTTCTGCACTATTAACAAATTGCATATCCTTCTAACTCAAACCCTGTAGGCCTCAACTACTTCAGGGAAAGTCCCAAGAGAGAAAGTCTCACTACAAGGAGCTATTTACTTGGAAGGCCCAGTTTCAAAGACAGGAAAATCTCTCCTGTGACAATGACCTTAACACTGCTACCCACTATGATCCCCTAATTCATTCAGCACATTTCCTCCTAAAAATCTTAATTTCCTGGAGTGGCTTGTTTCAAATAAAATCTAACATGGCACCCAATCCATAAGGCAGCTAGGAATGCAGCTGTCCTGGATGTAGAGTATCCCCATGACGGTACCCAACAAGCCCCAAGCCTTCCTGAAGTTCAGTTCAAAGCCATTGACTGCCACCTCACTGCTCCCACCAAGGACTCCCCGTGGCTCTCCTTTACCACATCCTGCCTTCCTCTGAAGCAGGAAACTCTCAGGTTCCTCCTCCTCCATGAAGCCCTCTCAGACTACTGTTCACTGAAGATGTCTTCTCCCCTGAATCAATGCACAATTAAATAAAATTAAATTTTATATAAATTTGGTTGGTCTCACTGTGCATGACTGTTAAACATTTTACATTGTAATCTGCTTACTATTCAATATGATAAAAGAGAAGGCTGAGATTTTTTTCTTAAAAAGGCCATTTTTAGAAATCATTTTATCAATAGATTCTTATACAAAGAAGAAACACATATACAGAGCACCCAAATTACCAGTAAGATGGACCCTAGCCCTTCTTTTCTGTACTGGGAAAACAGAAGAGGAAAAATGACTCCAACTTGTTCTTAGCAGTTTCTACCTAGGCAGTCAGTTTTTCAAGTAGCATTTCTATTCCTTTGCTGGTGTTTTTGCTTTTTTCCAATGTGGGAATAAGGCTTTTCAATCCAGCTTTGACTTTATTTGCAACATCTTGATCAGAGCTCTGGAGAAGGCTGAAGAGAGAAGACAAAAATTAACAAACAAAAAATTAAATTTCATAAAAAACCCTTAGATTGTCTGCAAATACTACCTTCGCACACAGTACAAAAAATTCATTGACTTGTGAGACAAGTTGTGTAACTATAAATACTTTTTTTTTCCCATTGATCAGATGAATGATGGGGGCTAGTAGCCTATATTCTAAAACCACATAATTGGTCCTGCTTTCACTTTGTCTTAGGACGAACACCCTGCCTTAAAATTGTTTACTACATTTATTCTACCTTTCCTTCTCCACCTAGAAAAGCTCAGGAGCAAGGACCCTGTGCTTTATTTATCTCATGGCACCATGTACACAGAGCAGACGGTCAAGAAATGCTCAGAGTGACTGAATTAACATGCGTGAATAGGTGTACACGGAGGAACGGTGGGGAGCATGAAAGGTAAGCAGTTAATGAATGGCCTTCTTACTGAACTCTATTGCCAAAACACTGAGTGAAGGCGTAAAGAGCTTTACGTTGGAGCTTAACTGCCCAGATCTGAAACCTGCCTCTGCCACTCAGTAACTATACAACCAAAAGCATGCTATTTAAATTCTCAAAGACTCAGTTTCCTGGCCTGCAGAATGGGAACAAAAGAACCCGCCTTCTTCACAGGGTTGTGTTTTGAGGCTCACATGATCCTGTATCTGAAGCACCTATAGCCAGAGCCGGGCTCCTAGTTAACCACTCGATCAGTGTGACTCATTCAACAAAATGAGGTCAGCTCTGCTCTCTGAGACCTTGCTGGCGTACTTTATCACAGGTGAGCAGAGCTCTTCAGACTGGCAACAAGTAGGCCCCTTTCTCTAAATAGGGGCCAAGTCACAGGCACTCAACCACCAAACCCCAGGGCCGAATTTCCTATTCTCCCCCGACGTCCTCACGACCACGTTTAAATGCTGACCACTGAAACACAACCCAGAAAGAAATCACGTGGCATGTTTGAAAGACCCTGGTCCCAATAATTTCCATCATGTCCACAGAGAGGAGGACATGCTTGTGGAAGACAAGCAACAAGTACTGCTTGCCACCTGCAAAGCTGAAAAGTAAAGTGCCCTCTCAATAGACTTGTGACTCACAGGTGTTCGTATTTTATAAACCTTGGCTAAACACACAGTCACACAGTGCATAATAGTGACACAAGTTAATATTTACTGAACACACGCATTAAACATAATGCTAAGCACTATGTATGCATCATCCCATTTAGTTTTCATAACAACCTAGGATTATTATTAATCTCCTTTTACATCCAAGAAAGTTAAGGCTCAGAAAAGCTGAGTAATTTGCCTAAGGCCACACAGTGAGCTGGGACTGGAACCCAGGCAGTCTGTCTAGAGCTCATGCATTTAAATGCTAGAGAATTATGCTTCCCTGAGTTATTTTTCAGACTGCATACAAGGCTGATTTTTTCACCCAGAATGACACTTTGTCACTTACTCTAAAAAAGATTTAGCAAAACAAACAAACAAAAACAAACACGCACACACACACATACTGCACGAGTTTTAAAGAAAAATATAAACAAGGAAAGAATTTTGCCAAACAAGCACATGACAATATTCTAACGCCAAATAAAAATAATTATTATATTAATCAATTATTAATTTATCTCCAGTTTCACTTCCCTTTAGAACCTCAGATACTTCATGTTCAGATATTTCATATTCCCGTTTTAAGGAATATTCCATAATAAACCTACAGTATCCTTCTCATGTTTGAAATCCACCCAAGGGGAGCTCTGATTGATGAGCAATCTTTAAAAATTAATTTTGTTGAGGATTTTTGCATCTATGTTCATCAGTGATATTGGCCTGTAGTTTTCTTTCTTTGCGACATCTTTGTCTGGTTTTGGTATCAGGGTGATGGTGGCCTCGTAGGATGACTTTGGAAGTGTTCCTCCCTCTGCTACATTTTGGAAGAGTTTGAGAAGGACAATGTCTCTAAATGTTTGAGAGAATTCGCCTGTGAAGCCGTCTGGTCCTGGACTTTTGTTTGTTGGAAGATTTTTAATCAGTCTCAATTTCAGTGCTTGTGACTGGTCTGTTTATATTTTCTATTTCTTCCTGGTTCTGTGGCACATATACAATGGAATATTACTCAGCCATAAAAAGAAACGAAATTGAGTTATTTGTAATGAGGTGGATGGACCCAGAGTCTGTCATACAGACTGAAGTAAGTCAGAAAGAGAAAAGCAAATACGGTATGCTAACACACATATATGGAATCTAAAAAAAAAAAATGCTCTGATAAACCTAGGGGCAGGACAGGAATAAAGACGCAGACATAGAGAATGGACTTGAAGACACGGGGAGCGGGGAGGGTAAGCTGGGACGAAGTGAGAGAGTAGTATTGACATACATACACTACCAAATATAGATAGCTAGTGGGAAGCAGCCGCATAGCACAGGGAGATCAGCTCGGTGCTTTGTGACCACCTAGAGGAGTGGGAGAGAGAGGGTGGGAAGGAGATGCAAGAGGGAAGGGATATGGGGTTATATGTATACATATAGCTGTATAACAAAGTGAATCAGCAACTATACTCCAATAAAGATGTTAAAAAAAAATTAATTTTACGGCATTGCCATAATTTTTAGTTAATTGAGTGTAATGAAAGAATGTGTCAGTAGGTGTTAACAGTCCAAATGCCCAGTAAAGAAATTCATGTCAAAAAGTTCATGTTTCAGCTAATAGACTCTGGCTGTTCAACACCAACTGGAAAATTAGCTAATTTTAATGAGAAATAAACTAGTGATCTGTATCACCCATATATTTGGAGATACTGATATACCTAAAAATAATGAATGCCCGT
Source organism: Orcinus orca (assembly GCF_937001465.1). NCBI lineage: Eukaryota > Metazoa > Chordata > Mammalia > Artiodactyla > Delphinidae > Orcinus > Orcinus orca. Next base: position 67,516,175 of record NC_064564.1, on the reverse strand, counting down.
TTGGAATGTACGTATTTGTGAATATATGTGTACCAAATCAAAATATATATTGAAGAAATGCCTACAACATTTATAAACATATACAAATTAAACTGCATAGTAACTTGCATGTGAAATACTGTGGGAAATTCAAGCTGAGACTGGTAACTGTTTTTCCAAATCTCGGTAACACAGCAGGGCAAAAAAAATCAACAGTGATTACTTCAAAACAACACACAAATCTATTTTAAAATGAATATCCTTAATAAAAGGATCTTATCTGGGAATAGAATAGATGGAAATTTCAATGACCTGTAAATTATAAACTCAACCTATGTCCAAACAACAATATACAAGTTAAGCATATGTCTCAATTCACAAATCATCAGTTTTCTATCATTTTAATTAGAAACAAAGATTAATTAGCATGCAGACTTTAATAGCAAATGCTTCTCGAATCCTTTTAGAATAGTTGAAAACAAAGTCAGTAAAGTCAGTCACGATTTGAAAAACAATTCTGTCAGTTTTTACAGGAACAAAACTAATCCATTAAAAAAGAATACAAGTAAACTTTGGCCTAAACCATAAATGTGGTGAAACGATCGAATGATGCCTTGTGAATGCCCTAATTCTATGATCCAAAAGAGCGCATACGAGAAAAACTGTAAGGACTGATGGAAGAGTTACATTTGCTCTCTAATATTTGGTATACTTGTCTAGACCAGGAGTAACTGACAGGAATGCTGGACTATTGGAAACAGACATTAGAACTGAGAAGTAAGTGTGAAGGAAGCACGCTGCGCACCCACGGGCATTGAGGACAAGGACCCTAAGCAGAAAAAGGCACACTTTCTACACACCTGGAAAGAATAATGGCTCCTCGATTGACACTAGCCCAGGACTTCAGGTTCTTCATACCAACAAGCTCTACGAGTGTTTTTGCAAAACAACCTGTAAAATAAACTTAATGAACATCATATACCCAGATTTAAACTCCCAATCTCTCTCCCTACTACGCTTAAAGCTGGAAACCTGTTTTAATGAGAAAGCTAATAAAGCGTTCTCACCCAGTATCACTTAACACTAAAAATTCTAGCTCAGCTTTATGTAATGCGTTTTTAATACAGCCATTTCTCTCCACTCTGACCCAAATCCTCAGCTATGTTTAGCAGTAATTACTCAAGAGAAACAATGACTTCTTATAAAATGCTCGCTTGGTCATGTTTACATTTCTTTGTACTATTTAATGATTTAACCCTGACCTGAAAATTATTCAGGAAGTAAATGTTTGACAGCAGCACCTCGTGTTTGGTTAAAATCAAGTTTCCCCTCAAGGAAAATGCTCACTCAGAAGGTGCCTTGAACACAATTAACGGTCAAATGACTATTCTGCCTTACACCTGGCAATTTCTCTCTACAATACTAAACATTCGTTCACCCATCAAAAATACGATTCATGTTTTGTTATTATAGTATATCTGATTCCCAAGGTCTCAGAGTGTATTATCTTATTCACTGTGCCACCTAAGTGTTAACTAACTCTTGGACAAAGGAGAAATTCTGAAGACTAGGATCTGGTACAGATGGAGGTGGGGACAACCTATCTTAAAGGCAAACGTCTTGGGGAGGTAGCACGTAAAATCCAAAGATACCCAAATATGAGGAGCCTTTAAAAGCCAAGAGGCCCACAACTGTTTTACTCTTCGTGGCACATGCTCAAGAGGGACAGAAATCAGCTGGTGAGGCAGACAGTGTTTTCCAAAGGTGACCACAACAATATCTCCTGTCTGTGTATGCTTCTAGAGTAGTGCCACTCCCTCATCTAAAGGTGGAACTGATGTCTTCTCCTTTCGAACTGGGTGGGCCTTTGTGACTGACTTACTCAAGAGAGTACAGTACAACTGCCCTTAAATAACTTCTGAGGCTAAATCATGAAAGTACCATGCACCTACTTTGTCCTTCTAAAACCCAACCACTATATTGTGAGGAAACCCAACAGCCTAGGGAGAGGAAGCGAGGCTGCTGGACTTAGCCACTGCCAGCCATTATGAAAGTGGATAATCCAACCCCAAGACAAGCAGCCCTAGATGACTCAGAGTAGAGCTTCTGAGCTCCACCAAACACTGACCAAATGACTGTTGTTTTGAAAACTAAGTTTTGAGGTGGCTTGTTACACAGCAACAGATCACCAAGACAGCTAGCCACTCATTTGGTGCTACATGAACATGACAAATACATCAAGTTCAAACAGATGTGTTTTAGGGTTGCCAGGGCAATTTAAATGAGGAGAAAAGTCACTAGAAAATTGCTTGGATTTTAAAAGCAAGACAACTTTTCTGACATAAGCTCAACTATGCACCAAGTTTTTAATAATAAAAAGATAATTCAATACATTATTTTTTCTTCAAAATGTATTACCAGAAGCTTCCTCTTTTATAAAAAATTTACAGTGAGAAATAGGCCCAAGTCTCTGTTCTTAAAGTTAGAGTGAGAAGTAACAGTTCTATTACTATACTGGTTGCCTCGCTAGCCATTAGAACTGCAACTTGCCTCAAGACATAAATTCATGATCTGTCACTCTTTTCAGACACAGTAACAGAAAGCCCAAACTGTTTTAACTCAGTGGGAGGAAGCCTCTTTAGTGGCTAAAATACCAGATGGAGTTTGAATTTAGAAAGAGAAGGTCTGGTCAAAGACAGGACTGAGAGGGGAATGATACGCAAGTTTTCACTCATCAATAAATAAAAGATGCTGTCCTCCTCTTGAGAGCTGAGTTTCTACAGAGCAGCTGTAAGGTTTATGAAAAACCAGGAAGTGCCAAGGCCTGGCTTGCTCTTTGGTCATATATATTTCAATGCCAAATAGGCACCAGTTCAACATTCTCTGATGAGGATAATTTTCTTCTGCTTATCCTTTCCTCAAAACTAAAGATAAATATGCTTTTCAACTGGGATGATGATACTCACAAACTGGCCCTCCTACTCTGCTCTCACCATCCTCAAAGAATAAAATGGCATTTTAGAATGTTGGACAAGCCCGTTTTGAAGTCTGAAGTAGCAGAGGAGGGAGGAGAGAAAGGGAGGGAGGGTGGGAAAGGGAAAGAAAATGAAAGGATTCTAGGAGACAAGTTTCCAGGGGGAAAAAGCATTATTTGCAACCACTAAATCATTTCTTACTCACAAACTCAACAGACTCTCATTTGAACTTAAATGGCCGGCATAAAGTTCAGGGATGCCAGATATGACTGAAATTCCACATCCAATACAAGAAAAGGTCAAGTTGCACAGCCTACCTTCTCGTCCACTTTCTTTCATCTTTCTATCTTGCTCTATTAACCACTTCAGAACTAGATGTCCTGCAGGATGTTCTGCAACGTGAAGCTGTGAGGGGTCAAGAACATATTAATTAAAAAGCTGTTTTCATCCACTCTATATCACCACATACGGATAAAGTCTCAGGCGAGTTGAAAGTTCCAAAAGGCTTAAGAGGTCTTTATCTACAATGACTACTACACCTGGAGGGACGAGAGAGCTACTCCAACCCTGACTGAAATGAAGATGGTTATTCAAGATAACATGGCCACTGAGGCAGCTCACATTCAGCTTCATGAGCTCCAGTTTGAACAGCTCCACCACCAGGCTCATCTTAAGATCATGTTAACCACTTTCCAGATTGTCATACGCAATTCTGAGGAGCAAAGAAACCGATGGGACAGAACACTACAGCAGAAACATTAAAACCTAAATGCTGACTGATGTTTAAATCATCATTTAAGGTGATGCCCGAGGAGCACTAGCTGATGAGCAGGCTCACTCCTTTTCAAGGGCCATACCAACTGCTCGCACAGAGATCCCCTAGGACCTCTCCTTGTCCAGCACGGGAGACAACAGGCCCTGTGTCCTTACAGAGGAACTTTCATTACACATGCATCGTCCCAATTTGTTAACAGGATCTGCCCTGTGAGGGCAGGAGCCAGGGTGTCTCTAAGATCCATGGCCCATTTCTTTCCCCATCTCCTGTGTCAGAAAACAGTGAGCTCCCCATCCATGTGGGTCCATCCGGAGCTCACAGCCCAGCGCGGGGCGAGGGCCTGCCAGGATCTGGCTTCCACCTTCCTCTTCCCTTTGCTCACTGATTTCCAGCCCCCTGAGCCTCCTGTTCTCAAACGTGCCGAGCTTCTTCCTTCCTCCAAGGCGGCCGCACATGCTCTTCTCTCTGCCTAGAATCTTCTTTCCTCACTCAGCTACCAGTCCTTTGGGTCTCAGCTTAGCTTTCGCTGCCTCGGGAAGCCCTCCTGGGACAGGTTGGCTCCCATTTGTATATAATCCCATAGAACCTGGCGTTTTCCTTCACGGCACGTATCTCTATTCTACAACAATCATTTGTGTGCATACTTATTTAAGTATTGTGCTTCCCCGAATGGTATTCTCTTTTTCGGGGGTGGGGGTGTTGACCACTGCCTAGCACATATCCCGTGCGTGAACCAAGAAACTTGAGATACAGGCAGAATAACACAAGGCCCAGACAACACAGGCAGGGGCTTTCAGAAAGAGCGAGGGCTTTCTGATTGAGAGGGAATTGGGGAGACTTCACGGAGAAGGATTCCAAGGCCCTGGAAGGATTAATAAGGCTTTCAGGAAGAGCGCAGGAAAATGGAAACATAAGCAGCACGTGAGGTTGAGAAAAGAAGTACATACAAATGAAGGAAGTGCAAAAGTCCACAGCAAATTCAAAACAAAATTAAGAACACAGAATATGCTGGAAAGACAGCCTGGGTCAATCAGGGACAGCATTAAGAGGATTTTGTTTTTACTCTACAGGTATGTGGAGTCATCAGAAGACAGTGTGTGTTAACAGCACTGTTTTGAATTCGCAATTTCCAAATGTACTGTGGGTATGAGGTGAGTTAATTATCACTAAAATTCTCTTTATAGCAATGTTCCCAGTGATTGGAGTTTTTGCAGCCACTGTGGCTTTCCCGCCTGTCTCACGATAGCACAGTACCTCTCCATCCTTGCCACCAGGATGCAGCTCTGCCGCTGCCAAACTGGCGACGGCATTCATGGCGGGCTGCACATCTCCAATGGCAGCTCCCAGGATGTCAGCCACAAGCACACACGCAGACTTATCCAGCACCACCTCTTGGGCGTGTCCTTGCAGGTAGCTTAGCAAAGCTGGAGAAATGGATTCTAAGAGTTCTCGTTGGCGGATCTCTGTATCTTTCTTACTGTGGTAACATGTTGAATGAAGAATTAAGGTAAGATAAATAGCAAAGGAAATATGGTGTTTTATTATCACAGAAACCTCTAAGGGCTTATAACAGTTTGTGCCATGCTCTGTTGTCTAATTTCTGTTGTGCATGTAGATAAGCAGTTCGAGGGCGGGATATCTGTCTTTCATCTTTGTGTCCCCAGGATCTGAACAGTGCCTGGCACAGAATGAGCGCTCAATAAATGAAGCTTGCCTTGTGTAATACAAAAAAAAAAAAAAATCCCGAACCAACCCCAAACCAAATAACGACAATAACAAAATATCTTACAACACATGTTTAGACTACTTTATGGATTCTGCTCCCTACAGTACTTGATTAAGTGGTACCAGTTGCTTTAAACATAAAGCAAAACACACACCCGAGTGCCTGCTATGTCCTGGGCCTCAGAGGCGTTCTTTTGGCATGATGCTTTCATTTCCTTTTCAGGATAAAAACTTTAAGAATCTGCCAAAACTACAGGCTGAAAAATGGAATTCACCTTTGGAGTTTTAGAGAGGGAGGGAGCATGAGAGGTGTACACATGTGAGTAGATTTATGGAAGCACATGCCACTCAAAATGAATGAACAATCAGAGCAGAGGAATAAAGGGCCCAAGCCCTTTATTCTACTGTCCCTCACCTGTGTGCGTTACCGTCTCCTTTCTGCAGAACTTCAATGATCTCTCTTACCGTGTGTGCAGGATCTCTGGGGCTTAGTAAATACAACAGGACCTTCCTTCCATATTTGTCATTTACTATGTTAGGCAAGGAATTAATAATTTCCTGTAAAATTATAGAAACAAAAAGTGACTCTATATGCTTAAAATAAACTATGATTGGAATCTGAATGGTAAATAAGGATACATAACTTTTCCCCAATGTACTTAATGAAAAATGTACAGCTAGTTCTGAAGTCGTCTCATTAAAGCACAAAGAAATTTACACTCGGAATACAGAACTGCCTCTCTACTGGGACTAGCATCACTGAACAATCCATTTGTATTTAACCGGCCAAGCTCAAGAACTTAAAAAATATATGTCTAAAGGAGTTATCTCATTCATTGTAACCAATATTTCTTAGGCCACTATTACTAGGGACATTGCTTGCTGGGCCCACTGAGCAGATACAGTTAATTTGCAGCTGCACTTAAATGGAGCAGCAGCATTGATGACGACCATTCTTATTAGAATTTCCCTAATGAGATGTATGTGAAAGGAGATAAAGAAACTCTGTTAAATAGAACAAGTGGATAAAGGCTTTTAAAGTTAGGTTACTTACTCATGGCAAATGAAGGCTGTTTAAGTATCACGTGGAAAACAAAAAGAGCGGGGAGGGAAATAAATGCAGAAAGACTCCATGGAGCAGTTACAAATAATTGCATTCTATGACATCTCCAATCAACTTAACAAGAACAGTAACCTCCTTTTTTAGTTGTTTGATTAAGGAACAAAGGCAACGTCATCCCCACCCCAACTGAGCTCCTGTGTAGATTTGGCGATACTTGCAAAGACAGAAAAATCATTGTTTAAAAATTCGTTTATTCTACGTATGCAACAGAAAATCATTAGACTTTCCCTCTCTAACATTCCTATTTCTTACAGCAAACCTAATATTCGAAGCCAAGTGTGTCTGAACACCAGAGATTCTTCAGAACTGGCTGAGGCCACAGAAAGAATTCAGTCCAACCACCCAGCTTTACAGATGAGGGGCCCAGAAAGGGGGGAGGTGACCTGCAGGAGGACATGAGAGTGGCAGTGCAAGGGCTCTCACTAGTTCTGCTCCTCTGACTTCAACTCTAGTCTCTTTCAAAGAAAACATACACCCCATTCTTAAGGAAAGGAATTCTCCAGGAGATGATATACTCAGATCTGCTGTTCTCTTGAGTGCCTACTGATTACAACGAGATTAGTAATTTCAGTGCAGAAAAAAAAAAAACAAGCTAGAAAATAGGTGCAACAGATCTAACCACCTGAAAATGAATATAAATTTTAACCACTCAGAAAAAATGACTTAAAATTTCAGTACTAAAGGGGAAGACAGAAAAAAATGTACATCACTTCATGGGGATGGGAGCTCTTTTGCAATTTCAAGGTAAACGTGTCCCAAAGTAGACTCAAAATACGCATTTTTGAAAAAGAGGCATTTAGTGCCACAAATATGGGCTACTTTTAGTGTGGCTTTATTTAAGGTTTAACCAACTCATAAAAGAAGATAAATGCTTTAATCAGTTTAAAGAGAAGACTGAGAATGATACATAGCTTAGGCCAATTTGTACAATCATTAAAAAACCTCCACAACTTTGCTGTCCTTAAAAAACCCTCTGGGGTATTATACCTTTAAAACACCTGCTTTGGGCTTCCCTGGTGGCGCAGTGGTTGAGAGTCCACCTGCCGATGCAGGGGACACGGGTTCGTGCCCCGGTCCGGGAAGATCCCACATGCCGCAGAGCGTTTGGGCCCGTGAGCCATGGCCGCTGAGCCTGCGCGTTTGGTGCCTGTGCTCCGCAACGGGAGAGGCCACAACGGTGAGAGGCCCGCGTACCGCAAAAAAACAAAAACAACAACAAAAAAAACACTTGCTTTAAAAAAAAAAAAAAAAAAAAAGGGAGGGGGGGGAGTAGGCAGTGAAGAACATAAATGGCTGCTATTTATTTTTAATTAACTTTTCTTTTCTTGGCCTAGCAGGAAAAGGGGTGGCATGAAGCCAGCAATGTAGTCTTCAATGTACTTGATCTTCTCTGTGGGTTCTACACTTAAAGACTAGTGCATCGTATCTGGCTTGGGCAGAAATGGTTTCACCTTAACACAAGATGCATATAAAATCCATGCAAAAATACTACTCAAGGACTAGTGCCCAAATTCATGGAACTTTTACTACCTTTCAGTCTGTAATTAAGGAATTTAGAATCTACACTTATGTTGGTCTAAGATTCTTAAAAGAGTGCAATGTTTATAAACTAACAATCATATGAAACTAAAAAATGTTTACTTAAAAATGTGATATCAGTTAATTCTCCCCCAACTCCCCTTTATTCCTGGTTTCCTACCATCAAAAACATTCATCTTGGAAAAAATAAAACAGTATGAGTGATGCTATTTTATGGAGTACTAATTCATTTCTCTTTAACCTGGGTCACACACAGAGGAGAGAAATTTCTAGATGATCACCTGGAGAACACTGAGTGTCAAAACACGTAGAGATAGGGAAGAGGCAGCTACAGAGCAGTTGATTTGTGCTGAATTTGGTCTTTGGGTTCAAGCTGTGTAGCCTTTGGAAAATCCTTTAACCTCTCTATACATCAATTCCCTTATCTGCAAAAGGAAATGATACACCTGCCCCACCTGTGGGCCACTACCAGGAGCAAATCAGAAAATTCACGCTATAAACTGGAAACTGCTATAAAGTAATTATTTTCATATGGAAAACACCCATCAATATACAGCATCTTTAACTATGGAGGTTAAATAAAGCTGATGGGAGTCATGAGTTTGGCATCCTCAAAAGAACAAAGAGCCCCAACAATGAAGGTTCAAATGTAAAGGTTTTCAATTCACTTTCCCTCTTACTTAGAGAAAATCACAAGAAGGACCACTGTTGTAATATCTTCCCCTTATGCTTTACTCTAAAGCAGGTATGTAAACAGAAGAAAAGTGCAAGAAGAACAAGAGATCTCCCTTGTGAAAATGTGTGGCCATTCTGACCTTGTGTTGGACGCTTGTCAGATTCTTTGGCATTCTTGTTTTGCCAACCCTCTTTTAAAAGGGAAAGGTAAAGGTCAAAATGAAAGGTGAACACTGCAAGTAAGGTTAGAGCACATATGCATTTTCAGTGGAAGAAAGAAATGCAAAATGCAACACACATTACGGAGCACCATGCCCATCCATGGTGCGTGTTCCTCTATGGAAGGTTGTGTGTGAACAAAAAGAAACACAGGCTGACCTTAACCTTAAAGAGCTAAAATCTAGCAGAAGAGGCAAGAGGAACTCTTTAAAAGTTAAAAATAAAAATAAGAGATTTAAATAATGGAAAAAAACAGAAGTGTAAGAAGAAGGTTAGATCACTGGCAGTGACTGCAGCCTCTTGAGTGTTTTGTTTTAAAAAATGCGGTGATTTTATACAAAAGTCCAACTTTTTGGCTGCACTCAAAAAATTGGGATGAGGTTATTAAACGTACAGAGTTTTGGTTTTGCAAGATGAAAAAGTTCTGGAGATTGGTTGTACAACAGTGTGACTACACTTAATACCACTTAACTATATACTTAAAAATGGCTAAGATGGTAAATTTTATCACAATTAAAAAAGAAAAATAAATTGGAAGATCTATCACCATGGGGCTCACACTCCCAGAGGCTGGAGCCAAGGGTGGCTACCGCCTTGGATAGGGCATGTGCATTCTAGTTCCCCCCCGCCCCGCCCTTCCCAACCTGGCCTGCCTCACTCATTTACCTGCCTGGTCAATAATGTTTCTGAGTTTGTAAGCCCTGGGTCGGAGCACAATTAACTGCTAAATGAACAGACGGCAAAGACAAAAATTATAAGAGTTGAGAGAATGGGGAGAGCAGGTCTGGCTGAGAGATCAGAGAACATTATCTGGAGATTGAATCAGAGCCTGGTCTTAAAGAGAAAAGGAGTGTTTGTTAGGCTATGATTTCAACCTGACATTTCAGGAAATCCAGTTACTCTGAATAGAATGCTTAGCAACACTAAGTTTTCTTGGCTATTTTTAAAAGCACTGCATAATGCAACAGGTTTTGTAGTGGCTGCGTGGGAAACACAGACACATGACTCTATATAACATATGGGCAGCATATCTGGCAACCCACAGTTCTGCTAAGTAAATGCCTTTGAGAAACGAGGAGATATACAAGAATGCTTACAGAATTATTTGGAATAGCAAAAAATAATATGAATGTTTAAAGTTACAAATACTATAAACAACCTAAATGTCCATCAACAAAAAAAATGGAAAAATCAACTGTGGTATATTCATAGAGTAAAAAACTATTTGGCATTGAAAAATGAATGGTTTAGAACAGTGGTGGGTACACCATGGCCTGTAGGTCAAATCTAACCAGCAGCCTGTTTTTGTACATCCTGTGAGCTAAGAATATATATATATTTTTTTACATTTTAAAGTGTTGCTAAACAAAAAACAAAGCAAACAAGAATATGCGACAGAGACCATACACGACTCACAAACCCTAAAATAATTACTATCTGACCCTTTATTAAAAAAGCTTCCTGGGCTTCCCTGGTGGCGCAGTGGTTGAGAGTCCACCTGCCGATGCAGGGGACACGGGTTCGTGCCCCGGTCAGGGAAGATCCCACATGCCGCGGAGCGGGCTCACTGAGCCTGTGCTCTGCAATGGGAGAGGCCACAACAGTGAGAGGCCCACATACTGGAAAAAAAAAAAAAAAAAAAAAAGCTTCCTGACCCCTCCCTGATGATGACTCACAAACATAATGCCAAAAGGAGAAAGCAAGTTGCAGGAGAAAACACGCATCACTTATACAGAATTTGTAAACATGCAAAGTAATACCATAAACAACTACATATAGCAAAAGGATAAGGGAATGCATGCAAATAATAAGCACCAATCCATCACAGCAGAGGGGGGTGGGTACAAGGATATGCAAAAAAAAAAAAAAAAGTACACAAAGGGCTTGAACTTCAACTGTATTTGGCAAGTTTTACTTCTTCATGCCCAATCAGGTGGGAGGCTGGGTGTACACTGTATAGCATCTTAAAGATACTACACTTTAAAGTATGTATCAATATTCACTCTCAAAGAGCAATTGGCCAGTGTACTTACTTCCTTTTTAGAGGATCACTGCTGTCAAAGCAGTTGCATCATACCAACAATTCCAGGGTCGGATTTTATAAGTATGTTTATTTTAGAAAGTAAAGTAAGTGGGAAACAGTGTGTATCCATTTTGAAAGGTGAGGGCTCAACTGACCAGGCTGTGATTTCAACCTGACATTTGCAGGAGTCTGGTTACCCTGAACAGAATGTTTTGCAACACTAAGCTTTCTTGGGTATTTTTAACAAGCACTGCATACTGCAACAGGTTTTGTAGTGGATGGTGGGGAAAATGCAAGAGCAATTAGCATTCCATAATTTTATCACTGGCTATGTAGTTTAATGATACACAAAACCCGTTGAGCATTTGTCAGCTGGAGGCAAGACATCAGCAAATGAGGCCATTCTCAGGGAAAGCTGCCCTAAGTATGAGAAAGTCACTAGGAATGTGGGTTAAACAGTTGTGCTTATCAAACTGATAAGCACAAAGAATTAAAACTGTTTCAACAGTGACTTTAAGTGGGATAAATCTTTGGAAAAAATTAATCTAGCAGACAATTGTGGCAAATCCTGAAGGAAGTTTGGTTTCTCTTAAAATCCATTTGGAACAGTTATGCAAATTTTAGTTGTCATGAAAATATTAAACAAAAGCAAGCTTTCAATAGCCCAGCCTGTTTCCATTTCATGAAACAACTTTATTCATTAGCTAATCTATGGCCTCACATTTCTGTCACTGGAATGAAAAACAATCATTATTGATTGGAGTCAAAAGGGTAATAAAGTCACAAGGAACATGTCAAAATACTCAGTTTGTAACATCAAAGTCCTGCCAACTTGTTTCTTCCCACAATCCTATCCCAAAGAAAGTCATCACAATCTTAAAACAGTCAAGGGGAAAGCTGGAAAATGACAGCAAGGGCATGAGAAATTCACACACTGGGACCTAGAGCTGGCATCTGAAAAAACAAATCTCCTATCCCTCCACTAGTTGGGACATTTTTCCTAATCAGCCAGCTCTAACTGGTCCAGATAGGCTACAAAGAGGCCACAGCACCACCACAGGCCAACAGGTAAATTCTCTTTCTGAACATCCATATGCTTCTCCCTGCAGATGGTGTGGAAGTCGCTTTTGTCACTAAGATTTCTGCAAGGGCCCCATCCATGTGTACCAACTTTCAAATGCATAATCTGTGTCTATACAGATTATGTGCTTTTTAAAACATTTCCAGGTTCGGTCCCTGCTACCAATGTTGCAATTTCTTATGCCTACCCCCGAAACCTCTATCATACACCTAACACAACTTGCATGCTAGAAATAAAGGAAGGAAAAATAAAAGAGGATCACAGACTCTCAAGTCAGAAAAGGGGCAGTCATTGCAGAAAGAAGAAAATTATTTCATAATACACTTTTTACTTGGGTGTAGTTTTTATAAGAGAACAGCTCAGTTGTTCTGAAGGCAAATTTAGGGTTAAGTAAACCGCATTCAATTATTACCACTTTATGGTCATTATACCAGGCTAAAAAACTGAAATGAAAAAAGGAATCTAGTATTCTAATTTTAGTTAAAATTTTTAATCTAACTCTACACCAGCTTTCATGAAATCTCTAAGAAGCCATCACAATTGAGTGAACTTCATCAGTTTTTCTTCTCCAGTTCAAGTCAGGACAGATGTATTGATAAGCTATGCAGAGGCAGTTTCTCCAAAGGGAGAGAAAAAAGGTCATGGATAGCTTCTGCCTGGGTGGACATGAGTTCTTGAATAACTGAAGAATTACTATGAAAATAAATTTCCGATCAAATCTAAACACTGCATCGCTAATTTTTCTTTTAGTATGTTACGTGGTCTAAAAAGTCACATTACCCGAATTTAAGCAGTCTTTTACATATTTAAAGCAACATTAATTAGTAATAATCAAGTAACAGGATTATGGTTTGTATGGGAATAAAGCAACCCCCCAAAATAGGCTTAAGGCAACTAAAAAATAAATACTGGCAGAAAGTATTTACACATTTCAAAGTCTTTACACATCTACGTGTGAAATCAAACTTACACACTCACAAATGATGTATCAATTTAAATTAAATTCAAGACTATGTGAATTACTTACTGATATGATTATCTGCTTCACAAGCTTAGTATCATCAATACAGTCAAAGGCCGCCAATAAAACCAAGTGGGAGTATTGGCCCTGTAGGAATTGAAAGCCAGTAAAGGTTAAAAAAATACACAGATTCTCCCTTTTCTTCCACCTAAGGAGTTACGTTAAAAGGTTATCACCCTGGGGCTTCCCTGGTGGCCCAGTGGTTGAGAGTCCGCCTGCCGATGCAGGGAACGCGGGTTCATGCCCTGGTCCGGGAAGATCCCACATGCCGCGGAGCGGCTGGGCCCGTGAGCCATGGCCGCTGAGCCTGCGCGTCCGAAGCCTGTGCTCCGCAACAGGAGAGGCCACAACAGTGAGAGGGCCGCGTACCGCAAAAAAAAAAAAAAAAAAAAAGGTTATCACCCTGACGACGTATCCAGCATAATATAAATGAGATGGATAAAAGTCATTCCAAAAAATGTGCTCTTGTATCGGGACCTAGTTAATTATATTCTAGGGTGAGTAAGAAAAAGACAGAAACAGGTAAGCACATCCTTCAATATTAAATAGCTGAGACTCATTTTTTTAAACTAATCTGAATATAACACCTCTCAAAAATAGGTATTCTGTTAATGAATAGCTACTTGAAAATTAAACTCAAAGAAAATTACGGTGACAAGTGGGAAAAAAAAAACTAGAGTACTGCAGTCATAAAAAAGAAAATATATAAACTTAGATATAATTATATATACAAAATATACATAATACACGTACATAGAAAATCCTGGAAGGAAAAACACTGTCACCACTGTGTTGAAGGATTACAAATAATTTTTCATTTTCTTTGGTATATTGTACAATTTCTTTAAAATAATCCTATATAATTAAAATAGAAACACTAAAAAAAGGAACTAGAAGAATATACTTATATACTGAATATGAGAATAAGATAAAAACAATTGCTTTCAAGAAGGAGAGCAGCACGAGATCATACAAATATACATTAGGGCTTTCAGAATCATTACTATTGAAATAACAGAATTTTTTCCATGATGCTGATATTGTTCCAAGATTTAAAGAACTTCTACTTTATGTTAAAAAAACAAAAGAAAGTTTTCAAAGCTTGTGGCATATTCCTTTTAAGTATCCCAGATGATGATATAAATCTTTCTTTACTTTAAGAGGGATTTGACTTTTGCTACCAGCCAACACTCACTCAGAGCCAGATCTGATGAATATGGCAGGACTAACATCTCAACTAGAAACAAACTGGAGAAAAACAACAAAGGTCTAACATTTTTACTATATATAAGACCAACAATCAACTAAGAATGGGCTAAGAACATGAAGAATCAGTTCACAAAGAGAAGTACAAATGGCTTTAAGCATATGAAATAATGCTCATTAATTAAGGACTATAATTAAAACAATGAAATACTATATCCCACCTGTCCTATACACAAAAGTGAAAGCCCTTGATAATATACTAATTTGGCAAAGGTTTGGGGAAGAGCAGGCACACTTTTATGTTGCTGATGAGACTGTAAAGTGGTTCAACCTCTTTAAGGGCAACTGACAACACTAAAAATTTTAAATGCATGTACTTTCTGATCCAGCAACTGTAGTTCTAGGGAGGTATCTTACAGACATGCTCCCACATACGAACAAAGGATATGCCCTGGAGAATTATTTGAAATAAAAAACTAGAAACTAACATGTCTGATAGTAGGGACTTGTTAAATGAACTATGGAAGTCATATAATAAAATATCATAAAGTCATTAACAAGAGAGAGGTAGATAGATGAATATATATTGACATAAAATGACCCCTGAGATGAATTAAATGAAGGAAACAAAGTAAAGAATGTTGTGCATATAGTACACAACCACAGGTTTCTGGTTTTTTAAGTCCCACACACGGAAGCACACCCAAGCGTAAAATCTCTCTGGGTGAATACAAAAAGTGGAACAGAATTTAAATGAGAAATAGACAATTCTACAATTATACTTGGAAGTTTGAACACACTTCCCCAGCAACTGATAGAACTAGACAATGATAAGTAAAATCAGTAAAAACATCCATGATATGAAAACACTACAAACCATTTTGATCTAACTGACGTTTATAGAGGACTACACCCACATATTCTTTTCAAGACATTAACGTAGACCATCCATTGGTCCATAAAATAAGTCATTATAAATTTCAAAAGACTGAAATAATACAGAGTATATCAAGAAATCCCTAATATTTGGAAATTAAATACTTCCAAATAACCCATAGACCAAATCCATGGGTTATATTAGTTTATCTCACCCCTTTAGAAGCAACTCCTTGAGATAAAAGAGACACTGAATTGTTAATTTGCTAACATCGCAATACCTTGTGGGGATGAGGTTGTCCAAAAAAATTTACTGTTGATGTAACCAAATTGTAAAATTAAAACAATCTAATTTTATTACAAAAGAGTGTCTTTTACTATTAATACCTTTCAGAACTTTTTTTCTGATGTCATTTTATTTTTATATTTTTATTTTATATTGGACTATTGTTGATTTACAATGTTGTATTAGTTTCAGGTGTATAGCAAAGTGATTCAGTCATACATATACATATATCCATCTTTTCTTCAGAATCTCTTCCCATCTAGATTATTACAGAATATTAAGTAGAGTTCCCTGCGCTATACAGTAGGTCCTTGTTGATTATCCACTCTATATAGTAGTGTGTATATGTTAATCCCAAATCCTAGTTTATCCCTCCCTTCCACCTAATAGAACTTTCTATTAACATTCTATTTTTACTCATTTCTGATTTAAAATATTCAAACTAAAATGTTATACAAAAAGATTTACTTAATGATGAATTATGAATCATAAAATTCTCTCATACTCTGAAAACTCCTCACTAGAGAGCCTCTTATTTCATTGTTACAGCCAAGTTAGCTGCCTTCTATGTGGTTTTATACTAACTCTCTTCCTAGTCTTGAATCCTACAGAAGACAACAGATATGTATACAATCACAGAGCACCAGTTTATCTGAATTTGAATTAGCATTTACTATATCAAGTATTCACTAGATGCCAGTAGTTCTTATTGGATTTTTCAGGGGGAAAAGTTGTTGATATCACTAATTTTAGTTCACCTGTAAATTAGAAGCTATAAAACATAATATATAAAATAGTTCAAAAATTGAAAACTAATGCTTACTACTACATATATTTTAGAATTATTATGGAAAACTATTTAGTATTTAAATACACAGAAATACTATTTCTTGAGGCAACTAATCCTTTAGAAAAAACTTTTTATATCCTCCAATTTCATTCGAAAAGCTGTTATACCATCTCCAAAAGATCCCAAAGAATTATAAAACTTAACTAAAATTTTCTTTGACCACACTACAAATTTAATCTAAGAAAAGAGACAAGTTTCACTTTCTTTTATGTTTTGGTGGTAATGAAAATTGGTAACAAGTTTCTGAAGTGCAATTTACCTAGAGACTAAATATCAGGTCTTCAAAACTTATCTAATAAAAATGGAAAATTGCCACAGTACAATGTTAAATGAAAAAAGGAGAAATTCATTTTGTGTAAATTTAATAATATATAAAAAGACATGCATATGCATAAAAATAGATTATAACAAAATGAAACAATAAATAATTTTCTTGGTAATTTTCTGAACTTTTCAAATTTCCTATAATAGATATAAATACATTTTATTGTTAAAAATAGTTGAAAGAAATACGTAGGTTTTTTTTTTTTTTAAGATTTTTTTTTTTTGATGTGGACCATTTTTTTTTAAAGTCCTTATTGAATTTGTTACAATATCGCTTCCGCTTTATGTTTTGGTTTTTTGGCCCCGAGGCATGTGGGATCTTAGCTCCCCAACCAGGGATCAAACCCACACCCCCTGCATTGGAAGGCGAAGTCTTAACCACTGGACCGCCAGGGAAGTCCCCAAGAAATATGTAGTTTTTATACTTACATTAGCCACCTTTTCAACATAAGTCTTCATTGTTTTCACAATCACTTTCCTGTCCTTAAAAAAGAAAAATTGTCTTAATGAACTTATAGCTACAGGTTTAGTTATGGATTAGTTATAGATTAAGGTATTTCATAGTTAAAAATTTTATATAATATTAAACTTTCATTGGAGTGGCATACTTTTCATTAGTGAAAATAGTTATTCAACCAGAACCAAAAAATGCAATACACTATAAGTCCTCTCAGAGCTATTATAATCTTAGACTTCTATGTGACAATCCATTGAGACATAAATATGGAACCATAAAATTATTAGTTGCAAGGCAAACCTAGTGAAACTACCTCCTTTTATAGTAAGAACTGAGATCCCTCTTCCAATGTCTGAACTGTCTTCACATGCATAAAAGTCTAGCATACAGATGGCATTCAATACATTACTTGTTGAGGAGAAATTAAATTTGTATTAAAAAGTGGACGAAAGAAAAAAGTGGACAAAATACAACTGTCTTTTAAAGGCAGAATTATACCAATCAAGGAAATGAGGATAATTTCTGTTAAGCTTCTATAATTAATATGGATCATTACTTTTTCCCTCAAAGTACTTAAGAACCATGGGAGCAAATGCACAGCTGCTTATTTTCTTCTCTTTCCTCTCCCTCTCCCACAACAAGATCATTAAATGAGGAATCAAAGAGGCTGACAGGTACCAAAACTTTTATAAACTTAAGCCTAACATAAATAGTGTGTTTACTTGCTTGACACACGCCTCCCCATATGAGACAACCCAAGGTTTTCAAACTTTAAGAAGACTCCAGAAGAGAAGAAACAAAAGGCTCAAAGGCGAGCCAGTTTCTGTGAGGCCTTGAGGCACAACTTTGCAAAGATAATATTGTTGTGCGCAAGAGGGCAAAACCCCAACCCCAAGGAGACCGAAAAAGTCTAAGGAGAGGCAAGTCAAGCCCTGACTGACGCTTACCTTGGGCGTGCCGTGCCACAGGCAGTGCATGGCCACCCTGGCACCATCGTGTGTGTGCGCCAGGTATACCACTGCTTCTCGGATGGCTTCAATCACTTCCTGGGGAATAAATGCAGTTCAGGGCTTTGGTTTACTCTTTCTTTTTACTTTCTCACAACCGGTCTACTAAGGAGCAGTTATGCACAGAGAATGAAAGGCAGAAAGTATAGGTAGCAAACAATTTAACAACCGCTTCCTGGAAACATTCTTTTCCATCAAGAGCAGTAAGTACTGCTGGCAGGCAATTTCTATTAAAATCCCTGAGTTTTACCAATGTCTGTTCAAAAAAGTATGTATACGGTTGACCCCGAGTGCGATTTGAACCAGGCGGGTCCACTTACACGTGGATTTTTTTCAGTAAATATGTACTATAGCACTACACCATCTGAAGGTGGGTAAATCCGCAATCAAAACTGCTGATGGGGAGGGCTGATTATAGGCGGATTGTCCACTGAGGGGGACGGGAGTGTCGGCACCCCACCCCCCGTGTTGTTGTAGGTCAACTGTATACATATAGTATATTCTAAAGGACTTCTCAAGAAAAAGAAATCTAAGAGTTGGCTGTGGGAAGAAGGGAGTTTTTAATAAAAAAGCCAGATAAAATAAATAAAATTTCTTCCCTAAAAGAGTCATGTATATAACAAGCAGAAAACCAAAACACTCATTTTGTCTGAAAAAGTTTTTCTTTTTTAATTTATCACTGGATTACCTCTGGAAATCATATTAATAATTCACCATAAAGACACTTAAATAACATTTCTCTAAGAAATATTTATCCCTACATTAACATTTAGACTAGGTCTTCACTAGGCCTTTACTCAATGACCTTTAAGTAAAAACCCAATCACTAGTTTATTACAAGGTAATTTTAGCTTATTTTTAATCTTCATTCCTTATTTTCAATGTATATAATTTCATAATTATATTTGGAAGTCTAGCATATAGGACATAAGTGAGTTCTGCCAGCTAACAGCTGCGGGGCCAGTTTAGTCCATTCCCAATTTTAAAATTTATATTAAATAAATACAAAGTCTCCTGCCAGGAAGGAGAAAAGTGGCCTATTTTTATCAATAAGGAACAGCAATTTCACCCTTAACTATCTCACAATCTTTTTCCAGGATAAATCTCAAGAACATAGCTTTCAGCTTACATACCTGAACTCATGAATCTCTTCAAAGCTATCCAGTTGGGGAGTTAAACATATATTCCAATTATGCTTCTTTTACCTCCAAAAGTTTTTTTTTTTAAAGTCTCTCTATTGAAAATGCCCCCGGGGCCACAAAGACCTGTCTGATTATTTTATATTCACACTAAGTTCCCAATGATTTTTTGCTATTACTAAAACATATTCAACATTAAAAAGATAAAGACTTTCTACTATGGAATATATTCAAATGATTATTTTCTCAGTTCTGAAAATAAAGTCCTGCCTCAGTAAATCCAGAACCGTGAGATACTGTGCTGTGCCAGAACAAGAGAGAAATCCCCTAAAGAGAATCAGCAGCTGCTGCGGTCACTGAACCACATGCTTAGGTAGGCGGCTACTCTTGGAAAACTATTTTGCATGTCAATTTTGAGAGGGTCAAAATTCCTATGAATGTTTAATCTGGCATATTTGTTAAAAAGACGTGAGTCTCGTTACTTCCTTATCGCTTATTATTAGAATGAGAACAAATGGATGATGAGTTTACAGTATGATGAGGCAAGCAAAATTCAGGGGACTAAATGAATTCTCATCTATATTCCCATCACTGACTTGAAGGGCAGTACAATGTACCTTCACTCTCATGTAAGGTCCAGTTTTTCACGGTTCACTTAGTGTCCTCCCGTAACCTTTTAACACCAATATAATTTTTTGTATCAATACAGGTGAATTTTGAACTCCCTGAATGCTGAATATTCCTCCATGTTAGTTAATTTTCTGATTAGGTTAAGCTAGAGGATGCTCTCTGGATTATAATTAAAATATAAAAATTCAATGAAACTGAAAATTATGGTCAATTCTACTGTCTTTCTGGCAAAAATCTAAATGGAATTAGTAGACTTCTTCAAAGGGAGTTTAGCACATTATCTTTTCTAAATAAGGAAACAATTCTTTAAAATTTTCAAAAGCCAATATACATCAAAGCAGTATTCCACATTTCTTACACAGTTCTACATGTTTCAGTTTAAAACCTAAAACCAAGAACTTACTGATCTCAGCTTTGGGGGTGCATAGGTAAAAAAGTCCAAGAATACTTTATGTACCAGTGAGTGCTTAATCACAGCTTCTCTGAAAACAGAAAAAAAGAAGAAAAAAAAGTCAGAAATGGTACCACAATAATACAGAGATAGGTAACCTCGGTCGCCCTAAAATAATCAAAACAAGTGAAATGGTTTTAGCAAATGTCATTTGTCATAAAATAAATCATATCTTTAGCAATACTAAGACTAAAAAAAAAAAAAACTTTTAGACCTATTAAAATATATATAGGTCTTGGTTGCCATCTACAACCAAGACCAGAGTACAAGTTTCTAGTATCTAATCAGCAAATATGAAATTATCATTCAAAATACACTCGACTTTCTTAAATAAGGACATCTATATTCTTTTACACAACAATGGACATGTGATTAGAAATCCACATGTAGACTATTTTTTAATGGCTATTTTCTGTCAAGCCTCCTTTATAATGCGTCAGTTTCACAAAATCATTTTAGCAGTTAAATCCTAAATAGATCAAAACAGTATCAGCAATTGCAACAATACCTAATTGATCCAAGCCTCCTAGTGTGACACTTGGTGAATGCAGGTGTACAGTGGAGGCTAACGATCAAGCACCAAAGGCTTCAAGTTCACACGAAGTATCCACGGAGACGGCAAAAACATGTTGTTTTTAACAGCAAAGCACTGTTCTGAGCACTTTGGAAATATTAGCCCATTTAATCTTCATAAAACTCTACGAAATATATACTATTATTATCGTAATTTTACAGATATGGAAACTGAGGCACAGAGAAGTTAAGTTGCCCAAGGTCACAGTTAGTAACTGAGAGAGGCACCAGGATTCACACCCAGGAAGTCTGGTCCCAGACGTAATGCCCTAACCACTCCACTGTGGTACAAATTCCACGAAGGCCAAATGCATGGGCTTTTAGGTCTCACAATCCAATTTAAATAACAGACTATAACTGGGAAACTATCCACCTTTTCTCTGCAAAGGCTATGTAAAACTTTCCTCCTTCAAATGCCATTTGTTAAGAAAAAAAAAAAACCAGCTTCCTTACTTCTGGGCCATTGGAGTTAGAATCTGTTTCATTTCATCCATGATAAGCTCTAGTTTTTCTGGTTGTACCTCTAATACTTTGTCCAGAGTTGGGTGATCTGCTGACTGCAACAGAAGAAAAATCAAACCCCTCTAAATTTAATCAAGTTTCTTCAACTTTGGAACAAAGAAAATCAATTATTGTCATTTTACATAAACTTAAATTTTTAGATTTGCCATATTTACATAACAAAAGCCCCGCTGTAGATACACTCACTCACAGGGTAATTTTTGATTATCTAATTCTCATTCTATACACCCACCATCATACTTTCAGAGCCAAGCTAAATAACCAACCAGCCAGTTCATACTTGCCAAGCACCTAGCATGTGCCTAATCATAAGATCAAGTAGTCAGTTAACAAATTCTTGCCACCAGGTTTTGTAATTAGCTGGATATTCCTATAGTGACTGTGACAAAGGAAACAAAGCACTAAGTTCAACCCAGGGGCTGAAACTGACTAGCAGAAGAAACTCAGGAATCAATCCATCTCCCTTGAGATAAATATGTATATTTGTATCCTAAAGTCTGAAACTGATCCTTTAACTGTCCTAGTCCCATTACTAGCCTTGTACTAAATCCAAGGTTGGGTCTCTCTACTCTGCTTCCTCTCTGCATATGACCCGGGGAAGGGTAATCCACAAACATGAGGAAACATGGGAGAAGGCAGCAACAGGGAGCTCGATGCCCTTCAACCAGAGTTGGTTAAGGGGTGTTTACAGAGCTTCACTGACTATTAAGAATCTTCTTCCTTGGTCTATCTGACTGTAGAAACAGAAGTACCAAAGCATTACACACAGTACTTGGGAAGGAGTAACGAAAGTAGTTCTAATTTATAGGGGATTTAAAGATTGTGCTCTGGGAGAACGAAATGTAAGTATGATCACTTGCTTATTACACCAGAGACAAAATAATCCAAGAGGATAAAGGCTATGAGGTAGTCTCTTAAAGGAACAACAAAAGTAAAAATACATTCTGAAAACAGGGCATTGGAAGGTAAGGAACAGCACACAGAGAAAGTAAAATCTCTAGGAAAAATGTCTTGAAATGTCACCTTGTAAAGCTGAAATGTGTTCCCATAGAGCTCTTCTGTCAGCATGTTCCTCTGCTCCAGGATGGCTTTATCATTGTAGGCGTACTCCACGATGGCGGACGCTTCCGCATGCCGCAGCATCTTCCTCACGTGACCTTTAAAGCTTCTCATTATCTCTGCAATCTGTGCTTTACTCCTAAACCCAGCGTGACCATGGGAAAAGAGAAGTGATAGAAGGAGAAAGATGGGTGGCAACAAAACATAACACACTTCTTCTGCGACCAGCTCATCATTGTGTGTGGAGGTGGCTAACACAGAGAAATGCTACGAGAAGGAAAATCAAATTGCCTTGTATTTCTACCTTGTATTTCTTTCTTTTCTTTTTCTGTTTTTTTTTTCTTTTTTTGGCCGCGCTGCCCGGCTTGCAGGATCTTAGTTCCCCAGGCAGGGATGGAACCTGGGCCCTCATCAATGAAACTGCGGAGTCCTAACCACTGGACCGCCAGGGAATTCCCTCTACCTTGCATTTCTAAGTGACTCGGGGGCCAGCCTGCCTAGGTTTGAAAAGACCTAGGGTCTTACCAGCTGAAAGACCCCGGGCAAGGTATTTCACCACTCTGTGCCTCAGCTTCTCTAGTCATAGAATAGAAAGAATAAGGTTGATGTGAGGATAAATGAGTTAAGATGCACTGAGAACTGTAACCAGCACATAGTAAGTGCTCAATAAATGTCAGTTCCCATTAGTAAATTGTTCAGCTTAAAAGAAGCGGGGTAGAAGGAGAAAAGGAGACGGTAAAAGTCAAACATGCAGGATAATATGAATAAAACATATTCCAGGATTCTCTTTTTTTTTTTTTTTTTTTGTGGTACGCGAGCCTCCCACTGTTGTGGCCTCTCCCGTTGCGGAGCACAGGCTCCGGACACGCAAACTCAGTGGCCATGGCTCACGGGCCCAGCCGCTCCGCGGCATGTGGGACCCTCCCGGACCGGGGCACGAACCCGTGTCCCCTGCATCGGCAGGCGAACTCTCAACCACTGCGCCACCAGGGAAGCCCCAGGATTCTCTTTTAAAACAGAGCTTAATCACAAATATTTCTATTCTATCCTAAAATAATCAAGCGGCCAGTAATTCTAGTCAGGAACACAGTTATTGAAAATTTGTCAGCTGTACTTTTTGTTGTTGGTTAGCATATTTTGGCCCATTATTATACTTGAGACAGGAAGACAAGTATCAATTCCACCTAGTTTAGGAAATCCTCCCATCTCGACATTTCCTAACCCACTAACCCTGCTTCTGAGCCTACTCACCTGCCCCTCCCATCACTCCATCTTCTAAATAACTGGTGACTAATTTAAAGTTCATTATAACCATTTCTCTTCTTCCAGGGCTTCAAGATATACTCGTAAGAACAATGAAGACAATACCATCATTGTACATTAATTTTAATAACATTAATTTTTTAAGACCATACTCATTGCAAACATCACAAGCATCTGCTTAAGCCTCCTATTATGCAACTTTTAAGCAACACTTATTTGCACACAATAGGTATCCACACCTTTAAAAAACTAATAAAAAATATTTTATAAATAGAACAACTCACCCATACATGAGAAACTTCTTAACAATATTTCTGGAATATTTAGCTTTACTTAATTCAACCAAATCACCTGAAAAACAAAATACATTACATTAGTGATAACCTCATTCCAGTCCTCCAGAAACAAGGGAAGAACTAACTGCACAATCTTGAGAACACAAACGAATAACTCCCTATTTGTCCCAGGCAAAAAATACAAATAAACAGCAAAGGTCCTGCAGAGGACACACTGCTATCCCTCAACAGAATTCTTTTCCAGGACAGTGTTGGGTATTTCAAGAGAAAACAAGCGACTTCTTACAAACAATTACGAAATATATATAAGAAATACCTCGCAGTTCTTCAAAAGCCTGTTTCCTCTGCTCTTCGTTGCCATACTGAATGTAACACTGGATCACACGAGTTGAATCATGTGCAAACGCAATCTGCAGGAAAACAGGTGGGGCCTTTAGACAAATTTCTCTCTGAAAATATATGTTTCTATCATATTATTTATGTTGTATTGCTGCCTCTTTTACAATTCCTTGTGAGGAAAAAAAAGTAGGGTCTTCATAGCTAATCAAACCTAGGTTACTTGGGAGTAGAAATTCTTGTTTAATTGTTCAGAATGGCATTTTTTGGTTTTGCTGGCTACCGTACAGCATCGAGACAGGAATGCATTTAAGTATTCTGCAAGATTCTATCATTATAATTCAAACCAAACCTGTCTAATGATTATACACACTTCAGTTTTCATTTCTCTGATAGTTACTTTCCCTAAAAGAGGAATTTTTCAATGCAAAAATTCTATTATTCTATGATTTTTTTTAAAATATAAATGATCTAAGAATGTTTGGCTTTGGCAACCAAAGTATTACTACATAAGTAATTATACCTAATTATTATAATAATCTAGATACACATTGGCAATTACATTATGAGCTAATCACTCCATTTCTCACATTTTCATTATAATCCCTGAACATACATCCAGTTATATTCCTAGAATTTCAAATCTGATTCTCCAACCCAAGCCCCCTCACAACTATTGGATGGATTAGATCCTCACTGAAGGACTTGCTGATCAATTTTCTAAAGCAATAACCGCAGATAATCAGTCATGCACTATTATTTTTTATATGCTACAGTCTACTTTAATAGTGCTTATTACTTGTTGCTGAGTCTGTCTTTAAATTTTTAAATTCTAACAAGTCAGAAGGTGAAGGTATACCTTCATTAAAGTCATGGATTTCCGAAGAATTTCCTTAAGGGAGATTTGCAGAGACATTTTTGATAAAACTTTAAAAATAATTTTTAAAAAGAAATAAGGCTGTTTTGTGCATATGTTGATTACCTACTATGTAAC
Source organism: Orcinus orca (assembly GCF_937001465.1). Taxonomy (NCBI): domain Eukaryota; kingdom Metazoa; phylum Chordata; class Mammalia; order Artiodactyla; family Delphinidae; genus Orcinus; species Orcinus orca. Next base: position 67,490,771 of record NC_064564.1, on the reverse strand, counting down.
CAATATATGTGCTTAAGTATATTTTTCTCATTTAAACTCAAAGCAACCTTAAAAGTGGGTTGTTGTTATTAGCACTTTATAGATTAAAGTAAGTTTATGAGAAGTTAAGGAACTTGCTATCCTTGGGACCCTGGGGATGAAACTCAACTTCTCTGAGCCCAGATGTATCAAATGTTTAATAGGGATGATGACTAAGTTAAAGGATACAAAGTATGCACTGGTTAGCATAATTCCTAGCACACAGTAAATAATCAATAAATAGGCTGTTATTGTCTAAAGGCACACGTATGTTAAATAGCAGAGTGGGTATTTGAATACCAGACTAACCCCCAAGTCCATGGGCATGCAGTAATAACCTAAGGGTAATTGGGAAAGGATCTTGAGTGTAAAGTATTTATAAATTGAGTGTAACAGACTACTGCTAGAGACGAGGAGGAGTTCCAACCTAAAAAGACCTTGCTGGCTTTAAGAAAGCAGCAGCTGGGAACTCACTATTTTAAGACAGTCCTTCAAACTGCAATACAGCATCTGGTTAGACCCACGTACGTGGTTCTGCAAAGGCTGCCCCTCAAGGGTCTCCAAACATACTGAGTCTGTTGGCTTACAAGTGAATATCACTAAGTATTTATCCAAATACACAAGAATCAACAGAAGTTTACTATAAAACAGGATTAAACAGCAACAACAAAAATCAATTCAGAAGTCCCAAATCTATTATAAAGATCTTTGCATGATGCTTGTAAACGCAGGAAGAAAGTAATCATGTGTTTGCATCACACATACAAAATAGCCAGCAATTTAGAACATATAAAAGTATAGAGTTCACAGCAAGACATTCTAACGAACACTGTTGAACTAATAAATTTCTCGAGATAACTTTAAGAGAACACTGATTTATTTTAAGTAAATTATTTTAAAATGAACAGCCAAATACTTGATAGCCTTTTTATAATTTCCCGGCAGTAAGGTCTCTCACTATTAAATTTTTTAATCAGAATTATAAAAGGTATTTGAAATTTGAGGCCAAATACATTAAAAACAGAAACAATTTCACCTGCCACAATGGTCAACTACCCTTTACTGCGAGTCAATTTCAATTGTTAAAATTGCAACTGAGTATGCCCTACTTACAGTTTTAATTTTCCCTTGAATCAACTTCTGCAAATCATTCATCAACTTCACTCTTTTTTCTTTGTCACAATCTTTTCTATAAAAGAGGCAGGAAACATAGCCTAAGTAAAGACATTATTTTAAACACACAAAAATAAAAACCATACCAGTGTATGTTCACCCAGTTCAGTATGATTTTCTCTTCGGAGAGAGCAAACTGGACATTAAAATTACTATTCCAGAGCAGCCAGAGAAAAGTAATTTTCTCAAAGGCAGAAACTCATCTCACAAGGTATAATTTTACACATCAATCTAAATCTTAACAGCCAGAACTTCAAAAGTAAAGAAAATAATAAAACAAGTCCAAGACACCAAGTACTCAAGTATTTTAAAACCTAGCCGAAAAGAATTGTCCTTCATTTTCTCAGAAATTTCTCAGGAAGGATGTCAAATCCATTTTAACTCTCATTCATTTTCATAAGCAGATCTGACACCATCCGAATGATTCCACACATTTCTGCAACAGGCAGACATCCAAACACTGATGCCTCTACTGGAGTATTATGAGTACTACCTAAATAACCCAAGCGCTATGTCATTTATCTTAGGACATTTCACTATTTACTAGGTACACTGTTACTCCTCTATCATCTCAAAGGGCCTAATAAAGATGCCATTAAGTAGCATTACCTTCTTAAGATCTCCCAGATCTGCTTTGCCCGAACAACAATGTCGTAGTTGGTTTTATCACTGAGTTGCCTGCTCTGCTTCAGTTCTTTTTTCTTTTTTTTGAACTCATCCCATTTGGGTTTCTTGACTGCTGTGTCTAGTCATTACAGAAATTATTTTCAATTACATTTAACATTCTCAGTGCCATACACAAGGACAAATTAGGCACCTATGGCAATCACTAATCAAGATCAATACTCACTGAGGAAACCAGAAGGAGGAAAACATCATTCCCTACCAACTTATACTTTATTTCATTTTCTGAGCAGTTTACACATTTTAAATTTGGTTGACACCAACTGTTCATTTATTCAACAGCTATTTATTTAATCTTAACAGGATACCTATTAAGAAAACAAAAGGAAACTAAACAGATTATAAAAGCAATTTAAAAAGTTTAAGCATCTTTCTCAATTGTAAAATAAAATTTTACTATAGAACATTAAGATCATTGGACTTTAGGTATAATCAGTTCTCAATGAAAACAAAAATTAGTCCAAACTAACATAGGAAAAACCATATTCAAAAATTCACTCTTCTGAGTGCTGTTATGTATTAAGTGATTTAATTCTTACAACAACCCTACGAGGTAGGTACTATTATTATCCCCTTCATGTCAGGGAAACAAAGGCACCGAGCAGGTAAGTTCCTTGTCCAAGGTCACGTTAACTCCTAAGTGGCAGAGTCAGGATTCAAACCCAGACGTGGCTCTAAAACTTTATTCTCTGCTGTCTCTTACTCATGACAATGCACAATCAAAATTCCTCAGTTCTCTACAATTAGGGTCATGCTATAAAAGTCAAGTATCTTTCTATTGGTTATTGTTGGTCTTCACAATCTAAATAACTTATTAATTGAATGAAAAAACCCAAAGAGGCCAAACAAAAAAAACTTAATAAAATGGGTATTATTTACATGAGTACCCTGCAAAGAACCCTTAGGAGAATAAGTTATTTCTAGATATCTCCCCTTCTCTGATTAGAAATACACTCAAAAACCAAAATTCTCCTATAATCTCAAAACTTAGGGATTAACTGTTTCCTTCTTGTCTTTTCCCCTACACGTTTTATATGAATTTCCTTATGTCTTTACTTAAACATTATTATACTGTAAGTATTCTTCCATGAAACTAAATATTCCTCAAGAATATAATTTTTAATGGCGTTCAATATACTACAGTGTATTTAGTTACTCCCCTTTCTGCTCACTTGCTTATTCCCAGCCTGGTAATAGAGGATTACAGGCAACAGAAGGCATATTTACCATTAATATTAGGGCATCATGTACTATGCAGCAGAGGATAATAACCAATCCAGAGTTCATTTAATTCTACAAATATTTGGGCACCCTTGACATATGCCATGCTGGGTTGCAGCAGATACAACCAATTCTGGGGATGTCTAGTATCTAATCCCCCTCAGTTGCTGGTATAAAACTGAGAAAATAAAATCAAAGTTCCATTTTGAGATGCTGGGAACTTATCTCCTATAGCAAAAGGAACCAGGGCTCCACTATAATAAGACGAGGATGTGTGTGCACTTAAAATGCAGGTGTCAAGAATTCCAGTGTGGAAAGGAAGATTTAGGACCTAATAGAGAAGCTAGCAAAGAGTAGGTAGGAAAGAGAAGCTGGAAGAGAAGGGGAAAAGAGAAAAAATGGAAGCTAGAGCATGAAAGAATCCTCCAGGCCTAATGAGAAATAATGAAAATTTCCCTCCTTTCCTCTCTCCCTACACCCCTGTCTTGGAGCAGCCCTAGGCAGAGGAGAGAACAGGGATCAGGTCTAAAGAACTGGAGTAAAAAGGCCCCATGGCAGTGGTCTCAGTTGGCAGCAAAGGAGCAGTGTCAGGCTATGCCACGCTGGAGAAAAAGAGTATGAAAGACACCAGAGAAGTTCTCATGATGCTGCAGAGAAGGCATATGCATGACAGCACGCATAACCTGGAAGCTGCTCGTTTGAGACCAGTGCAGGAGAGATGATGCACAGCAAGGGCAGGCTGTACAACAGAGAGCAAAGCTCTGGGTTAGAGACAACCACTTAAACATCATGACGAAGAGATTAGTAGTTTGTTTCAACAAAGAGGAGCCCTGCCAACACTTCTAATCAGTTAGCAACCTAGCCTGTTCAACCAATTCAAGTCAAATCTGTCACATGTATACTATACCTTCTCTGGAACTGTTTACCGGGTCTGAGCCATCTGATGGGTTGATGATATTAGAGTGGCCTGAGCCCTGTGAGGGCAGGGTCCATATGTTTCTTGTTCACCAGGGCATCCTTAGCCAAGGTGGATGTTTAGCTGGGACACACTGGTTATTTAAGTATTAAATTTAAGTATTAAGTATTTGTTTGTTGAATGAATGAGTTCATTAATTTTAGCCTACAGAAAGGAATGTTTTATTGAGGTTCCAATGCATAAAGCCAATACAATTTAGCCTAATTCCACAGCTAGGGGAATTCAGCAAGGGCCTAGGAAGTAAGGAATTCTAGGTACCAGAGGACAATTTTGACCAGGGAAGATGCTTTCTGTTTTTTATTTAATCCCATCTACCTTCCCCCACCCCCACCCCAAGTGTTGCCTGTCAAGGAACAAGAACAGAAGGTCTCTACCAGACTTCTAGAGTCCCTGTGCACGGTGGTTCAGGCAATAGCTCAGGCAAGGCAACGCTTCTGCAAAAACTCTGCTAAAGGAATCAGTGCTTACCATCATTTTTACTGTCTGGCTGGAATTTTCTCTTCCTGTTGAATTTATCTGCCTGCTGGAATTTGTTCTTTGGTATTTTATCCCCTTGCTGCTTATTCTTGAACTGCTTCACACCTTTTTTCCCAGGTTTTGTGGCCGTTTTCTCAAAGTTCTTAGTTGTGATTTTAGGTCCACCTTCCTTAACAACTTTTTTTGGGAATGTCTTTGAAGAACCAGAATCTAGTAACAATAATAAATAATTGTTAGTTCAATGATCCCGGGCCTAGCCTGTTCTTTTATCCACTGGATTGTATTTGTTACAGAAAATTACACACTCTTTAGTGAAACATACTTTGTTTTATTCTCAAAAACGGAGCACAGTAGGACTTAAAAAATCAAAACAAAATTTAAAAACTTACTCTGATTATAAAATTATAATACAGGTTCATTATAGAAAACCTACGAAGTAGAGAAATACATAATAAAAACTACCCATAATTCGAGAGATAACCACTACTGTCAGTTAGGTGTACTTCTGTTTTAAGCACATATCACAAGATGAGATATTATTTTTATGTTTGTGTGTGTCTGTGTGTGTGTATTTAGGGCATCAATAACATAATAGGAATCTAAGAATAAAATGAACATTTAAAATTTAGAAAGTATATCATATATAAACAAATTTAAAATGTTTATTTTTCAGAATTTCTAGTTGCAAGAAAAAAAAAAGATTGCTTAGGAAACTAGTCATTGACACAATTCCTGACTTTTCTATTTTGCAATACTGACACCTGATGGAACAATAAAGACATCACAATGAGAAATCCTGAAGATCTGGCTCACCAGTACACGTATTAATCAGCCACAATTTATCAAACGTTAAAATAAAATGTTGTGAATTAGCGTGACTAAAGTGAGGGAACAGCATCACTAGCCGACATATCTTTCAAAAGTACAGCATTCACCAATTATCCTGGCAATTTCTTAAAGGTCTAAGTTTCGCAGGGAACATGCAAACTCATATATAGTAACACCTGCTTTTTCCTACTACTTTAATCCTAACTCTAACCCATGAATAGATTGGAATCTGCTACATGCCCCCTCATACCACCAACTGCTCCCTCCAAGGGCCAAAAAAACCACATGGGAAGCATGTTTTGAGTATCTTACCACTGTTTTTATGAAATCTGTTTTTTTCTTGTGATGGCTTTGTACCTTTTCCTGTGATTTTTTTTTTCCCTTTGACTTCCATTATAGCAACTCTGGAAAACAAAAAAAAAAATCCAAAAAAGGATCACTGAATTGCTCTCATCCAATGAAAGTCATTAGTGGTCACTGCCACATTTACTCCTTGAGGTCACAGATGCAGGACAAATTAGCTGCATCCAGCACAGGCACCCATGAGTCCAGGAACTACACAATCATGACTTCTAAGATTGTAAGAGCGAAAATAAATACGATACCAATACAAAAACTAAGAACACACACACACCTTGGCTAGTGTGTGATGTTTTGGAGGCAACATTTCAGCAACAGTAATGGCTAAAAATAAATCATTATTTACACTAAGCATGATAAAACTGTCAGTGTTTGTATTACTCACAACCTGGGAAGACTTTGTGATGAGAAAATGACAATATTACCACTTGATTTTTTGGTCTCTATCCTAAAAAGCGAGGAACAAACATTGCACTTATCATATATTCAAATTTAATGAAAGAAGATTATCTAAAAGTTCCTTATGTAACCCAAGGTAGCTGAAACAAAAACTAACTTCGAACGTTTAATCTGTTATTCTTTTAGAGGCAATCAAGTAATTTTCAAAGACCTCCGAAATAAGATTATTGAAATATTTAATATTTCATTTTAAAGAAATCTGCCTAACAGGCTGCTTCTGGATAGAGACCCCACCGTGCACATGGCAAACAGATAACCCCTCAGCTGCCCAAGGCTCCTGAAAGCAGCCGAATGTATCAAGAGCAAAAGTTATTATGTTTTATTTGTCTATTTCTGTACCTTCCAAAGTTGCATATTCAACTCATTTCAAAATTTCTAAAGTTGACCCTCTCGAGCAGATGCTAGGGATCCCTAGACAATTCCAGATATTTCTAGACAAGAATTTTCCATTGAAGAACAACAAATTTCTCAAGATATTAATAGATATAAGAGAAACAAGGGGTTCTGGGGTGAAATGTATTTGGGAAACTCTTAAATGAAAATAATGAAGGAGGCATCTTTAAGGAAAGGCAGATTCTTTTGCTAATTTAAGCCATTAATCACCAAGCACAAGCTAAAGTATGCAGGATTTCCCAACCGTGGTTGAACCACTTTTTCCTGGAATATCTCAAGGGACCAGTAGGGTCTCAAAGAGCACTCTGGAAAATGAATGGCCTCTGAATTACTCCGTTTCCTTAGATCATTAATGACTGTAGGGTCACTGTCACTTGGCTATAGCCTTCATAACCACATCTGCATCCCTTAGCTCTTCTGTGCATGAACTTTTTATTTTAAGTTTAGTTTTAAAGAAGAGTTGGGAAAGACACAGAGAAAGGTCCAGTATGCCCCTCAGCCTCCCTTAATGTTAACATCTTACCATGATGCATTTACCCAAACTAAGAAATAACATTAATATGCTATTAAATTTGGATTTCGCCAGTTTTTCCACTGACGTTGTTTTTCAATTCCAGGATACCTTGCATTTAATCATCAAGTCTTCTTAGTTTCCACCAATCTGTGACAGCTTCTCCATCTCTACTTGTTTCTCATGACCAAGACACTTTTGGAGAGTACTGGTCAGGCACTGTGTAGAATATCCTACATTTGGGGTCTGTCTGACATTTTCCTATGATTCTACTGGCCTTACGGATTTGAGGGAAGAATACCATAGAGATGAAGTGCCCTTCTCATCCCATCACATTAGGAGGAGCATGATATCGACATGACTAGTGATATTAACCTTGATCACTGGTTAACATAGTGTTTGCAAGGTGTCTCTGCTGTAAAGTTACTGTAGTGTTTGCAAGGTGTCTCTGCTGTAAAGTTACTATGTCTCCCTTTCTTTTTTTTTTTTTTTTTGCGGTACGCGGGCCTCTCACTGCTGTGGCCTCTCCCCTTGCGGAGCACAGGCTCCGGACGCGCAGGCCCAGCGGCCACGGCTCACGGGCCCAGCCGCTCCGCGGCACGTGGGATCCTCCCAGACCAGGGCACGAACCCGCGCCCCCTGCATCGGCAGGCGGACTCTCAACCACTGTGCCACCAGGGAAGCCCTATGTCTCCCTTTCCATACTCTGTTAGAAGCAAGTCACTAAAATTCAGCCCAAACTTAGGGAGAGGAGAATTAATAAGCTCCACTTTCTAGAGTGGGGAGTATTAAAGAATTTGAATCAATGCATTAAAATTCCCAAAGCAATTAATAAATATTTTGGATATGTTTTGAGATCATGCAAATATCCTGTATCCCTCACTGATTTTAGCACTCTCCAGTGGATCTTGCCTGCAGCAATTTCCGTGGTGTTTACATGATGATATTCTATTTCCCTTACTTTTACCTTCATTATTTTGTATTCTTCTGTAGGGAACATTTATTCCTTCTCCTCATTCATTTAATCATTTATTTACATTAGTATGGCCTCATAGTATTTTATTATTTGCGATATGGACTAACAGTATCTTTGTATTTTGTTGCTAAACAAAATGTATTTTGTTGCTTATAGTATTTTATTATTTGCATATGGGCTAATAGTATCTTTGTATTTTGTTGCTAAACAAAATGTATTTTGTTGCTTAGTATTTTGTTGCTAAAATTGTTCCAGCTTTGAAATCTCTAAGGTTGCTTCTGTGTCCTTTTCATATGGTCCATCCTTTTTTATTTTTTTTTCCTTAGCATGTCCTTAATTCCTGGCATTTGTTCCAAGTTTACCTTTTATTTTCCTTGCACAAGCCCTAAAACCAGTCATTTCTCCAAGGAACCCTAGAGAAACCCTCTTATTGAGATCTGAGTGCTAGGTGTGCTTGTCACTGGGGTGTCACTGCTTCTAGGTCTTTTCACCAGACAGGGCTAGGTAATGTATATATGTATATTAGCCTATGTGTATACACAAACCTGTATTTCTGTACATATTAAGTAAGTTCATACTAATGTCTCCAACTCTAATCACGTGCCACAGGGTTATAGTTGGTAAAAACAAATGTACCAACTATAATGTGGTGTTTATTTACAGTTCTTTTTGTCTTTTCCCTCACAGTATCCATTCAAAACACTGCTTTCCAAAGTTACTTAGGTCAGCTCTTTTCCCTCCACTCCTTCAGTGAAGTCTTTTTATACATCTGTACTAGTTAGATGCATTTTGTTCCAGTCTGCAATCCATTTCCTGACATGTCAGTTGACTTTCTTTTCATCTGCCTATAGTCAAGTTCATTCTTTTTGGTGTACAGTGCTGATTTTGACAAACCCACAGTCATGTAGCCTCCACCACAGCACCTTACAGAACTGTCCCACACTCCTAAAAGTCCCCTGTGGAGCCCCTTTGCAATCATCCTCTCCTGGCTCTCTTGGCAATGATTGATCTTTTTTCTACCCTCTAGCTTTGTGCCTTTTCAAAAATGTCCTATAAATGGAATTAGACAATATACAGCCTTTGGGGTCTTGCTTCTCTCACTTAGCAAAATGCATTTGCTTGGGGACCCTGTACCATCATATACAACCATCACACTCCAGTGTCTTGGAATTGTCTCCTCTTTTTCCCTTCCCTCTACTACCCCATTCAGACTCTATCTCTTGCTCACATTGTTTTCTGCCGTTAGACCCAGTCTGCTATGATCCACCGCCTGCTGCCCAATTAGTCTTCCACTATCACAGCCATTTCATGTCATTTCCCTGCTCTAACACCTTCAAAAGCTTCCCACTGCTTATAGGAAAAATTTCAAACTCACTCTGGCATTCACGTCCATTCAAAACTTAGTCCTACCTTACCCACATCACAATACCACACTGAAGCCAACCTTACTCCCTCACTGTTCTTTTTCAGGAGCCAAACTTTAAAGCCATTCTCTATCAATATAAATCCTACCCATCCTTCAAATCCAGCCTAAATGACAATTTCTTATCATTCCTCCTCCAGATGCCTTCTTTCTCAAATGATTCTCCCGATTCCTATGGCACATTTTGATGACCTTCTTATAACAACGCTTTGGACTTGAAATGTATTGCATACCTACATACTATGTGCTAGAGAGCTAATGGGTTTTAAAAATATATACAAAAAAACAATCAAAGTGTGGTGTGATAGAGACAGGCAAGCAGAAAATTAAAACATGGCATAGTTAAGCATTATAACTGAAGTATATAAAAAGTGTTCAGAGAGCCACAGAGCTGAAAGAGCCCAATTCCGCCTCGTGAAGGAAAAGAGCAGAGATTTCCCAGACATAGAGGGACAGGTGACTGATCATGACTGATCCTGACTCCTCTCAGCAGGCTCAGCATTGCACTTTGAAAGTAATGACCATTCAATACCCAACTTCTAAATGCTGGCATTCCTCAAGTCTTCCCCTCTCTCTTCTCCCTAGGTGATCTCGTGCAATCCCATGGCTTTTTATGCTGGACTCCCAAATTATCTCTCCATTAGGAACATCTCCTTGGGCTCCAGGCTTCTGTATCTAACTGCCTACCTGAAAATTCCATTTAGGTGTCTAAAAAACACCTTACACTTAATAGAACCGAAATAAAATTCTTTAACTATATGACCACTGCAAACCACCCCCGAACAATAACATCCTCATCTAATTTTCCCCACCCTATTCTTCCCCATTTCAGCAATGGCACAGCATCCACTCCACTGCTCAAGAAACCTAAGATTTACCTGTGAGAGTTTACTCTTCCTTGTCTGCTACATTCAATTTTTCAATAATTCTTCTCGAATCTTTAAAAACACCTCTAACCCTTCAACTTCAATCTTCAGTACCACCACCCTAATTCAAACCATCATCAATAATTCAACTATATAATCAATAATAATCCAAATTATTATCCATTTTCCAAAAAGAACCAGGGCCTACTGTGTTTCTCCCTTGCTTATAAGCCTTCACTGTGTACTAATAATGCGAATATTTTTCCATTGTAGAGAAAATCGAAACTCCCACCATGGCCTTCAAAGCCCCACAGAACCTCCTCTCACCCTACTCCTTTATCTTATATGGCTGAACTTCTAGCTCACGAACATCGGTCCCCCTTCCACCTCAGGGACTTAGCCCAAGTTACGGCCTCTGGGGAAAGCAGTTTTCCCTGGGCTTTCAGATTTCGGGGTTGCCTCTCGCCACGCTCTAGGTCTCGGCTTCAGGATCACGTCAGACTCCCCTATCTTGTATCTCGGCACCCAGGTCATTTCCTTCCCAGCGCTTACAACCTGCAACTGTACATTCAGGTTGCAAACTGGGCATCTAGCACTGACCGGGCGCAGAGCGAATGTCAAACATACGACAAAAAGGCTGAAAGCGTGATAGGGAGAGGAGTTGTAAACCGCCCTTGTCGCCAGGCTCCCGTCAACCCCCAAACTCCCAGAACAGAAAAGGGCACAGAAGGTCGCCGAGCGGGTGACATGTGTGAACACCTCGACCCGATAGACCCTCCGACTTCAGCGCCGAGCAAGCCGCAAATCCCTCCCGGGAGCGGCCTCCACACTCACCGCACACGTGTGGCCCAGCTCCGCCGCCACGGCTTCCGCTTCCTCGCTTTGCCCCGCCCCCTAGTCGCCTTTTCCTTTCTTCCTCGGCCGAGTTCGGTTAAGGGGTGGGGATTAGCCGGAAAAACGGAAATTCGGCATTTCTATTGGCCCACTTCTATTCTCCCTTCGTCCAGAAGCGCGAGGGCTGCGTCACAGGCGCGGTTTGGCCCTTGAAAGGATCCGTGGGGCGAGGACGTGATAGCGGCTCCTGAAAGTGACGTCATTAACCCTGTCGCTTCCCGGCCGGGGGAGCCGGCGGCGTCCCACGAGGGTTGACCAGTTGTGGAAGCGGAGGCTTGTTGGCTCGGCTAATTTGTAGCTGGAACTGAGGCTAAACTAGTTAACGCTTTGAGAGTGCGTTCATTTGCATCCTCCCTGGCAGTCCAGCGGGGGACGTTAAAGGGAAATCTCGGGAGTCGGCTAGAATTGCGATCTCGGTTTTTTTCCGCTTCTTAGCTGTATGCCTTTGGGCAAATGACTGAATTTCTGTGAGCCTTGGGTTATCTGATTAATAAAATAGAGATGGCTAAGTCACACAGGGAGAGCGCCTAGCACACTGAATGATCAGGACAAGCGCTCAATAAACGTTTGCCGTTTTAAACGTCTGCGCGTTCCTCCAGACAGCAGTTACCCCACTTAACATTTCAGGAAATGAGACTAGGATGTTGTCCCCATTTTACAGATGAAGAAACACCACAAACCTGGTCTGGTCAAACAACAGAATTTATTCTCTAACAGTTTTGGAGGTTGTAAGTCAGAAGTCATGCTGGTAGCGAGGTTGTGCACTCCCCGAAGGATCTAGGGGGAGCATTCTTTGCCCCTTTCAGCTTCTGGTGGTTCCAGGCGTTACTTGGCTTGGGCTGCGTGACTTCAACCTCTGCCTCTGTCTTCAGACGGCTTTCTCTTCTATGTCTTCTCCTCTTCTACGTTTTATAAAGACTTGTCATTGGATTTAGGGCCCATCAGGGTAATCAAGGATGATCTCATTTGGAGGTCCTTACTTAATTACATCTGCAAAGATCCTTTTCCCGAATAAGGTCACTTTCATAGCTTCTGCAGGTTGGTACACTGACATATCTTTTGGAGGGCCACTCGGAAAGTTGAGGAATGGGACTTGATCTCAGGGGTGTCAAGCATCAGATTTTACTGTCTTCTAAATCACATTGCTTCCCGCCTCTTAAGGCACTGGCTTGAGACTGATGGTTCACTAGACTAGGCTTCTTGAGGGCGGGGGCCATCATTACTTCCCAGACACCTATCCCACTCTTCAGCACACAGACCGTTGATAAGTACTTATTGTCTGCCTTAAGTATTATGTTTGGATAAGCTCATTTAAGTCTCATAAGAACAGTTAGGTACATCTTTCCTCCTCATGTTATGGACAAAGGGGAAACATTCAGTATTTGTGATCCTGTGAGTCTGACTCCAAACTCAATGTGACTGACTCTGGATGGCTTTCTCTAATTCATTAGTTCTCCAGTGAAAGCTCAAAAGGAGAGAATACAGAACAGGAATGGCAGGAGGTCCATCAACAGCACCTATTAGGCAAATAGTATGGTATGTGCTAGCTAATAATAATAATAACAAAATCTTAACATATACACCCTACCTGGAAGAGATTCATTTGTATTTTCAACACCACAGTCTGCAGCACCCCATATCCTCTAAGACACATCCATGTAGCTGTCTTAAACATATACATCAAACTCTGATATTTTTCTGCCTTCTCACCAGGGAGAAAAAAAGTTGTCACATACCTAAGTCCTAGATTATTATTTATGGTGTTATTTATCAAATCTGTGCTGTCAAAAAAGTTGACAGGGAAGATTGACTTGAGTGTTTTATTTGTTTGGAGTGAGTTGGAAGTATCTTGCAGTTTCACAGACCACCACCACCACCAACAAAATTTTCTATAATTTTACAGTTGACCAAGTTAAGCCCATTAATTCTTCAAATATTTAATGACCTAAATGTTGAACGTTATATGTATTCCTAGAAGCATAAAATGCTCTTCCTAAATGATATGGCATGCAATTTAATCAGGACAACTAGACCTGTACACATGCAAGAGGTTTATAGCAACATAATTAAGAGCACTGGCATTGGAATCAAAAGAACCTGGCTTAAAATCCAAGGAATATATGACCTCTGCTGGGCTATGCTGAGGACAAGATAACTAATTTGTATGGGCCTCAGTTTCTGCATATGTAAAATGGGAATAACAGCACTTATCTTTTGGGGTTGCTGTGTGACTCAAAAGCTGATAAAGTTATCAGCTAATAGTAAATGTTTAGTGATTTGTAGCTTGGAGGGGGAGAGAGAGAGGGCGAGCGCATGCCAAGGTGTATCCATTCGAAATTATTTTGGTTGCAAGTAATGGAAGGTTCAGCTAATAGTGGCTTAATCGATAATTTCTTCCCCCAACAAAAATTCTGAAGGCAATTGGTTGCTGTAGTTCAGTGGCTCAACAGTGCCATCACAGACCCAAGCTGATTTCATTTTTTCCTTTTTCGTTTGTACCTTTGGACCACCTTCACCCATTTCCCCTATGCTTGATCACCACCCCCGTGCCGACAACCACCAATCTGTTCTCTGTTTTTATGAATTCGGGTTTTTTGAGATTCCACATATAAGTGAGATCACACAGTATTTGTTTTTCTCTGTCTTGACTTATTTCACTATTGTTTTCTGACTGCAAGATGTACTTCTCAGTTTCCGGATTTATATCAGAGTTCAGGGCTAGGAGAATGGAGAAAAGATGAAATCCACTTTTTTTCCCCCCAGTAGGGTGCTACCCTTTTATCTCAGAGGGAAAAGACCTGGCAGGGTTCCCCTTCTATTTAAGCACCTAGAACTCAGTCACATGGCCACCCCAAGGATTGGAAGACCATCAGACATAATGTTAACCAGGCATTGGGAGTTCATTCTTTTTCCAGTGCTCTAGTAAAATTAAAGGTAACTTGGCAAATATGCTTTCATCCAACAGTAGAGATTTAATTTGTAATTTAAACTGGTTTAAAACTTAAAATAACTGTAGTAAGCTTAAACTTAAAACAACTGTAGTATCCAAGGTAGTGGATCTCAATCTTGGCCACACATCACCTGTGGATTAAAAACCAGCAACAACCACGGTAATTCTGATTTAATTAGTCTGAAGTGGGACCTGGGCATTGAGAATTTGGAAAGTTCCCCCAGAACATGCTAAGGTGCAGCTAAAATTAAGAGTTGCTTATTTAGGGAATGGAGTTCAAGTTGGTGATTTGATTTGATTTGACTTTCCAGTTAACTGAGGATTAAACCCTGTTTAATCCTTTTGCAGTCACTAGAATTACAGAATTAAATGTATAGTGCACTTGTTTCTGTAAGTAGAATGTCTTGGACATAACTGTATCTCTCTTGTTGCTTGAGGTCTCCTGCAGTGATTTAACATCATTAGATATTGAAAATGGTTTAAATTTGAACTATACACTTCCAAATGTATTCTGGAAAATATTCACTCTTTTTTTCAATTCATCATGATTCTGTACAATTTTTCTCTTTTTCACAAAAATAAAGTGTTAGGTGTCAGCTCCCACACATCTCCCCTCCCTCCAAATCCGTTCTTTAGAGTTCTAACTAATAGATTTTTAACTAATTGGTATAGTTTCTCTGTTTCCCAAATGCATAAGCAGGGATAAAGGGCATGTTATTGATATAAAGCATAAGTGAGATTTTGGCAAAGATTGGGTTTTATTTTCAGGACCTATTAGAGTCATAAATCCATGGAAACGGAGCAGTTGCCAACACATTTTCATTTAGTAAAAAAGAACTGCTTCTGACTAGAGTGGATTATGTTTTTCAATACCATACATTTGCTAAAAAGTGCACAAATATAGTCTAAACATTAATTGTGCATTTAGAATGTTCTAGTTACTGTCTAGTAAACATAACATTGACCTTGTCCTAATTTTACTTTCTTTGGTGACACCCACAGGAGCCACAGAAAGAAAAATCAGACCATCAGAATGAAAGTGTATCTGACTATAGGTTAAAATACCACCTTTAATGAAAGATCATGTCAAAGATTAGTTAATATCACTTAAAGCCCACGAGTTATCACTTATACATGGAGCATTAACAATGCACTATGGTAAAACAAAACTCCTCAAGCAAAATGTACCAGCCCCAGGTTTTAGCAAGGATGAGAACAATGAACATGTTTTTGGTTTAAGTTTTTGTTAAATTTTTGTTTTCGGGCTTTATGAGAAGCATTTCCTTGGGAAACTAGTGACTGGTTTGGGTTTGTGATTTCCTTGATTTCTGAGCAATAAAAACTTGATAACCAAGCTTATTAATAAATTACTAATTTTCTAACTATTTCTGCCATTTTACTTTTAAAAACTATAGACAGGTTAAGTCAGGGCTTACAATGATGTCTAGCTCTAGGTACCTACCCAACTTTCCTCTTACTTTTAAGATGGAGAAAAGATTAGCCAATTAACTGAAGCCCATTATGTCAGTTTGAATTCTCCACGAAACAGACGCCAAGATAGAATTAGAAGGCCAAGACATTTACTGGGGGGAAAGCCTGTGAAAGACAAGGATAGAGGGGACAGGAGTAAGAGGGAAGCCTCAGACCATGATACTCATCTAATACTGATCTGACACCTGTGAAGGGAGGGACAAAGGGAGAAGGATGTGGTGAAAAAAAGATCTTTTAATTGAGGGTTCTGAGACTCTGGTAAGCATACCCTTGTAAGGCACGGACTACTACAGAGGTCCACTTACAGATATACTGGGGGCTAAGGAGTGCTGAGAGGCACCTAAGTGGATCACCTGGGCTCTACAGTGATCCCACACGTCCCCGCCTCCTCCTACTGACGAGAGTTCATCTCTCCTGCCAACATGGTGACTCCTCACTGTTGGTCCTGGACACAGTGAGTCCAAAATGTCCAGGTAGCATCCACAGTTCAGTGGAACTCCTGCTCTGTCCTCTGCCGAGAATACGGCCCCTCTGAGACAAAGACCTCGAACTCTGCAGAGCCCAGAGCTGTAAGAACAGGAAACACAGATGGCCACAGAGGGCCATTTAGAATGATGGCAAGTGAGGCCATTCCTGCTTCTGCTCCTTAGGTCTCAGACCTATGTAGTCTTCTTATAGCACTATACAGAGATCTCTGATTTAGATTTATTCTGCATTCTGGAAGATAGCATCCCAGTTTTGCAGATTCTGGACTCTAAGCTGGTGCTTCAACTGCACCTTTAAAAAGCCAACGCAAAGCTCTGTCAGGTCGGCTGCCTCTGGATGGTGCAGTATGCGACATGTCCTGTGGATCACATGACCTCCCTTGCTGTGAAGTGTGTTCCCTACACGATGCCATGTTGTGTCGTTTTCCATGAGCATGGATCAGGCACTTCTTAGCTCCTGTAGAGCGGTGCTGGCTGAGGCTCTTGGGCAGGAAAGGCGAGTCCACACTTGGAATAGGGCTCTATCCCTATGAGGAGAAACAGCTGGCCGTTCCATAATAAAAGGAGCCCAGCGTCATCAACTTTCCAGCAGGTGGCCTGTTGGTCTCTGGGAAACAGGGCCATATCAGGGGTTCAGCACTGGTTTCTGTTGCTGGCAGGTTCTACATTCAGAGGAATCACTAGACTGGCTTTGGTAAGTGGAAGTTCATGCTGTTGGGCCCACGTGTAGCCTCCGCCTCTGCCATTGTGGCCTCTCTGTTCATGTACCCATCAGGCCAGCTCTAGAGTGCCCAGGGCTGCAAGCTCACTGATGTCAACTGGCCAAGTCGTTTTTGTCTTCTTGGTTGTTCAGTGTTTATTGCAGATGCCTTTTGATGGGTATTAACAATGTGAAAATTGTCACTTGCTGTGTCTACTCCCATCTGCCTTTACCCTGGACCTCATTGTTTCCCATTGTCCTTTTCTTTCCAGGTCCCTGACCAGCTGGTTGGGGCATTGGCCAATGATAGGAATTTCTACATGTTCTCACCTTGGGCCACTTCTCCTTCCACATCAATTGGATGACCAGGGGCACTGCCTGCCCATTAGGAAGATTCTCCCCCTCTGCTGTCTTTCAGCCTGAATGAGGTTGTAATGCTACTATTTAGTTTCAGTTTGCACCCCTCAGCCTAGCCAACTCACCTGTAAACTACGCTTGGGCTTTCTCCTCCTCCATCAGCTATTTGTAAGGCACCCTGCTCTGTGGCCATCGGGGAGAGACGAGGAAGGGGGGCTGCTGTCATCATGTGGGTGATATGGAGGTCTGGGTTTTCTGTTCGCACAGCTGACTCATGCCCTCCGGTCTTACTTGGGTTCGATCCCTGATATACCATTTCCATGTTATAACGGATTGTTGCAGGGCCCTTTTCACTTTATGCATTGACAGGTGAGACAGAACCTGCCTCCTAACTGGCAGCTGTGGGTGGATGGTCACTGGTACACTATAATCAAGCACTCTGTCTCTATGAGGGCTCAGTAACATGCTAGGAGCTATTTCTTCAGATGCACATAATTCTCCATTACAGATGGCAAGTCCTTTGCTGAAGAACCCCAAGGCCCTGTGTTATACGATCCTCCTACTTGGGTTTACCATGAACTCTGCGCTTGCATCTCTTCTCCCTACTGACACTTCCCACACCACAGGGTCTGCCCATTGTTCTGCTCTAAGCGGAGAGGCTGCTTTCACTACAGCTTAGACCTGCTGTACAGCTCCTTCCTGACCCAGGCTCCACTCACAGGTGGCAGCCTTCCACACCCTCCAGCGCATGGACCAGAGCAAGATTTCCAGATGTGGACTATCTGGCCTCCAGAAGCTGAAGAGGCCCCCCAGATACTGTACTTCCTTGTTTGTAATAGGGAATCCAAGAGGCAACAACGTTTCTTTACTTTGGAGGGATATCCTGACATGCCCCTGACCCTAAAAATGTGTACCTCCTTTAGCTTTTTAGGACTCCTGAAAACTTTACTGAAGTGGCCTGTCCCTGAAACTCTGTAGAGTTTATTTCCCACCTTCTTGAACACATGCTTCTTACCAAGGTCTCTAGCATGCTAGCCATGTCTTTATTTTACAAATGTAATGGATCAGTGTGATGTTCTGCGGGATGTCCAGATGGTCCAGATCTCTTTGGACTATATTAAGACAGAAGGTGGGCGAGCTAACATAGCCCTGGTGCAAAACTGTAAATGAATATTGTTGTTCATTCCAAGGAGTGTGAACTGTTTCTGATCCTATTTTCCATCTGTTTTTTCCATCCTATTTTACCATCTGCTGTGGTAACTCAGGCATTTCACCTCTGCTCTGTGATTTGAGTAAAAACATAGTGTTTGCCCCATTCCTCCAGGGTCCTCGCTGGAGTGTTAAATCCCATGTCCCAAGAAAGTGACCCCAAGTCAGAGTTTTCCCGCTTGTTCACTTTTACCTTCCAGCCCCTTGGTCAAGCATCCTCCTAACGCAGTCCCTGGGTAGTCTTCTCCCCTGACAGTTACATGCTGGCCAGCTCGTGCTGGTCCCATGGGAGGGGGGTAGTTTCTCTTCTCCTTCATCAGGCCCAGCATGTCCTCTGCTGGGCTATGCTGGACTTAACCCTAGTTACTGGCCTGGCAGCCAGGAGAGGCAGCGGGGGCAGCTCCTGAGAGCAGGGCGTCGGGGAGCAGGTGTTGTCTTGCAGGGAGAGGCCTCTGCAGTGTCTTCCTGCTCAAGCAGAGTGTGGATTTTTACGAGGCAGTGTGGCCACCTCTGCAAGCTCTGCATGTTCAGGGCAGTCAGCAGAGCAAAACTGGGGGCACCCACTCATGTCCCCATCCCGTATCTCAGGGTCTCAAGTTCTCCCAAGCGGGCCACTGGCCTCCGTGTAACAGGCTGCCTGGGCTAAGCGTTTTAAAGATTCTGGAGATCCACGACTCTCTTGGGCTTGCTCTTCACGTTGTCCTCTCCCGCAAGGGACAGGAGCCTCTTTGTAAGTGACCAGAGATGCCTCTGCTTCCTCCGCTCGCCTTTAACTATCTGTTTCCGGGCCCCACTGTCACTCTGCAGGGAGTCCTCCAACTCTACTCCCCTTAGATACACGGAAGCCCCCCATAACATTCAAATGCCTGAACCACCGCCCTGGCAAGGGCATTCCTCTCCACCGGGGGACCCCCTGCTCATCAGTGGTGATTGTTTTTAGTAGTTGAACAACCATCTGTGCCCATGACTAGCTGTGCCCCACTTACCACTTGGATTGGGACCCTCCTCACCAGCCTGTGGTGAGTGACCCTGTCTCCAACCCCATCTTCTTGCCAGCTTTCTGGAACCGCTCCTGGTACCAGTGGTGCTATTTCAAGTTTTCTGGGAAACAAAAGCAGAGTTAGAAACATAAGATTTATGCAGGGAATAGCCTGTAAAGATAAAGGGAAGAGGAAGTGGGGTAAGAGGAAGGGCCTCGGACTGCAATGTGGGAAGGAAAGATTGTACAGGAAGAGCCCCAGGGAACAGCTCTGAGAATGCTTTGGCCAGGCTGGTGTGGAGACTCAAAGCAAAAACCGGCCGTTAGAAGAGTCCCGAGTTGGGCAGGGATGGCCTGGCTCTTGCATCGCAGCCACGTTCTGTTGTTCGCTTGCAGCAGCCCCGGAAGCCTCTGGCCTTGGTTTGGACACTGTGGTGGATGCCGAAGGTCTGAGAGCTGGAGGCTTTCAGCTAACCCCACCGCTCACCTCCTGCAGCAAGTTCTCTCCTGAAGGAAGACCTGAGTGGTGCACACTCTGCCTGTCACTGTCATATGACTGGTTTAGTGTCAAGACCAGGACAAAACCCAGAACCATCACCAGGGTTTTAGAAGCCTAACCTTATGTCTTTTCTATATTTAGGGGGACAAGATAAATTTCTACCATATACTCTTTAATGTATTATCTAGTATTTAGCAACTCAAAGCAATAGGTCTTCCAAGAAAAATCTCAAAAAAATAGCTCCTGGGACAATAAATTATATAAACTATTGAATCAAAACATGACTTCGCATGGAAAGTAGAAGTTAGGTTTTTGGGGAGCACACAATCCAGTGTTTGTCTTAGTACACTTTATTGCTGAGGTTTAGTCTGTGCAAGGCAGGGTGCTCTTGGTGTCTGTCCACAAGACAGGGACGTGAAAATAACGATCTGGAATGTTTAATCTGGTGGCTGAGTATTTCACATATATTAACGCCTGAATTTTTACAACATCATATCATTTCACAAGGATTAGCTGTGCGAAAGCAGGGAAATTGTTCCTCTGTTTGCTGTAATATCTCTAGGGCCTTGCAGATTGCCTGGCACGTATTCAGCTGTCGATAATATTTGAGAAATGGGTGTAATTGTTAAACCATAATTGCACAAGTATAAGGATCAGAGCTATTTTATTTGTGGGCACATAGTAAGAACTTGAGTCAACAAATTCAGCAACTATATTTGTTCAGTGGCTACTCTGTCCCAGGCACTGTTCTAGGCACTTGGGATATATATTAGTCAACAAAACTAAGACTTGCTAATAATAAACACCAAACAATAACAAACACTATATAAAGGCATTGTAGGATACATGAGAAGTACTATAGTAAAAAGAATAGGGCTGGGTAAAGAGAGAACCAGAGTGGGGGAACCGGTTATAACATCAAATAGGGTGGTCAGAGTAGGTGTCACTAAGGAGAGGTTTGAGGAGAAATCTGGGGAGGCTGGGAGTTCGCCAAACATGCATCTGGGAAAGGAGCCTTCCAGGCAGAGGAAAGAGCTGGAGCAAAGGACCCAAGGCAGGAGTCAGGACCCCACGTGACTATGTCTTTGAGGAAAGGAGGCAGGCCGAGGAGGCTGGAATCAGCCAGGGAGAGGAGTAATGGGAAACAAGTTCAGGAGGAGGGCGGGGCCGGTTGGCAGATGGTGAAAGGGTTTTTAGGCCATTTTAAGGACTCTGGGTTTTATTCTGAGTGAAAAAGAAGAGCCGTCTCAGGGTTCTGAGCAGGGGAGAAGAATGATCTGACATTGAAACAATAAACTTCCGTAGGATGAATGAATATGTGAGGTAGATAGAATCATGCTACTTGATTGCCCATGAACCGGTTCAATAAAACTCAATGTAATGCTACATATTTTTTTTTGCTGATTTTTCCTGATACTCATTCTTTATCTCTAGGGAGCTGCTTGTCTTACGTACCTTTATCATTCCCACTTGCAGCAGCAGCAGAAGGAATTATTTGCCAACCACTTAATCATGACTAACTAGATACCGTTGGATAGTTTCGAGAGCACGTTTCATATGTATTATGTCACTCAAATCATCACAACTATATCTAGTGTTACATTACTGATCTATCACTAATACAGAAACAAATTCAAAGAGACAATATATATATTGCCCAGTCACACATTTAATAAATGGCAGAGTATGAACTTTGTGTCCTCACCTAGTGTTTGTAAACCTACATTCTAGGTCCTAAAGACAGAAAGTGGTTTAACTACCCTAGGAGGGGTTCACAGTTAGGTGGGAGGCCAGGAGAGGAATAAAGAAAAAGATGGTACATATCACAATAAAGAAATAAAGGCGAAGTGCCAAAGTTATGGTGTGTTCAGCAAAAAGATCCACAAAGAGGACAAGGGTCCTGATGGTGGGTGGCCTCAGATACACTGAAGCAGCGGGGCGTGCGGCTCAGGTGGTGGGAATAGTGCCGGCAGATGCTTGGGGGTCAAGATGAGCATTGTGTCCTTTGGGAATGGTTGGAACCTCCATTGTGAGTGGAAGGAAGTTGTAGGAGACAGGATTACAGAAGGTCGAAAAAAGCCACATGATATAGAATCTTAAGCCATAGGCTAAAACCATCTGTACTTTACCCACTGCAAGTTGCCAATGATTTCTGAGTGGAGATGGTGATGTTGACAAAAGTTTTGGGGTTTTAACCTCCTTGAACTTTTAAAGAAAGTTCAATATAACATGACTGTTTAGTGGGGGTTGACATGAGAGGCAATGTCTTAGAATGAGTTCCTCCACAAGTCAACCTTAAAACCAAGATTCAAGCGAAAATAACTGATTTTGGGGGTGGTGCCAGGACATAACCAACATGGGACTGGGGGAGAGAGACAGGGAACAGGAGGCAGACAGTAAAGTATTCATTGTCAAGTAATTTATCATTGTGGATAACTGGACATTAGTCTTGTTGGGGGACTCTGGGAGCCAGTGTAGAACATACAGCTCAGAGGCATCCCACCCAAGGGATGTAGGAGCTGAGGTGTTTATACATGAGCTCCCAGCAGTCATTGGCTGAGGGCTTGCTCCTGGGGGCAGGGATTCGAGGTTCCCCAGAACTGCCAGCCTGCCACATGAGCATCAAAATGGCAACTGGTAGCATCGGAGAAACAGACATAAATGCACCTGCTGGCAATGGGGTGGGGGGCAGTGTGCAGAATAGAAAGGGGTGGGTGATACGGACAGGCTATTGGCAGGATCTGCTACAGGCGGGAGCAGCAGTAGATTAAGACCCCTAAGCAGAGAGTCACATGGGTCCAGACCAATGTGCTGACAGCAGGAAATGAAAAGAAGGAACAGATTTCAAGAGCTTTTATAAAGGAAGAGTTGCAAGGCTTGGTTTTATAGACCCTTGCCTTATAAGGCAACAAGGGACTCTGTCCACTTAATGACTGTGGAGTTAACCTCTGAAAAAAGTTCACCTGCCCCACATGTATTCTTTTTAATACATTAGGGAAAATAAGCACTTATAAGACTAATCATTTATAACACCTATGAAATACACATATTAGGGAAAGATCTGGGGAAAGGTATGGTAAAGCTTATAAACATACTCATGGGAGAGTAACACACATCCAAATTCCAGACTTCCTCATTTCAGCCAATCTGTCTTTTGCATGGGAACAAAAGAAAAAGTAATGAAGAAATAAATGTAAACCAAGAAACATTACCTATGGATAACGGAGATAAAAAATAAGGTAAGTATAAGCTAGCAGTCTGTTCAAATATTTCAAGCAGGAGCTTTTGAGAAAACTCACCAAAGACTGAAGACAGAAAATGGAAGAAGCATGGGAGAGTAATTTACGGAGGCGTTCATTCAACCTCACTCTCAAAGCTGTCACTAAAAAAATAATAGGTCTTTTCCCCTTTTCTCACCCCTATGCTCCTTGGCAAGATAGTCAGACTTATTAAAAAAAAAAAAAAAAGAAAGGGAAAAAGAAAAAGAAGAAAAAGGCTGTGTTCCTGGAAGAATGGAGCTGAAATGTCCAAGAGGGAAAACACTGCGGGGATTGGAAGGGCAAAATCGAGGAGGTGATGGGCAGTGGAGTGGAGGCGGGGTCAGGGACTCCTGGAATGTAGGCGATACAAGGTGGAGCAGGGCCACCTGCCTCAGAAGGGTCACGGGACCTGGGAAAGGGGCATTTCCTCAGCTGCCATCACAAACTAAAGATTAAAGGCTCACTCCTCAGTTTTGTGGGCAGCTGACATCCGGTAGGATTCTTTAAGATCCACGAGCGAGGGAGCGGTTTCCACAAACCCAGCTGAAAATATTCACTACCTCTGGCGGTTGGGAGCGCAGCCAAGTCAATCTGATTTCAAAAGAAAAAATGCTGATTCCTGCAGCAAGTTCATCCCTGCAGTAGAGGAAATATATAACCTTTATTTTTTTTGTTTGCTTTGTTGGAACTATGCGCGCCGTTCTGAGGTTCAGATGGGAGGGCAGCGAGTGATATTTTGCCAAGTGTATGGATGGAACCATCCTCCGCGTGACTTTTCCCAGACCTTGCTCGTCTGTGGAGGCTCCTCCACACTGACATTCTCAGTGATGCAATGAGAATTGATTTTTTCCCCTTTCTTCTCCTAAATTCTTCTCATCTTTCCATCACATTTGACAGGAGAACAAGAATGGGCACATATGCCGAAGGGGATGGAGATCTTTGAAAGGTACATATTTGAAAGGAAAAAGGAAAAAGCAAGGAGAGTAAGCAAAGCAAGGAGAACAGGAAGACGAAATGGGAGAGTGAAGCAGAAGAGGAGGCTGGGGTGTAGGGGGAGGAAGTGGAGAAAAAGCAGAGTAGAAAGGCTGAGAGAGGAGAGGGAGGGAGGGGACAGGCTTGGTCACCCTCCGATCCTTTTGCTTAAAGAATACCACAGATGTTGACCATTCAGGTCTCCTTCCTGTCAGTGAGACAATCTGCAAAAGTACATTTGGGCCAACTTTTATAGACATAGGGGAACTAGCCAAATGTCTCCTTGTAATATTTAATTTATTTAGTGACATGAACATACTCAAAGCCACATTTAAAATAAGATACAAATTTGGAAATATTATTTGCTTTTATGTTTCATTTAATAAAGCCTTCATATTCATTGTTTGTTTTTTTTGTCTAGGATGTCTTTTTTTTTTTAGCTTGCCTTATTCATATTCTTTTTTTTTTTTTTCTTGCGATATGCGGGCCTCTCACTGTTGTGGCCTCTCCCGTTGCAGAGCACAGGCTCCGGACGCGCAGGCTCAGCGGCCATGGCTCACGGGCCCAGCCGCTCCGCGGCACGTGGGATCCTCCCGGACCAGGGCACGAACCCGTGCCCCCTGCATCGGCAGGCGGACTCTCAACCACTGCGCCACCAGGGAAGCCCTATTCATATTCATTTTTGATGGAAGTATCCTTGTCATCAATAGAGGCACTTTTGGAGTCACCCAATACTGTTTTCAGAAAGGACTTTCAACATTCAAGTTTACCACCCAGGAATAACGACTGTATAATATTTCTTTGCCCCTTAAAAAACAAACAAACAAAAAAACTGATTCTCTCAGGAGCCTTCTACTCACATCCAAAATCTGCATTGATCTGAACTAGTGTATGGCTCATCTTCTCTAAGCAATATTCTATTTTTCAACATAAGGTAATTGAGAGAAAATCTTATAAATGAGAAAGTCTGTAAGGACTGGATTCAAGGGTGATTTGCTTTCATTTTTCTTTGAAGTAAAATTCAGGCAAGTATGACACAGTTTTTCTAGAAGAGAGAATTTGATGCTCAAGGCAAAGCTCCTTAGTTTTAGCTTAAAATACTCCAGAGACTCCTTGAGACCTCTGCTGTCAGACCAGACTTGGAACAAACTCCAACTGAATTACACATAGAGAACACCTTCTAGGAGGTATTTTAGCTTCCATTAGGTTCTGGACTATTCTAGCCAGGTCAGCCTCTCCAGAAACTATGCCGTGAAGGAGCCTCACCTGTCACCAGCGGTGGTTCTCAGCTGAGACTATTCTGCCCCCCAGTGGTCACCCGGCAATGCCTGGAGATATTCTGGGTTGTTACTACTGGGATGTATTCGTCAGAGTTCTCCAGAGAAAAGAACCCATAGGATCTGTGTATATGTACATAGAGAGAGAGAGACGCTGATTTTAAACAATTGACTCACGTGATCATGGAGGCTGGCAAGTCCGAAATCTGTAGTTCAAGTCGAAAGGCAATCAAGATGAAGACCCAGGGAAGAGCTGACACTGCAGGTCAAGTCCAAAGGCCGTCTGCTGGCAGAACTCCCTCTTGCTTCCAGGAGGTCAGTCTTTTGTTCTATTCAGGTTTTCAACTGATTGGATAAGGCCCACCCACCTGACAGAGGCAATCTGCTTTCCTCAAAGTCAACCAATTTAACGCTATCTCATCCAAAAGCACCCTCACGGAAACAGGAGGTGATGGGACTTTTCCACTTTGTAGGGAGCCATTAGGTTCATCTGGAAAGAAATTGATGGGTGAACACATCTTAATGAAGATCACTCTTCCCTTCTCTTTCCACTCTGACTTGCTGAGAAAGAGAACTATTCCACTGAGGCCTACCTATAACAAGCCCACTGGTGTGGGACTTCTGAGCAGACAGAATGTAATTTCTTCATGCCGATGCCTCAGTCAATCTTTCAGCTGCAGAAATATGCTGAGGAAAAGGGAAGAAAAGAGGGTTCATGGCAGCTCCCCTGACCTGGATAAAATGTGAGCTCAGATGTCCCTGGAGTAAAACCAGCATCTGAGTGGAACTGTCACTGGACAGTGTAGCCAACCGAAGCAGCGCAAAGGCACCCAAACTGACAATGAACTTGCGGAGAACAGCAGAGCAGATGGGCCAATGGTGCAAAGGCTGCATTCACTCATTCCTCATTCATTCACTCAGCAAATAACTTGCGCTAGGCTCTGAGCGAATAAGGCAGCCTGGTCTCTGTTCTCATGCAGCCTCACGGAGAAAGAAGTGCAGTTAGAAACACGCCATCGAGGAGAACGCTGCTCTGCATGGATTTACAACCTCATTTAGAGGTGACTTTTGCTCTACACTGGTGGGAAAGAGTCCCGGATTTGGGGCCAAAGGTGGATTCAAATCCTAACTCTTACACTTCCTGGCTGCCAAGTCAGCGATCTTCTTGGATCTCCTGTAAAATGGGGCAAAAAACATCTGCCACCCCACCTGTCACCTGGACGTAATGTGAGAAGCAAAGACAGTAACGCATGAAAATGCTTTGCCAGTTCTAAAGTCCTGAATCAGGGTTTCTCCTCCCTGGCTGCCTTACACCCCACAACGCCCCACCCCTCATCACTAGCTCAGACTAATGGGGTCAGGCTCCCTTAGCGGAAGGATCTAAACAATGGTATTTTTTAAAAGCTCTCAGGAGAAACTACAGCAAAGCCACCCTATACAAGCACTGCCAATTTGCATACTGTTACTTCCCCAAAGTAATCATATTGAAAACCTGCCACTTAGTGATCCTTGCATCCCAAGGTTGGTTCAAATTTGACAGAAAAAGTAGATTTGGGCCACTCTGCTTTGGGGGGTCCTGCTTTAATGCTACAAGCAACAGAGAAGCCTGCTATATAGCTCGGAACAGGAAAGTCATCCAGTGACCTCACAGGCCAGGAGAGTCTTGAGTGGCGGCTGGGGGACAGATCTCACTGCAGGTGTGAAAGACGGTCCATCCATCAGGTGGAGTGTGACCTCCTGATGGCAGGAAATAGGACTCATACAACAGACACTGGATTTTCTGCTGTGACTGGTACTTTTTTAGATGTTAGGGATACCATCATAACCTGAAGAGACAACAATCGCTACTCTCATGGAGATCATGTTTTAGCAGGTGGAGGAAGACAATAAAAATTAATAAGTAAAATACATAAGATGTGAGATGGTGATAAGTACTACAGAGAAAAGTAAAATAAGGGGTATGGGTCTCTGGTCCCATGAAAGAAGTGAGAGAGTGAGCCATGTTGGTCCCTGGAGGAACAGCGTTTTAGGCAGAGAGAACAGCAAGTAAAAATGTCCTGAGGCAGAAACATGCCTGGTTTGGTTGAGGAACAGCAAGGAGGCCAGTATTGTTGCTGACGGTGAGGGTAGTAGGAGGTGAGATCAGAGAGTTATCCGCAGGCCTGATTACAGAGGCTTGTAGGATATGGTGAAGACTTATTTTGACTTTGAGTGAGATGGATTTTGAGCAGAGGAGTGGTATGATTTGACTTGTGTCTCTATAGGCTCACTGTCTGCCCCATGGAGAATGAACTCAAGGGGACAAAGGAAGAAGGCAGCCCAGTTAGGAGGCTGTTATGACAACCTGAGAGGAAAGGCTGGTGGCTTAGACCAGTGAGGGGGCAGTGGAGGTCGTGGGAAGTGGCTGGGGAAGGGAGGAGAAGTAGCAGAGCCCGCGTCAGGAGCTGGCGCCGCAACGGATGATTCAAGGACAAATTGACCAAAGCGAGGAAGCAAACCCAGGGTCAACGTGTCAGAAACCCAGAATCCACTAAGATCAATGCCACCTGAAGCCTCAAGACAGACAGAAAAGGAGTCCCCCACAGCCTTCCTATCTCTCTGTGCAGCTTGCATTTGAAACGCTCCAAGCACTAAGACAAATAAAAATGCTTTTTTGAGGGGAAAGAGATTGTCACCATTATAGAAGCCCTGTGAGCATGGGAATTTAAACACTGCCAATCACTGCCCACTGATGAACATTTCTAAAAGGAGACATAAAGTGTGATTCTGCAAAACCTGGCTTGAATATTATCATGGATCAAATCTGTGATATTGGGAATTGGCAAGCCTGGACACAGGTAGTGGAAAGAAAGTACATGGGGTAGGGGTAGAGCTATGCACAGACCATTCTAAATGCCAATGTGTTCTGCCCTGAATGTTCCTACCTGCAAGACAGACAGAGTGTGTGGCTGAGGAAGAACATCTGCCACCAGGCGGCACTATTTCCCCTGAAATGTCTGACAGTATCCAAACCCACAGGATGGATGGGTGACTCCTCAGCAAGCTAGAAAGGAGAGTCCTGATTATTGTTAGTCTCTCCTAAAGTCGAGTGCCTGGAGCCCCAGAGGCAAGGGGTGAATGCGGTCCTATCTGTTCCTTGGCAATTCTGCCGGCTCCCTTGGCACAGAATGACTTGAAGGATTCTGTTCTTCCCAGTCAAGCTCTTGACAGAGTGTAATACAAGAGTTCTTAGCCCTCTGGCATTCGGCTGGGGCTTCTGAACTCCTTCTCAGCATTATGTTTTTAAATGCATAATATTTAGAATGCAAAGGATTACAAAGTAAGCCAATTATATTGAAATGCAATCATCAGAATACTAAAGAAAATGTGAGATACAGTAATACATGTGCTTACTTCTTTATTAATGCAGTAAATGAGATCCAGGGGTGGACCTCCTGCCCATGGTGGCTTTGAAATACTAATGAGCAAAAATGATATTTCAAGGTATCTGCAACAACTGTAATGTGATGTTTGTGGTGGTTATATTTGATAGAATAGATTAATTTTAGTGAGAGGTTGATGAAAATAAAGATGTATTTGATTTTTCTCTCTGTCGTACCATTTTAGTTCATGGACCGCTTGAATTCTGTCCAGAGACCTCTTGAAGACTGGAAGACCCCGGTTGATAATCCTTGTTCAGTGCCTCTTTAATGAGCCAATCACGCATATTGCCATTTGAAGAAAGCAGAACATCCCTCAAGCTAGCCAGGCTCCAGTCGAAGAAGGAATGAGTTCATTACAATCCTTCCCCCATCTAGTCCCCCTTTCTGGTCACGCCTCTGAAGCACTGCGATTTCTTTAACACCTTCTCTTCCTGGAGTCTCTTCTCTCCTCTTTGGCAGCTAAAGCCAAAACCGCTTCCTGGCCCCTCTTTGCTCCTCTCTTTCTTTCTTTATCCAAAAATCAAGATGAAGGACTACTTCCCTGGTGGTGCAGTGGTTAAGAGTCCGCCTGCCAATGCAGGGAACACGGGTTCGAGCCCTGGTCCGGGAAGATCCCACATGCCGCAGAGCAACTAAGCCTGTGCGCCACAGCTACTGAGCCTGTGCTCTAGAGCCCGCAAGCCACAACTACTGAAGCCCGCGCACCTAGAGCCCGTGCTCTGCAACAAGAGAAACCACCGCAATGAGAAGCCTGCGCACTGCAACAGAGTAGCCCCTGCTCGCCGCAACTAGAGAAAAGCCCATGCACAGCAATGAAGACCCAACCCAGCCAAAAATAAATAAATTTATTTTTAAAAAACCCAAAACCCAAAATCAGGATGAGTCTCACTCAGTCCCAGAAATAACGCTGAGTCGTTTGTCCTTTGGTTTTCCTTGCCTTTCTTCTCCCTCCAGAGGTGAGAAGGAAGAGGGAGGGTGTAGTAATTGATGAAAGCCAGCAAAGTCCAACTGTTAGAGTAACAGAAAATATGGCAACTTTTGAGTCTCTAAGTCGTTCTACCTAAAAACCTCCTTCCCTCACTCCATTAATCTCTAGCCCCCATCCTGCTTTACTTTCTTCACCACTTTTAACCTTATCTAAATTATCTATATATTTACTTTATTGCTGTTTGTTTCCCACACTAAAACTGAGCTACAAAAGGGCAGGGATTTGTCTGTTTCATGTCAGTCTCCCTAGTGCCTAGAACAACAGGACTGGGTGTGTAGTAGATGCTCAAGTAATACTTGTTGAAGGAACGGGCCAGACTGGAATGGGAGGGGAGTGCAAATAATTCATGAATTTCAATTTTTCAGTCTTTTTTCTACCACTGTATTTTATTGATGCTGGAAGAACAAAAATACCATGGGTGAGTTCCCCAGAGGGTGACTTCTTAAGGATTAGACAAGTAAAACACAGAACAAGCTTTGGTTTGGTAATTGTAAGTAACACACTCTGCATAAATATCTTAATTTTATGTAATGCAAATGCATTTAAGCCTTTTTATTTAGCTTAGAGATATTTTACGAAAATAAATATTTTCTCCTCTTTTGAATTTGAAAAAAAGAAACCCTGTTTCATACTATCTCTCTGCAAACGGCTTGTGGGTCTTGAGTGAATTTCAATTAAATATGATATCAAATATATATAATAAGGTTATACTTAGCTATATACATATTGCTAAATAATAGAGGCTGGGATAAATTTTATACAAACACACAATCTCTTAACAGTACAAATGAAAATTGGTACTTTTATTATTAATAATTTAATTTCTCTGTAAATTGTCTTACTTCATCATTATGCACAAGATAGGTAAGGACATTTTGTCGTTTTACTTTTGTGCCTTTTGGCCCAGGCAAATCAAGGTGCAGGTAATGAGATACTGAATTCCTACTGGTGGGACTTCTGTAACCTCAAGAGTAACATGGGTAACAGAAGACTGTAAGTGGGAAATCCACGTTATTCTCATTTTCCAAGAAGGGAGAAAAATTCTGCAAGCTGCAGAGTGGGTAGCTGAGTCTCAGTTCCAGAGAGTCAGCCAGGCTGGAGAAGCTGTAAGACACCCTGGTGCCAGTGGGTGGAGCCAGCGAGCCAGGCCCAAGGACAAGTGGCAGCTCAGTAACTTCAGTTTCTTTTTCCTGGCGCACGCTACGCTGGCCAGCACACTAGTCATGCATGAGTTCCCTGAAAGACATTTGAGGACCTCCCTGTACACTTTCTGACAAGTGGAGAGATGTGGGCTAAGCACAAATTAGGTGAATTTGGAGCACTTAAAAAATAATTGGCTATTCTCATATCTTATCAAATTGTAAGATTGACTATTCTATCCTTTCTATGACCAACCAATTTCTAGATTCACATTGAATCACATATGAGATTGTTTTTATCAAATGAGTTAATAACAATCAGAGTCGATCTGGGCAATTTTACAATACATTAGGAAATAAAAACAAAAATAAACAAATGGGACCTAATTAAACTTAAAAGTTTGCACAACAAAGGAAACCATAAACAAAACAAAAAGTCAACCTACTGAATGGGAGAAAATATTTGCACACAATGCAACCGACAAGGGATTAATTTCCAAAATATACAAACAACTCATACAACTCAATATCAAAAAAAACAAAAAACCCGGACTTCCCTGGTGGTGCAGTGGTTGAGAGTCTGCCTGCCGATGCAGGGGACACGGGTTCGTGCCCCGGTCCGGGAAGATCCCACATGCCGCGGAGCGGCTGGGCCTGTGAGCCATGGCCGCTGAGCCTGCGCATCCTGAGCCTGTGCTCCGCAACGGGAGAGGCCACAACAGTGAGAGGACCGCGTACCGAAAAAAAAAAAAAAGGGGCAGAATATCGAAACAGACATTTCTTCAAAGAAGACATAAAGATGTCCAACAGGCACATGAAAAAATGTTCAACATGGCTAATTATTAGAGAAATGCGAATCAAAACTACAATGAGGTATCACCTCACTCTGGTCAAAATGGCCATCACCATAAAGTCTACAAATAATAAATGCTGGAGCGGGTGCAGAGAAAAGGGAACTCTCCTGCACTATTGGTGGGAATGTAAATTGGTACAGCCACTATGGAGAACAGTATAAAAGTCCTTAAAAAACTAAAAATAGAGCTACCATATGATCCTGCAATACCACTCCTGGGCACATATCTGGAGAAAACTGTAATTAGACTACACTAAATGAAGAAGTATAAAGTCTAGAATAAGAGAGAGGAAGGGCTTACTCTCCTCTGGGCTAGTACACCTAGAAAGTCGTTTGTATTCAGTTTGGAATATCACATTTTTAAAGTGGATATAGACAAATAGGAACACTATTAGCAGAGTGACAAGGATGCTGATGACTTGGGATATGTATATGAAATCTGTACAAAAGATCTGAGGCCATTTAAATGAGGAGGATCATGGGTCATGCATGGGCAGGTGGAAAAGCACGTTGCTCAGATCTTGAGGCTGACAAATAAAAGACTGTACAGTCTGGACAGGATGTGCAGTCGCTGATCTAGGACCGATTAATCAAAAGGGAAAGAACTGGAATTAGGTTCAACAAACAGAAGAATGTTCAAATAGTTGCAGATGTTCAAAGATGAAGAGATGTCATTAGGGGGGAGTGAGTTCTCATTCACCAGAAGTATTCAAGCAAATGACACTTCCTAGGGATTTGGGAAGAAGGCTCAAGTATTAGAGCAGTGGTCGGTGATGTCAAGGTTCACCATATGCTAGTCTAGGGACTGCTGATGGTCCACTATAAAATTTTTACAAAGTCCCTGGAAAGATATAGGCAACATATCTTATAAATGCAAGTTTCTAAACCTTCATTTATTCAATTTAAAGGACTACCATTTATTCTATTTTTTACCTCTTTATAAGGGTGAAATGCTATATTATACCTTGTATGAAATAATGGTAATGATAGTAGTATGTTTTTAAATATACCTTACTTGGCAAAATTAAAAGTTTGGAAACCCTCTGTTGAAATCTCTAAGTTGTCTTGAAACATAATAAAGTAAATTGAAATGAAAAAAATCAAAGGGCTACTTATCTTAGTGATCTTTAGGATTCCTTCCAATCCTGAGATGCTATATATGATTCTAGAAACTATTCAGCATCCTTAGGGAATGAGAGTTTCTTAGACTTGATTTCTCTCCCTAGTGAGTCTAGAATGGCATTAGTGCATGTCAGCCCTGCTCCTCTGCCTTGCCCATCCTTTTTCTATTTTTTATTTTTTTGTTTTTGCGGTACGCGGGCCTCTCACTGGCTCCGGACGCGCAGGCTCAGTGGCCATGGCTCACGGGCCCAGCCGCTCCACGGCATGTGGGATCTTCCCGGACCGGGGCACGAATCCGTGTCCCCTGCATCGGCAGGCGGACTCTCAACCACTGCGCCACCAGGGAAGCCCGCCCATCCTTTTTATGCTCATCCCTTCCTGGGTTTTCTTCACACTTCTACCATATAAGCGTGCACCTCTAAACACCACAGTTTATATTTTGCATGTTTTTGGATTTGATGAAAATGGAGTCAGAAAACCTGTCCTTTGTATTGGTCCTCTTTTGCTCAATATTAAAAAAAAGAAAAAAAAAAGATTGATCCAGATTGCTGTACGTAGCTTTTATTTTGTAGCTGAATATAGCCAAAATATAGCAATTTATCAATTTCATTTTGATGGACACCTTTTCCTGTTTTTTTTTCTATTTTGAATAATGCTTCTCTGAACATTCTTATCTGTGTCCCCTCATGCAGAGTAAAGAAAAACTGATGTAAGTTAAATATTTTATATGAAATACAACTTCTGTGAAAATCAAATATTCTTGCTGTACATGATCACTGACTCAGTCATTATTGCCCAGGAGAGACACAGGATGAAAATACTTACAATGTCTTAACAAAACCAGAAAACAAACATCTCAAAGTATGATGGACGTTACTTGAAGTATGAAGAGGTCATTTATCAAATCTACCAATTTCCCCCGATTCATATATCCACATGAATTGAGCCTCTTCAGTTTTTTTTTTTTTTAACTTCATTTGGAAAAAAAAAATTACACATGTACAAAAACACATGAAACATAAATATGCAGTTCAATGAATAAGTGTAAAGTGACTGTCCAAGGAACAACCATTTGTGTCAAGAAATACATTTCCAGCACCCTAAAAGTCCCCCAAGTCCCTCCTGATCCCACTCCCACTTTTATGCTCTTCTCTTCCTTGTTTTTCTTCCCTTTTACCACATGAGCATGCATCTCTCAACACTGTATCTTAGTTTTTGCCATTTCTGACCTTTATAAAAATGAAATCATGGGGAATTGTTATGGTCTGAATGCTTGTGTCCTTCTAAAGTTCCTATGTTGAAACCCTGCCCCACAGCATTATGGTATTAGAAGGTAGGGCCTTTGGGAGGTAACTTAGATGAGGTCATGAGGGTGGAGCCCTCATGAGTGACATTCGTGCCCTTGTGAGGGTCATGAGAGAGCTTGTTTCCTCTGTGCTCTGCTCTCTGCCCTGTGAGGAAGACAATGAAAAGTAACTGCTAAGAAGGCTCTTACCAGAACCCAACTGTGCTGGCACCCTAATCTTGGACTTCAGCCTCCAGAACTGTGAGAAATAAATGTCCACTGTTTCTAAGTCACCTTGTCTGTGGTACTTTGTATAGCAGCCTGAAGGGACTAAGACAGGACTCATTCTGTGTCTACCTTCCTTTGCTCAACATTAAAAAAAAAAAAGATTTATAGTAAGTCCCCTACATATGAACCTTCAAGTTGCAAACTTTCAAAGATTCGAACACGTGTCACTGGATCGCTTTTTCAAGAGGGTAGACAGAATTGAATCCAGCAAGGAACCAGAACCTGTGCCATCAACGTCAGGCGTGAGTGACATTGCAGCTTGCCCTCCGTCTCCTGTTGCTGACGACCCTTCAGCTCTACCATCTCCCACCCCCTCTCCCTCCTCCAGTCAGTAACTCTGTTTGCCTGTTCACTTGATGCCAGCCCCTGTATGCCAGCTGTTGTACTGCACTACTGTACTTTTCAAGGTACTGTACTGTAAGATTAAAAATGTTTTATGTTTTGTTTGTTTTTTATGTATTATTTCTGTGAAAAGTATTGTAAACCTATTGCAGTACAGTACTATATAGCCGATTGTGTTAGTCAGGGACCTAGGCTAACTTTGTTGGACTTACAAACAAGTTGGACTTATGAATGTGCTATCGGAATGGAACTCGTTCATATGTAGGGGACTTACGCTACTCTTATTGTAGCTGCTGTTCATTGATTTTTGCTGCTGTATGGAATGCAATTGCATAAAAATTTCTCTATCGGTTTTACTTTGGTGGTCATCTTTTCTGGTCTTTTGTTATTATGAACAGTGTTGCTCTGGAGATTCATCTACATGTCTCATGATGTGCTCATGCAGACCTTTTCTAGGGCTAAGACTGCTACTTCAAGAAGATGAACATCTAAAGTATTACTAGATGGTGCCAAACTATTTCCCAATGTGGATATCCAAATGTATACTTCCACCAACGCTGCATATTAGATCTCACTGTTCCACGTTCTTATCAACATTTGACATTGTTCGACTTTTAAAATGTAGCCAATCTAGAGAATGTGCAGTGACAGCTCATTGCAGCTTTGGTTTTTATTCCACTCTGAATTAATGAAGGTGAGCACATTTTTATTTGGATTCCCTCATCCAAAGGGAAGTAGCAATCAAAACCCTTCCTACTCTCCTTCCTTCTCTCTTTCCTTCCCTCTTTCTGTTTTCACTTAAGGATATTCAATTGTTACAGCACCATTTATTTAAAAAGACATCCTTCCCTGTGACTTTGCAGTGGTCCTTTAGTTATAAAGTGATTGTCTATGTATGAATCTGTGTCTGGGTTTTTAAAAAAATTTTACTGAAGTATAGTTGATTTACAATGTTGTGTTAATTTCTGCTATACAGCAAAGTGACTCAGTTATAGATATATATATTCTTTTTCATATTTTTTTCACTATGGTTTATCATAGGATATTGAATATAGTTCCCTGGGCTATACAGTAGGACCTTGTTGTTTATCCATCTTATATATACTAGTTTGCATCTGCTAATCCCAAACTCCCAA
Source organism: Orcinus orca (assembly GCF_937001465.1). Taxonomy (NCBI): domain Eukaryota; kingdom Metazoa; phylum Chordata; class Mammalia; order Artiodactyla; family Delphinidae; genus Orcinus; species Orcinus orca. The sequence goes on along the minus strand of NC_064564.1, from coordinate 67,454,758 downwards.
TCCTTCCCTCCACACTGGCAACCACAAGTATGTTCTCAATATCTGTGAGTATGTTTCTGTTTCGTAGATATGTTCATTTGTGTCGTATTTTAGATTCCACATATAAGTGATATTATATGGTATTTGTCTTTCTCTTTCTGACTTACTTTGCTTAGTATGATAATCTCTAGGTCCATCCATGTTGCTGCAAATGGCATTATTTCATTCTTTTTGACGGCTGAATAATATTCCACTGTATATATGCACCACATCTTCTTTATCCATCCGTCAATGGACATTTAGGTTGCTTTCACATTTTGGCTATTGTAAATAGTGCTGCTATGAACATAAGGGTGCATGTATCTTTTCAAATTATAGTCTTCTCTGGATATATGCCTAGGAGTGGGATTGCTGGATCATATAGCAACTCTACTTTTGGTTTTTTGAGGAACCTCCATAGTGTTTTCCATAATGGCTGCACCAATTTACATTTGTCTGGGTTTTTTATTTTGTGCCACTCTCTACTTGCTCATCCTTGCACCCATACCTGGATGTCTGTCTAGAGCACCATAGTTAGTCTTGATATATGATGGAGAAAGTCCTCCCATCTTCTTCTTCAGCAGTGCCCTAGCTATTCTTTGCCCTTTGCTTTTGCACTGAATCTTCAGTAATGAAAAAATAGATCTATTTAGTTTCATTTCTTTCCTCCCTCTTCCCAATGTTTGCTCCTAGGAAGTCTTTTCATCCAAACTGTTTTTTTTTTATCCTTGCTTTTTTTTTTTTTTTTTAATATTTACTTATTTATTTTGGCTGCGCCAGGTCTTAGTTGTGGCATGAGGGATCCTTAGTTGCAGCATGCAGACTCTCAGCTGCGGCATGCAAGAGGGATCTAGTTCCCCGACAAGGGATCGAACCAGGCCCCTTGCATTGGGGCCTGGAGCCCCAGGAGAACCAGGGAAGTCCCCATCCAAACCTGTTTTATAACAACATCTCATTTACGTAATTCTTACTACTTCCTTTTAGATTCAGAAGACTTGAATTATGAAAAAATTACCCTCTCATATTTTTTCAGTAAAAAAAAATGTTTCTACATATTTAACAGGATAGGAAAAGAGACTACAGATGAACTCTCCTTAATGTCTTAACATCTCATTTACAAATGACCTCAGTGGATCAAACTAACTTTGTATTTCACGTGAATTTAAACAAGACGACATACAACAACAGAGTGCCTGAGTGCCAGTGTGCGTTCACCCTTACTCCACCTATGCCAGTTGGTCCCAGTCACCTCCTTCTTTCTTCCCAACCTCTCCTTGGTAATGTCTGGCCTCATCTACTGGTAAAATCTATTTCACAGATGTTCTTTCCATTGTAACTGGTAAAGCCCTTTAACATCTGCTCACTGTCGTGTATTACTTGGACAAGACCTCTTCATGCATCATCAACCACCTGCTCTAGAGCTGTCACAGAACAACTGGATTTGAAAAATTTAAGTAGAAAATAAACTACTCAATGATTAACGAGTTTCGTAGCACTTCAGGAAATGGATGTCAGACTCACCCAAATGTCTGCAACCAAAGAGAAGTTTATGGCAAGTGTGCTAGTGAACAGAGGTAACTAAGCTCAAAATCTTCATTAAAAGCCTTTAGATTTAAATTGCATTTGACGGCTGGTAATCAGAGACCTGATCTGAGTAGCTTAAACAGATGAGGGGTATAATTTCGACATAAAAAAGGATCCAGAGGTAGGCAGTCCAAGGTTGGTATGATGACTCACTGCTACCAGGAATACAGGCATCTCCTTTTGCCTCCCCACCCTGGGTCATGGCTGTATCCCCAAGGATGTTACTTCCTCATCCAAGATGGCTGCCAGAAGGCAACCACTCTTTTTGTAGTTTAACAAAGCCTCAACCTAGACCTAGAATGGGAGGATGAAGAGGCTTTGCCTTTGAGGAGAAGAGAGGAGAGGAGATGGAGGACATGTCCCCTGACAGGGCAGAGGCTGGAAGTCAATGGAGGTCACAAATGTTTGCCCACATCTCTGTATAGATCTCTGGACTACTAGTAGGTCAAAAGGGTCTTTGTTTTGGCTGCGTTGGGTCTTTGTTGCTGTGAGCAGGCTATTCTCTAGTTGCGGCAAGTGGGGGCTACTCCTGATTGCGGTGCAAGGGCTTCCCATTGCGGTGGCTTCTCTTGTTGCAGAGCACAGGCTCTAGATGCACGGGCTTCAGTAGTCGTGGCATGCGGGCTCTAGAGCACAGGTTAAGTAGTTGCGGCGCACGGGCTTAGTTGCTCCGCGGCATGTGGGATCCTCCTGCACCAGGTCTCGAACCCGTGTCCCCTGCGTCGGCAGGCGGATTCTCAACCACTACGCCACCAGGGAAGCCCTCACCTGGTTCTCTTTTGATATTTTGTTTTGTATATCTAACAGCCCTTATCAAAGGCATTTCTTGTGTTCATTTAAATTCTTGTTCCAGCAATGCTGCTTTGGATGGAGTCTGAAGGGCTCGTGTGTGTGACTTTGAAGAGAGGAAAGGATGAGCCCCATGAGTTACCAAGCAACTCCTGTGATCATAAATGCGTCTTTAAAAACTTAGAGAACAGGGCTTCCCTGGAGGCGCAGTGGTTGAGAGTCCGCCTGCCGGTGCGGAGGACACAGGTTTGTGCCGCGGTCCGGGAAGATCCCACATGCTGCAGAGCGGCTGGGCCCGTGAGCCATGGCCACTGAGCCTGCGCGTCCGGAGCCTGTGCTCCGCAACAGTAGAAGCCACAACAGTGAGAGGCCCGCGTACCGCAAAACAAAACAAAACAAAGCAAAACAAAACTTAAGAGAACATATAAGTCCATGCCACTCTCTCACTTCGTCCCAGCTTACCATTCCCCCTCCCCGTGTCCTCAAGTCCATTCTCTACGTCTGTGTCTTTATTCCTGTCCTGCCCCTAGGTTCTTCAGAACCAAGCTAGTGGGAAGCAGTAGCATAGCACAGGAAGATCAGCTCAGTGCTTTGTGACCACCTAGTGGGGTGGGATAGGGAGGGTGGGAGGGAGACGCAAAAGGGAGGAGATATGGGGATATATGTATGTGTATAGCTGATTCACTTTGTTATACAGCAGAAACTAACACACCATTGTAAAGCAATTATACTCCAATAAAGATAATAAATAAATAAATAAATAAATAAAAACTTAGAAGCAGCACTGTGGGGAGGGCATCTCTTCACTACATTATGTTATTAGCAATCGCTCTGGGGTAGAGGTGGAGGAGCAGAGGAGTGAATCCTTCAAGACTGCCCTGTCCGGTAGCTCCTTTCCTTCAACACCTTTACCCTAGGAGGCGTTAGGGCCTGCCTGCATCCCGGTTACACGGACAGAGGGAATCTGAAGGGGTGGTCGGTGATTTCTCCCAGTGAACTGGAGGAGAGGAAGGGCAGACTCACAGGCTTTCCTACAACTTCTCTTCTCACTGTGGCCTCAGGCCACCCTTCTGGCTGTAGCCCCCCACTGGTCCTCCCAGAAAGCAAGGCAACTTGCAGAGGCAGCGCACTTTTTTTTTTTTTTTTTTTGCGGTACGCGGGCCTCTCACTGTTGCGGCCTCTCCCGTTGTGGAGCACAGGCTCCGGATGCGCAGGCTCAGCGGCCATGGCTCACGGGTCCAGCCGCTCCGCGGCATGTGGGATCTTCCCGGACCGGGGCACGAACCCGCGTCCCCTGCATCGGCAGGCGGACGCTCAACCACTGCGCCACCGGGGAAGCCCAAGCCCCACATTTTTTATCACTAGTTTCTAGAATCCGTATTTCTTCTTAGTACTTGAGTTACTCCAGGGTTGATTCTGGAGCAGGGAGCCAGCAGCCTGGGTGGCTGGTCATTGTATGGGGTTCCTAAGGCTGCTGTAACCAGTGACCACAAACGTGGTGGCTTAAGACAACAGAAATGTATTCTCTCATAGTTCTAGAGGCCAGAAGTCCAAAATCAAGCTGTTGGCAGGACTGGTTCCTGCTGAAGGCTCTGAGTGAGAAACCACTTCTTGCCTCTCTCCTAGTTTCTGGTGATTCTTGGCGATCCCTGCACACCCTGGCTTGTAGCTGCGTCACTCCAGTCTCTGCCACCGTGTTTATATGGCCTTTTCCCCTGTATCTGTGTCCTCTCCTCTTCCTATGAGGACACTTATCACTGGATTTAGGGCCCATTTGGATAATCCAGAAAGAGCCCACCAAGAGATCCTTAACTTAATTACATCTGCAAAAGACCTCTTTCCCAAGGACCTACTGTATAGCAGAGACCTACACTCGATATTTTATAATAATCTATAAGGGGAAAGATTCTGAAAAAGAATGTATCTATATAGATCTATATAGATATATAGATATATATGTATATATAGCTGAATCACTTTGCTGTATACCTGAAAATAACACAACATTGTAAATCAACTATACTTCAATTTTTTTTTAATTAAAAAAAAAATCTCTTTCCCGAATAAGGTCACATCCACAAGTGTCTAGGACCACCAGTCAACCCACTGTAGCCATAGTGGCAGAAGCTAAAACCTCCAAGGGCAGCTGGTTCACCTGTGTCTATTTTTATGAACTCATCCAAGCAGGGCATTTGTGCTACTCTGATATCACCTGTCCCTCTTGTGAAACATGCCTTCTTGAGCCCAGAGGCCAAATTCTTTCAGTATCCACCAAAAGGTCCCTCTTTCTTTCTCAAGCCTTTAGGAGGTCATAAGAATTCTTGTTAAGGAGACCTTTCTTGGTCTGGCTTGGAGGAAAGCCACGCCCATGTCCCAGGCTCTCTGACCTTCTCTCACCTCGGACAATCTTATGGGAGAATTAATAGACATGCCTAGTGGGGCCAGACGATCTAGAAATCTATAAGCCATTAACTATAGCCATATTAAACCAATAAGAATCCATTCCCACACTTGCCTTCAAAGCATGCCAGGCTCCAGACGGGGCCTGGAGAGCGACAGTCTGCAGCTGGGCTTGTCATCCGAGGGTGCTGGCCGGGAACAGTCAGCTTCTCACACCTTACAAACCGTCCGACCCTCAGGAGAAGGCTCTCCAGCTTCACCTGAGGAGGAGGGTTCCTCAGGGGTGGAGAAGGCCGTTCCTTCACATGGAGACAGAATGAAGGCCCGGGAAGGATTTAACAGGGATTGAGTAATGGCCAAGCTCCTGAAATAATTGGGCTTTGAAAACCCCGAGTTTTGCTTTTCTAAATGACTCCGGGTTGCATTATGCCTATTGATCTTCCTGAGTTTTCGCAGCCTGGAAATGATGAGCCTTTTACCGCGCTCCATGACTGAAGGGCACACGACTGTGAGAACAGCTCATTTCATTTTTTTCGATTTATACAAAAGATGCCGTGGCCTGAGCCCTCTAGGCGCCCATCTCAATACATAAATATGCCAATTAAGCTAAATGGAAATCCTGCAGGTTAAAAGTGCCTCATAAAAGAAGGAAGCTTCTCCCAAAGCCACAAAGTTTATCCACAGAGGAAATACCAAATCAACAAAAGTGGGTTTGCACCAAACCATTAATGTCAAAAAAAAAAAAAAAAAAAAAAAAATCAAGAATTCTGAGATCCAAAAATGAAGAAAAATCATTCCCTTCCCCGCTCAAAGCAAACAGAGGGACAATATCTTGAAGCTGTGAATTCAAGATGCTAAGCAACTGTTGTTATTGCATTTTTATTTATTGCATTTTCCTGGTGAGGGTTGGTGGTGGGGAGAGGCGAAGGAGAAGAGACCAGTGCTAGAACTGAACTGACACCAAGAGTGCCTCAGGTACCCACCACATGTCACAGTGGGTGTGGGCAAACCAAGGTCAGATATGCTATGGTCTCGTTACCCAAAGTATGGCCCATCATACTGGCGCCCAGCAGCACAGCCAGCAGTGCCAACAGGGAGCTTGTTCCAAGTAGAGACTCTTAGGGCCCACCCAGATTAATTTAGGCAGAATCTGCACAAATGGTAGTAGGTGAAAGGATTTTTTACCTAAGGCTCTTGGTAAAGATGTGTTTTGGGGGGCTGAAAATATTATATAATCCTCCCAATTTTTCTCCCACCAGTATTACTAAAAAGGCATATAGGTGCCACAGACTAAGCAACGTCAACGTTATCAAATACATTTAATCAAACCCTAAGCATCTTCATTCACTCACTCAGTCGCTCTCTCAGCCCCCTGATAAATCCTCAGTGAATATTTATCAGTCATCTACTCGACATATCCCATTGCCCTTGGCCTGCTGCCTCTCTCCTCTGCTTTCTTTTCATGCCACACTTTATAAAGAGTCCTCAGTACTGCTTTTATTTCCTTAAGATCTTGCTCTATTTCTCTGCCATCTGTCTTTATCCCCACCGCTCCACAGAAACAAGTCTTGAAAGCCCCGTTATCTCTTTGTCAAATGCAAGACAGAGATTCTTGAACATCCACGAGGAAGCAGGACCTGCGGAAAACACCTTCTCTTTCTGTGGCTTCCATGACAGTGCATTTTATTTGCTCTCTTACTCCCCGGACTTCTCTCTCCCTTCGCTGCCAGCATTTCCTCTAATTGTTTACCTTCTCCAGGTAGAAAGAACGATCACGTATTTTTCCATTTCCCAGCACAGACTGATAATAGCTCCTACTTTTGCGTAGATGTGATGTGGGACAGGCACTGTGTTGGACTTTTCACTTACATTCTCAGTTAAACTCACAGCATATCATCAAGTACTTGTTCCCTTTTTAAAGGTAAGAAACTCAAGAATCAAAGGACTTCAGTAACTTACTGAGGTCTCAGAGCTGGTTGGTAGGGAGCCAACTCCATCCAAAACATGGCCAGCAGGAATCTGTTGTCCTCTGGAGGAATCCAGAATAACAGGTGCTGGAAGGACTGACCCACACTTTAGGAGAACAGGAGTCCTGTATGGATGAGCGCTGAGCGGAGAGGGCTGGAGGGCGCCTGTGTCGCCCACAGGTAGAGTCAAATAGGAGACATCGGCGGCGCCGCTAAGCGGATGGAATAAACCTGGGAAGGAAGGCGGCTTCCACGGATGCTGACACTGAGATGAGGAAGAAACGGGTCCAGAGACAAAGTCCTAACCATATTATCTATAAGCACCATGACCCCAAATTACCAATTTTCAAGTAGGTTCAGTCCAGTGGGCAACACTATGGGCTTTTTCTTCACCCCACGCTGTCTACAGACAAAATAGGTAGAATCAGATTGATTTAAGGGCCCAGGCTTTGATTATTAGAGAGACGTGGATGTCAAGCTGGGCTCTACCCACACTTGCTATGTGGCTTTGTACAAGTAACCTCCCTCTCTGAGCCTCAGCTTTCTCCACTGTAAATGGTGGTAATAATAATGCCTAGCTCATTCAATTGATACGATGTCTAGAGAGACCATGCAAACGAAGCCCTTAGTACAACAGAAAAGTTTGCTAGGTTGGAGGCTGGGGAGGGAGGGGAGTCTTTGCTCTCAAGGGCTTATAGGGGGTGGCGGAGGAGAGAACAGACCTTGAACTGGGTAACTGAACCATTTAGCCATATTTTTCTCATGGGATTCTTGTGGGGAAGCATTTGTTGGGAAAACGCGTGAGGTGACAGATTCTATCTTTATAGCACAGAACAGCAGGATGATAAAAACGGATGGAGATTGTGGGGAAGCAGATTCCAGCTCATTATAAGTAATAACTTTCTAACAATAAACATTGTCAAACAGTTCTTGACAGTGAAGGAGTGAGTTTCCCAACATTGGGATTCAACAAGCCAAGCTGGGTGGCTGTAAAAAGGCCTTCAGGGGAATGAATTCCTGAACTTAGGTTGATTTGCTCCTACCCATCTTCCTGACCTTTCTGGGAGGCTCTCCAGTTCAGGCATCTTCCTCCTCCATCTCTTTTCTTTCATTCCCTCCCACTGAACACTCCACCACTTTTCTCTGTCTGAGGTCTCGCTTCTGAGCTCCAGACAGGTGTATCCTGTTGCTGCCTGAACTTGGACGGCTCCGATTCCCCAAGTCCCAAGCAGAACCTATGATCTCCCGCCCCGCCCCGCCCCCGGGACCTCCTCAATCTGTGAGCACGGACTCAAAGGCATTTCACAGGCTTGTTGCTTTCAAAGGACTTCCCTGCTGGGTTGTGAAGGAGAAGTGAGAGGATGTACTGTCAGTAGAGGGAGATGTCAGCTAAGAAAAGAATCTCACAGGCCGGGTCGATAGTTTTAAGGGCATTTTTTCCTCAACTCAAAAAAAGCTTTTAAAATTGGCTCTTTTTGGAACTCTGAAAAAATGAATGATGTTTTGTAACTTCTGACAAGGTATTTTCTATAGTTGGGCAGGTTCTTTCAGCTAATTCGCCTTATGCGAGTGAAGCAATCTTTGCATTCAGGCTTTAACGTAGACAATGCTCACAATCACACACATTTAGGTCTGCCTTTCCCCTGCCACCTGTGGCAGAGAGCGGCCAACCCACAAGGCCCAACCAGGTGTGCTAAGTCCAAGCAAGACATGACCAAGGAAGACACACGTCACAGCCCAGAGCTCCAGGTTTAGCAAGATTCTCCCTCTGGTCGTGTGTGTCCCTGACTCTCACTGTCACAGGCAGCCCCTCAGCCATCCAGCCCAGCACATGGGGGTGAGCCCTGCTCTCAGCTCCGTTTTGTCCCCATCCTTGCATTTCTTTGTTATTCTACCCAGTTATAGTTTATACTATGTCATCATATATACTTTATCCTTGGAAACGCACTTAAATCCTTTTAGAAAAAGGCAGGATGGATGGATAGATGAGTGGATGGAGGGATAGATAGATATATAGGCAGATGGACAGATACTCTTTAACACCCACCTGGGAAAAGGGCTATTGATAAATCCTTACTGTTTCCATTGATTCTACTTCCAATTTCCCTCTCTTCTCCCTCTAATTCAACTTCTCTTTGCTCTTATGCTCCCCTCTCCTGCCTTCTGTGTCCCATCCCTGCCACCCTCCTCATCTGTGACCCAGGAGAGGGTTTGGGGTAAGTGCAGGCTGAGCACTATTAGAACTTTCCAGAAAAAATAGCCCCCTCAAGTGTGTTCCAGAAACGCTAGGTCAGTGTTAATCTTCTTGGCACCTTTCCCACTCTTGTTCCATGCTCTGGGCCATCACTGGTCTTCATTCTGGAGAGCTCACCTCTACCTGTGTCCTGCCCATTTTTCACTCATTTGGGGACAGCTGTAATCAGATGGATGAGTTATAGAGGGAGGGGAGTCTTGAGAAGAGAACTGTCAGAGAAGAAAGAATTCTGAATGCTGGCTCCTGGTGAGAAGGGTCCCATGCTGGGAACTTCCACAGTCCAGGAATAAAGGAATGATACCTACATACACGCACATACTCAGACTCATCACACGGTAGTGATGCCCGTAAGTCTCACACCTTCCCATACATTCACCTGATTCAAGGGAGAGAATCAGTCTTTTCAACAGTTCAGCTCTCACTTTCTCATCAGGACAATCGCTTCGCACAGGAGGAGTTCCTGGGAAACGAAGCCCTCTGAACCCATTCAGCGGTGGAGCCTCATCGTGCTCTAAGAAAGAGAACTTTCATTCAGTAAACATGTATTGAGTACCTACTGTATGCAAGGGAACCTGATAGGCAAATGGAGTGAGGGTGGGAAGCAGAAACACAAAAATGTGTTCCAGCCAGTTCCGCAAAACTCTGGGGAAAGCACCATAAAGAAAATACGTATTCACAACTGGCCAGTCAAAATCGCCACTCGGCATTCATCAAGATGAATTCTCCCACAATTTATATGGATAGAGTGCGCATTTCAGCTTCTGAGACAAACGATAACTATGAGTGCCAACCCTCCAGGACATGCGGTTATCATCAGTTAAGTCCATTCCTGAGTCATCAACAGCTGGGATAATGTTGATTCCCAAACCACTGGAAGAGACAGCAGGTTGGTACAGACTTTAGAGGGAAACAAGGAACGCAGCAGCAAGTTGGGGGTCTCAGTGGAGATGAAATTCAGGCAAATGTTTCCAAGAATGTGGCCACAAGAGAGGCTAGACAGAGAAGCCTAAGATATACTGCCACTTTCTTTCAGGTTTATCTGAAGTTGTGACATTTTAATACAAAGCTATGTATTACCTATGCGATAAATAAAAGAACAAGCAACCTATTTTGGCCAAACAGTCGTCTAACAGCCCTCCATCCTGACGCTTTGTTATAGGAGCTCAGTTTGGCTTGACTCTCCTCCCACAATATATCTATCTTGAATTGACAATGTTTTCACCTCGGTCTCTCTGGGTTTGGCGCTGGTAATGCTTATTCTTTTGTGCTTAGCTCTGTGGTCTCCTTTTGAAAGAACCTGTCCGTTTCCTCACCATTTCTAAGTTTAGGCAGTAAAATACTTCAGTTTTGTTCTCTCCTTGGAGCCACCATCACTCCCTAACATATATGACGACAGTGTACATAAGAGTGCTTTATCAGCAGTAAAGCAATGGACAAATGTTAGTTGATGTGATTCTAAGTAGCTGCTCTAAATATCTCAAGGTGATTTCCAATCATAATTCCTGTTATCAGGTTAAATTTGAAATAAAATCGCCCTCCTTTCTTCTGTGATGACTGAGCCATCCAGGCACAATGCTATTATGACAGCTGGGAATCATCTGAAAATGGGCTTCACTTCACTTGGCATGTCAGATGGTAATTTAAAAAACTGGGTCCTGTTTTTTTAAATATTAGAGTTGATTCACATTCAAGAGGCACACCCACCCTGCTAGGAGAGGGGCTCAGATATGCAGCTGGTGGTGGGGCATTAAAGCAGGAGCACGGGGACCTGGTCACACGATAAATCCTGATGGGGGCACTGCAAGGGTGGCCAGCCAAGACGGAGGCATTTGCGATACAAGGCCAATTTTGACAGAGAACAGGAGGTGATCTTCGTAGGTGACTGACTTCAGAGGGATCCAGCCAAGGACCCCTGTGGGTGTGCTGGCAGGAGGGCAGAGCCTTCCCAGAGCACTGGAAGGGATGGGGTGATGGCGAGCAAACACGTCAGTGATGGCAAGGTTCCACGACAGACCTGGGAACTTGTATGAGAATTCTTCGGCACAAATGTCACATTTCCTACCTTGTTCTCCCAGGTACCTTCTACCTCCTCACAGGTCCACCCCATTCAACAGATGCTCCCAGACACATGAGATCTCAACTTAGACTCCATTTTTCATACCTACTACCTAATAAAAAACTGCTTTCCTAAAAGACATTTCTCATGAATTTCACAGCTGTTAGGTGAAGCTGCAAAAATCCACTTCTCTCCAAGTTGCCAAATTCCTGTCTTTGTAGATGCAGACTCGTACGTTGGCTATAATACCACTTTTGCCAAAAGGTGGAGAGAGGGAACAATGCATGTGTATTTGCATGTGTGTACTGAAGGATGGACAAGAAACTTACAACCTTAGTTGACTTAGGGGATGGGAACTGGAAGGCTGGGGACAGGGCTCAGATGGAGACTCCACTGTACATTCTTTTTACTTCATGAACTTTGAACCATGTGAATGTACTGACAATTCAAAAATTAAATGTAAATAATTCCTGGCACTGTGAGCGTCTGTCACCTTGCTTATAATTGCTGACGATGGGAGGTCTCTGACCTCTTACCTTCAACCGTCATCGTTTTGATGGTCATGCTTCCTGAAGACCCAGCATCGTCACTGACTGTCATCAACTACATAGAACTTGTCTGGTTTTGTAAGGAAAATACTTAATAGGGAAAGACAAATGCCATATGATATCACTTATGTGTGGAATCTAAAATATAAGACAAATAAACCTATCTATGAAACAGAAACAGACTCACCGACATAGAAAACAAACTTATAGTTACCAAAGGGGAAAGGGGATGGGGGAGGGATAAATTAGGAGTTTGGGATTAGCAGATACAAAATATTATATATAAACTAGACAAACAACAAGGTCCTACTGTATAGCACAAGGAACTATATTCAATATCCTGTAATAAACCATAATGGGAAAGAATATGAAGAAGAATACGTATGTATGTATAACTGAATGACTTTGCTGTATACCGGAAACTAACACAACATTGTAAATAACTATACTTCAATTAAAAAAAGAAAGAAAAGACTTACCTCTTTCCTTTTCTTTTTGTCCACATCTCTCCTGGGTACATGGTTTACTCTTACTTTAAACGGAGACTCCAGTGGGCAGAAACTTGTCTTCAGGGTCGTCGGGCAGACGGTTGTACATTGCCAGACGTGGGGCTAAGATTCAGGAAAAGACTCCAGCCTACGTGTAGTCTATAAAGACCAAGCTGCGGCCCAAGTCCAACCGGAGGTGGAGAAAATGAGGTGCTACATACATGCTGTCAAGGCAGAGATTCAGATAGAGGCACCCAGCTCTCACCCCATGTCTCTGCTATTCTTCACATCATGACTCCTGGGAAGAGCTGTCTAGATACACTTTGCCCACTTTGTCATCCTCCCCTTCACTCTTCACCCCTGAAATGGCTCTTATCATGGCCATTGATAACTTCCATGTTATTTGTCCCAAGGGCTAAGTCTGTTCCCATATCATATTTGACCTCATGGCCACATTTGACGCAAATTGTTCACCCCTCGTCCTTGAAGCAATTTCTTCTTTTGTTCTGTCGCTCGTTCCTCCTACTCTACTGGGCAAACTGCTCAGACTCTCTGGCAGACCCTTTCTACTCTCTCCAACTTTTCAACGTTAGAGTTCTCTGCTCTGGGCTCTCTTCTCTTCTCTACGCTGTCTCCCAGGGGACCTCATCCAAGCCTGTGCTTTAATTCCCACCTGCATGCTCTGTGGCTCTCCCGCCCCTACCTCCAGACTGGGCTCCCCCTGAGTTCCAGATGCACACATCTAACTGCCTGCTCTCAACTCTCCTCCGACACAAGCGGCCATCTCAACCCCAACATGCCCACAACACAACTCTTGATTTCCCCTCCCAAACCTGCCCCTCCCCTAGTCTTCTCCATCTTAGTAAGTAGCCCTTTGTCACTCAGACCAAACACCTGGGAGGTGACCTTGATTCTTCTTTTCGTCTCCTACTGACAGCCAATCTATTGGCAAGTTCTGTTTCTACTGTCTCCAAAATAGATCCTAAATCTGGTCACTTCTCAGCATCTTCACCACCAAAAACCTTGCCCTAACTCCTCAACGCTCATTTGTTCTATGGAAACAGCTTCCTAATGGATTTCCCTGTTTCCATTCTTGCCCACATACTGTTTATCAAAAGCAGCCAAAGTGAACCAGTACATGGGATAAATCCCGTCCCATCACCCCTCTGCTTCAAACCTTCAAATTGCCATTATCTCTGCAATAGTAAGTACTCTGCAGATATTTGTTAACAACTGAGTAAGAACGAAAGAGACCCAGTTACCAGCTTGATGCACAACATAGAAATGTACAAATACTGAAGCACCAGGTGAGAACAGGACCAGCAGCAAAAGCTACCTTGGCACAGAGCCACCCACTGGAGTACGCTCCCTCACTACTCAAAGCGTGGCCAGCAGTACTGGCATCGCTGGGGAGTGCGTTAGAAATAAAGAATCTCAAGTCACCCCCCCAGATCTATTGAATCAGATTCTGCATCTTAACAAGCTCTCCAGGAGACTCATATGCACACTAAAGTTTGAGGAGTAGCACCCAGAGACCACCCGCATCTCCATTTCCTGCCCTAGCCCAGCACCGACTTCTCTCACTGACCATCAGGGCCAAGGAGGTCAACACACCTGCTCCTCATTTGTAGCATCACTCAGGGGACCTGGCAAGGCAATTCCGACTGCCCACAGGTTTTGCCAAATTGCAAAACCTAAAATTGCCAGTCTCCACGCACATGCAAACCTCGTGTGCCCGATGCTAAAGCGCGTGGTGTTTAACGTCTCCATTTTTGAAAGAACATGGCCCTGGAGTGTTTGTTTTGATAAACACATTCTTCCATTCTAATTTCTAGGTATTTCCTAATACCTGGGAAACAGTGCCAGTCGCCTCTGGTGCTCCTGAGGTAGAACTGCTTTTGTTGTGTCCCCCAAATGATCTCTCTTCTAGTGAGTTACAGATAAATGGGATTTCCATATGACTTCACTTATATTAATATAACACTGATGGATTTTGTTTTTAATGGAAACAATATACTGCAAATATTAAACTAATCTATTTTTATTTCTTCCTTAAGTCATCACCCTTTAGTTCGTCTTTTACATAGACTTTTTGATCCAGGGCAAGAGGGTGAATGAATGAAGGCATGAGTAAATGAATGAGATGACTTCTTTAGCCACAATATGTTTAAAATTAGGTTATGAACAGAAGGTGGAATTTTCTAAATTCCTTTCATATGAAAGTGACCCAGACAAGAGTTCCTTCTGTAAGGAGATAAGATGCTACTCCACATTGGAGAGCTAGATCTTGAGACTGCTATCCTAAGGTAGAGGAATACGGTTATAAAGCAGGGGAAGTAACAGTCACTCCTCCTGCCCCAAGGAATTATAGGTTCCAGAGGGGAGACAGAGTGGCAGATGGGGGTGGTCAGGCATGTGCCCCTTTTCCTCTTATAAATGGAAGCACAGAAGTTTTAGAAAGGGTATCAACATGGAGCTGTGAAGAGAAACCAATAAGAATCTATTTCCTACGGCAATAAAATAGGATAATAGCTATATTTAATGATGCAGGCACTGTGTTAAATGCTTTATGTATATCACTGCATCAACCCTCCCAAGAACCCTATTGCTATTACTTCATTTTAGCAGATAAGGAAATTGCATCTCAGAGAAGGCAGGTGACTGGTCAAGTTTATATATCTAGTAAGTGACAGAACCAGGATTTGAATCCAGCTATACTCTAACTAAAGAGCCCTCACCTGTAACCATGGTGCTGTTATATTACTTTCAGTACTAACTGATGTAGAACGTGGTCGATCTGGCTGCCAAGGGTCAGCTGAATTCCTCCTCCACACTGCCCCCAAAGAAACCCATGTTTGAGACAAATCTGATTATGTCACTCCTCCACTTAAAAAACGTGGAATGGCTCCTGGTTCCCTGTCTACAGGGTAAAGTCCAAGGTCACCATGGCATACATCAGGAGAGGAGCCACTGAACGGAATCCGGGCTGAACACTTGTACAGAGAGCAGTTACTCTCTTCATTGTCTAATTTCTTCCCCATCCCCTGAGATAAGCTCATGCATTCAACCAGCTTTTGTATAACAGCACGACTTAAAAGGGCGTCTCTCTTCTCCATAGATGGATATTCACATTTAAGCAAGGCACTACAGCTCACCTCTGTGGCCAGGGCGTGTGATAAGTGCAGTTGCACAGGGTCCTGTGGTTTAACGCTCTGTAGTTGCTGTCCTGAGATCCTTAATACTTTTATCTTTGAATTTGTGCTTTTGTCAGTGGAGTGTGCTGGGACTACAGAGCACACGCCCGGGGCTGGTAGCTTCGGCTCACAGGGGGTCCCGCCTTCCCACTGCCTCTTTGGGATCCATCCACTAAGCCCCAGGCTCTGGCGGGCTTCGCCCTCCCTGCCCCGGCCCCTTTGACTACAGTAGCAACCAGGCAGGGTGGCCTGAGTTCTACTGTTACACTCTGCCCCCAGGAGGGTAGAGCTGGAATCAGGCATGTGTCCAGCTGTTTCCAGAGGTGGGGAAGAGAAATGCTAGTTCCTGTTCAGGGACTGAGCTCAGTCTGCAGATCCGCGGGGCCCTCGCACCCACTCTCAGTCTCAGTACTGGGAAGTCACAGTCTCTTGCGGGGTCACCTGTCCACCGTGGTTTGGAACAATAAGCTCATGAAAGGGGAGACGGACTCATCTACCCAGGCTGGGTCTCTGCATCTTTTTTTTTGCACTGAGTGGTACAAATTATGAAGCCTGCTCTGTCTATGGCGCTCTGATGTGTTTCGTTAAATATAGTAGAACTGTCAAGTCACAATAAAATGTGACATTAATGTTACTTCCAAGGGTGCTGAGTGCAAGACACTAACAATTTAATAAGTTTAGGCTTTTGTATTGACCTATGTTAATGTGTGATTTCATGCTATTTTGCATGGCAAGGGAAGTTTCTCAGAATTTATTTGATTGCTAGATCAATGTGAAAATGCATTACCGGCCTGCCTTGAGCATGGCCAACTGTTGACCTCTCCAATTAAGTAGACTTGAGAATGAAAATTCAATTATAATGAACAAACGTTTCTTGAACACTTTCTATGAGCCAGGCCCTATGCCAGGCCCTGTGGGGAATATGCAGATTTGTAAGATTTGTTCCTATCTTCGGAGTGCTTGCAAGCAAGTGGGAAGAGGGAGACGTACGTGTGTGGATGACTACGGTATAATACACCGTCTTACCTTATAAGTGCAGAGGAAATGGAATCAGTAGTGCAGCTGGACTGTTTGTAGGCAGCCCCTCATAAGCAGGTGACAGTGGTTCCTTGCCTTATGTCCATTCCCCTTCTTGGGGAATGGAACCCTACTTTTTTTCAGGCTGAGTCCATCTCCAGCTCAGAGATAAATCTTGTTCAGTTTAGCCCCTCTGTAGTAATCCCATGTCTCTTGTCACTGACTGGTTTAGAGGTGGGCATGTGACTCACGTCTGGCCACGGAAGCATGAAGGCAAGTCTGTGGGTTGCTTCTGAAAAGCTCTTTTGCGGTACGGAGAGCTTTGTGGTTAAGAGCACAGACTCTGGAGTGGGCTGCCTGGTTTACAATCCTGGCACCACCACTTACCAGCTGTGTGTCATCAGGAAAATTACTTAACCTTTCTGTTTCCATTTCCTCATCTGTTCAATGGGGTTAATAATAATACATACCTACAGGGTGTAAGGATCACAATTAGTTTACGTTTGTAAAGTGCTTAGAAGAGTGCCTGGTACATAATAAGTGTTATATAAGTGATATAACCAGCATACCTTTAAGAGGCGACACCAGAAGTGACAGCCGCTTCTTATGACCCTGGACATCGGTGTGTGTAGATGTGACTCCTGTAACTTTCATGGTCTCCTTGTGCCTCTTAAGGGGGCTGACCCGTGAGGGAGGATGGCAGAGCCAAAGGAGGGAAGAACCTCAGTCCTTGGTGAAAACACCAAGCCACTGAGTCACCAATCCTGGAGTCCACTCTACCTCTGGGCTTTCTGTTCTGTGATATGATAAAGTTACTGTTTATTTTCAGTCAGCGCCTCATTTTACTGGCAGTCAAAGGCACAATTTAACCTCTACAGCCACTGCCTGGTGTGTGTCCTGGAGCTCCTCAGCCTGTGCGACCTCTAAGTCCCACAGTTGTCCTGGTTGCACTTCCTGAGATGCGGGCTACCTCAGAGCAGCTCCTGACATCAGCTCCTGACCAACTTGCCATGACTCCCCAGGGCTCTGGCCTTGTCTTAATTACGATGTGATGGCTTCATGAAAGACTGAGGTCTCCGAGGTTTCCCTAAATTCAGAATCTACTCTTGATATTCACAGGGGACAGGCTGTAAGGTCACTTTCAAATTTGTAAGTAATATGGTAATGTAATTTCCCCACAAAACACAGTAAATTAACACTTAATAAGTAATTCCCTTTGATTCTTAATAATTCTATAAGATATAGGACGAGAATAAGTAGTAAAGTTACTAGATTCCTCCATTAAAGTAAGCTCTACTCTACATCATTTGTTTAGTAACACTAAGAGCTCACTTAAATTTCTAAAAATAGGGTGAAGATGATGACAAACGATTTTTAAGGAATACCTTGGGATAGTTATTGATGACATGGAGGTGCATCCTCTGAGTTATTGACAAAAAGACCCTCCCTATCATCCACCCTTGTAGCAGGTATCTGTTATCAAATTTGTGCTTCAGCACAAATTATAAATTATAAATTCATAATATTATAGATCTTCAGGACTGTTCAAAGATTGGGAAATAATATCAATGTTTTGAATCATTGAAAGTCATGGGTTTCATCTCTTGTGTCCACATCTATAGATAGATAATGGCTTCCTAGGGCGTCAGGCTGAGAAGGACTGTGAGGTCACATCAGGCTTCGGTGGGAAAGAGTGTGGGGATTGATTATGAATGTCTGCCCCGGGTGTGGGTGGAGGCAGTGGCAGCGGCAGCAGCCATATTGTGTTTCTGTAATCCAGGGTTTACAGTTTCTTGAAAAGCAATTAGAACACTGTCAGGCCTCATAAATTGTACCAATGTTTTCTTAGGTCAGTCTCCCAAGGCAATAGAAATACAAACAAAAATAAACAAATAGACCTAATCAAACTTACAAGCTTTTGCACAGCAAAGGAAACCATAAACAAAATGAAGAGACGAGCAACCAAATGGGAGAAAATATTTGCAAATGATGTGACCAACAAGGGCTTAGTTTCCAGAATATACAAACAGCTCATATAACTCGACAGTAACAACAACAAAAACAACCCAATCAAGAAGTGGACAGAAGACCTAAATAGACATTTCTCCAAAGAAGACATACAGATGGCCAATAAGCACACGAAAAGATGTTCAACATTGCTAATTATTAGAGAAATGTAAATCAAAACTAAAAGGAGGTACCACCTCACACTGGTCAGAATGGCCATCATTAAAAAGTCTACAAATAACAAATGCTGGAGAGGGCGTGAAGAAAAGGGAACCCTCCTGCACTGTTGGTGGGAATGTAAGTTGGAACAGCCACTATGGGGAACAGTATGGAGGTTCCTTAAAGAACTAAAAATAGAACTACCATATGATCCAGCAATCCCACTCCTGGGCATATATCCAGACAAAACTATAATTCATAAAGATACACGCACCCCTGTGTTCATAGCAGCACTATTCACAATAGCCAAGACATGGAAAAATCTAAATGTCCATCAATACGTGAATGGATAAAGAAGATGTGGTATTACATATATACAATGGAATACTACTCAGCCATAAAAAACAACAAAATAATGCTATTTGCAGCAACAAGGATGCAACTAGAGATTATCATACTAAGTGAAGTCAGAAAGAGAAAAACAAATACCATATGAAATCGGTAATATGTGAAATCTAAAATATGACACAAATGAACCTATCTATGAAACAGAAACAGAACCATGGACATAGAGAACAGACTTGTGGTTGCCAAGGGGGAGGGGGCTGGGGGAGGGATGGAGTGGGAGGTTGGGGTCAGCAGATGTAAGCTATTATATATGGGATGGATAAACAAAAAGGTCCTACTGTATAGCACAGAGAACTATATTCAATATCTTATGATAAACCATAATGGAAAAAATATTTTTAAATGTATATATATATGTATAACTGAATCACTTTGCTGTACAGCATAAATTAATACAACACTGTAAACCAACTATACTTCAATAAAAAAATATTGATTAAAAAAAATAGGACACTGTCAGGCCCAATTCCATTATTCTAATTACTCTTAACTTCAGGATAGATTTATTTATTTTACTAATGCATTTATTGAGCACCTTCCATGCACTGGGTGTACTGTTAGGCATTGTGGAAAATTAAAAAGTGAATCGCTCTCTGATCCAACCCACAAAGAACCAGTTAATAGAAGAGAAAGATGTGTGTGTTTATGGTAGGAAGTGATAAAATGCTGCATGAAAGGGTTCGTTCAAGAAGGGAGACACATTAAAGGTAGGAAAGGGTACTTTTAGAGAGGCACGCTGGTGAGGGTGAGTTGCAAGGAAGCCTTGCAGTCTTGGGAGTAGGACTGTTGGAATGGATAGAAGGAGAAGGCTATTTCAAACTGAGCTGCCAGAAGGAGTGAAAGCACCGGAGTGGAAAGCTGACGGCTGTGGGTGACCGGCTGACTGATGAGAATATGTAACTGCTCTTTATCCCAGGTTCCCCCACAGAGTGAGCAGGTTGCCTCTTGGGCTTCATTAGACTGTGGTGCTGACGTGACATCCATTTTTATAAGGGTTGTTAAGCCAGGGGAAAACCCGCTCTTTAGAAAGATCATCTTTCATCACCATTTGAAGTGTGACATACAACAAATGTCTTAACGTAAAGGAGAGGCCTCACTGGTGTCTCACACTGTACATTTTTATTGTAAACCTAAGAGGACTGACAAAGGTTCCATCTTTATTTTCTTAACTACACACAGAGTCATCAAATATTGCCAATGAGGAACATTCCTGACATCATATTATTCCATGACCTGAATAAAGCAAAAATTCTTTAACACATCGCTGAGCTAGGCACTAGATATTTACTGAAAATATTTGCAAGAACAGATTAAAATTGCAAATAGATCACCCCTCACATGCTCTAATGTCATGTCATACGTACGCATACATTATAAACATGAGGTAGGATTTTGTTCAATTTCTTTTTTAAATACTTCAAAAATTAAAGCAATGCTGTTGGCTTTACTATAAAAAAAAAACCAAAAAAAAACAGAAAAGAAAATCATTCTTCGGCTACATGCAGAAAGCTGTTAAGGACCAGTCCAGGTAAAGAAGCACCAAGAAATAGATTTGTCAGTCAAATAAGGATGCACATTTTAAAGGTAAGGTGGAAAAAAGGAATTTAAATAAACCTAAACATCCTTGTAAAATTTAGAATGCATGTAAACATAAAGGATTAACTTGCATGTCAAGGGACTTCTCGGGCCTTCATTTACTTATGGCTTGGCTTGTCACTATCTTCTAAGCAAACCTGAAACAGAGAAGGTGATTCTATGACACTGAGTAATTAAATTCCACCAGATCCAAAGCTACAGGCAAGCCGGTTGTACGTTCACATCCCCTCCTTCCCTCCCTGCCCCCTCTTACTTCCTTCTTCCTGCTCCATGCTGTTTCCTGGAGTTTTTATGGGCAGCCTTAGATCTGTATTTACCCACTATATTTAGTGAGTTTGATTATGCATAGCCTAAATTCAGATCTGAGACGAGGATCCAGATTTTTGTTCACTGAAAGACTTTTTGCTTTTTTTTATAGGTTTACAGCAAAGACTAAGCAGCTTATTTCTCTCTTTTCTTGCTATTCAATAGGCTCGTTTTGCCTCAGGGCTTTGCCCTTCCTGCTTTCCTGTAGAAGGCTCTGCGGGCATGTCTGCCCAGGCTGGTTCCTTCCTGACATTTATGTCTTCGCTCTGTGGCTACCTCTTTGGAAAGGCCTAGAAGATCACCCCACGTAAATAACACCCACCCCCGATCCCTGGCCTTGCCACTGTCCAGCACATCACTCTGTTCATTTGTTTTCTGCTATCCCTTTTTCATTCTTGTAAGTTTTTATATAACTAAAGTATTTTTACAGATACAGTAAAGTTCACCCTTTTTAGTGTCCAGGTCTGCAAGTTTTGACAAACACATAAAGACATACTGCCACGACTACAATCAAGACCTAGAAAAATTCCATCGCCCTGCACCATGTTCCCATACCCCCTTTTTAGTCAACCCTCTCCCAACCCCAGCTCTGATCTGTTTCCTGTATCTACAATGTTCCCTTTGCCAGAATGTCACAGAAATGGAGTCACATAGTATGCAGTCTTTTAGGTCTGGCTTTTTTTCACGTAGCATAATGTAGTTGAGATGCAGCTGTATTTTACATGTATCAGTACTACATTTCTTCTGACTGCTGAAAATTATTCCGTTGTATGGATGTTATTCATTCTCCATTTGAAAGACATTCCATCTATTTCCAATTTTTTGTGACTATAAATAAAGATACAATAAACATTCAAATATAGTTTTCATTTCACTTGTGTAAATACCCAGGAGTGGGATGGCTGGGTGATATGGTAAGTGAATTTTTAATGACAGAAGAAACTATTCAACTGTTTTCCAAAGTGGCTGTACCATTTTGTATTCCGACCAGCAATGAATGAAAGTTCCAGGAGCTCCACGAATTCCTCAGCACCTGGTATGGTCAAGATTTTTATTTTAGTCATTCTAATAGGTGTGTAATGGTATGTCATTATGGTTATAATGTGCACTTTCCCTAATGACCAATGATGTTGACCATCTTTTCATGTGCTTATTTGCTATTATACCTTCTTTGATAAGGTACCTGTTCCAATCTTTTGCTCTTTAAAAAAATCATTATTTTCTTATTATTTTTCTTATTATTTTTGAGAATACTGCATCACACCTTCTTTTTATATTCTGGATACTAGTTTTTTTTCCAGATAAATGATTTCCAAATATTTTCACCCAGTTTGTGACTTATCTTTTCATTCATTTTTAATTTTGATAAAGGACAGTTTATCATTTTTTTCTTTTCATGAATTGTTTCTGGTGCCATATCTATGAAATTACTGTCTAATCCAAGGTCACAAAAATTTTCTTCTATGCTTTACATTTTAATCTATGATCCCTTTTGAGTTAATTTTTAGAGATGGTGTGAGATATGGGAGGAAGTTTTTTTTTTTTTTTTTTTTTAATGGCATACTGATACCCAATCATTCCAGCACCACTTTTGAAAGACTATCACTTCTCCATTGAGTTGCCTTTGCAACTTTGTTGAAAATCGATTGACATATACGTTTCGGTCCGTTTCTGATCTCTATTTCTTTCCATTCATCTACATGCCATCCATTCATCAGTACTGCACTGCCGTGATTACTGTAGCTTTCTTGTAATTCTTGAAATCAGGTAGACATTACTCTGTTTATCTTTTTCAGAGGTTACCACTATCTGAAATTATCTTATTTATTTGCTTACTTTCCTGATGTCTGTTGGGAGACATCAAACCATGAGACCAGGGAGTTTGTACCTATCTCATTCTCTCTTATACCCCAGCACTGAGAAGAGTGCCTGGCACACAATAATTACTTAATAAACTGGTTGAAAAAAAGCACAAAGGAAACCAATATTTAACTTGAGGAAATCAAGGGAACTTAGTATTTTGGGGGAAGAAGGGTCAAATTGTTTTGTGAGAAGCCATGAGTAGAACAGAGGCTTGGCTTGTGGTGTGAGCATGGAAGATGAAATGCTCTTTGGGCCATGGCATCTTGGTCACAGTTCTATTAGGAGCCATCAGGAGCTCCATGGGGCCACATTCATTCACTCATTCATCAAGTGTTTATCTAGCACCTAATGTGCTACATACTGCATTACACTGCATTATAAACGGCAGTAGGCAAAATCTTGTGTTCAAGGCATGTGGCGTTGCAGACAAATAAAATAATAATTGAGACAGAGTCACCCAGGTACCCTAAAAGTGGTTATTTGCACAGGGCTCTTTGAGTGATGTGCAAGGGGCATCTCAGCCAGCCTCGGGCTTGGGAGGCTTCTCAGAAGTGAGCAAACTTGATTAAGGTCTCAAGTTTCAACAGGAAACTTTGGGTCCTTAGTGGGACCCAGCTTTCCTTAGTGGGACTTGGCAACAGTACCTCAGAGCTCTCTCTCCTGGTGCTCTGAAGCAGCTTCAGCTGTTTCTGGGTTTGGGGCACCCGTGGTGGTGGTTTTATGGATTAACGCTCTCTTGGTGACCTCTACTTCTCCTGCGTGTCACTTATTGCGGTAATGATGATATAATTAATTATGCAGATAGCTATTTAATGCCCACTTCCCTCCCACTACAATGAGACCTTCATGGAGACAGGGGCTGCACCTGCCCTGGTCACAGCCGCATTTCCACAGCCCAACACAGTGAGTGGCCCAGCCAGGTCCTGGGACAGACTGTGTGGGACCCTAATGATGAAGGACTAATCTCACAGTTCTTGGAAGATCTATTATGTTACCGGAGAACTTTCCCTCCCTGATAGAGTAGTTTTGTGCCTTTGCTCACTTTTAGGAACAGCTGTTAGCTCTTCTTTTATTTTCAAATTACTTTAAAATAATTAATAGTCAAAATAAAAGTCCCCCCGACACTGCCCAAGGAGAAAGAGAAACTTTCACATTATGTGTAATGGTGGATGCTCATGTGTTCAGCAATTAATTTGTTGATCTTGACATGTTTTTAGCATGTCACTGGTGGCCAGACGGTATTGGGGATCTGCCCAAACCCCAAAATGAATCTTTTGCTTTTGTGTGTCAGTAGGGCCTACTGTGCCCTAAAAATGGGCGGAATAAAAAAAAAATGGAGAGAAAGTTATTCTGAGGCTGTATTACCAATTGTTCCTCTGGGTAATGCCATTTATTTTAATTCTCCCAAATACACACATACAACACACACACACACACACACACACACACACACACACACACACACTCTCTCTCTCTCTCTCTCTCTCTCTCTCTCTCTCTCTCTCTCACTCCCTCTCTCTCTCTCTCTCTCTCTCTCTCTCTCTCTCTCTCCCCCTTGGGCTGCTGCTTCTCGGTTGCTGCAATAGCAAACTGGAGTTGCATGTGGGGGAGGAGGAGAAGGGTATTAACACTGTTGGACATTTAACTAAGCACCTACTATATACCAAGTACTCGTCAAAAATTCTGTCAGTTAGCCCACATCTCCATTGAGGATACCGAGGCCTAGACATCAGGAAGGGATGGTGAAGAAATATACTCAAGACCTGTGATCCCCAGGGAAGTTACATTTTCAAGCACCTCATTTGCTTAATTAAATACATGAATCAGACTTGCTGCTGAGTGAGGGAAAAGGGGAAAAGGAAAGGTATCTGCCCCTTGCTCCACTGTCCATCTGTTTGACAGGGCTGTAGCCATCTTAGGCATCAGCAGAACTTTGACACTCTCACTTTGACCTGTGGCTACTGTGTTTATGTCTTTGTGCGAAGCAGGGGCTGGCCAAGGCCTGGGCCCTCTCTCCGTGGTTTCCTGGTTCAAACCTTGGTCTTGTGTGATGAAGTGGAAGGGGGACTCAGAGTTACTAGCTTATGTGGTTCTTTCATTCAAAAGTGGGTTTTCTGAAACCCTACAAGAATTCATTTGCTTTTCCAAAACCCAAATGATTCTGTTTGGAATGAACTACAAATCCACATCTATTTACTCAGAGAGAGAGCTGGTGAGCCGAGAACAGGAAGAAAAGAAAGTGGCATTTATTGAGCACCAGTTATGTGAACTACTACGTGCTTGGACATGTTATAGATCCTTGCAATCGCCTGGTGAGGTATGCTGTTTATCCCATCTTACAGATGAGAAAACTGAGGGCTAGGCAGGTTCAATAGTACTGGTGAGTAGTCAGCCTGTTCTCTCCGAGCCCGAAACCTGTGCTCTTTCCTTAACATGGCAGGACTGTGCAAAGGGATGGGAGTGAGGACTTCTCTGTTCCCTCGGAATTCGAGACAGATCCATATCCCTAACTGGCAATAGGTTTCAAAGAGTCACACCGTGTGTGACAGCCTACATACAACATATACAATTACAGCCTCGCCTCCCCTGCTTCAAGGTCAACATTTCATTCTCCCATCTTGGCCAAAGAATTCTTGGTGTGGTTTCCTGAGTTTCCTCTTTTCTTTAAGCTTTTTAATACTATACAGACACGATGCCTTGAATTAAAGCCTTGGGGAGACATTAAAATATGAGAGAAAAGTCACTTTCTATTAAGAAGGTCAAGAGTGACTGTCCCGTGGTTTTGTGTGGCTGATTTCATGAGTGGATATTTAATTGGCTCATACTGAATAGTTATGCAAATGGGGAGATTTTCCACAAACATTTGTTGGATCCAACCCACTGTGGCAAGTTCTTCGTATCAGACAAAATCTGCACAGCTGCCCAAGAAAATTATGTCCTGACTTACATGCTCTCAAAAAACATCAAAAAAAATCTACTTTAAATGGACTCCTGTTTTAGGTGTATTGGAATAACCGCTACGTAAAATCATCCCATAGTGAATGAAGGGCAAAGAAGATCATCTTTAAACTCTACATTTTGCAGATGAGAAAACTGAATGCCAGAAGGAAAGTGACTTTACCTGAGGTCACACAGCTGTAAGGAGAATTCACTTTGTAGGACTCTCCGGCGCTGTATCAGGATCAGACTGTTCTATATAGATTTCTATTTAATGGAACATAAAACACTCAACTCCATATCGGGATCCAAGTCTCCTTAGAGAAGAACAGATGCTTTTTCTCCTCTTAGGAAAGATGGAATTATTCTAAACCTCTTTACCTAGTCATATGGTCAATTGAGATCCTATATACATAGGTGTCAAATGGATGAGGGCATTTCTTACCTAAAGAAAGGATTCTTTAAATCGAGGGTGTTCCCAGACCTCAAGCCTGTCTGGTTTACCAGCGCCACGATCTGAATGTCATAGCTCTGTCTGTAAGGCAGAAAAAGAAAACCAACATATCAACTCACAAGGCTGGTGTTAGCCAGTCACATATATTTAGGGCACCTTCTTTTTTCCTTTTTTTTCTACTTTTTTGAGTGCACCATGTGGCATGTGGGATCCTAGTTTGCTGACCAGGGATTAAACCCATGCCCCCTGCAGTGGAAGCGTGGAGTCTTAACCACTGGACCACCAGGGAAGTCCTGGGTATCACCTATGCATACCTACTTCACGCGGGTTTTAAGAGCATGTGTTTGGCATCTTATACGTTTCTGTATCTGTTTATTTGGATATGATTAATATTGGTAGAGGTAATTGAAGGCTTGTTTGCTTGCAAACTGTTTATTACAAGAGTCTGATAGCTATAATTTCTTGGTTTAAATATTACAAAGGTAATGGTATTTCTGGTTGATTAAAGTATTTAAAAAAAAAAGCTTTATCAATATCAATGGCAGAAATGGCTTTAAGTAACAGAGACCCTTTATGGGTCACCACTGATGTACCAAAACAATCTTAATCATGCGAGAATTGGCTAAGCTAAAACCTCAAACTGACGTAAAACAGCCAACAAATGTGATTGATTTTAAGAGACCCCAGACGAAGCCTCAAGCAATTACAGTGAGAAGCGGCTAATAATAACAGGTAATATGCTATATCCTTGATGACTAATCTGAAGGGGCTATGTTTGTGGGATTTTTATTAGTCATTCTCAAGAACATATGTATTTCTTTTGGTTATAAAACGGTGACATACTCACTGTAGAAAAATAAGGAAAAATAGAAATAGAATAATCCATAATGTCATTAGACAAAGATTCCTTCAACTAGCATTGCAGAATATTTCCCTTCTATGTAATTTTCCCTACATTTATAAATATAAAATTTAAGCAAAATCATGCTTAAATTGCTTAAATAGTCCTTACCTCCTTATTTTATTTAACGTTAGCATTTATCCTATAATTCTCAACAATGTATTTGTCAATACCATTTTGTGGGTTTAGTACAATTCATTTAGCAATTTCTCATTGTTAAATATTTATGTTTTTATAATAATATATTATTACTTATGGTAACAAAAATCTGGTTTTATGACAGAAATTCTCTGCAAAAGACATTCCTGTAATACATCTTTACGTACTATCTAGGATTATCTTGCTTGGGATAAATTCTTAGAGGTAGACTCACCAGGCTAAAGCATATAAAACATATTTAAGGCTCTCAAGACCTACTGCTAAAATATCTTCCAGAAAGTGTACCAAATTACCTCCTCACCTACAAAGCAAAAAACTACTAATTTCATTATACTTTTTCCAATTCTTAATATTTAAATGTTTGGGATTAAAATATTATTATTTTAATTTGAATTTCCTTGATAACCAGGCTTCTTTTTTAAATTCCAGAAATTAGTGAGTGATATAAATCCCTCCCTATCATTCCCAATAGTGGCCTGGGTAGGTTTAAATATAAGGTCAGATTCTGTGAAGCCGGTAACTCAAGGTCTAGATTTTATTGAGGACAAACAAAATAAGAGGAAGACATAGCCATATATATATTTTTAAGCACTCATTTCTGTGGGCTTTTTTATATTTTTAAACATCTTACTTGGAGTATAATTGCTTTACAATGTTGTGTTAGTTTCTGCTGTATTACAAAGTGAATCAGCTATATGCATACGTAGATCCCCATATCCCCTCCCTCTTGCATCTCCCTCCCACCCTCCCTATCCCACCCCTTTAGGTGGACACAAAGCACTGAGCTGATCTCCCAGTGCTATGTGGCTTCTTCCCACTAGCTATCTATTTTACATTTGGTAGTGTATATATGTCCATCCCACTCTCTCAGTTCGTCCCAGCTTACCCTTCCCCCTCCCTATGTCCTCAAGTCCATTCTCTAGGTCTGCGTCTTTATTCCTGTAGAGTCCCTAGATTCATCAGATTTATTTTTTAGATACCATATGTATGTGTTAGCATATGGTATTGGTTTTTCTCTTTCTGACTTACTTCACTCTGTATGACAATCTCTAGGTCCATCTACGTCACTACAAATAACTCAATATCGTTTTTTTATGACTGAGTAATATTCTATTGTACACATGTGCCACATCTTCTTTATCCATTCATTGTCGATGGACACTTAGGTTGCTTCCATGTCCTGGCTACTGTAAATAGTGCTGCAATGAACATTGTGGTACATGACTCTCTTTGAATTATGGTTTTCTCTGGGTATACGGTCAACAGTGGGACTGCTGGGTCATATGGTAGTTCTACTTTTAGTTTTTAAAGTAACCTTCATAATGTTCTTCAGAGTGGCTATATGAATTTACATTCCCACCAACAGTGCAAGAGGATTCTGTTTTCTCCACACCCTCTCCAGCATTTATTGTTTGTAGATTGTTGGGTGATTCCATTCTGACGGGTGTGAGGTGATACCTCATTGTAGTTTTGATTTGCATTTCTCTAATGATTAGTGATGTTGAGCATCTTTTCATGTGTTTGTTGGCAATCTGTATATCTTCCTTGGAGGAATGTCTGTTTAGGTCTTCTGCCCATTTTTTGGATTGGGTTGTTTGTTTTTTAGATATTGAGCTGCATGAGCTGCTTGTATATTTTGGAGATTAATCCTTTGTCAGTTGCTTCATTTGCAAATATTTTCTCCCATTCTGAGGGATGACTTTTTGTCTTGTTTATGGATTCCTTTGCTGTGCAAAAGCTTTTAAGTTTGATTAGGTCTCATTTGTTTACTTTTGTTTCTATTTCCATTACTCTAGGAGGTGGGTCAAAAAGGATCTTGCTGTGATTTATGTCATACAGTGTTCCGCCTATGTTTTCCTCTAAGAGTTTGATAGTGTCTGGCCTTACATTTAGGTCTTTAATACTTTTTGAGGTTATTTTTCTGTATGGTGTTAGGAAGTGTTCTAATTTCATTCTTTTACATGTAGCTGTGCAGTTTTCCCAGCACCACTTATTGAAGAGGCTGTCTTTTCTCCATTGTATATTCTTGCCTCCTTTATCAAAGATAAGGTGACCATATGCGCGTAGGTTTATCTCTGGGCTTTCTATCCTGTTCCATTGATCTATATTTCTGTTTTTGTGCCAGTACCATACTGTCTTGAATACTGTAGCTTTGTTGTATAGTCTGAAGGCCAGGAGCCTGATTCCTCCAGCTCCGTTTTTCTTTCTCAAGATTGCTTTGGCTATTCAGGGTCTTTTGTGTTTCCATATAAGTTGTGAAATATTTTGTTCTAGTTCTGTGAAAAATGACATTGGTAGTTTGATAGGGATTGCACTGAATCTGTAGATTGCTTTGTATAGTAATTTTCACAATGTTGATTCTTCCAATCCAAGAACATGGTATCTCTCTCCATCTGTTTGTATCATCTTTAATTTCTTTCACTGGTGTCTTATACTTTTCTGCATACAAGTCTTTTGTCTCCTTAGGTAGGTTTATTCCTAGGTATTTTATTCTTTTTGTTTCAATGGTGAATGGGAGTGTTTCCTTAATTTCTTTTTCAGATTTTTTCATCATTAGTGTATAGGAATGCAAGAGATTTCTGTGCATTTATTTTGTATCCCGCTACTCTACCATATTCATTAATTAGGTCTAGTACTTTTCTGGTAGCATCTTTAGGATTCCCTATGTATAGTATCATGTCATCTGCAAACAGTGACACTTTTACTTCTTCTTTTCCAATTTTGATTCCTTTTATTTCTTTTTCTTGTCTGATCACTGTGGCTAAAACTTCCATAACTATGTTGAATAAGAGTGGTGAGAGTGGGCAACCTTGTCTTGTTCCTGATCTTAGAGGAAATGGTTTCAGTATTTCACCATTGAGAACGATGTTGGCTATGGGTTTGTCATATATGGCTTTTATTATGTTGAGGTAGGTTCCCTCTATGCCTACTTTCTGGAGAGTTTTTGTCATAAACAGGTGTTGAATTTTGTGAAAAGCTTTTTCTGCATCTATTGAGATGATCATATGGTATTTATCCTTGAAGTCGTTAATATGGTGTATCACACTGATTGATTTGCATATTGTGAAGAATCCTTGCATTCCTGGGATAAACCCCACTTGATCACGGTGTATGATCCTTTTAACGTGCGGCTGGATTCTGTTTGCTAGTATTTTGGTGAGGATTTATGTATCTATGTTCATCAGTGATACTGGCCTGTAGTTTTCTTTTTTTGTGACATCTTTGTCTGTCTTTGGCATCAGGGTGATGGTAACTTTGTAGAATGAGTTGGAGGGTGTTCCTTCCTCTGCTGTATTTTGGAAGAGTTTGAGAGGATAGATGTTACCTCTTCTCTAAATGTCTGACAGATTTTGCCTGCGAAGACATCTGGTCCTGGGCTTTTGTTTGTTGGAAGATTTTTAATCACAGTTTCAGTTTCAATGCTTGTGATTGGTCTGTTTATATTTTCTCTTTCTTCCTGGATCAGTCTCATAAGGTTGTGCTTTTCTAAGAATTTGTCCATTTCTTCCAGGTTGCCCATTTTATTGGCATAGAGTTGCTTGTAGTAATCTCTCACGATTCTCTGTATTTCTGCAGTGTCAGTTGTTACTTCTCTTTTTTCATTTCTAATTCTGTTGAGTTGAGTCTTCTCCCTTTTTTTCTTGATGAATGTGGCTAATGGTTTATCAGGTTATTTTATCTTCTCAAAGAAACAGCTTTTAGTTTTATTGATCTTTGCTATTGTTTCCTTCATTTCTTTTTCATTTAATCTGATCCGATCTTTATGATTTCTTTCCTTCTGCTAACTTTGTGGGGGTTTTTTTGTTCTACTTTCACTAATTGCTTTAGGTGTAAGGTTAGGTTGTTTGTTTGAGATGTTTCTCGTTTCTTAAGGTAGGATCGTATTGCTATAAACTTCTCTCTTAGAACTGCTTTGCTGCATCCCATAGTTTAGGGTTGTCGTGTTTTCATTGTCATTTGTTTCTAGGTATTTTTTGATATCCTCTTTGATTTCTTCAGTGATCTCTCAGTTATTTAGTAGCGTATTGTTTAGCCTCCATGTGTTTGTATTTTTTACAGATTTTTTCCTGTATTCATATCTAGTCTCATAGCACTGTGGTCGGAAAAGGTACTTGATACGATTTCAATTTTCTTAAATTAACCAAAGCTTCATTTCTGACCCAGGATATGGTCTAACCTGGAAAATGTTCCATGAGCACTTGAGAAGAAAGTCTATTCTGTTGTTTTTGGATAGAATGTCCTATAGATATCAATTAAGTCCATCTTGTTTAATGTGTCATTTAAAGCTCGTGTGTCCTTATTTATTTTCATTTTGGAAAGTGGGGTGTTAAAATCCCCTATTACTATTATGTTACTGTTGATTTCTCCTTTTATGCCTGTTAGCACTTGCCTTATGTATTGAGGTGCTCCTATGTTGGGGGCATAAATATTTACAATTGTTATATCTTCTTCTTGGATTGATCCCTTGCTCATTCTGTAGTGTCCTTCTTTGCCTCTTGTAATAGTCTTTATTTTAAAGTCTATTTTGTCTGATATGAGAATTGTTACTCCAGCTTTCTTTTGATTTCCATTTGCATCAAATATCTTTTTCCATCCCCTCACTTTCAGTCTGTATGTGTCCCTAGGTCTGAAGTGGGTCTCTTGTAGACAGCATATGTACAGGTCTTGTTTTTGTATCCATTCAGCCAGTCTATGTCTTTTGGTTGGGGCATTTAATCCATTTACATTTAAGGTAATTATCAATATGTATGCTCCTATTACCATTTCCTTGATTGTTTTGAGTTTGTTTTTGTAGGCCTTTTCCTTCTCTTGTGTTTCCTGCCTGGAAGAGTTCCTTTAGCATTTGTTGTAAAGCTGGTTTGGTGGTGCTGAATTCTCTTAACTTTTGCTTATCTGTAAGGGTTTTAATTTCTCCATCAAATCTGAATGAGATCCTTGCTGGGTAGAGTAATCTTCACTGTAGGTTTTTCCATTTCATCACTTTAAATATGTCCTGCCACTCCCTTCTGGCTTGCAGAGTTTCTGCTGAAAAATCGGCTGTTAACCTTATGGGGATTCCCTTATATATTATTTGTGGCTTTTCCCTTGCTACTTCTAATATTTTTTCTATTTAATTTTTGATAGTTTGATTAATATGTGTCTCTGCATGTTTCTCTTTGGGTTTATCCTGTATAAGACTCTCTGTGCTTCCTGGACTTGATTGACTATTTCCTTTCCCACATTAGGGAAGTTTTCGACTATAATCTCATCAAATATTTTCTCAGACCCTTTCTTTTTCTCTTCTTCTTCTGGGACTCATATAATTTGAATGTTGGTGCGTTTAATGTTGTCCCAGAGGTCTCTGTGACTGTCCTCAATTCTTTTCATTCATTTTTCTTTATTCTTCTCCCTGGCAGTTACGTCCACCATTTTATCTTCTAGCTCACTTATCCATTCTTCTGCCTCAGTTATTCTGTTATTGATTCCTTCTAGAGTATTTTTGATTTCAGTAATTGTGTTGTTTATCACTGTTTGTTTGCTCTTTACTTCTTCTAGATCCTTGTTAAATATTTCTTGTATTTTCTCCATTCTATTTCTGAATTTTGGATCGTCTTTACTCTGAATTATTTTTCAGGTAGGTTGCCCATTTCGTCTTCATTTATTTGGTCTTGTAGGTTTTTACCTTGCTTCTTCATCTGTAATACATTTTGTTGTCTTTTTTTTTTTTTTTTTTTTTTGATGGGTGGTGCTATATTCTTGTCTTACTGCTTGTTTGGCCTAAGACATCCAGCACTGGAAGTTGCAGGCTTTGGATACAGCCGGGTCTTGGTGCTGAGATGAGGACCACTGGGTGGCTTCACTCTGATAGATATTCCATGGGGTCTGAGGTTCTCTGTTAGTCCAGCAGTTTGGACTCTGAGCTCCCATCACAGGAGCTCAGGCCTGACCTTTGGCCTGGAAACCAAGATCCCACAAGTTTCGTAGTGTGGTTAAAAAAAAAAAAAAAAAGAATAAAGAAAGAAAGAAAGAATAAAAAAGGAGCAGTACAATATCAAAGAATAAAAAACAAAATAAATTCAAAAAGATAAGAAATATATTAGGAAAAATAAAACTATAATTGAAACAACTGCAACAAGGTAAAATAAAACCAGAACACATAAAATAAAAAAGGGGAGGGGGGTGGGACAAGCCAAAAGGAGAGAATAACAAAGTATAAAGAATAAAATGAGAAAAATAGAAGATTAGGAAAAATAAAAATATAAAACAATCAACAACAATGAATCAACAAGGTAAAACAGAACCCCAATCTAAAAGAGAAAAAAAGAAAAAAAAAATCCTTGCCTATGGGGGCAGAGTTTAGGTGGGGGTGGAACTTAGGCAGGGGTGGGGTTTAGGGTGGGGCAGGACCTAGGCGAGGTGACGTTCAAGCATGGGGCGGGCCCTCTGCTTAGGACCTGTGTGGAAGGCGAGAAGCAGCACATGGAGAGGAGGGCCTCTGGAATGTGGAGTTCTGGAGTTTGGAGGTAGGGCCCTGTGTGAGGGTGTGTGGGTGGGGTTTAGGTCCAGCGCGTTGGAGGGGATCTCAGAGTGTAGAGGTGGGGCCCTGGGTGGGGTGTAGGGGTGGAGCTTGTGTTCTGCGCAGCAGGAGGGATGCTCCGAGGGCAGAGGGTTAGGCCCAGGACCCCAACAAGCTCCCCAGTGCCTATGTGGACAGGAAAAGCACTGGTCGTGTTCCCTTCCATTCCTCCACGCACTGCCCCCACCGTCTCCCCCACGGTCTCCCCTGTCCCCGCTGGACCCCTAACCATGGGTGGTCCCGCTGGGTGTAGGAACTCCTCCCTTCCCCCAGCTGCCCATCAGGGGTGCCAGTCCCATAGTCCAGCCTTTACTTCTGCTCCCCCTTCCTTCCCTCCCACTCCCTCAGGACCTGCAGGGCTGGAGGGGACCTGGGTGGGCAGAGGATCAGGCCTAGGATGTCAGCAGGTTCCTGGGTACCCAAGTGGGCAGGGGAAACCTGGCCACACTCCATTTTGATCCTCTGCCCTCCCAATGGTTCCCCAATTTCCCCCTTGGGGCGTGGGATCCCTTCCCCTCCCCCAGCCGCCCCTCAGGGGCGCCAGTCCTGTCCTGCCTCCACTTATTCTCCCCCTTCACTCCCCCCATGCCCCACATCCTACCCGGTCGCTGGGGGTTCCTCCTGTCCCCTTAGGTGCCCGTGGTCCCCCACTGGTGCCTGGTAGGTGCCCTAGT
Organism: Orcinus orca; assembly: GCF_937001465.1. NCBI lineage: Eukaryota > Metazoa > Chordata > Mammalia > Artiodactyla > Delphinidae > Orcinus > Orcinus orca. Next base: position 67,420,423 of record NC_064564.1, on the reverse strand, counting down.
TGTGAGGAGATGCAAACTCCGCGTCCTCCTAGTAGGCCGTCTTGACTCCGCCCCTCCATAGCCATATATTTTTAAAAATGTCCTTTGATCCTATTTCATTTCAACTCATCTGACTTGGAAATTTTTGTTTGTTTTAAAATGTCTCTTCCATGATACCCACATCCAGTAGTTCACAGCATTTGCGATACCTGAAGGCAGACTTGAGAACTAGACATTGAAACAGTGAGCTCCTCAGGAAGGGGCAACCTTTGCTGGCATCGTAGAAAGGCTGACAGATCAGCCTGGCAAACAAGTCAGGGAGGGACACACCAACACATTTCACGAAACAGAAGACACCTTATTAACAATACTGAAGTAATTAATGTAGAACTTAGAGCATAAACTGAGCACTCGGAAGTATTTTCACATGTGTGTGTCTGTGGATGCGCAGAGTCAGATTGGTCGCAACTAAGAACTGGACGGTTCCTGCTGTGATTCGGAAGAACAATCAGTATGTTCTTGCTGCGGGGTCTTCAGCAGGGCTCTTTTTCATATACTAAATATGATAATATTGCCACTTTATACTTTTTACAACCCACTCCTCTTCTTTACCCCTCATCAAAGTCCTATCTCCCTAATGGAAGGAAAAAAGAGCTTCATGTCCTGCCATGGCTCAGTGCGGTCAGTGAAAAGTTCAGATTTGTTCCTTCACTGCACCTAAGTGTGCACAATAGTTTCCCCCTAGAATTCTTTCCGCTACAGCTGTCTGAATCCATACCTTGTGAGAGGTTTTGTCTTCGCTGAAGTCCAAGGTGAAGCAGTTTCATGCTGAGCATTATAGCAGCAGCACTTGAAGCTTCCAAAGTGTTTATTCTTCGGTCAGCACGTCTTCTAGTTTTATAAACCACGCATCTCACCAAAGTCTCTGCAAACCAACTTCTCTGGCAGCACACCTGAGCACAGCAGACCTTCGCTAGGGATCCAAAATTTTTAAATTTTGTTTCAAAACATTTTGGCACAGGATAAGCAGCTGAGCTAGATCCAGCGATAAGCCATATTGATTTTTTAAATTCTTTTTAGTTTTATTTTTGTGTCTTATAAAATGCACACTGTATGAATTTCTGTATGTGTATATGTACACAGACCTATCTATGCCTGTGTGTATATATATAGTGTGTATATATATATATATATATATATACACACACACACATATATATACATCCTTTTAGGTCTATCTATAGCACTTGGTTTTGTATTTTCTACTATTATTACTGTAGTACATTCACATAATTAAAGCTTTTTCTATATATATTTATTTTATTTTTGGCTGCGCTGGGTCTTCGTTGCTGTGTGCGGGCCCCCTCCAGTTGTGGCCAGCCGGGGCTACTCTTTGTTGCGGTGCGTGGGCTTCTCCTTGCGGTGGCTTCTCTTGTTGCGGAGCACAGGCTCTAGGCGCACGGGCTTCAGCAGTCGCAGCACTCAGGCTCAGTAGTTGTGGCTTGTGGGCTCCAGAGCGCAGGCTCAGTAGTTGTGGCGCACGGGCTTAGTTGCTCCATGGCATGTGGGATCTTCCTGGACCAGGGCTCGAACCCGTGTCCCCTGCATTGGCAGGCGGATTCTCAGCCACTGTGCCACGAGGGAAGCCCACATTCACATAATTAAAAGAGAAATGTTAGTGTACTTGGGGAACACATGCATAAAGTGATATTACTCATAGGTGCGCATAATCAACTTTGGAGACCATTTCTTTGAACTTTAGGGATATAAATTTCATAAACTGCATAAAAAAGAGATGTTCTCTTTTACTGTCCAGAGCAATAAAATGAATGACAACTCAAGAATGATGGGAGGCTGTCAGAAGTAAAATGCTACCAATACAATCATAAATGTTCCTGGCAGGGAAGAAAAGGGCAGTCATTGTCACACTGGTGTGGTTGCCCAGGGAGTTCTCCCAGGAGGTCAGAGTTTAAAAGAATATTTGATGATAAGGGAAGGGGAGGTCCAATCTAAGGCAGAACAAAGAGGCAGCCCCTTACTTAAAAAATAGTGTGAAAACCCTGCCATTAAGGAAGTGCTGCGGTTTGCAGAAAATACCAAGGAAAACAATTTTAAGACAAAAAAAATCTGATGAGATACAATGAGAGTAAGAAAGAGAGGAAGGGAAGAGGAAAGGGAGCTAATGTTTACTGTGGACATACGTGTTAATTACTATACTATGTTTTCTCCCTTAATATCTGCAAAATCCTAGTGAGACAATTATTATACATTCTACTTTATAGATGATGATGTAAGGAAACTGGGGTGTTAACAGAGATTCATTAACTTGCCCAAGATCACTCAAGTAGCAACCAGTATGGAAAAGAGACTGGACAGAACCGGGCTACATCCAGACTCCAAAACCTAGTCTCTTTCACTACACATCCAGACTCCAAAACCTAGTCTCTTTCACTACACAAGTCTCTTTCACTACACTACGCTGGTCTAATAAGATACAGAACTTCCTCCCTTTCTTCCTCCTGCAAAAGCACTGCATGCCCATGGTATCTCCGCATCTTCTTTCAGTTGTGCTGGGCTACATTTTTAATCATAGAGGAATCATCAGCATATGACCCCATCATTCCGGTAGTCACTCCACACCACTGCTGAATCTCTGGAATGTATTAAGTGAGGAGGGGCACCATAGAATACGACTCAGGCCCTCTTTTGTGGGAGCTCACATATAGACAAATAACAGCAACATAACAAAGGCGCCATGATGAAAGTGTAGAGGGCTGTAGGAGGGAGCCCTGGGAGTCATGAGGCAGGGGTGTGAACATGGTTTGCTTTCCTTTCTTCTTGCCTATTGGGGGAATGAAGGAAGGGAGGGTAGAAAAATATGACTGATAAGGATGAAACCCAAGATACGTTAGAAAAAAGGAGCGGGAGAAGAAGATGACTTAAATTCACTCACCTAATTACACCCTGAGATACCTTAAAATATAAATATTTGAAAGCAAATGAACGTTATCCTGGTTTGCACAAAGCAGAAAAGGCAAAGTCCAAAACTCCAGGCAGATGCTGGTTACTGCTCCTTAGCACTTTTTAAATAACTAGTCATTAAACAGGTGATGTATAAGGATTTAGGAATAAAGTGGTGACTTCCAGGAAGAACTGGGTATAAGTTAGTATTTCTCACTTTTCCTCCTAGAAGCACTCCCCAAACAAGGAGAATAGAAAGATACTGCAGACCACAGACCACATGTTCTGTAAAACTGGGAGAAAGATATATCTGCCATCTCCAACTTAGGTGTAAGGGCTGCAAAAGCACTTGAGATTGATTGTAAGCTGTATGGGAAAAAGTACAGAAGTGCAAAGAGGGGCAAGACAGTCCAGGGCCAGCACATCTCAGAAGGTACTTACACAAATACACTACCTGCAGATACATTTTCTGGAACACAAAAGCTTTATTTCTTGTAACATGATGTGCAGGAATTGGGGTGAGCAAGGCTACTGGGCAGAAATTCTCGTGGAACTGGAACATAAAGAATTATATAAAGAATCACAAGAGGAGCCATATTTGCAGGAAGCAGTATGACTCTGTAGCAGCACAGAAGGAGAGAAAGTGTGAGTTGAGAACGACAGCATGAAGACGGTCACATTTCTCCCCACCATAGGAACTTCTTTCTTGTAAATTGCTGTCCAGAAAAGTCTCACTAATTGGCTGATGAACAACCATAACATTAATACAAAGATGTTGTTAGAAAAAAAGCAGAAAAAGAGTAGAAATTTTACTAACAGCTAAAAAAACACACAGTAGATAAATGATGGCACAAATTGAAAAATGTGAGCAAATATTTTGTTACAAATTTTTAAAACTGCAATGAAGCCCTTACCTCCATGAAGGAAGTGATAATGTTTATGAAGGACAATGATGCACAAATACCGTAACTCAAGGCAGAGGAAGAGAACGATCTCAGTGTACTGATATGGAAATGTATTCGAGATGTATTGTTAAGTGAGAAAATTAAGATGTAGCAAACAGGTATAGAATGCTGCCATTTAGGTATAAAAACAGAGGGAAAAGTATTCCTACAAGTACAGTATTTTCTAACTGTATATCCAAAATGAAACTCTAAGAGAGACACAAGGAACAGTTAACGGTGTTTTCACGCTGGAGCAGGAGGAGAGGAATGAATGGGGTCTGGCACCGGGATGAAGACTTTTCACTGTAAGCCTTTTTTTTTTTTGGCGGTACGCAGGCGTCTCACCACTGTGGCCTCTCCCGTTGCGGAGCATAGGCTCCGGATGCGCAGGCTCAGCGGCCGTGGCTCACGGGCCCAGCCGCTCCGCGGCATGTGGGATCTTCCCGGACCGGGGCACGAACCCGTGTCCCCTGCATTGGCAGGCGGACTCTCAACCACTGCGCCACCAGGGAAGCCCACTGTAAGCCTTTTTGTACATTTCTGTTGTGTACAGTGTAACTATATTATCTATTAAAAAATTAAACAGCCATTTAAGGAGATAGAAAGTTATGAAAACTAGAGATATATCATAGTTTCACAAAAGAATAGTAATAGCTGTGTCCAATTACTTTCATTTCCCTTTGTGGCAGTGTTATTGGACTGGGCAATGAGGGTGAAACTAGAGGTTAAGCTCATCTGGAATCACATTCAATAAAGGTTGGTTCACATTTCCTCCGGCCTGGATGGAGGAATGTGGGCTGGATATGAGCACAGGTGGAGGCATTTTGAGCTGCTTCCAGGCCAGATCCAAAGGGTGTAGATTAGGCTATGCAACTTTTTAAAATTTCTTTTGGGGGGGGCTTTATTGAGACATAATTGAGATATAACGTTGTGTAAGTTTAAGGTAAACAGCACATTGATTTGATACTCTTACATATTCCAAAATGATTCCCACCATAGCATTAGCCAACACCTCCATCATTTCACATAATTACCATTTCTTTTTTTCTTGTGAGAACATTGAAGATCTACTCTCTTAGCAACTTTCAAGTATATAATACAGTATTATTAACTATAACCACCATGCTGTACCTTAAATACCCAGAACTTATTTGTCTTATTTCTAACATAGCTTTATATTAATTGTGGAATAGGCCTCTGAATCAATATCTTATTTATTTTATATTTTAAATTATACAGTACAGTTGACTGCCGCCCCCCTTTTTGCTGTACAGTTCTGTGAATTTGAACACATGTATAGATTTATGTAAATACTGCCACCACAATCAGGATGTTATTATTCCTTTGCAGTCACACTGTCTCCCCACCCATAACCCCTGGCAACCACTGATCTGTCTCCATCACTATAGTTTTGTCTTTTCAAGAAAGTCATACATATGGGATCATACAGTATGTAACATATTAAGACCGGCTTCTTTTGTTCAGGATAATTAGGCTATGCAAATTTTGAAGGAAGGTTTACACCCCGGGCCTCTCTCTGCTTAATACTTTTTAAATAAAAGTTTGCCTATTAAATTTGCAAATGATACAAAATGGTAGGACTAACATGCTACCCCCCAAAAATTTTTTAAGTAAGATAATCCATTGGCTCTAGTAAGGATCTAAAAACAGCATGATAAATGCATAAGCGGAATAAATACAAAAACTTGAATTGAAGCTGACAAAAATCAGCTGCATACTAGGAGAAGGGAGAAATGACTTAAAGGTCATGTAAAAATATACTTTTTGCTTTTAATAATCTAAACACTCAAGTAAAATGGCCCCTAACTTAACTTAAACTTTAAATTAACAGCAGCGTTCACTGTCGATTTGTAGCCAGCACTTGCCAGGACATGTATGCTGTCCTGTATTTAGTTTTGGAGAACTATTTTATTTTATTTTGTTTTTAAACATCTTTATTGGAGTATAATTGCTTTACAATGGTGTTAGTTTCTGCTTTATAACAAAGTGAATCAGCTATACATATACATATATCCCCATATCCCCTCCCTCTTGCGTCTCCCTCCCTCCCACCCTCCCTATTCCACCCCTCTAGGTGGTCACAAAGCACCGAGCTGATCTCCCTGTGCTATGCAGCTGCTTCCCACCAGCTATCTATTTTACATTCGGTAGTGTACATATGTCCATGCCACTCTCTCACTTCGTCCCAGCTTACCCTTCCCCTTCCCCGTGTCCTCAAGTCCATTCTCTGCATCTGCGTCTTGATTCCTGTCCTGGCTCTAGGTTCTTCAGAAACCTTTTTTTTTTTTTTAAGATTCCATATAGATGTGTTAGCATACGGTATTTGTTTTTCTCTTTCTGACTTACTTCGCTCTGTATGACAGTCTCTAGGTCCATCCACCTCACTACAAATAACTCAATTTTGTTTCTTTTTATGGCTGAGTAATATTCCATTGTGTATATGTGCCACATATTCTTTATCCATTCA